>NC_030683.2:61792263-62992263 GCF_000004195.4 Xenopus tropicalis
TGCAGGGATTGTAGAGCAAGGCCGGCATTTCAGGGGTTTATTCCCAATGTGGGTGCCTTCTGTAATAAAAATACTCCTGTATTACTACTGCTGCATTACTCGCCATTTATTTTTCTCGGCAGGCTTTTGTAGTGCACTCATATTTTTGTCACATTATAGGTTTACATTTTATACATTTATGTACTTAAAAATCTCAGAGCTTTGCTCTGCCTTGTCTAGACTTACTTCTTCCACTCCATCTAGTTAAAGGGCACCTATCATATCAAAATTGTTCCCCCCGCCAGAAGTGCATTCTAATAAAGCCTGCAGAGCTTCATTTTGGGGAAACAATATTATTTTTACCAGCAGGGAACTTGCTCTTCATGAGCATGCATGTAACCCACACAGCCACCACCAAGAGCTTCCTCCAGTTGCAGGTGACAGTGCACAGTAGGGGCATTTTCTGGCAAAATTAGTTTCCCCCAAGTGGAATGTGGGCTCTGTTAACTTACACCTCCAATTGGTGAAACAGTTTCGCTTTGAAAGGTGTCCTTTCAATGTGTAGTCTAAAGTCAGGGGAGCTGTAAATATACATGATATTTTCAGGTACAGTGTAACTGATCCTGCCATAAGCTTTGTGAAACCAATACAGGTATCGGACCCCTTATCCGGAAACCCGTTATCCAGAAAGCTCCGAATTACGGAAAGCCCGTCTCCCATAGACTCCATTATAATCAAATAATTCAGAATTTTAAAACTGATTTCCTTTTTCTATGTAGAAATAAAATGGTACCTTGGAATTGATCCAAACTAAGATATAAATAATCCTTATTGGATGCAAAACAATCCTATTGGGTTTAATTAATGTTTTATTGATTTTTTAGCAGACTTAAGGTGTTGAGATCCAAATTACGGAAAGACCCCTTATCCGGAATACCCTTGGTCCCGAGCATTCTGGATAATGGGTCCTATACCTGTACTATACTATTTTACATAATATAGATATAATTGAGCCTTGAGTAAATCCTCTTTATTTTGAAAAAAGAAAAGTACAACTTTTAATCTACTGGACATTCAGCTGGCATCTGTAAACATGTCTTGGGTTGAGCTGTCAAAATTGCTGTAAACTTTGCTGTAAAAGCTGCTTGCACAGGCAGCCTTGTAAAGTCATTGTTTATTCTGTATGATCTACATGAACTGTTTTCAATAGATTTAAATGGAGAAAACAATTTCTTTGATAGTACAGTGGGGTGTTGCTGAGCTATAGTGAAAGAATTTCCAACAATTCTGTAACCCTTTTTAAAGAAATGCTACCATCAAATAAGTTTAAGAACTGTCTGTAATGCTTTATAGATTTCTTGGCTTTCCCACTTTATTGCATTTAGATTTACATTGCCTTCTTCTTTTATAAAGATACTTGTAAAGCATACTTATAAAACTATCAACCAGAAGGTTTTCTATCAGGAATGAAACAGTTATGTTTTGATTATAGTGCTTCTTTAATTTTTGGGTTGTTTTTTCATTTTAAGCCTTTGAATGCCAGAAATATCACTGCTATTGCATTGCTAGTTACTTTGGCAATCAAAGGGTTATCTTGCTACACACATAATGCCTCCTGCTGTATGATGCCACGCTTTAAGCCTATCACTGATCTCTATATTAACATCTTAGCTGCTATATTACGGTTTAAAAAAAAAAACAAACATACCCACATAACTCTGGCAGCAAAGACGTTAATGAGCAGCTAATGTCTTTGCGCTGCCCTTGGCTTTTCTGTCTTTTCCACGCTGTTGTCTCACCTTTTTCAGGTTCTGCCTGCACTTGGCTGTTCACTTGTTCTCACTGACACCTCTTTTTATCTTGCTATTGCTTTTTTTCCCCTACCACCATCTTTTTCCCCTTTGTGCTGTCACACTCATAGTGGACTTGTGGTCGGTGGGTTGCATTATGGGAGAAATGATATGCCACAAGATTCTCTTTCCTGGAAGGGACTGTATCCTTGCACACCTCAAAATGCATGACAGCTGGAAAGGTTAATGTTTGTTTATAAGGTCAGTTGTGCTAGGTTTTGTGAAGTTAAAGCCATAAAACTATTTTTGTATGTAGGTTTTGGTTATTTTTAATGCAAATAATGTTTAAAGTATCACAAAATTGCATTGCTTTATCGGGGGTTAGGTAATGTTATTTAGACCTACTGCTGGTTTATATTTTGTTCACGGATGACAACATTTAAAGGCATTACTGCTATACTCTCAGTTCTGGATGAGGGTTATCAGAGTGAAACACACAGCAAGCTTCTGTAAAAGGGTTCTGGCAACTGAGAAAAATGAAGCTTGTAGCTGTCTGCTGTAGAATACTTTTATACATATACTTATGCATATATGTACAATTCTGATTTTTAGACTGTTTTTACCTGTGCAAAAAAAAGTGTGATGCTGATTGCAGTGGCCACTGTACAGGTTCATAGCTTTCAAATGCTAACCATAGACTCCAATGTGCTCTATTAACAAAGCCACCTTCAGGGTTGCAGGGGTGATGTCAGGGTCCCTGTAGCAGAGGAGGCCAAAAGTGTGGTAAGCAAGTTGTGAAAGGAGTGAATCGTGTTGGGTGGGTTGTGGGCAGGATTTCAACACAAGGAGTCATGACGGGAGCATCATCACATGGTATTCATGTGCTTGGGGCATTTTTTTTTCTCATCGGGCCCCCCATTTTACTTGTTGGTAGGGTTTTCTACCCCAGTGACCAATGGGCTAGTAATTGGGGTCCCTAGTCTAGTAGTATGGGGCCTCATAATTCTTTGGGGACACTGTCTATTAATATAATTGTTATGGACCTGGCTGCTTTGCTTGGTAGTCATTTCCAACAGTGTTGTCTTTGTGTCAGTTTACAGGAAACCAATGGTCTAGTTTGACATGCAACTTATTCTTTCCCTATAAAGCACCCGCGGATCTTATCCAAATTAGAATGAGGAACTGAAAAATTATTAACATTTTGAGACAAAGGTTTAAAGGTAGGCTTAGGACATAATGGTTTGCTGGAAAAATGTGAGATCATTTACTGTCAGTAGTATCTAGAATGCCTATGACTATGGGATAAGTGGAAAGCTAATAAAGTAGACACAGCTCTTTCTATCTCCCCCTTCTTAAGCCTTTCATTTTTTTTTTAAACTCTTTTATTAACAAACGGCCCCGCTTTTGTTAATTCCCTTGCATTTTGTTTTCAGTTGACATTTGGTCAGTGGGTTGCATCTTGGGAGAGATGATCAAAGGTGGTGTGTTATTCCCCGGCACAGACCGTATCCTTCCCATTGGCATCTAGGGACCATCACTCCTCCCTATCAAGCTGATACCCACCCACAATTTACAGCCTGGTTTAGGGCTTCAAGCAAGTTACAAAATATAATTTGGTACATTTGCTATATCACAGTCGTAAGTTATTTAGGTTTTCATACATTAAAATAAAAGGCCAGGAAACTTTGAGAGCTTGGAATCAGATATATGCAGTTGTAGCGATTTGCCTATTAAGCTGTTCTTGCCCACTGGTAATATTAGTCTAGTAAGTTACCAGGAACATGTCATTATGACTATGTAAACTCATGTGTTGCTCCGGTTTTCTAACGTTGGAACCCCTGCCTCACCCCAGCTCACCACTCGCTAAACTTTGTTGGTCTCCAACATGACTTGAAGCAGAGCAGTTTCATGAGTGGTGGCAGTTGGGCAATGTTCTGAAGAACAAATCAGAATATTGATCCACCCCCTAGTGCAAGTAATTTGCTATCTTCCAAGCCTGTAGGGGGCACCTCCATTAGAAGACATGAGCAACAGTAGGGTTAATGTAGGTACAGTAAAAGGTTTCTGTTGAAATTTGAATGTGATACTATCACTTTAATGCGTTGCATTATTATGCTTACACTGCCATATTGGCCAATTTGAAAATATGCTTTACTTGCATACAACTTTTACAAAGTAAAATAAGACAAATATCATACTATCACATATATAAATATATATTTATCACTATAAAAGGCAAATATACTATCGCAAGCTTTGTGCTTTATAGTTTCAGCCAAACAATGTTGCCATATGTAGTGTGGTTACTACACCACAAGCTGTTATTACAGAAGCTTAACATAAACAATAATAAAATGATTTTCTGATTCCCAGTTTAGAATGTCTTTCAGCTTTTTGAAGCATGTAACATAGTAAGTTGGGTTGAAAAAAGACATACGTCCATCACGTTCAACCATAAACCATTCAACCATGTGTTCGATTCCCTCTTATGAAAGTTAAAATAATTGATTTTTCCTAAAAAATAAATGTTACTTGTCATGGTTTCTTCAAAGCGATGTAGTAGCAAACATATTTCTAAAAATGCAAATCAAGATTTTCATTGCGTTATTACAAGCATCATTGTACTGCTTCCACAGATTTGCAAATCTTAAATGGTCCCCCAAAATTTTTAAAATGACAAAAGGGTGTATTTACTAATGCAAGTGCAGACAACAAATTGTGTGCAAAATTGCATCCATTAGGCTACAAGGTACTTGTGCCTATAAACAATCCTCTATGCTTTCATCTTGTGCTGAAATATTTTTTGTGCCTACTTTGGAAGGTGCCAAGTACAAGGCGCACAGACACAGGGTAACCTCAGGAATTAACACCTATCTCAAGCGGTTTTTCTTCCAAGGCTTCCATTTACATGTGTAAATTACTTGCATAGGAATGAATAACAGGCCATTGAACTCACATCCACACCAGCAAAACACAATTGCTCAAAAGTAACATCACTTGCTACTTAGTGACTGCATTGGAATCCTGGTAAATAATTCTGTGGGTAAAAAACATAATTTTGTCCACTTTTACATGCTTTCATTAGTAAATGAGCCCTTGAATTGTGTTTTAGTTTTGTAATGTGTAATGTGATATTTCTCTGAATATAGATAGCCTTTTCTGACCTGGGATGTTTGTAAATTTCCTACTAGTGCAGAATATAATTGTTACTTGCTGGTTATATGGATGGCAGATCTGAAGATATATGTGATGTTAAATCACTCATGTTGTAAGTAGAGGTAGGGGATCTCTTATCTGGAAACAGATTCCTGTGAGTTCTAAATTACGGGAAGGCCAGTTATTTTAGATTATTTCTTTTTCTGAGTAATTATATAATGGTGCTTTTTAATTGTTTTTCATCCTAACAGGCTGCATGAATCTGTATTGGTTGCAATACAATCCTTTTGGGTTTATTTAATGTTTGTTCTTTGTAGCCAAGATATCTTGATTTAGATTGTGAAAAAGGGTATATCTGGAAACCCCAGTCCAATTAATTCCAGATAAGAGATCTTATACCTGTACTATTCCTCCCCATGATCCTAGTCAGCTTCAAATAGTACTTACAGAAAAAAGAAAGGGATAATCTCTTGTGATATTCCAGGTTGGTGCTCCTATTCAATGAAAAGTGCACTAGACCAGGGTAATACTGCAGGAGCACCACACTGCCATCATCATCTTCTGGTCCAGGTGTGTATGTGCAGTAGAATGAAAAGCCCAGCTTAGAAGCAAAAATCCAGCTTTTCATTCTACTGTGCGTGTGTGCATATTGGGCCAGGTTCTCCTACAAAAGTACCCCAGGCCAGTGCATTTTTCTGTAAACAGGAATCAAGATATCAGGTAAGAAATTATAATCCCTTTCCTTGTCAGACAAGCTTAATAGGCATTGCCAATGGATTTTTTAGCTGTTGTGTGTCCTTAAAGGAGAAGGAAAGGCTAGTAAAGCGTTAATCTCAAGCTGCAGGCATACCTTCAGTTGTCTCAATAGTGCCCTTAGGTCTCCCCATATTTCACCTGTTCATAAGATCTGAAGCCAAACAGGAAGAAAAAATGCTGAGCTGTGTAAAGAAAGTTCCCATAATGCCTCACTCCTGCACAGACATGCAGACCAAGTAAGTGAACATGCTCAGTTAGTAAGACTATGCGGCACATTCATGAAAACGCGAGTTCGAATCCCGAATGGGATAAATTCGGATTAGATACAAAAATTTCTGAAGATTGCAAATGTCACGAAAATGCTTACGAAAAAAATAGTATTAGTCACGATAATATCGTATTGGCGATCCGAAAGTCACAAAGTTTCGTACCAAACGATTGTAAACAGCGGGAAAACAGTTTTTTTTCGTGCAATCGTACGAAAAAGTCACGTGGGCGTCAAAAAATTCGCCGAAAATACACTCGGAGCATTCGAATGAGCGCTTCGAGTGTTCGTGTCTTAGTTAACTGCCCCTAGGAGTCCGCTTCCTGCTGATTGGCTCAGATCCACATTCCTAAGGGGGGGGAGTGAGTTCTTAGCATTTTTGAGGGAGGGGGGAGCAGGAAAGAGCAAAGAACAGAAAGCTGCATGTCTCTAGCACAGGAATTACAGACACAATTAATCTTTTTTTCAGAGAAGCATTTCTGTGAGTGCTTATGGCTGTATTTACATAGATCTTTCTGATAAAGCTTGCTTAGTTTTTACCTTTCTTTCTCCTTTAACACTTCTTTTGTTTAAATAAAAAAACCTGGGCAGGTAGCTTATACAAAGGCCAAGTGTTCCATATTTGCCAAGCCATACCGCACAATTAGATTAATAATAACAGAAAAAATTGTTTACTATCATCTTGAGTATATATATAAAAGGAAAATATGATTTACTTTACAGATTTAAAGGAGAATCACTGGGGGGGGGTAGGTGCCAAAATGTTAGGCATGTTATCTTTGTAAGCATCTAGTATTTATTCTTGACAAACACTAGAGGAATTTTACAGTATGATTAACACTGTACATTTATTGTTCAAATGTTATAGTTCAGCTCAATTTTGTTCTGTGCTTTTGTTCTTCAGAGGCAGCATTCATTTTATGGAGAATGCTGGGCTCTGAACACTCTGCTTTGTAGATACATTTATGTGGAAGTAGTGTTGCTAATGTTTTGCTCATGTCATATTTTGGAAACAAGGAGTTGTGCATGTATATGCTCTCGTTATTTATTGACATACACATATATTTATTGATATAGCTTATAGCATTAACTTTGCAGTGCATGAGAAATTGTGTTGAAATGGAACACTCATATTGTTCTTCGCTCAAGATTTTCCTGAGCCTTTACTCCAGATATCGACCAGTGGAATAAAGTAATTGAACAGTTGGGGACACCATGTCCAGAGTTTATGAAAAAATTACAGCCAACTGTGAGGACATATGTAGAAAATAGACCCAAATACGCTGGGTACAGCTTTGAGAAACTCTTTCCTGATGTTTTATTCCCTGCAGACTCTGAGCACAACAAATTGAAAGGTAAGGAGTGATATTTATGTTGTAATTGCTAATTTCCATTCTCACTTTTTCTTCTCTTCAACCCCTTCTTTTACATATATTTCATCTGTCCATTAACTGTTCTCAATTATACAGCTCTTATTTCCCACGTCTGCATATTTAAGTACATGTATACATTATCTATCTGCATTGCTTTCTTATTGAAAAAAGCTTAACACTGAAGTATTCGGAAAAAGGTGTAGAATAAAAGCTGAAAGTCTTAATTTGCTTGAAGATTACAAGTTTAGAGCAATTTATTTAAAGTGTATATTAATTCTTGATATACTGCTTTCTAATGAGTGTAAATATGCATACAAACGATTCTGGCTAGCAGAACAGACTTATGACCTGGGATAGATTCCTATATGCCATAGGAAGTCAAAGACAAGCCTTTAAAGGAGAAGGAAAGTTAAAAACTAACTAAGCTTTATCAGACAGATCTATGTATATACAGCCATAGACACTTACAGAACTGCTCTTGTGAGTCCTCAGTGAAGAGAAACACCACATTTCTTTTCTTCCATTGTGTAAACATGATCTTCTGTGTCAGACACAAGCCTGCTCAGTTTGCTCTTCTCCCCCGCCCATATCTGCTGTAATTTGAGCTGAGAGCTGTTCCCTGCCTCTATGCTGCTGCCTGGAAGTGACTTCAGACCAAGCTAAAATGGCAGCTGCTATATTTAAAGAAAGAAATTGAGCTTCTAGCGCTGTTTACTTAGGTGTGGTTAAGCATTCTGCAGAATAAATATAGCATTCTAGCTTGCACTATTGTGGCTAAGATATTAGCAATAAAATGCCTCGGTAGCTTTCCTTCTCCTTTAAAGGACAAGTCGACCCAGAATATAATTTTTTTGCCTATTAAAAGAAAACAAAAATCTAAGCAACGTTGCAATATACATTTATTGCAAATTTGTAATGGTTTTTTGAGTTATTTGTATATATGGTTGCTATTAAAAGCAGAGTTTGTCTGTCCTTTTCTATTCTTTGCTCTGGTGGCTCTGACAATAGCCAGCAGATTGACAGACCTGTCTTGCTTGAGAAGACTGACCTTTGCAACACTGTTTAAAAAAAAAGAACCAGGAGTACAGCAAATGCTGCTTTCTATAGCAATTTTTATAGAAAATTTTTAATAAGTTCATATTGGAAAGATTCTTAGAATTATGTTTTCTTTTATTAGGCAAATAAATGTGATTACTGTACATTTGCATATTCATAAAATAACTTTTCCTTGAAGACTTTCATTTGATTGATTTTAGCTTGTGTCAATTGCATATTGCCTGCTAATAATCCTTGCCCAGTTTGGTTTATAAAATTATTATAATAATATCTGCTCCAATCTAAAATTAAAATTACTACATATGAATAAACAGGTTTTTAGTTCCTGAGATTCTTATTAATGTTGCCATGATTTGAGTTGAAAATTTGTTAACCTGGGAATAATCCACTGGAACAAAAAAAGCATGTGTTTTGTGAATAATGTACCACCTGTTGACAAATATAAGAATTTTGCAGCAAATCCATGCCTGACAAAAAAAAACTTTTGCTCATCACTAATTATAACTGATGATATCACTAAGCACTGTTTATAAGGATATAATTTACAGGATATTCTTGGCTAATGTGTATTTTATTCATTTTAATACAGTAAACACATCCATGTTTTCTATTTCTCCATGAACAGCAAGCCAAGCCAGAGATCTGCTGTCAAAAATGCTAGTAATAGATGCATCCAAGAGAATTTCTGTAGATGAAGCTTTGCAGCATCCTTATATCAATGTTTGGTATGACCCCCTGGAAGCTGATGCAGTAAGTTATGTTTAGTTTTGGTGTGCCAGAGGCCAACGAAACTTTCATTTGAAGCAGTGTAGGTGGTTTTTCACAGTAAGGGCAGTGAGGTTGTGGAATGCCCTTCCGAGTGATGGCAGATTCCGTTGATGCCTTTCAGAGGGGCCTGGGTGATTTCTTGAACAAGCATAGTATCCAAGACTATTGTGATACTAAAATCTACAATTAGTATTGTTTTAGGTATATATGGTTTATGTAAATGAGTGTATAGATGGGTCTGTGTGTGTCTTGTGTGCACGTTGGGGTTAGCTTTAAATGGTTGATGGCTTTTGGTCATTTTTTCATGTTTTCTGTGTTATACTGCAGGCTGGTATTTGTAAAAATCTGTATAAACCACTACACCAGTAAAAAAAGCAAGAGCATTTGCAGATATGGTTTAATAGAGTCTGCACTCCAGATTGGGGAATTAATATATACAGCTGCGAGTGCAACTTGTCCTCATGTGTGTGACGTAGGAGGGTGATTTACATTCACCACTCATACGTCTGCCGCATGCGCATACTAAGTGAGAGGGGAAATCATATATTATGCACATGTGCACCTACCAACATGAAGCGCTGGGCTACTCGCGGTTCGGGTAGCCCAGCGCTGGCGGGGGAGTTTTTTTTTTTTTTTTTTTTTTTTTTTTTTTATTGCTTTATTTTGCTTTCAGATTTTTGTTTCTACCTTTATTTTCTGCACACCACATTTTATCTATTTTCCTTGTAAATCATATGGTTTTCCTTTGCAGCCACCACCAAAGATCCCAGACAAACAACTGGATGAGAGAGAACATACCATAGAAGAATGGAAAGGTAGAAGAACTGAGCAAGAGACTTGTCACATAACAATATTATTAAAATCTAAACTTTTTGTTATCTGAAACGTTTGTAACCGGTTAGGTGGCAAGACATTAGAACAGATGGAACAGTGCTGTCCAATTTTTATGGTGCCGAGGGCCGGAATTTTTCTAGCTGCTAATGGCTGCTAATGGAAGCCAGTTTTGACCACTCCCCTTTTTTAAACCAAACCTACTTCAAACCACACCCATGTTATCACAATGGTTGTAGCGCAGCAAAAACCCAAATGCTTGGTCCTCACTGCAGGGATATCTACCATCATTCATATGTGAAAGAATTATATTATGTCATATTAAGATACACCCTTAAATCCATATGCCGTCTTCTCCTCCCTTGTGGATAGCACAACAACCCCCAGCACATAATTACACACCTTAAAGACCATTTAATGCCTATTTCCAACTGCTAACAAACCTCTGCCAGGTTCAAGTCCCACAGGCAGCATAGGACAGGCAGTGTATGGCACACACAGGCAGTACTCTGCCTGCCCTATGCTGCCTGTGTGTGCCATACTCTGCCTGTCCTATACTGCCTGTGTGTGTGTCATACTCTGCCTCCCCTACCCTGCCTGTGTGTGTCATACTCTGCCTCCCCTACCCTGCCTGTGTGTGCCATACTCTGCCTGCCCGTAGCTGCCTGTGTGCCATGCTCTGTCTGCCCTACCCTGTCTGTGTGTGCTATACTCTGCCTCTACCCTATGCTGTCTGTGTGCCATACCCTGCCTGCCCTTAGCTGCCTGTGTGTGCCATGTTGTCTGCCCTATGCTGTGTTTGTGCACACAGGCAGCATAGGGCAGGTAGTACATACATTGTCGCAGTGCTGGCACTGTTCCTACAGTCTGTCTGAGGTGTGAAGAGGTGAACAATATGGGTGATTACAGCCTGAGGTGTGAACAATGCAGAGATTAATAGGTTTGAACAGTACAGGGGATTACATGTTTAAACAATACAGGGGGATTGCAGCCTGAATCTGAGGTGTGAGCAATGCAGGGGGCCAGTTAATCTCAGTACTGTTACCATTTAAAGTTTACACAAAGGTAAACCATCAAAGTAGCCAGACAGGTGCGGGGGGCACACAGAGGGGGGTCGCAGACTGCCAGTTGGACAGCACTGAGATAGAACATTAAAAAAAAAATCTGTGGGGAAGAGCAAACACCAGATCCTGGCACAATAACTTCTGTATAATATTTTATATAAAATGCACACATGCCCACACATTAAAAACACAAAAGTGCAAGTGCTACTGCCAACTTAATTTGTGCAATGATACAAAATTAATTAAGGTACAAGACTGCAGGTGATGGTATCCTTTTAATAGTAGGATCTCCTACTCACCAGATGCCCAAAGAATCAAAGCCAAACGTAATGCAAGTAAATATTTCCCAAAAACCAGTTACTGCATTACCTTTACCTTCTTTGTTTGTTGTGGGAATTGAAAAACAGTCATTTTAAGTACAGAAAGATGTAATTTGTTTATACCTTTCCATTTGATTGAAGAACTAACAGAGTTGTTTTTCTGCAGATCTTGTTCATAATGTGTAACAACATACTAATTGCTTAGTATGCTGACAAGTAAGCTTACAAATATTGTTTTCTTTGTATTTTCAGAGCTCATCTACAAGGAGGTTTTGGACTGGGAGGACAGAGCTAGGAATGGAGTAATCCGTGGGCAGCCAGCCCCTTTAGGTTGGTTACATGATATTCTATACAGCTAGTACAGTTACGGGATCTATTATCTAGAAACCCATTATCCAGAAAGCTTAGACTTTGAAAAGTCATCTCCCATAGACTCCATTTTACTTGAAACATATAATATAAAACATGTTTCCGTTTCTCTGAAATAATAAAACTGCACCTTGTACTTTATCCCAACTAAGAGATAATTAATCCTTAGTGAATTAATTAGTTATTTAATGTTTACATTTTTTTTGTTTGTTTTTTTCAAATGAAGATGCAAATTACAGCAGGATCCCTTATACAAAAAAGCCCAGGTTCCAAGCATTCTGGATAACAAGTCCTATATCTGTAACACCAAAATTCAAAATTGTTCATATAAATAAAAAAAAAAAAATTCTCCTTTGGATGTAAAAATGATTACTTTAAAGCATCTAGAAGAATTAAGTCTAAAACAACTGGACTTTTCTGAACCTTCTTCTTGTAGTTGCTTGTTGGATCTCTCTTGAGTTTTATAGACAAAAATAGACCATGGGTTCGCCTGTGTCTCCAATTGTAGCGAACCTTTACATGGAAGAAGAGGAAAAGAAAGCCCTGGACACCTTCAAGGGAACAACACCAAGTCATTGGTTCAGATATGTGGATGACACCTGGGTCAAAATTAAAGCACGCGAGGTTCCAGCCTTCACCAAACACATAAACTCAGTGGACAAAAACATCACGTTCACAAGGGAAGATGTGAAAGACAACAAACTGGCTTTTTTGGACTGTGCTATAGTTATCAAAGAGGGGAGGGACCTGGATATTGAAGTATACTGGAAACCCACCCACACAGACCAGTACTTGCTGTTTGATTCCCACCACCCTTTGGAACAGAAACTGGGTGTTATTAGGACTCTACATCATCGGGCTGAAACTGTGGCATCCAATACAGAGGCTAAGGAGAAGGAATATAAACATCTAAAAGGAGCTCTGAAAACTTGTTGGTACCCAGACTGGGCCTTCATCAAAACCAAATCCAAGACCAGCAGAAAGACCAGACCAACAAACAGAAGGGAGGAACACAGCAGGCGAAATAGTCATCCCATATGTCACTGGAACATCAGAAAAACTTAGGAGAATTTTCAACAAACATCGCATTCCTGTGTTTTTCAAACCCAGCAACACCCTGAGACAAAAGCTGGTGCACCCTAAAGACCCTACACCCAAGCACATGAAAAGTAATGTGGTCTATGCTGTCCAGTGTAGTGAAGAGTGCTCTGACTTATACATTGGGGAGACAAAACAACCTCTCTGTAAGAGAATGGCCCAACATAGGCGGGCGAACTCCTCAGGACAAGACTCAGCAGTCTATCTACACCTCAAAGAAAAAGGTCACTCTTTTGAGGACAGTAATATGCATATCTTGGACCGAGAGGACAGATGGTTTGAAAGAGGTGTGAAAGAGGCCATTTATGCCAGCCTGGAAAAACCATCCCTGAACAGAGGAGGGGGCCTGAGACACCGCTTGTCACCTACATACAATGCCGCTTTGACATCCTTACCCCGGCGGTTTCACAACAAGTCACACTTCCAGTCATGTACTTTGAAGGATTAAAATCTTCATCAATGAGAATCATGGTACCATTGTGATTGTATCATACCTATCATACACCTGTCAGTTTCAGCTAACACCTAACTGAACAATTTCAATGGAACCATTGTGATTGGATGTCTGTGACTGTACTACCATCAAGAGTTTAAATACCGGGGAATTCCCTACCAGACATTTGAACTGAAGAAGCCACTCGGATGAGTGGTGAAACGTTTTCAAGAAAAACTCAGAAAAGTCCAGTTGTTTTAGACTTAATTCTTCTAGATACTGTATATCATGACCTGGATGAATGAGAATCTTCATAGACATTACTTTAAAGCCTTAATATTTTAACATTGTTTATATGCTATTTGCTCTGGGGTTTTCAGACATCTTTATCGGTTACCCAAACAAAGTCACACCTGATATATATTTTGAACAGTAGAACACCTAATAATGTGTGGCTCAGAAAGTGATACAAATTTTAGAACCAACACATAATGTCTAAATATATATTCGGTTAGACATCCTCTTTTCCCCCCAGAGATTCTAATCACAAACCTCCAAAATAAAGTACTCTGGGCTGGTCATTTTTTTTTTTTTTCCAAGAAGCATAGGTAGCCGGTTAGCAATTAAAATGGCAGTCACGAACCTACAAATTTTTTTAAAAAAAGCCCATGCTTCTTCCCTTTGACCTCAGTGGAAAGAAGAAACTGACACTTCTGTGCGTTAGAGCACTTTTCAGGAAGGTTACTGCCTGCATTTGACAGTTTCCATTTCAGTCAATTGGAGGTGACACTAGTCTGTTTTGAGAGCTTTTCCATAGGCTGAAATACATGCTTACCTATCTGTAAAAAAAAACATAGGTATTTTCAAAGAATATAATTTCTTTACAAAAAGGAAAAAATATGTAATTGCTTTTAGGAGACTTTTATACATCATGTTACTGGCCTTTTAAAGGCTTTTCTATCATTCTCCCTCTAATCTTTGCAGTAAATTGAGGAACAGGGCACACCAAAATATAGGAAAATAGAAAAAAATCTTTATTACATCTTAGATGTATCTAAGATGTAATAACATTTTTCTATTTTCCTTTATTCTGGTGTGCCCTGTTCCTTAATTTACTGTTTGATTTTCTGTACTTGGGAACTTACATGTAGCCCCCTTACAGTTAGGTTTTTATGAAGAGGGGTGGTCAGGTTTTACCAGACCCTGCTAATGCAACTAATGTTTACCTTCTGTTTTCTCATAGCACAGGTGCAGCAGTAACTGATGGTTCCCAGCCTCACACCTCCTCTTCATCAGCAGACGCTTCCTCTATGTCAACAGATCCAACTTTGCCCTCAGACACAGACAGCAGCCTTGAAACCTCTGCAGGAACCCTGGGTTGCTGTCGATGACTTATTGGCGGAGGGGTGGGTGGGAGGGAGGGATATAGGCGGCAGGGAGAGGAGGTAGTGGGGACCTCTAGGGTAGCAAAGTTTGACTGGGGAAAATGCCACTTGTATTATTTTATATTGAATATCATTAACCCCTTAGCTGCCATAGACTTGTGATTGCATTGCAGTCAATGGTCTGAAAGATGGATTAGATTCCAGTTACAATTTAAGTACTGGAGAGGAGCCTTAACTACTCTTTACTCTTCACCAGATTTAAATTGGTTTAGAGGTGTGGTTTCATTTTTAATTTTAGTGCTGTAATTTGAACACTTAAGTGCTGGAGGGTTTAAAGAAAAGCTGCCATAAATATGTATTGTATTTTTATTTCTGTTTTGTGTGGGGAGGTGGGCTTTACGCTCCAACTTTTTGAGAAAAGGTCACTTTGGTCCTGATTGTCTTGAATTTTTTTTTTTCCGTTTCCTTGCTGGTGCTGCTCAGTTTTTATGTTTTTTTTTCTTCTAGAATTATACAGATTTGTTCCATATCTTTATTAATTTAATTTTTCGTATTGGGAGTAATTTTCATACATAATGCGCCAGTAATCCTAAGGGAGGCAGAGCTTTCTATTTACTTCTGATCGTGTTATCAAGCTGTGGCAACTAAGGTGTTGGTGCATCCACTCTTACAATGCCTTGAAATCTGTAAAACATTTCTTTTGTTTGTTGTATTGCTTTGGATTAACTGACAAAACAGAATTCTGTCTTTTGAGCGGAAACAGCCTTTTATATCTTCCTACCAACACATTGCACTGTAATGTGCAGCTGCCACCTCTGGGAACAAGGCGGTATGCAGATACAAAATGTAGGAAAAAAAAATAGTGGGAAAAAGGCATATATGTATATTTCATGCTTTAATTTGCATCCTTAAATGGAATAATAATTTTCATTCAATTTAAAAGATTGGAGGTTATTCTAAGGACAAATGTGAAATTTTACAAATGGACACTGGCAGCAGTCTTAATTGTGCCCTCCCCTGGCAGAAAATGCATTTTATATTAATTCAAGATGGGTAAAACAAAAAAAGACTTTGTTACTCAGAATAGATGTAATGCTTCTCACATCTTGACAATTTTGTTAATCCGTGAGAATGAATGCACCAGAATAGCCTCCCTTGTTATGCCTGTGCATTGGATACACATGTTTTATAACTCCACGGTTTAGTCTTTCTTTACCTTCCGTGGAAGAGCAATCTTCACCATGTTAGAGTCCTTTTCTCAGTATAGATGTATCGTATCACTGCTTGTAAAATTCCTCTTCTGTTTACGATAGCCAAACAGATCAATCAATTAATGAAGTGTGTTCTGCCCTCACTTGCAGGACAGTAGCAGGAATCGGCGGGTGGAACAGCACCAACATATAAATGATTGCTGACTCGTAATAAATTATCGATGTTGGGAAAAATGTTCTGAGTAGATTATTTTTGTTACATATATCTTATTAAATACTGTGAATTAGTAATATTGCACTAAGATGTGAGATGCCTGAAGTAAGCTAGTTTATATTTAGAAAAGGTTTATATACTTCTGTATGCTGGTTTATTATTGGTCACTCCCATTCATACATGTTGTATATTGTATTAAAAAACATGAAAGGTATTCATAACAGTAAGCAATACTATTGAACATATCAGAAAAATACCTTAATGCAGTACATACACAATATTTGCATTATTAATTCTTAGATGCCTGCCAAGAAATGGTTTTATTAGACTTCAGTTGTATCAATGTTACATGCCATACTTAGCATACACAAATGTGTGAATGGGGGGTTATACCCAAAATAATTAAATCAGGGGTTCTGCTCCTTTGGCTACAAACATACAAAAAACAGGGGGCTGAACAATGCACATGCCCTAGTTCTAGTAATTTTTTTTAATTACAGGTATGGGACCTGTTATCCAGAATGCTTGGGACCTTGGGTTTTCCAGATAAAGGGTCTTTTTATAATTTGGATCTCCATACCATAAGTAACATAGTAAGTTAGGTTGAAAAAATATGTATGTCCATCACGTTCAACCATAATGCCTATATATAACTGCTAGTCTAACTGCTAGTTGATCCAAAGGAAGGCAAATAAAACCACCGGAAGCCTCTCTAATTTGCCTGCTAAAAAATAATGTAAACTTTTGAATAAACCCAAAAGGATTGTTTTCCTTCAGTAAGGGTTAATTATGTCTTAGTTGGGATCAAATAGAAAGTATGGTTTTATTATTACAGAGGAAAGGTAATAATTTAAAAAACATTTAATTATTTGATTAAAATGGAGTCTATGGGAGATGGCCATTCCATAATTTGTAGCTTTCTGGATAATGGATTTCCGGATAATGTATCCTGTATAGGTTTTCTAGCATACCATGCAAAGGTGTTTCTCTCCCCACTGTTGCTTTTATAGGGGAGAGAATTTCCATAGACCAACACCATGATATAAAGGTGTCAGGTGAAGTCAGCTCTTAAAGGCAATCTCTTTAACTCCCACTAAAATTGTTTTTCCTGCGATTTAATTATAACTATTCTTGCTTAGTTTCATTTCTAATAACATTTAATTTCCACACTAAATAGGGAAAGTAATTTCATACCACTATTGGTAAATAACTTTTGCCTCTTTTGCTTTCATTTATATAACACTAAAGTCCTACAAAGGTATAAAGGAACACTAGTTCCAGTTTTATTCTTTATTTCATATAAACAAAAACTTTATAAATATATTTAAGAAACTCAGTCTGATTAAAAAGATTTTCTTGTTTGGGGGGTGACTTTATTGTGGGGGTAACCTAGCAAGGTGTCACTAATTTTCATTCTTCTGTCACAAACTGACTAAAGGAGCTTAGCGGATTTCAAACAGAAAATGTTTTTTGGCCCAATAAAGGAACATCTGATAAAGGTTTCTCTTGTAAAACCTGATCAGTCCTAAGTCCATAGCAGCCACTAAAGAACCCTTAAGTCTTAAGATCAAGGGGTTTTCCAGTGTTTGGGATTTCTGTTTTCTTCAGTGACCCTTATAAATAGAAAGTGCATTGAATATAAAGGTATAATATTTTTTGTTTAATTATTTTTGTCATGGATCTCACTGTTTGTGCTTTCTATTGTTTATGTGAAAGACCTCAATTCAGACCACATTGTGTGATCTGTGATCCCTGCACCAACAAAATCGTACAAATGCCAAACTAAACAAGATTAAGCTACGGTAATTTAGAAAAAAAAGACCAAAGGACTACTTGCAGTCAGTTCACCACATACGTTATAAGAAACAAAGGGCCCGATTCACTAAAGTCCGAAATAAGGAGTGCTATTTATAGCATGCGTTAAAAATCTTATCACTTCTTATTTTTCGCTCGATTCACTAAAAGGACACTTGTCATAATTAAGAAGCGATGTTCTTGGCGTTATTTATCTTGCGACGACATATTTTCAAGCAACGTGCTGTGTAATATGTTGTGTGATGCGTAATATATTGCTTGAAAATATGTCGTCGCAAGATAAATAACGCCAAGAACATCGCTTCTTAATTATGACAAGTGTCCTTTTAGTGAATCGAGCGAAAAATAAGAAGTGATAAGATTTTTAACGCATGCTATAAATGGCACTCCTTATTTCGGACTTAAGTGAATCGGGCCCAAAATGTCTTATTTGCATACTGATGAAGGTTTAGGTAACAGGCAAAGGATAAGGTGTTATTTCTTGCTGACAAAAGAGTGAGCAGGCACCTGGTGTGTTTATCTACTCATCTTTTGCTCAAAAAAGTTTGTATAAAGTTAATTGTGAATCAGTAGAGAAATGCATCATAGTAACCATGGCAGCTCTGAGTCCGAAGAGTTAAAAGTAAGATTATAGAGATGTTAGGAAGTCACACATGATATTGTAATTATATGTTGTATACAATGTGATATTAAGGCAAAAGAAGTAGGCATCTATTGAAGAAAAGAGTAGTGTTAAAGAATAAGTAACCTTATTACCTTTTTTTTCTATAAGTAAAATTACTCTAAACAGCCTCCAGAACTACCTACCTTTGTCCCAGCATTATCTCTGACCTGGTTCCTCAGTTAGAAGGTATTCTTTTTTGTTGCTTCCTTTGCAGAGTGAAGCCCCGCCCCCACTTCCTGTTCAGGTCTCTCATAAAAAAAACGGTTAATGCACAGACTGGCTCCTGCTGCCTCCAGGCATGCCCAGAAGGCTCTCCACTCCGACAACTTTGTCGAATTGAAGGGAGAACTGAACAGGAAGTGGGGGCGGGGCTTCACTCTGCACAAGGAAGCAACGAAAAAAAACCCAGGTCAGAGAGAATGCTGGGACAAAGGTAGGTAATTCTGGAGGCTGTTTAGAGTAATTTTACTCATAGAACAAAAAAAAAAGGTTTACTTATTCTTTAAAGAACCAAACTAAAATTATAAAGAGGTAAAGAAAGTTGAGCGGTTAAGAGGGCAAGTGAGCATGAAGGACTTGTGATGTCAGAATTAGGCAGATGTGAGGGTGGGGGAAGTATAACAATCATAGGTTTAAAGATTAGATATGTATTTTAAAATAATTCAGACCTTAAGGTCAGTGGCACTTGTGGTTAATCTGTGCTATTGCAGGTGATAAAATGAACCTAATTTCCTTCCTGCCAGCAGTAATATGAATTGCCCGTAAGAGAACATGTATGTATGTATGTATGTTATGTGCAAGTATGATTCACCACTGGTGATTCACGTTACTGCTGGTGTCAAGCACAGATTTATCGCGGGTCCATTGCTGTTAAAGGAAGTCACCCCCAAAAATACATTTTTGCCTAAGAAAACATAATTCTAAGCAACTTTCCAATATCATTTTATTAAACATTATTAGTGCTTTAAAAGTTATTTGTAAATGTAATTTCTATTGAGAGCAGCATTTGCTGAACTCCTTTTTAAACTGCAAATGCCAGGCTCCTCCAGCAAGACAGGTCTGTCAGTCTGCTGCCTTGTGTTACACTGTTTTAACAGTCAGAGCCACCAGGGCAGAGAATAGAAAAGGACAGGCAGATACTGCTTTAAATAGTGGTTATATAAAGAAATAACTCAAAAACCATTACAAATATTTAATGAATGTATGATGCAAAGTTGCTTAAAATTATGTTTTCTTTTAATAGGCAAAAAATTATTTTTTAGTTCAGTTAAGTTTCAGTTAAACTTCTGGATACAGACTTATTTCTATAATAGTAGCATCTGTGTGACCTATCCCACAGACTCTTAGGCTGATGGCAGACATGGCGTAGGGCTGATATTTTCGGCAAGAGGAAAAACGCTTGGCGAAAATACAGCCCTACGCCTGCTACTTGTGCCTGCACCCGAATGAATGAGATACACTCGGGTGCAGGCACATGTAGCCGATATACACATGAAAACGCAAGGCTTTGCATTCTCTCGCGTTTTTTTGTGTATATCGGCTACATGTGCCTGCACCCGAGCTTATCTCATTCATTCGGGTGCAGGCACATGTAGCAGGGGTAGGGCTGTATTTTCGCCAAGCGGTTTTCCTCTTGCCGAAAATATCAGCCCTACGCCACGTCTGCCATCAGCCTTAACTGTCTTTACAGGCAGCTGCTGGAACAATGCTACTTAATTGCTTGCTATGTTCAAAGCAGTATATTTCCCCAAGTATTTCAGTTTAATTATCCTCGTGCAAAAAAAAAAAAAATGCATACAATACAATGGTAAATTGTGGTGATTTGAGGTTATAATTCACGAGTGTATCAGTAATCATGTTTGTGCAAATTCTACTGGAAAAGGTTGCAACACAGTCTGGCAGGACAAATTGAATGATATGGTGAACACTTTATATACAGTATCTCTCTGTACAGATTATACAACGAGATATGGGACATTTTTCTGGTGCACAGCAATTATTATCATTAACCAGCAAGTCTTAAGTTTTAGTTCTCAATCCATAAAGTGCTTCTTCCCACTGTCTCAAACTGTAGGACTTGTAAAGGACTAGGTAAAATTCACTACCAGGGGTGAGCCATACCATGGGTTGTGTGGCTTCTTAATTCGACATTATCAAGTAAAGTGGAAAAAAGGGATACTTACAAAAAGTCCAACTAGAAGGGCTTTACTTACTGTATATAATCTAAATGCAATCAGTGTAGCTCAGGAACTTGCAATTATTGTCTCCAATTTAGATTATGCAGTACATTTGTTTAGCATAAATTCAGTGCATAGTGCTTTACACATACATACATAGTGCTTGTGCTGAACATTTTTTCATTTTTTTTTGCCTATTGTTTTAATCACAAGGAGTCAAACTACTCCATGTTTGGTCCTTGCAAAGTAGAATGTTAGATTACCAGTAAACAACCCATTTCCTTCCCCCTTTGGTGTGACTGTTTTGGATTACAGGAGACCATTATGCAGGGTAAATTGTGTATGCACAGGTAATCTAAATATCAGATTGTAGCATGGTGGAAATGACGTGTTATAGGTTCGATGCCACCAAAAATTTACTGTGCATACGCATTATGTTTCTGAGAATTTTCTATAAGTGCTCTATAGTACAAAACATACTGGTATGTAAACTGGCTTTTGGTGTAGGTTGTACTAGTTGTGTTCTTTTGGTAAAGAAATCAGTTTTGCATGTGTTTATTGTGTCTCATCTCAGAAATAAATATAAAAATTAATTGTGGGAATTAACACAGATCAATTCACCAAATAATTACTCTAAAACAGCAATGCTTAGTTTCTATAAGATTTATTTACGGAGAGATAATTTTAAGTTTTTTTGTGATTAATATTTTAGTAATCTAAAATGTAGTGTTATGTTGAGCTTTTTCTGTGGTTTTTGAATCACAGTGCCTTCCATACGTATTTACTTTTTAAAGCTATTTCCTATTTTGTTACAACCTGAAATTAAAACTGTTTTAATTGCCATTAGAGCATTTGATTTGCACAACTAAATTTTTCATTGTGGCACAAAAATTAATAATATCCTGCTGATAAAAAGCAGCCTATAATGATGCTAAAACTACTCGGTGGGGGAGTGTGAAATGCTTATGAAACGGGCAAATTTTATTTAACATTTGTTTTGCAATAAAGAGTTTTTTGCACTATCAAAGTATGTAATGTATTTTCCACAATTATTATATTTTAATTCCAGGTTGTGCAGCACAAAATATGAAAAGTTGAAGGAGTGAACTATTATGCAGGGCACTGTATGTACCCCTTTTGGAGTTGTTGGGTTCTTTTTTTTTTTTTTTTTGATTGGTTGGCAGCTAATTGGTTGCCAGCTTAGGCCAACAACTAGACATCAGTTTCAATGACAGTGAGGAAATGAATAGGAGAGTACAAAATAAAAATAATGAATAAAAATCCAGCTTGGAATGAATATGGTGTCTGGTTTTCAAGTATCTCTAACCCCAATAAACCAGATACAAAAGTAAAATAGAAAGAGTAATAATTCAAAAACCAAAATAGAAATTCAAGACCAGTTGCAAATTGCCCAGATGTGGCCCTCTAATGGATTTTTATGGCCTAATCATCTCAGAGGCCCCATAGAGACCGTTTTTACTCTACAAAATAATTTTACTCCAAAATGCTGTATTGTTACATAGTTACATAGGGTTGAAAAAAGACCATTGTCCATCAAGTTCAACCCATCCGAGTAAACCCAACACACAACCTATACTAACCAATCTATACACTCACATACATAAACTATATATATACAACAAGTAATACTAACTGTAGATATTAGTATCACAATAGCCTTGGATATTCTGCTTGTTCAAAAACTCATCCAGGCCCCTCTTAAAGGCATTAACAGAGTCTGCCATTACCACATCACTAGGAAGGGCATCCCACAGCCTCACTGCCCTCACCGTGAAAAACCACCTACGCTGCTTCAAATGGAAGCTCTGTTCCTCTAATCCAGTGCTGTCCAACTTCTGTTGTACCGAGGGCCGGAATTTTTCCGACCTACGTGGTGGAGGGCCGATAATGGAAGCCAGTTTTGACCACTCCCCTTTTTAAAACTGCACCCACTTGAAACCACACCCATGTTATCACATGACCATACCCATATTAATGGTTGTAGTACAGCAAAAACCTGCCACACTCTGCCTTCCCTACCCTGCCTGTGTGTGCCATACTCTGCCTTCCCTACCCTGCCTTTGTGTGTGCCATACTCTGCCTTCCCTACCCTGCCTGTGTGCCATACTCTGCCTGCCCTACCCTGCCTTTGTGTGTGCCATACTCTGCCTGCCCTACCCTGCCTGCGTGCCATACTTTCACTGTGTGTGCCATTCTTGGCTGGTTTGTGCCATACTTGGCCTGTGTGTGCCATACTCTGCCTGCCCTACCCTGCCTGTGTGCCATACTCTGCCTTCCCTACCCTGCCTGCGTGTGCCATACTTTCACTGTGTGTGCCATTCTTGGCTGGTTTGTGCCAAACTTGGCCTGTGTGTGCCATACTCTGCCTGCCCTACTCTGCCTGTGTGTGCCATACTCTGCCTTCCCTACCCTGCCTGTATATGGCACACACAGGCAGCCTACAGTGACACAATGCTGGCACTGCTCCTACAGTCTGCACAATAACTATATATTAAAAAACGTTTTAATTGCAGTACCACCTCAGTATATGTTCTTTTTGTAGTGTGCAGGGTTTATTTGTGGGTTTCTACTGCTCCTGAGGTGTGAACAGGGGAACAATGGGGGTGATTACAGCCTGAGACTGAGGTGTGAACACTGCAGGGGTAGAACAATGCAGGTATTAAAAGGTATTTAAACAATACAGCCTGATTACAGCAGGGGGGGCAGTTAATCACAGTACTGATACCATTTAAAGCTTACACAGGAGTAAGCCATCAAAGCAGCCAGACAGGTGGGGGGCCACACAGAGGGGGGTCGCGGGCCGCCAGTTGGACAGCACTGCTCTAATCTATAGGGGTGACCTCTGGTGCGCTGATTGTTTTTTTATGGGAAAAAAAAGAACATCCCCCAACTGCCTATAATCCCCTCTAATGTACTTGTACAGAGTAATCATGTCCCCTCGCAAGCGCCTCTTTTCCAGAGAAAACAACCCCATTACATTACATGTAATAAATAGGAGAGCATCGGTCTAGACAATGTATTGGAGCTAACCGTTTCAAAATACCTGACTGAAGAGAGACAGATTGCTGAGAGGGGGACTGTGAAGAGTATTATTTTAGAAACAGAATGTTTAATTGATTATATATGCAAAGTTTCTTCATGAGATAAAGCTCATATTACATTAAAATTGTTATGGTAGTTCCTTATATGCTTCCTTAATACTTCAATGGATGCATTAAACTTTGGAAATGGAGGCTGTTGGCTTCTGTACTATGCCACAAAGTCTTTATTTGGCCAGTGGCCAGTTTATAAAATTTTGAGGCAAAAAAGGGGATTGTGAAAAAAATAAGACATGCACAACTTGTTTTTTTTTTTCATGGAAAAAACTTTCACACAAGCAAAAATCACATTGTTCCATTACTTTTTAAACAGGCTGAAAATCTTGAATAGTTCAATAAACTTGGAAATAAATTGTAAATTGAAATAAAAATAAATAAGTTGTTAGAGAAAATTCCCATTGGCTTCTACAGAAATTTGATTTCTTATTTCCTGAGTTACTTTTTGCAGGTAATTCTTGACTATTCAAGGTCCTGAAGAAAATTTCTCAGGCATATTCCGTGTTTGCATTTTTCTCAAACAGAAAACCCTGCAACCCCAAATTTTTTTTAAATTTGACAATTTTTATTATTTCTTCATTACAATAAACAAAAAATCACATAACATGGGTATAGCCTTTGCAACCCCAAATTTTGATGAATCCACCCCTTACTGTACAAAGACCTCTGTTTTGCCAGATTGATTTTTTTTTTTTTAATTTGTACTTCCAGAGCCATATCAATCTTATGATTAACTGGAGCTGAGGGGGTCAATTAATATAACACATTGACTATCAATTCCTTTAAAATTACATTGTGTTTTCACCATCGTGAATTCTGAAAATGGATTTTGTGAGTTACAGATCACCATGAAATTAAACCAATATTCATAATGAATATGAATTGTGTATTCATTATACAATCCATAAGTTACATGCCATATACACAAATGAGTAAACTTATGAAGCATGGAACATAGGGGCAGATTTATCAAAACCCGAGTTCGAATCCCGAATGGGAAAAATTCGGATTGGAAACGAAAATTTCTGAAGATCGCAAATATACCGAAAATGCTTACGAAAAAATCGTATTGGCGATCCGAAAGTCACGTAATTTTCGTACCAAACCATTGTAAACAGCGGCACGACTTTTTCGTGCGCCCGCGCGAAAACGCCGTGGCCGCTCGAAAAAATCGGGCGCGAATCCGCTTGGCGCGTTCGGACCCGTTTGGGTCTTAATAAATCTCCCCCATAGTCTCTGTTCGTTTTTCAGTGTGTGAAGAAACTTCCAAACCTAAATGAGGATCCTATCATTGTTTTACTGAGGCTTATTTTCCCCCCTAACATCTAATTAAAATACGCTATTATTACATTGTAATAATAACTTGCTCCCTGCCATACAGCCCAGGAGCTATGATTACATATGACCTTATATCCACCCATAAATTGGCGACTTTACCACACAGCCATTCTGGCCCTCCAATAACAAACACTTCTCTCCACCATATCTTGAAAATCACTTTTCAGTATAGCTAAAACTATATTAGATAGATGAACGAAATAATTTCTGTATAAGCCCAAACAGTCCCCTTACAATTCCTTATGTCGAAACAAAACCCCCCCAAGGTCTCTTTACATACATTTTCTGTTGCATTCTCTTGCAGTGGATTTTTCACATGTTCTACCACAAGGAAACTCATTAAATGCAGCCTGTTATTTTCAATTTGTTGGTACCCCCTCTTCAGAATATACGTTGCTTTTTTTCCCCAAATTATCCGAAGTTTTCCTTTGCAAAAAATGAAGAGATGCATATGTTTTCCCACCTGTGATTTATATTATTGCTGGTAGGAAATAGTTTGCAGGAGATTAGTCGTGAGTGGTATAGGAGATTTATCACAGGCAGCTATTCTCCCAGTAGGCCTTTAGCCATAAAGATTTATAACTATTCAAGGAATGTTCACCTGCTAATTTTAACAAAAAAAATACCAGCTAAAACCTTATAAAAACACTTTCATGACAATACATGTTCATGTATTATATCTTCCATAAGACATAATACAAAAAATATATAAGGCTAGTGCCAAAATGGAGGATTTTCAGTTTTTGTAGCCACAACAGCCTGGTGCTTATTTACTACTAACAAATTCTGTATCCATTCTTAATCTTCCTTTTCAAAACTGGAAGGCAAAAGCATCAAAGCCTTTAATAAGTAGTATGGCTTTCATCTTGTTTGGGTATATTTCTAGCCACGGAAGCATTTTGGCTGTTGTTAAACAACAGTTCTTTATTGACTGTGAAATTGCATTACCATTGATCTTTCGAAAACACTTTACTGCCTATTGACTGCCAGTACATAATGAGCACAGATTTTGAATCAGCAATTATTCATAACTTTCCACTTACCTTCATTGTTTGCCCAACAAAAACCTATTTTGTGCAATTGACCTGGCTGGGTATAAAAAAAAAAACATTCCTTTGAAGCAGCCTTAACCTAACCCAACATCTTTTGTTCCCTAATTTAGGCTATCATAATCAAACCAGGATATCCCACCAAAATTTTTATAAGTTTATTGCGGTGAGCCTCTTCCTCAAGCTGAGGTCATATGAGCGATAGCTTCTGGACACAATGGATGAATAGGCATGCTTAAGTGTTTAAAAGCAAAATCTTGGACAGGTTTAAGATTTTTTATAACTTTTTTAATTGCATAACATCAACTTCTTTTTTGCAGTAGCTACTTTTTGTTTGCCTAAATACTTGTAATCCAAATCCTTGGCAACATCCAAACTTTCTCTTCTTACAGCACCTTACAAATGTAGCAAACAGGAAAGAAACCCATGGACAGGGACGAGACCTAGCAGCAGACACATGCAGAGGGCCCCATACTACTAGGTTTTCAGGGCCCTCCTACCACTACTACATGTGGATCAAGCTTTTCCATCTTGGGTCCCCCCTCTGCCATAGGGCCTCTGATTACAGTACCCCCCTAATGGTGGACCAAGGCAAAACCATCAGCATAGCCCCAAGTAGCAAATGGGTATTAAATAAAGTGCCCATTTTAAGACATCCTGCAGGAATCTATTAGTGCACAATGCACTCTTCCCCTTGTCAGACCGCCACTATGCCTACACATCTTAAAATTTCCTACCCCACAGTGCCTCTCCTATTTTTACTCCACACATGATTTCAGCTCCAACCTTCCTATATAACTCCAGACACACCAGTAAGATCACTGAAAAATGGACAATAAACACTCCATTAACTCCGGACATGCCAGTAAAATCAGGTAGATTAAAAGCAATACCTAAAATTGCAGACGCAAAATGCCAGTAGCAAAGTTTTTTCTTTCCTCCCTTTTCTGCTTGGCGCTCTTTCTGCCTAGTTACTGTAAATGTCTGTGAAAAAAATCCAAGATGGCTGTGCATTCCAAAGTGGAATGTATGGCCATCTTGAATTCAATGTGGCTGGGGTGAGGAGGGCAGCAGCAGTGGCAAGGGAGTATGTCTGAGAGGGACAGGTAAAATAAATTAAAAAACCAAGAATACCAGCAATGAGTAGTCATGTGTAGAAGAGAAAAGTGCAGCCAGGTGTACAAACTGTCCTAATAAAATTATACATTAAAAAGGTATAAGGGGCAAACTTTTTTTATGACATGAATAAAATCCCCTTTTCATTTTGCTTTCATTGTGGAAATATTTAAAGTGATGGAAAGTGATGGCATACAGGGTACATACTTTGTGTTCCAAAACCACTTATACTGCACCCACTTTTTTTTGGCTGTTTTGAGATCCTATATGTCTTGCTTTTTAAAAAAAAGTTATACCTGTACTAATGGGAATTACACCTGAATGGGCTACACTTACCCCACACTTCACTAACACATCAGCCTTCTAGCTAAAGCCATCAAAAGCTTGAAATATCAACTGTTGGATATTTGAGTCTGCACCCAATAAATGCAGTTTAAGGAAAGGAAATCTGGAAAAATCGATCTGTGGAGTTTTTAATTGTTTACCCTATCCCAGCATTGCCATGTTTGACTATTCAAGTCTGGGCCCAATAATGGCATCCTATCGGTATTCTAGCAATCAGGTAAATATAGAAAATGGATCTTCGCCTCACCAAGTTTTATCATGTATATTCATGGGTCTTTTTAATAAAATACTTCAGAGGATGTTATGGTATATACCTGAGACATGTAAATGCAAGTGGATATAATTAGTAATCTTATAGAGTCCAGCAGTCTTAACTGTTATTATACAGTTTCTGTGCATTTCACTTACATATACCACCCCTGGCACATAAATCAACAAATTACAGGAATTTTGAAAAGGTAAGAAATCTGTATCCTAGATAATAAGATAGCCCTTAAATCATATTTACAGTTGTCATACACCTAGTTGCTGTGTCTGAAGCAATCACTTTTAAAATCAGTGCACTGTAGCAAGGTGCAATATTTTAATTTTTAAATTTACCTACATTCTGAGAATGCTTTCTTTTTATTGCCGATATTATTAAAATATCAAGTCCCTTGGAGACCCCTCTGCCATGGGGCTTCTGATAGCTGTACCCCATCTATCAACCTGATAACAGCCCTGAAAGCAATAAGTTAATATTAGGACAACCACAATGCATTTACCAAGCTATGTTTTTAAGTAATTATGTAAAATGCATTTTCACAAAATGTTAGTGTTTTTTGCTAACAGTTTATGTTTGATTTTTCGTTATATTCAGGTTTGTAGGACATCACTAGCTTAACATAGCCAAAGGGTTTTTAAACAAAAACATTGTTTTTTGTAAACAGACCAGAATAGTTTAATTTACCCATTATACAAAAAAAAATATTTTACAGGAGCAATAATATAATCACAAAGAATACAAGTACAATGCACTTCTAAACCTTGTTCAGAATCCCAGACCCTTTATTTTTTATGGCCTTTTTCCACTGATCTGAATTCCTTTGTGTTTCCTTTTTGATTTAAAGGGATAATAATATGCCATACTATAACTTTTTAAAAATGCATATTTATTTTTTAAATGGTCCTGTGCAGTTTTCCATTACTTAATAGAGTTCATATTCATGACATTACACTGCTACATTAAAACTGCTATTTGGTTATATAGCTTTCATATACTAATAATGTAACAATTTAGTGATCTAGTCTAGATGATCTAGTCTCGTGATCTAAGTCTATACGTATTCAAGCAATGAGCTTCACATAGGATTAGTGATGAGCAAAGTTTTTCACCAGGTTTGGATTCAAAGCAAAATTCCAATTTTTTTTCTTTGACAAAAAAATGTGGCAAGAAAACGTCCATATATCCCAATGTATTTTGCACAAAAAATAAAACTATGCTGCAAAAAATGCACATAGACTCCAATGTAGTCTGTGCAGAAAATGTTGCAGCAAACATAAAAAAAAAAGTTGCTGACTTATACATTATGCAGATTTTCATCATTAGCCTCAGATGAGCTATTCTCAAAATTAATTCCTAATTTCCCCTTCAATTCAATCTGTAATTGAAGCTGAACTAGATTCCATGGGACTTTCTACTCAACCATGTTCTAGTCAGTAGGTGCAGTTAGCAATAAGAAGGCCATAGGAAGGTCTCAGTTTTGAAGAAAAGTTTGTCAAGTTGTGAATGTTTAAATATATAAGGGGACTACACAATAAATTCAATCAGACATGAGGCCATCCATTTAGAATCAGGAGAGACCATTATAATATTAGAAAAAAAGCTATTTACCGTGAGAGCTGTAAGTTATTTATGGGGGCCCCCCATGAACTTAAGTCCAGAGCAGACAGCATCAAACACAAAATAATCTGCTTCTCATTTTAATCATGATATACATAAAGTTAGTACCAATTTACTGTAGTTCCATAGTACTGGTCAGGGGAGATAGAAACCCCATATACATAAAAATTGTATCCTTTTAGTAGGTGAATCAATACACTGAGCACTTATATGTGGATATGAAAAGCCATAGCATTTATTTAATGATCCTTTAGAACAGTGCTGTCCAACTTCTGTTGTACCGAGGGCCGGAATTTTTCCGACGTACGTGGTGGAGGGCCGATAATGGAAGCCAGTTTTGACCACTCCCCTTTTTGAAACCGCACCCACTTGAAACCACACCCATGTTATCATATGACCATACCCATATTAATGGTTGTAGTACAGCAAAAACCTGCCATACTCTGCCTGCCCTACCCTGCCTGTGTGCGCCATACTCTGCCTGCCCTACCCTGCCTGTGTGTGCCATACTCTGCCTGCCCTACCCTGCCTGTGTGTGCCATACTCTGCCTTCCCTACCCTGCCTGTGTGTGCCATACTTTCACTGTGTGTGCCATTCTTGGCTGGTTTGTGCCCTACCCTGCCTGTGTGTGCCATACTCTGCGTGCCATACTCTGCCTGCCCTACCCTGCCTGTGCCATACTTTCACTGGTGTGTGCCATACTCTCTGCCTGTGTGTGCCATACTCTCTGCCTGCGTGTGCCATACTCTGCCTGTGTGTGCCATACTCTGCCTGTGTGTGCCATACTCTGCCTGCCCTACCCTGCCTGTGTGTGCCATACTCTGCTTGCCCTATGATGCCTGTGTGTATGGCACACACAGGCACCATACAGTGACACAATGCTGGCACTGCTCCTACAGTCTGCACAATAACTATATATTAAAAAAACTTTTTAATTGAAGTACCACCTCAGTATATGTTCTTTTTGTAGTGTGCAGGGATTATTTGTGGGTTTCTACTGCTCCTGAGGTGTGAACAGGGGAACAATGGAGGTGATTACAGCCTGAGCCTGAGGTGTGAACACTGCAGGGGGTGAACAATGCAGAGATTAAAAGGTGTGAACAACACAGGGGATTACATATTTAAACAATACAGGGGGATTACAGCCTGAATCTGAGGTGAGAACCATGCAGGGGGGCAGTTAATCACAGTACTGATACCACTTAGAGTTTACACAAGAGTAAGCCATCAAAGCAGCCAGACAGGTGGGGGGCCACACAGAGGGGGGTCGCGGGCCGCATGCGGCCCGCGGGCCGCCAGTTGGACAGCACTGCTTTAGAAGCATCCACTTTTGTCAACTATATGGAAAGAAAGGAAGTCACCAAAATTTCTCTTGATGGAAAAATAGACAATACAACTAAAATCCACTCTAATAGCCAGAGAGCCCGCAAATATGATAAACCATGCCATTCTAAGATTTCCGAAGAGCTGAAGCCTACTACACTACAAACTCACTCCAATTCCAGATCAAGATCAAGGTCACCTCATCCTCCCAGGGGAATTAAACCCTCACATATCAGCGAAGATGAAATGTTATTTGAAACATGATCAGCCATACTTAATTGTGCCTGACCCACAAGGGGATGTTTTTCTCCCTGATAACTCTTCTGTTAGAGAGAGTATTCAGACCTTTATCATTTAGGAAAAAAGGAAGTTACATATGAATAGATTGTATTGTTTAAAATTGTTATGCCTTTGTAGCTTATTATTTTATCTACCTAATATTGTTATGCTATTCGCATTAATTGTTAATATTGTTGAATATTTTTGCCCAGTGGATGTTATTACAAGTATGTTATCAAATTCTGCTCTTGCTCATCTTTTCTGATATAATTCCAACATAAGTCTTCACCATTGAACATAGTTTCCTGGAATGTCAATGGATTAAATCATCATATAAAAAGGAAAAGTATTTCACAAAAATTAAAAAGCTTTAAATGTCATGTAGCTTTTTTACAAGAGACCCACCTGAATGAATCAGATAACAAAAAGTTAAAAAAGGGTTGGGTAGGAGAAGTAGTTTTTTCTCCAGCAGTTAATGTGGTGTAGCTATCCTGTTTCACCACAAACTTAATGTAGCTATACTACAATCAGTCAAAGATGAGCAAGGCCGATATATTTACGCAGAGGTACTTATTAATGATACTTCATGGCACTTATGTTCTGCTTATGCTCCAAATAATGCCAAAAATTAATACTTCTCCTGGCTTAAACAACAAATTTCTTCACTTCCCCATACTAATCTAATTTTAGCAGGTGACTTAAATTAATCTTATTTATGGTCCCTTGACAGAACTGACTGGAAATTTAAAGATCATTTAAAAAAATCTAAACTTTTACATGAATTCTTTAAAGACACTGGCCTAAATGATACTTGGAGAATTTTCCATCCAACAGAGAAAGACTTTACCTTTTTCTCCTGAATTATAAGAGCTGATATTGGTAACATTGATATATCTGACCATGCACCAGTTTCTATCCAATTCTCCAATTCAACAACATCTAAAAGTTTTGTTTCTTGGTCCTTCCCTAGTCCTTTGAAAGATAACCCTGACTTCATCAAAATGCTTCAAGATAGATGGGATATGTTTTTAATTGATAATAAAGACCATTTAGATAATCTCCCATTGTTTTGGGAAACTTGGAAAGCTGTGATTAGGGGAGAGATTTTATCTTTTAGGTCTCATTATTATCGTAAGGTACAAAAAACTTTCTAAACTTAAGTAAAAGGCAAAAAGATTTATATCTTCCCCTTAAACAATTTCCCTCTTTGGAGAATGCCTGGAGACCTCAGGGCCTGGATTGACTTTAGAAATACCTTTTTTGCTTCATATTTACATGCTAAATATAGTAATTTAAATAACAAAGCTAATTATATGCTTTTCAATCTAACAAAATTACAGGATAGACATACTAAACTAATTAGAATTAAAGATAAAAATAATGTATTAACTAATGATCCCAATAAAATAGTTGATATATTCAAAAATTACCATGAAAAGCTATACTCACATAACACTCATAACAACTCTGAGACAAAGACATTGTTTCTTACTAACTGCAAGATCCCCCAAATTTCTTTGGAACAATTAAAAGATCTTAATGGACCAATTTTAATTGAAGAAGTTACTTATGCCATTGACAATTTATAATCTAGAAAAGTGGGTGGTCCTGATGGCCTCCCCCCCACTTTTTATAAACTTCTGAAGGACAAAATGTCTCCTTTCCTAACTAATCTTTTTAATGATATTCTTCTATCCGGTAAAAAAAACTTCCTTCTAGTGAACTTTCTAGCCTTAAAGTTATACTGAAAAAAGATAAAGATCTTTCTCTCCCCTCATCTTATAGGCCAATATCTCTATTAAATCAAGATTAAGTTATTATCAAAAATTTTGGCTGATAGATTGTCCCTGATCCTTCCTTCTGATATCTCTGGAGCTCAAAATGGTTTTATTAAAAATAGATCAGGGGTTAAGAACATAAGAGCTTTACTTAACATAATATTTTATACCAAGAAACATAAGATTCCTTGCTCCATAATTAATATTGATGCTGAGAAAGCTTTCGATAATTTGATTTGGGACCATCTTTAAAGTTGGATTTATTTGGTATTAATGGCCCATTTTATCATTACATTCAATATCTTTACTCTAATCCCAAAACTCAAGTCATTTTAGGAGGTGCCCAATCCAAACCTTTAAAATTTTTTAAAGGGACTAGACAAGGCTGCCCCTTATCTCCCTTGCTATTTAATATAGCTTTAGAACCATTTATTAGAGCTTTCAATTCTTCTAAGGCTTTCCAAGGTATTACTATTAACAAGCAGCAACTTAAGGTACTAGCATTTGCAGATGACTTGCTGCTAATCATAAAAAATCCCAATAACTCTCTTAAAGCTGTTTTTGATATGCTTGTGAATTTTCAGTCCTTTTTCAGGATATAAAGTAAATGTTGACAAGACTGAGATAATGAATCCATTTGGCTCTATATCTAACTCTCTTTTAAAGAAGCTGCAATTATGACCCCCAAAAACACAACTCAAATATTTGGGCTTAATAATGTATTCCTTGAACATCACTCCTGCCATTAATAATATCATCTCAATGTGTAAAAAATGGATGCATTCCCCATTAAATTTAAAAGGCAGGGTGATCTTTTTCAAAACTTTAATCTTTCCTAAACTGATTTATTCTTTAATCAACTTACCTTTACTTATTAGACATTCAGATATTAGAAAGCTAGATTCTGCACTTGTGAAATTTATTTGGAATGAAAAAAAATCAAAAATAGCTTTGTCCAAATTAAGGGGACCTGCTAAACTTGGTGGACTAAAAATACTGAATTTTAGAACATTTAACCTGTCTGCTCTAACAAGATACCTTATTGAATGGATCTTTCGAAGTAACAAATACACCAACCCAGAAATAGAATTACTCCATGAACCTTATTCTGATATATTTTCTGCATTACATAGTAAATGGAGTAATTTACCAAGAGATATTAAAAGGAATCCTCTATATCAGGACACTATTTTTGTATGGAAATATCTATTCTCCAGCCATGGCTTCAGTTACTCTCAAACTCCCTTCATGCCAGTTAAACTTCTATTGAAAACCTCTGACCCATTAAGGTCTTCTTCCTTTTTACTAACATCTGAGAAAAAAAACATCATATTGATAGATCCAAACATTTATTCTTTAATTCCCTGGCCATTGTTTAAAGAAAAATTTGAGTTACTTGAAATTGAAAAATACTTTTACTTAGCCTGCCAATGTGGTTTATCAGTGACTCACAATAAAGACAATTTTGTTGTCGCTAAACATAGACTGGCTGAGGCAATATTAGAATTTAAAGACAAACCACATAATATAAAAATCAACATACTTTCTGGTACATTCTGGGATGTTTTTACCCAAGATAATCATCCCTAAGAGAATGTTTCTGCTAAGTGGTCTAGACGTTTATCTACAACACTCTATATCCCCTTCGCAATTGGTGCAATTCAACAATCTGATTTTTGCTGAAAGATGGAGGATTCAGCAATTCAAACTTGTCCATTTAGGATATGGAAAACTTTTTGTTCGTAATCAGTGCTTTAAAACAAACTCTTTGCCCTAAATGTAACGAAACTGGTGTTAATTTATTTTCCACTACCTATGGTCTTGTCCGAAGATTGGTAACTTCTGGAACATGGTGGAAAGATTCTTGAACCACAGGTTGAATTTAATTATAAAGTTATCTCCTAGTTTTGCTCTATTACACATTAAAAAAGAGGAGGTGTTATCAAGCATTTTACCAGTCTCCTTAGCACAAAAAATTGATAAATTATTATTTTTGTTTATGGCTGCCTCTAAAAAAGCATTATTTTATTATTGGTTAAAAGAGGAAACCCCTCCTATAACAGAAGTTATTTCTTATCTTAATCAGCTTAGCTGGCAAGATGCCATCAAAGCAAAAACAAGTGAACCTAAATCCAGGATTCCTTTTAAAAATACATGGTCATTTTTCTTTAATGCTATAGATATAAGTAATAAGGATCAGATTTATAAAATGCTGCATATATACCGTATATACTCGAGTATAAGCCGAGTTTTTCAGCACAAAAAATGTGCTGAAAAATTCACCCTCGGCTTATACTCGAGTACTCAAATAAGTCGACCCCCTGCTAGTGATTCCTCCACCCGCAACCATCGCTAAAGCCCCACACGCACGTGCAGCATCGACATCGAAAAACTCCTGCAGTCTTACATACCGGCGCTCGCAATAAGTTCCTTCAGTCCCGCTCTCTGCTTCCCACAGCAGCTTGGTGCTGTGATAGGAAGCGCTGAGGCTGAACATTATTCTTCTACTTGTGTGCTCTTCTGTGCGCTCCCTGGGGCGGAAGTGACATCACGCGCCCCTTCGGTTAATCATGGACTCGTCTTCCAGGTACTTACCAATGGTAGAGAGGGCATCGGGGGGCCCAGTAGTCCGGTGGGGAGGGAGGTAGGGGGCCCAGCAGTCCGGTGGGGAGGGAGGTAGGGGGCCCAGCAGTCCGGTGGGGAGGGAGGTAGGGGGCCCAGCAGTCCGGTGGGGAGGGAGGTAGGGGGCCCAGCAGTCCGGTGGGGAGGGAGGCGGGAGGGAGGCGGGGGGCCCAGCAGTCCAGTGGGGAGGGAGGCGGGGGGCCCAGCAGTCCGGTGGGGAGGGCGGCAGGGGGATCCAGCAGTCCAGTGGGGAGGGAGGCGGGGGGCCCAGCAGTCCGGTGGGGAGGGCGGCAGGGGGATCCAGCAGTCCAGTGGGGAGGGAGGCAGGGGGCCCAGCAGTCCCTAGGCTTATAGTTTTCTTAGGTAAAATTAGGTACCTCGGCTTATATTCGGGTCGGCTTATACTCGAGTATATACGGTAGATTTATTTCAATAATTCATGAACATATAAGCAAAATTATCCTTGATTTTGCTCTCTAGGAAACTTTTCTTTCCTTTTCTTTTTATAGTTTATCCACTGGGCAAAGTTAGTTCATTTGTTTTTGTTTTGTTTTTCTCTATTTATATTACTTATTTTGTTTCTCTGTAAGTATTCTATTTTCTTCATTTCTTATCTTTTTGAAGGACAAACTGTCAAATGTGACTATTGTTGTACAACCTATGTTTAAATAATTTGTCATTATTCATCTTACATGTTTATTGCAAAACTTCAATAAAATGTTTTAAAAGAGCATCCATTCTTAGTCCCCTGAAGTGTGTATGCAGTCTTCTTAATCAGTTTTGTAATATAGATGTATATAGTTTCTCAGCACTTGAGCTCATCTTTTTTATACACCTATCTTTGTTCATCCCCCACTAGCCATCAATCAGACTTATCAGAATCAGAGGACCTTTTGTCCACTAGACTTTAATGATTACACAATATAGTTAAAATAATGAGTACAATTTTGTAATGGCTATAAAAGTTGATACTATATTGAAACACAAACATGTGCATTGACATGTGCATTGAGTTCAAATCAGTTTTAACATCAAATGGTTTTAAAATGCACAATACATACATTTGATTATTTAGTTACTGCCCTATTAGCTGTGTTTACAATATGCAGTACAATATTATAATCTTTTACAGTGTACATTTTTAATTCTTAAACTACGCAAGTGTTTCCATACAAAACGTGAAACCAATTGATCGTTTTGTTTTAAATCATTGGTAAAATAACTCAGTACATTTTTAAATGATAAACCACTAAAGATTTGATGAATGAAAAATATACAGAATTCACCACACACAGCTGAGAGAGAACTTTGTAACTGTTCATTGTGAAATATAATTTTATCAGCATTTTTCTTTAGGAAACAGAGAATTTCCTCCACTTAGGGGTGATATCCCAAAAGAGTCAAAGAAAAGCACATGTCTTTTATGATCAATATAGACAGCTAACCAGTGTTCACCAGGCAGTCTTGAATTGTGAGTGTTTATAATAAATGCAGCCGGTAAATCTTTCAGTTTGTGCGTTGGTAAAAGATCACATGGTAAAACTTCTGCAAATATATGTCTGGTGCAGGGGTCAGCAGTTAAAATCCGCGTTAGCTCCAATGTATTCATGTTTTTTTTTACTTTTTTTAAAAAATCATAGAGAACCTCACGTCTTTGGTTTATCTCAATAATATTATCAAACAAACCATACACTATCATATGAACCGTTTTGTCCAAACGTCTCGAAAAACGTATTTCAGCTCTTAGGTTGCCATTACGAATCAGAGAAAAATGGTTGCTGCTTTCTTGGTCTGGAGTTAAATCAAAACCAAATAGAGTATAACCGTCAAGAAATGACTCTCTGTCTATTAAAAAAACAGAATCAACACTCTCTTTACCGGCTATTTGTACAAGTGACATATATTACCTAATAGCGTTACCATTTTCAAACTCAGCGAGATAAGACTTGCTGGGGATTTGAATTCCGTCAACGTACAAGGTGGAGAAACACACGTAGTTATGATAAAAGCATAATGGATTTCTATTTTAAACTCCAGAAATTGACTCATTATCAACAAAGCCTAATATTACCAATTTAGGAAGCTGGCCCAAAAACAGATTTTCTTGGTTGCAGACACGACTGCCTGCTGGTATTCTGAAAACTTTCATGCTAACACGATCAATAATGTATTTTGCATTACTTGTTTAAAGTCTCTGGGCATGGCCTATGCACACTGCTGGTGATACCTGAACTCTTTTAACAAAAAGAGAGGCGTTAAAAATTTGAACCTTAAATGGATCAACCTCTGACGACAAAAAAGCAAAAAAGATCCTTATTTCTGGTAAGTTTGATTTTCAGATCTAAACCACTCAGGGCCGGAACTAGGGGTAGGCAGAAGAGGCAGCTGCCTAGGGCGCAATGATTGGGGGGCGCCAGGCAGCCTCTCCTGCCTACCCCTAGCCTGCGATCCGCACATCGCTCCGCTCTCAAACTGTGCCTGTGCGCCAAACAAAACGGGGGGGGGGGTGGAATTCTCAAACTGCACATGCGCACCAAACCAAAAGGGGGGGGTGCTTGCACGATGCAGGTACAGGGGCTGTTGAAAAATGTCCCCGTGTAATATGCTTAGAAATTCTATAGTCTTTCCACATTCCATCAAGCGAGCACATTTTGTGAAACCTTCATTATCCCCATCCAGAACACGTGTATGATGTTGACCAGGTGTATCTTTTTAAAACAAACCAGCCGTGAACTGGGTGGATAAAGCATCCGTACTAAGAATAGTCTTAATGTATGCCCGATAGGCGTACAAGTTGTTAGATTGCGATATGAGTCTGTCACCCAGGATAATTTATTAAACTCACATGTGCACCGTCAGCTGGTACTGTGTTATCATTTTTTAGGATTCGACATGTGATGTGATACCGGCAATGTAAAACTCCAGCGGTGAGGTATCAGTAATGGCGGACAGCGGTTGAACTTCTACATAAAAGCTCTTTTCTAAACTGGTTTGTGTGGGTGGGATTTCAAAAAGATCCAGTTCAGATTTTGCACATTCAACTGATGATGTATGGATAAATGCCATGATTTCTTTCAGCAATTAGGTTAGAGCTTAAAATATGTCACTTTTGTTCTGTTTCCCAAACTGTTGTTTCTTACTGTCTTTGCATCTGCGCCTTTTATTTTGGTTTTGTGGCACCCATGGCGGAAGTGATGGGGTTCTTTTCCGTTTCTTAGTAGGTCTGTTTTTACCTATGTAGACTAGACCAGAACCAGTCTGTCCTTCACTGGTTAATTTATTCATCATTGCTGTTGAAACATTACCCACAACATCTCTGGCTATATTTTTAGCTGCCGTTTTTACATGGGGTTTTACGATATCTATACCGCGTTTAAAGAGAGGAACTGCTTGGCGAATCAAAGCTCTAAACAATCCTCCAAGGCCCCTTCCATGCTGATATGCAGCGCCATGAAAGCCAGCTATGCCACTACAAGCTTGTGCCTTATAATATGAGCTGTAAACATGCGGCTCCCCATAGTTTTTAACAGCTACCATACTGTTTTTTAATAGCAGGCACGTCTCGGCCTAAAGTGTAGTTTACCGATGGCCTTCCCATACTTAAATGACACGTTTCTGTTCTGGCTGTTCTTTATCTTGATTGTGATGTTATCGAAATTATGTTTACTGATAGGTATGTAATGGTACATTCCATACTTGGAAAAAGGTTCTCAGTGGGGTCCCTCAAGGTTCTGTACTGGGTCCACTTTTGTTTAACTTGTTCATAAATGACTTGGGGGGGTATTATAAGCAATGTATCAGTGTTTGCAGATGACACAAAACTCTGCAGACCAGTCAATTTTATCCAGGATGTGGCATCCTTGCAGCAGGATCTTGACCAACTGGCAATCTGGGCGGCTAAGTGGCAGATCAGATTTAATGTGGATAAATGTAAGGTCATGCACCTGGGATGTTAAAATATGCAAGCCACTTATACCCTTAATGGGACTGCACTAGGCAAATCCATAATGGAGAAGGACCTTGGATTCCTTGTAGATAATAAACTTTGCTGTAGCAAGCAATGCCAGGCAGCAGCTGCAAGGGCAAACAAGGTTTTGAGCTGTATTAAAAGGGGTATAGATTCACGGGAGGAGGGGGTTATTATTCCCCTTTACAGAGCACTGGTAAGGCCCCATCTAGAATATGCTGTCCAGTTCTGGTCTCCAGTGCTCAAACGGGACATGATTGAGTCAGAGAGGGTCCAGAGAAGGGCAACTAAGTTGGTAAAGGGTATGGAAAGTCTCAGTTATGAAGAAAGACTGGCCAAGTTGGGTCTGTTTACACTGGAGAAGAGGTGCATAAGAGGTGACATGATAACTATGTATAAATATATAAGGGGATCATATAATAACCTTTCTAATGTTTTATTTACCAGTAGGTCCTTTCAACGGACACAAGGGCACCCACTCCGTTTAGAAGAAGGGAGGTTCCGTTTAAATATTCGGAAAGGATTTTTTACTGTGAGAGCTTTGAGGTTGTGGAATTCCCTCCCCGAATCAGTTGTGCTGGCTGATATATATATAGCTTTATTATTAAATTAATATTATATTAGCATTATATAGCTTTAAGAAGGGTCTGGATGGATTCTTAGCAAGTGAGGGAATACAGGGTTATGGGAGATAGCTCTTAGTACAAGTTGATCCAGGGACTGGTCCAATTGCCATCTTGGAGTCAGGAAGGAATTTTTTCCCCTCTGCGGCAAATTAGAGAGACTTCAGATGGGGGTTTTTTGCCTTCCTCTGGATCAACTAGTAGTTAGGCAGGGTATATATAGGCATTATGGTTGAACGTGATGGACGCATGTCTTTTTTCAACCCAACTTACTATGTTACTATGTAGTCGGGTTTTATAAATTGCTGTGTAACAATCTCATTGTTACTGCCTGTAATGGGAACTGTACGAAGCAGAGGTGTGTAAAACTCACCAATCCTCTGTGGCCTGATAATATCAGTATATACAAAAAGCGTGTAAAAGCCTGCTTTTATATCTGCACATAACTGACCGTTAATACTATTGTTGAAATTGTTAGAGTCAATACCTAAAATATGAGTCAGCTTGTTGCCAGCTAAGAAGCTGTGTGTTCCTTTTACAGTAACAGTTCTTTCTAACTCATCATAACGCAGCTTCACATCATAAGTAAGCTTCGATTTTATCGTTTATTGATTTCACCAAATCTTTAACGGTGTTGTACAAACCTGGCTTGACATTTAGCTCTTTCAGGGGTCCACCGTGAATTCCAACATAGAATAGACCTTCATCAGTCTCAAAAGTATTCCAGGTATGTGGGTACTGTATTTCTGTCAAACCGATCTCCCATTCGCCACGTAGCATAACCGGCTTGAATAATTGTACAGTATAGTTAGATATTTCATTTTGAGGTAACATACTGATGCATTATTAGGTAATGTAATATAGAATGCCTCCTCCTCCATCGTAGTATATTTTTAAACTGTAGTTAATTGTTTTTTCTCGATCCAGCTATTGAATTTAGCCTGGTATCCAAACCACTTTACGTAGTAAAAAATTTGACCTTTTACAAGCTTCTGCTTTGTAATTTTCAGGTATTTTTTTAATTTCTTCACCATAAAATGTACCTTCGGTTAGTTCGCCACTGGTATCCTTCAAGCTATAAACCAGCTTAACGTCTCTAGTGTTTACAGCCGTAATGATAAAAATTTCATCTGTAAAACTCTGTTCATAGCCTTTTTACTGAAGATGTCTTTATATTTTGAAATTCTCTCGTGCTCACCAGACGCGAGGATTGGCTTAATTTTTTTAGTTTTAAAGTAGTCCGAGTATATATTTCCTCCAAACAGTAAGTGAATTAGCACTTGTTACATCGGTAGGTTTAGTATGTGTTGTGCGATGGACTGTATGGTTGTAGCTATATATTAGATCCTTTTAAACATCTACTTAACGGTATGTATTATTTGCTGTAAAATAGCGCCACATTTTTTATTTTAACGTTTTATTAAAACGTTCCACAATAGCTGCTTTTACAGTGTTGTTAGTTATAAAGTGGTGTATCTTGTATCTTTTAAATAACGCCTTTACACCACTGTTCAAAAATTCTTTGCCCCTATCAGTTTGTAATTTTTGGGGTATAAGTCCACTAAGAAATATAGATTCAATAGCTTTTGAAACAGTTGCTCCAGTTTTATTGGGTAACAACAACTACCAATGCATATTTTGAAAGCACGTCGATTACTGTGAGGATGTATTTTAAACCATCATTATACTTTGCAAAATCAGTCATAGACACCAAATCAGCCTGCCATTGAGAATCTATATCTGAAACACAAATTCTGTTTCTCTTGAAATTCCGTTGTAAAGGTTTGTGCAGTGTGTAAGGATCCTGTGTAGACAACCACTGTTTTACAGCTCTCCGATTTATTCTTTTAGTTTTTACATTTTGGTGCAAATTTTCCACACCATCAAAACTACCTATATTTTGTGGTGTATAGTATGCTTTTTTTAATACTTCATTAGTCATAATTAATATTGTTAGATAAAATTTAAACTTTCAACCTTTCTCTTTTTAGAGCTCAGGTAATTTGTTTATCTTATCACCACCATACACAGTACACAACAATGGTTCCTGTAGAGATACATGTACTATTTTAAGTTGCAAAATCACTTTGACAGGTTTTGCATTTAGTTAATACCCTACTTTGAAATCAGATCGTGGACCACTTGTGAAGTTTGATCAGGAACTACAGTATTTACCAATGACATCACCAAGACACATATCCTGTAACAAAGAAATAGGTTTACTCTCTCTCATGCCTTATCACCAGATACATCAGCTCTTTGTCAAATTCAGAATGTTGTTTATCTCATAAGAACTACTAGAAAACTATTGTCTACACACTGGTAAGTAATTTTATTAATTTAAAACGTATAACTGAGGATATATTTTGTGTGTGTGTGTTATGGTTAAACTGCGTGTCTGTGTTTTTTTTTTGCATACTTTCCTTGTATGCTTCTATAAATCATGATGTGGTCTTTCATAAACAAGACTGCGCATGTCTATTAAAGCATGCTAACAAGCCTAGACATGTTGGAGTCGGCTATAAAACCTGCCCGGACATGATACCATTTCCAAAAATAATTGTCTGGGCATGCCTTCGGTATCCTCCTTTAATATTAATCATAACCGCTAGGTATCGCTAACATAGAGGTTTATAAACTTGTTATTATGGGTCTATAATGCTAATCCATTGATAACCACATGATGGCGCTCACACAGGTCCCATGTATTGAAGGGTGCCATTTCACAAATTGGCGGCAACTTATCAACACATGGTATTGTGGGTAACACACAAAATGGTGGACTGTAATCATAAAATGGCGTCTGCGCACTGGGAGGGGTCATAATGCGCAATGGGCGGGGCATAAAACAGCGGCATTATGGGTAATACTCAAAATGGTGGCTCAAAATGCCCGCTGCGCAGTGGGCGGGGGTAACTGTAGTGTTATCTATAGACATGCCCATAACTCCGCCCACCTGTCAATTTGATGTTTTAACTGCCTATAAACTACTAATGTATTTCTACTCCAAACTACAGTGTCACAATGCTTTCCCAAAATTGGCGGTTTTGATGAAATACCTGATAATCGCATCAAACCTTCCACTTTCAAGCACCTTATCTCCTACATAGCATTAGGTACCAAGAAAACACATCCTAAATATGAAAGCCAAGGGTCCACCGAACAGTTTGATGCCCATTGTGCATAGGATCACTGTTGTATCTGGCATGTAGAGACCCCAAAAGGAAGTTAGTACATACAAATTGTCCAGGAGATCTCTTTAGCCACTGAAAATTCAACATGTTTGCTGCATTTTCTGTGGGGTAAAAACACAAAAAAACGCATTGACCCCCCAAAACCATATATTTTTGGAAAGTACACATTCGGGTAAATTCAAAATGGGTATCCATGTCTTTCTACTCCAGACTACAGAGTCACAATGCTTTCCCAAAACTGGCAGTTTTGATGAAATACCTGAAAATCGCATCAAACCTTCCACTTTCAAGCACCTTATCTCCCACATAGCATTAGGTACCAAGAAAACACAGTTTGATACCCATTGTGCATAGGATCACTGATATATCTGGCATTTAGAGACCCCAAAAGGAAGTTAGTGCATACAAAGTGAATATGCTGCAATATAAGCTACCGGCATGTGTATTATGTGCCATAAGACACTCTAACAGTACGGAGACCCTAGAAAACCATATATTTTCCGAAAGTACACATTCTGACAAAACAAAAATGGGTAAATACATCTTTCTACCGCACACTACCAAACTACAAAGCTATGCTAAACGGAACGTTTTTTTATAACATTTCTGAAAATCGTCACAAAGTTTGCATTTTGCCCCATTATGTACCCTACATTTCGTAACATACCAACATAAAACACTCTAAGGGGCACATTTACTAATCCATGAACGTCCGAAAAGCGTCCGAATGCATTTTTTTCATAATGATCAGTATTTTGCGATTTTTTTGTAAATTGTTGTGACTTTTTCGTAGCCGTTACGACTTTTTCATAAATTGTTCCCCAATCGTTGCGCCCTAGGCGGCTGCCTCTTCTGCCTACCCCTAGTTCCGGCCCTGCTGTCTCGTATCCCTCTCCTTTCCCTCTCTGTGCCAGATCACTAGTGCCCATTAATCACTTTAAAAAGGACACCGAAGAATGCACTAAATCAACTTCCGGATTAAAACCGGAAGTCTACCCATCGCTGTATCGCCGTTTGAACTTGGCCCAGTAAGTCAGTGGCAATGTAATTTACTAAAAAAACACTTACAATATTGCATTATATGCAAGTAAAAATGTTGTGTTACTGTTCCTTTAAAGGCCCCCGAAGATGCAGAGTGACAGTCATTGAATACAAGAAGAACTAACAGCACAATGAATGGTGCTTGAAACTTTGGGGTCCTCTTAGAACCCCTAAACTGCTGGTAGGTGCTGTTGCCATTCTGTTAAACTGAAAGATGTCAGTGTTTGAATAATATTTACTTAAAGGAGAAGGAAAGGTAAAACCTAAGTAAGCTTTATCAGAAAGGTCTATGTAAATACAGCCATAAGCACTTATAAGCAGACCTCTATCTAAAGTAACACACAATTTCTTGTTTTCCTTTTTTGTAAACATGTTCTTAGCAACACAGTATTCCACGGGGCAGGGGTTTTTATTGTTTTATCACCAAGATCTTGCCTGTTTATTATAGTCATTACCCAGCCCTCAACAACTCAAATCATCACTGAAATTATAATTAGGGTTACAGGTGCCTGCAAGCATTACTATTACATACATTTTGTTCTGTGTTTCCATAAAAAAGTTACAACAATTTTAATGTTATGTTTTACTGCATACCTCTTCTATTAAAGAATCTTGGGTCTTGATTCATTCCAAAGAAATAGAAAACTGGCATTTTAACAGAATTGCAAGTGGGCCTTCTAAGTAAGGCTAAAAAGCAGGTAAAACATTTTAGTTAAAGCAGAACAAAATTGCTCCTAAACTTTAACTTTACCTTTAAAACCTCATTTACACCTTGATCCATCAACCTTACAGAATAAACTAATAATAGTAACATAGTAACATAGTAACATAGTAAGTTGGGTTGAAAAAAGACATACGTCCATCAAGTTCAACCATAATGCCTATATATAACCTGCCTAACTACTAGTTGATCCAGAGGAAGGCAAAAAAACCCCATCTGAAGCCTCTCTAATTTGCCACAGAGGGGAAAAAATTCCTTCCTGACTCCAAGATGGCAATCGGACCAGTCCCTAGATCAACTAGTACTAAGAGCTATCTCCCATAACCCTGTATTCCCTCACTTGCTAAGAATCCATCCAGCCCCTTCTTAAAGTTATATAATGTATCAGCCAGCACGACTGATTCGGGGAGGGAATTCCAGAACCTCACAGCTCTCACTGTAAAAAATCCTTTCCGAATGTTTAAATGGAACCTCCCTTCTTCTAAACGGAGTGGGTGCCCTCGTGTCCGTTGGAAGGACCTACTGGTAAATAAAACATTAGAAAGGTTATTATATGATCCCTTTATATATTTATACATAGTTATCATGTCACCTCTTAAGCGCCTCTTCTCCAGTGTAAACAGACCCAACTTGGCCAGTCTTTCTTCATAACTGAAACTTTCCATACCCTTTACCAGCTTAGTTGCCCTTCTCTGGACCCTCTCTAACTCAGTAATGTCCCGTTTGAGCACTGGAGACCAAAACTGAACAGCATATTCTAGATGGGGCCTTACCAGCGCTCTGTAAAGGGGAAGAATAACCCCCTCCTCCCGTGAATCTATACCCCTTTTAATACAGCTCAAAACCTTGTTTGCCCTTGCAGCTGCTGCCTGGCATTGCTTGCTACAGCCAAGTTTATTATCTACAAGGACTCCAAGGTCCTTCTCCATTATGGATTTGCCTAGTGCAGTCCCATTAAGGGTATACGGGGCTTGCATATTTTTACATCCCAGGTGCATGACCTTACATTTATCCACATTAAATCTCATCTGCCACTTAGCTGCCCAGATTGCCAGTTGGTCAAGATCCTGCTGCAGGGATGTCACATCCTGGATAGAATTGACTGGTCTGCAGAGTTTTGTGTCATCTGCAAACACTGATACATTACTCATAATACCCTCCCCTAAGTCATTTATGAACAAATTAAACAAAAGTGGACCCAGTACAGAACCCTGAGGGACCCCACTGAGGACCTTATTCCAAGTAGAGAATGTACCATTAACAACCACCCTCTGTACCCGATCCTGTAGCCAGTTTTCTATCCATGTGCAAACGGCTTCACTAAGACCAATAGACCTTAGCTTAGAAAGCAGTCGTTTGTGGGGAACGGTATCAAATGCTTTGGCAAAATCCAAATAGATGATATCTACTGCATCCCCACTGTCCAGCTTCTTACTTACCTCATCATAAAAAGCAATTAAATTGGTCTGACATGACCTGTCCTTCATAAAGCCATGCTGATTACTGCTCATAATGGCATTCTCCACTACATAATTTGAATGTGATCCCTTAACAAGCCTTCAAATAACTTGCCCACCACGGATGTCAAACTTACAGGCCTATAATTGCCAGGCTGAGATCTTACTCCCTTTTTAAATATAGGAATGACATTCGCCTTCTTCCAATCCCTAGGTACCATACCTGATGAAAGAGAGTCTGAGAATATCAGAAACAAGGGCCACTGCAATTCTGCCCCTAGCTCTCTCAGTACCCGAGGGTGTATTCCATCTGGCCCAGGTGCCTTGTTTACATTTATCGTGTGTAACCCTTTAAGCACCATATCCTGTGCCAACCACTGTGTAGTTGGAGCTGAGGCAACAGTGCAGCTATTGGGTGGGACTTGTCCCACTGGCTCCTCTACTGTATACACAGAAGAAAAGAACTGGTTAAGCACATCTGCCTTTTCTGTATCCGCTGTAACCATATTGTTATTATAACTCAATGGGGCCACACCCTCAACCTGCATCTTTTTACTATTAATATACTTAAAAAACTTTTTGGGGTTAGTCTTGGCCTCGGCCGCGATGCGCTCCTCATTTTCTATCTTTGCCTTCCGGATTGCTGTTTTACAACACTTGTTATAGTGTTTATAATCATTAAACGCAGCTACTGTCCCCTCTGACTTGTATTTCTTAAAAGCTTTCCTTTTTCTCCCTATTAACTTCTTTACCTCAGAGTTAAGCCACATAGGGTGATTCTTAACACTTCTACTTTTTCTTATTAATGGAATAAATTGAGAACAGTAATGATTTAATATCATTTTAAATGACAACCATTTCTGCTCTGTGTTTTTATCAGAAAACATAATAATTATGTTGGTTTGAAAAACCAATATGCAGTTCTTCGACTTCATCTTATTCTTCTGCTTCTTCTTAATTTTTTTCTTAGCACCACACATTTTCTAAAAGCTTCTCCTCGTACAATTTTAGGGGTGTACCACACCCAGACTCTCCACACTTCTTCACCCTATAGTGGAGCAGTTTGCTTGTGCTTTTCTAAGCGATCCTACACCCCAATTTTTCCTTTGACAGGGAAGATTTTCAAACTGCTGCCACTCTTAACCCTTTAAGTGCCAGCCGAATTCGTCATTTTGGTTCCCCCCAGTGCCAGACGTTTTTTAAGCATTTTGTACTCATTCACTTTAACAATGTTTTTTGGTAGGAAAACCTCCACGAAACTAGGGAAATTATATATCGTTTTTTTCGTCACTAATTGGGCTTCGACATACATACCAAATTTTATAACTTTTCTGGAGATATGATGTGTATTTTGGGTGAAATATGTAAAAAAAAATAAAATTATGAAAAATTTCTGTATATTTTGAGGTTTTTTTCATTAGAAAAGTTAATTTTACTCACGTTTTTTTATTGTTTGTAAAAGCCCTGATACTCCCAATTCCAACGATACCAAATATGTGGTGGTACCCCACAGTTCCTGTCCAGAAGTAACCCCCAAACTAAAGCAATACTTAGTACAATATCACACCAGAACAAAGCAGAAAAGCGCTTGTAACAGTTAATGCAGCATAACTTATATGTAAATCTAAAATATCCCCTCATGTTTGGTATCTTTAGAAACTACAGACCTTCAGGTTTCTAGGTGCAATGTAGTTTTCACTCAAAAGCCAAATACCTTTTGTCAGTGCATTGTGAAATTTGGAACTTTTTATGACATTTTTTTTTTTTCTAAAACGTAAACTTGGACGCATGATCAAATGTGGATTTGACAAAAAAAAATCTCATAAAAATTTTCTAACAAAGGCATATTTGAAAGACAAACTTCTCCTGAATAAAATGATGCCCCATATGTATGGGTGCACATAAAGACATGGGCACCAAACACTCCAAAGCAGGGGCAATGCACAAGGGCAATTACAGCTAAAAATGTGGGGGCTGCGCTCTATGTGCACTTCCTGCAGTTTTTCAGTGTTAACCCCCCCTACCTGTGAAATAACCCCCACAAACTATATATTTCTGAAAAGTGCACACCTTCAGCTATTCAGAGACACCACTCTTCTCTTTCTACATGGAAAATTGTGGCCGCAGTCCCTTGCAGAAGTCAGCGCTTTGGTCAGAAATCAAGGAAAAACCAGATAAAAAACCTAGATTTCTCCCTAAAATCTCCATGGCAACTACCAAAAACTTACTAAACATCAATCTGCAAGTTCCCCTGAATAAAACGATACCCCATATGTATGGGTGCACATAAAGACGTGGCCACCAAATGCCCCAAAACAGGGGCAATGCATAAGGGCAATTTCAGTTGAAATTTTGGGGGCTGCGCTCTATGTGCACTACCTGCAGTTTTTCATTGATAACCCCCCCTACCTGTGAGATAACCCCCACAATCTATATATTTCCGAAAAGTGCACACCTTCAGCTATTCAGAGACACCACTCTTCTCTTTCTACATGGAAAATTGTGGCTGCAGTCCCTTGCAGAAGTTAGCGCTTTGGTCAGAAATTAAGGAAAAACTAGATACAAACCTAGATTTCTCCCCAAAATCTCCATGGCAACTACCAAAAACTTACTAAACCTCAATCTGCAAGTTCCCCTGAATAAAATGATACCCCATATGTATGGGTGCACATAAAGACTTGGCCACCAAATGCCCCAAAACAGGGGCAATGCATAAGGGCAATTTCAGTTGAAATTTTGGGGGCTGCGCTCTATGTGCACTACCTGCAGTTTTTCATTGATAACCCCCCCTACCTGTGAGATAACCCCCACAATCTATATATTTCCGAAAAGTGCACACCTTCAGCTATTCAGAGACACCACTCTTCTCTTTCTACATGGACAATTGTGGCCGCAGTCCCTTGCAGAAGTCAGCGCTTTGGTCAGAAATCAAGGAAAAACCAGATAAAAACCTAGATTTCTCCCCAAAATCTCCATGGCAACTACCAAAAACTTACTAAACATCAATCTGCAAGTTCCCCTGAATAAAACGATACCCCATATGTATGGGTGCACATAAAGACGTGGCCACCAAATGCCCCAAAACAGGGGCAATGCATAAGGGCAATTTCAGTTGAAATTTTGGGGGCTGCGCTCTATGTGCACTACCTGCAGTTTTTCAGTGTTAACCCCCCCTACCTGTGAGATAACCCCCACAATCTATATATTTACGAAAAGTGCACACCTTCAGCTATTCAGAGACACCATTCTTCTCTTTCTACATGGAAAATTGTGGCCGCAGTCCCTTGCAGAAGTCAGCGCTTTGGTCAGAAATCAAGGAAAAACCAGATACAACCCTAGATTTTGGTCAGAAATCAAGGAAAAACCAGATAAAAACCTAGATTTCTCCCCAAAATCTCCATGGCAACTACCAAAAACTTACTAAACCTCAATCTGCAAGTTCCCCTGAATAAAACGATACCCCATATGTATGGGTGCACATAAAGACGTGGCCACCAAATGCCCCAAAACAGGGGCAATGCATAAGGGCAATTTCAGTTGAAATTTTGGGGGCTGCGCTCTATGTGCACTACCTGCAGTTTTTCATTGATAACCCCCCCTACCTGTGAGATAACCCCCACAATCTATATATTTCCGAAAAGTGCACACCTTCAGCTATTCAGAGACACCACTCTTCTCTTTCTACATGGACAATTGTGGCCGCAGTCCCTTGCAGAAGTCAGCGCTTTGGTCAGAAATCAAGGAAAAACTAGATACAAACCTAGATTTCTCCCCAAAATCTCCATGGCAACTACCAAAAACTTACTAACCATCAATCTGCAAGTTCCCCTGAATAAAACGATACCCCATATGTATGGGTGCACATAAAGACGTGGCCACCAAATGCCCCAAAACAGGGGCAATGCATAAGGGCAATTTCAGTTGAAATTTTGGAGGCTGCGCTCTATGTGCACTACCTGCAGTTTTTCAGTGATACCCCCCCTACCTGTGAGATAACCCCCACAATCTATATATTTACGAAAAGTGCACACCTTCAGCTATTCAGAGACACCATTCTTCTCTTTCTACATGGAAAATTGTGGCCGCAGTCCCTTGCAGAAGTCAGCGCTTTGGTCAGAAATCAAGGAAAAACCAGATACAACCCTAGATTTTGGTCAGAAATCAAGGAAAAACCAGATAAAAACCTAGATTTCTCCCCAAAATCTCCATGGCAACTACCAAAAACTTACTAAACCTCAATCTGCAAGTTCCCCTGAATAAAACGATACCCCATATGTATGGGTACACATAAAGACGTGACCACCAAATGCCCCCAAACAGGGGCAATGCATAAGGGGGGGCTGTGCTCTATCTGCAGTTATTTAGTCTAAACACCCCCATACCTGTGAAATAACCCCCGCAAACTATATATTTCTGAAAAGTGCACACCTTCAGCTATTCAGAGACGCCACTCTCCTCTTTCTACATGGAAAATTGTGGCCGCAGTCCCTTGCAGAATTCAGCGCTTTGGTCAGAAATCAAGGAAAAACCAGATACAAACCTAGATTTCTCCCCAAAATCTCCATGGCAACTACCAAAACCTTACTAAACCTCAATCTGCAAGTTCCCCTGAATAAAACGATACCCCATATGTATGGGTACACATAAAGACGTGGCCACCAAATGCCCCCAAACCGGGGCAATGCATAAGGGGGGGCTGTGCTCTATGTGCTCTACCTGCAGTTATTTAGTCTAAACACCCCCATACCTGTGAAATAACCCCCGCAAACTATATATTTCTGAAAAGTGCACACCTTCAGCTATTCAGAGACGCCACTCTCCTCTTTCTACATGAAAAATTGTGGCCCCAGTCCCTTGCAGAAGTCAGCGCTTTGGTCAGAAATCAAGGAAAAACCAGATAAAAAACCTAGATTTCTCCCCAAAATCTCCATGGCAACTACCAAAAACTTACTAAACCTCAATTTGCAAGTTCCCCTGAATAAAACGATACCCCATATGTATGGGTGCACGTAAAGACGTGGCCACCAAATGCCCCAAAACAGGGGCAATGCATAAGGGCAATTTCAGTTGAAATTTTGGGGGCTGCGCTCTATGTGCACTACCTGCAGTTTTTCAGTGTTAACCCCCCCTACCTGTGAGATAACCCCCACAATCTATATATTTACGAAAAGTGCACACCTTCAGCTATTCAGAGACACCATTCTTCTCTTTCTACATGGAAAATTGTGGCCGCAGTCCCTTGCAGAAGTCAGCGCTTTGGTCAGAAATCAAGGAAAAACCAGATACAACCCTAGATTTTGGTCAGAAATCAAGGAAAAACCAGATAAAAACCTAGATTTCTCCCCAAAATCTCCATGGCAACTACCAAAAACTTACTAAACCTCAATCTGCAAGTTCCCCTGAATAAAACGATACCCCATATGTATGGGTACACATAAAGACGTGGCCACCAAATGCCCCCAAACAGGGGCAATGCATAAGGGGGGGCTGTGCTCTATGTGCTCTACCTGCAGTTATTTAGTCTAAACACCCCCATACCTGTGAAATAATCCCCGCAAACTATATATTTCTGAAAAGTGCACACCTTCAGCTATTCAGAGATGCCACTCTCCTCTTTCTACATGGAAAATTGTGGCCGCAGTCCCTTGCAGAAGTCAGCGCTTTGGTCAGAAATCAAGGAAAAACCAGATACAAACCTAGATTTTTCCCCAAAATCTCCATGGCAACTACCAAAAACTTACTAAACCTCAATCTGCAAGTTCCCCTGAATAAAACGATACCCCATATGTATGGGTACACATAAAGACGTGGCCACCAAATGCCCCCAAACCGGGGCAATGCATAAGGGGGGGCTGTGCTCTATGTGCTCTACCTGCAGTTATTTAGTCTAAACACCCCCATACCTGTGAAATAACCCCCGCAAACTATATATTTCTGAAAAGTGCACACCTTCAGCTATTCAGAGACGCCACTCTCCTCTTTCTACATGAAAAATTGTGGCCCCAGTCCCTTGCAGAAGTCAGCGCTTTGGTCAGAAATCAAGGAAAAACCAGATAAAAAACCTAGATTTCTCCCCAAAATCTCCATGGCAACTACCAAAAACTTACTAAACCTCAATTTGCAAGTTCCCCTGAATAAAACGATACCCCATATGTATGGGTGCACGTAAAGACGTGGCCACCAAATGCCCCAAAACAGGGGCAATGCATAAGGGCAATTTCAGTTGAAATTTTGGGGGCTGCGCTCTATATGCACTACCTGCAGTTTTTCAGTGTTAACCCCCCTACCTGTGAGATAACCCCCACAATCTATATATTTACGAAAAGTGCACACCTTCAGCTATTCAGAGACACCATTCTTCTCTTTCTACATGGAAAATTGTGGCCGCAGTCCCTTGCAGAAGTCAGCGCTTTGGTCAGAAATCAAGGAAAAACCAGATACAACCCTAGATTTTGGTCAGAAATCAAGGAAAAACCAGATAAAAACCTAGATTTCTCCCCAAAATCTCCATGGCAACTACCAAAAACTTACTAAACCTCAATCTGCAAGTTCCCCTGAATAAAACGATACCCCATATGTATGGGTACACATAAAGACGTGGCCACCAAATGCCCCCAAACAGGGGCAATGCATAAGGGGGGGCTGTGCTCTATCTGCAGTTATTTAGTCTAAACACCCCCATACCTGTGAAATAATCCCCGCAAACTATATATTTCTGAAAAGTGCACACCTTCAGCTATTCAGAGACGCCACTCTCCTCTTTCTACATGGAAAATTGTGGCCGCAGTCCCTTGCAGAAGTCAGCGCTTTGGTCAGAAATCAAGGAAAAACCAGATACAAACCTAGATTTTTCCCCAAAATCTCCATGGCAACTACCAAAAACTTACTAAACCTCAATCTGCAAGTTCCCCTGAATAAAACGATACCCCATATGTATGGGTGCACATAAAGACGTGGCCACCAAATGCCCCAAAACAGGGGCAATGCATAAGGGCAATTTCAGTTGAAATTTTGGGGGCTGCGCTCTATGTGCACTACCTGCAGTTTTTCATTGATAACCCCCCCTACCTGTGAGATAACCCCCACAATCTATATATTTCCGAAAAGTGCACACCTTCAGCTATTCAGAGACACCACTCTTCTCTTTCTACATGGACAATTGTGGCCGCAGTCCCTTGCAGAAGTCAGCGCTTTGGTCAGAAATCAAGGAAAAACTAGATACAAACCTAGATTTCTCCCCAAAATCTCCATGGCAACTACCAAAAACTTACTAACCATCAATCTGCAAGTTCCCCTGAATAAAACGATACCCCATATGTATGGGTGCACATAAAGACGTGGCCACCAAATGCCCCAAAACAGGGGCAATGCATAAGGGCAATTTCAGTTGAAATTTTGGAGGCTGCGCTCTATGTGCACTACCTGCAGTTTTTCAGTGATAACCCCCCCTACCTGTGAGATAACCCCCACAATCTATATATTTACGAAAAGTGCACACCTTCAGCTATTCAGAGACACCATTCTTCTCTTTCTACATGGAAAATTGTGGCCGCAGTCCCTTGCAGAAGTCAGCGCTTTGGTCAGAAATCAAGGAAAAACCAGATACAACCCTAGATTTTGGTCAGAAATCAAGGAAAAACCAGATAAAAACCTAGATTTCTCCCCAAAATCTCCATGGCAACTACCAAAAACTTACTAAACCTCAATCTGCAAGTTCCCCTGAATAAAACGATACCCCATATGTATGGGTACACATAAAGACGTGGCCACCAAATGCCCCCAAACAGGGGCAATGCATAAGGGGGGGCTGTGCTCTATCTGCAGTTATTTAGTCTAAACACCCCCATACCTGTGAAATAATCCCCGCAAACTATATATTTCTGAAAAGTGCACACCTTCAGCTATTCAGAGACGCCACTCTCCTCTTTCTACATGGAAAATTGTGGCCGCAGTCCCTTGCAGAAGTCAGCGCTTTGGTCAGAAATCAAGGAAAAACCAGATACAAACCTAGATTTTTCCCCAAAATCTCCATGGCAACTACCAAAAACTTACTAAACCTCAATCTGCAAGTTCCCCTGAATAAAACGATACCCCATATGTATGGGTGCACATAAAGACGTGGCCACCAAATGCCCCAAAACAGGGGCAATGCATAAGGGCAATTTCAGTTGAAATTTTGGGGGCTGCGCTCTATGTGCACTACCTGCAGTTTTTCATTGATAACCCCCCCTACCTGTGAGATAACCCCCACAATCTATATATTTCCGAAAAGTGCACACCTTCAGCTATTCAGAGACACCACTCTTCTCTTTCTACATGGACAATTGTGGCCGCAGTCCCTTGCAGAAGTCAGCGCTTTGGTCAGAAATCAAGGAAAAACTAGATACAAACCTAGATTTCTCCCCAAAATCTCCATGGCAACTACCAAAAACTTACTAACCATCAATCTGCAAGTTCCCCTGAATAAAACGATACCCCATATGTATGGGTGCACATAAAGACGTGGCCACCAAATGCCCCAAAACAGGGGCAATGCATAAGGGCAATTTCAGTTGAAATTTTGGAGGCTGCGCTCTATGTGCACTACCTGCAGTTTTTCAGTGATAACCCCCCCTACCTGTGAGATAACCCCCACAATCTATATATTTACGAAAAGTGCACACCTTCAGCTATTCAGAGACACCATTCTTCTCTTTCTACATGGAAAATTGTGGCCGCAGTCCCTTGCAGAAGTCAGCGCTTTGGTCAGAAATCAAGGAAAAACCAGATACAACCCTAGATTTTGGTCAGAAATCAAGGAAAAACCAGATAAAAACCTAGATTTCTCCCCAAAATCTCCATGGCAACTACCAAAAACTTACTAAACCTCAATCTGCAAGTTCCCCTGAATAAAACGATACCCCATATGTATGGGTACACATAAAGACGTGGCCACCAAATGCCCCCAAACAGGGGCAATGCATAAGGGGGGGCTGTGCTCTATGTGCTCTACCTGCAGTTATTTAGTCTAAACACCCCCATACCTGTGAAATAATCCCCGCAAACTATATATTTCTGAAAAGTGCACACCTTCAGCTATTCAGAGATGCCACTCTCCTCTAACTACATGGAAAATTGTGGCCGCAGTCCCTTGCAGAAGTCAGCGCTTTGGTCAGAAATCAAGGAAAAACCAGATACAAACCTAGATTTTTCCCCAAAATCTCCATGGCAACTACCAAAAACTTACTAAACCTCAATCTGCAAGTTCCCCTGAATAAAACGATACCCCATATGTATGGGTACACATAAAGACGTGGCCACCAAATGCCCCCAAACCGGGGCAATGCATAAGGGGGGGCTGTGCTCTATGTGCTCTACCTGCAGTTATTTAGTCTAAACACCCCCATACCTGTGAAATAACCCCTGCAAACTATATATTTCTGAAAAGTGCACACCTTCAGCTATTCAGAGACGCCACTCTCCTCTTTCTACATGAAAAATTGTGGCCCCAGTCCCTTGCAGAAGTCAGCGCTTTGGTCAGAAATCAAGGAAAAACCAGATAAAAAACCTAGATTTCTCCCCAAAATCTCCATGGCAACTACCAAAAACTTACTAAACCTCAATTTGCAAGTTCCCCTGAATAAAACGATACCCCATATGTATGGGTGCACGTAAAGACGTGGCCACCAAATGCCCCAAAACAGGGGCAATGCATAAGGGCAATTTCAGTTGAAATTTTGGGGGCTGCGCTCTATGTGCACTACCTGCAGTTTTTCAGTGTTAACCCCCCCTACCTGTGAGATAACCCCCACAATCTATATATTTACGAAAAGTGCACACCTTCAGCTATTCAGAGACACCATTCTTCTCTTTCTACATGGAAAATTGTGGCCGCAGTCCCTTGCAGAAGTCAGCGCTTTGGTCAGAAATCAAGGAAAAACCAGATACAACCCTAGATTTTGGTCAGAAATCAAGGAAAAACCAGATAAAAACCTAGATTTCTCCCCAAAATCTCCATGGCAACTACCAAAAACTTACTAAACCTCAATCTGCAAGTTCCCCTGAATAAAACGATACCCCATATTTATGGGTACACATAAAGACGTGGCCACCAAATGCCCCCAAACAGGGGCAATGCATAAGGGGGGGCTGTGCTCTATGTGCTCTACCTGCAGTTATTTAGTCTAAACACCCCCATACCTGTGAAATAATCCCCGCAAACTATATATTTCTGAAAAGTGCACACCTTCAGCTATTCAGAGACGCCACTCTCCTCTTTCTACATGGAAAATTGTGGCCGCAGTCCCTTGCAGAAGTCAGCGCTTTGGTCAGAAATCAAGGAAAAACCAGATACAAACCTAGATTTTTCCCCAAAATCTCCATGGCAACTACCAAAAACTTACTAAACCTCAATCTGCAAGTTCCCCTGAATAAAACGATACCCCATATGTATGGGTACATATAAAGACGTGGCCACCAAATGCCCCCAAACCGGGGCAATGCATAAGGGGGGGCTGTGCTCTATGTGCTCTACCTGCAGTTATTTAGTCTAAACACCCCCATACCTGTGAAATAACCCCCGCAAACTATATATTTCTGAAAAGTGCACACCTTCAGCTATTCAGAGACGCCACTCTCCTCTTTCTACATGAAAAATTGTGGCCCCAGTCCCTTGCAGAAGTCAGCGCTTTGGTCAGAAATCAAGGAAAAACCAGATAAAAAACCTAGATTTCTCCCCAAAATCTCCATGGCAACTACCAAAAACTTACTAAACCTCAATTTGCAAGTTCCCCTGAATAAAACGATACCCCATATGTATGGGTGCACGTAAAGACGTGGCCACCAAATGCCCCAAAACAGGGGCAATGCATAAGGGCAATTTCAGTTGAAATTTTGGGGGCTGCGCTCTATGTGCACTACCTGCAGTTTTTCAGTGTTAACCCCCCCTACCTGTGAGATAACCCCCACAATCTATATATTTACGAAAAGTGCACACCTTCAGCTATTCAGAGACACCATTCTTCTCTTTCTACATGGAAAATTGTGGCCGCAGTCCCTTGCAGAAGTCAGCGCTTTGGTCAGAAATCAAGGAAAAACCAGATACAACCCTAGATTTTGGTCAGAAATCAAGGAAAAACCAGATAAAAACCTAGATTTCTCCCCAAAATCTCCATGGCAACTACCAAAAACTTACTAAACCTCAATCTGCAAGTTCCCCTGAATAAAACGATACCCCATATGTATGGGTACACATAAAGACGTGGCCACCAAATGCCCCCCAAACAGGGGCAATGCATAAGGGGGGGCTGTGCTCTATCTGCAGTTATTTAGTCTAAACACCCCCATACCTGTGAAATAATCCCCGCAAACTATATATTTCTGAAAAGTGCACACCTTCAGCTATTCAGAGACGCCACTCTCCTCTTTCTACATGGAAAATTGTGGCCGCAGTCCCTTGCAGAATTCAGCGCTTTGGTCAGAAATCAAGGAAAAACCAGATACAAACCTAGATTTCTCCCCAAAATCTCCATGGCAACTACCAAAAACTTACTAAACCTCAATCTGCAAGTTCCCCTGAATAAAACGATACCCCATATGTATGGGTACACATAAAGACGTGGCCACCAAATGCCCCCAAACCGGGGCAATGCATAAGGGGGGGCTGTGCTCTATGTGCTCTACCTGCAGTTATTTAGTCTAAACACCCCCATACCTGTGAAATAACCCCCGCAAACTATATATTTCTGAAAAGTGCACACCTTCAGCTATTCAGAGACGCCACTCTCCTCTTTCTACATGAAAAATTGTGGCCCCAGTCCCTTGCAGAAGTCAGCGCTTTGGTCAGAAATCAAGGAAAAACCAGATAAAAAACCTAGATTTCTCCCCAAAATCTCCATGGCAACTACCAAAAACTTACTAAACCTCAATTTGCAAGTTCCCCTGAATAAAACGATACCCCATATGTATGGGTGCACGTAAAGACGTGGCCACCAAATGCCCCAAAACAGGGGCAATGCATAAGGGCAATTTCAGTTGAAATTTTGGGGGCTGCGCTCTATGTGCACTACCTGCAGTTTTTCAGTGTTAACCCCCCCTACCTGTGAGATAACCCCCACAATCTATATATTTACGAAAAGTGCACACCTTCAGCTATTCAGAGACACCATTCTTCTCTTTCTACATGGAAAATTGTGGCCGCAGTCCCTTGCAGAAGTCAGCGCTTTGGTCAGAAATCAAGGAAAAACCAGATACAACCCTAGATTTTGGTCAGAAATCAAGGAAAAACCAGATAAAAACCTAGATTTCTCCCCAAAATCTCCATGGCAACTACCAAAAACTTACTAAACCTCAATCTGCAAGTTCCCCTGAATAAAACGATACCCCATATGTATGGGTACACATAAAGACGTGGCCACCAAATGCCCCCAAACAGGGGCAATGCATAAGGGGGGGCTGTGCTCTATCTGCAGTTATTTAGTCTAAACACCCCCATACCTGTGAAATAACCCCCGCAAACTATATATTTCTGAAAAGTGCACACCTTCAGCTATTCAGAGACGCCACTCTCCTCTTTCTACATGGAAAATTGTGGCCGCAGTCCCTTGCAGAAGTCAGCGCTTTGGTCAGAAATCAAGGAAAAACCAGATACAACCCTAGATTTTGGTCAGAAATCAAGGAAAAACCAGATAAAAAAACCTAGATTTCTCCCCAAAATCTCCATGGCAACTACCAAAAACTTACTAACCATCAATCTGCAAGTTCCCCTGAATAAAACGATACCTATGTCTGGTTGCACATAAGTACATGGCCACCAAACCTGAAAATGCATAATATTGGGGCTGCACTCTATGCACCCCTTTTTTTTTGCCTGCACCCGAATGAATGGGATACGCTCGGGTGCAGGCACATGTAGCCGATATACGCATGAAAACGCGTGAGAATGCAAAGTCTCGCGTTTTCATGCGTATATCGGCTACATGTGTCTGCACCCGAGCGTATCCCATTCATTCGGGTGCAGGCACAAGTAGCAGGCGTAGGGCTGAATTTTCGGCAAGCGTTTTTCCACTTGCTGAAAAAATCAGCCCTACGCCATGTGTGGCATCAGCCAAACCCTTGGCAATAGAAACTACCAGAACAATCTTAGCACCTCTGGACCTTTCTAGAACAACTGAAATCAAATTAAAGTTAAAATGGAATAAAACCACTAAAAGCAATCAAAGAACAATAGTTGCAATGAAATCGGTAAGAGCCCTGGATCCACCAATGTCACTGCAAAAGCAACCTTTTTGGGGGCACTAAACACACAAAGAACAATGCAAAGATAAAACACCATAAAATCAGTAAAATCCAATAAAACCACCTAAACCAACAGAAGAACAATAATTGCAATGAAATCGGTGGTCAGAGCCCTGGATCCACCAACGTCACTGCAAATTCAGCACCCAATAGCAATAAAAAAGTTACAGTGCAATAGAATAATTCAAAAACAGAAATCAATTATGAAAATGCCAAAAAAACACTAAAATGCAACCAAATAAATCAGATAATTATAGAGCAAGATCAGAAATAAAGTTTTAGTAAAAAAAAAAGACTGCCAAAGAAAGCAAAGAAAGAAAGAAAAGAAAAGAAAGAAAAAAAAAAAAAAAAGTGTAAGTGTAAGTGTGTGTGTAAGTGTCTGTGTGTGCTTGGGAAAGTTGTAAATAAGTGTGTATGTGTACAAAAGTGTAATAATGACAAAGATAGAAGAAAAAATGGAAAAAAAAAAAAAAATTTTTTTAGACAGTTGAGATAGAAATAAGCAAAATAAACAGTGGTAGAGAGTTGTAGTTCAGCTTACCCAAGGCAGGCAGGCGATCAGAGGCGATCAGGGGCGATAAATCCAGCAGGAAGACAGCAGGGGAGCTCCATCCGGTCCAACGTGCGCAGCAGGAGTGAGGGAGCCGACAGTAGGCGGCGATATTTAAAGGGACAGCAGTGGACACGTCATCAACGCGTGCCCACTGCTGTCATTGGCTGGAGGACCCGATCGCCGGCGCTGGGGGACCGGATCGGTGAGTATGTTCTGCTCTGCTCGTTGCCTAGGGGGATCTGAGGGGTTTACAAGCGCTGCGCTGCTTTAAAAGCGAGCGCAGCGCTTGTAAACCCGACAGTGCCATTGGACGTAGATTCTACGTCCCATGGCACTTTGGTCCTTTAGTGCCTTGGACGTAGAATCTACGTCCTATGGCACTTAAAGGGTTAAAGCTTTGAAGCTACACTCCCCAAACGTGAATAACATAAACATGGGGTCACCCGGAAGGAAACAGCAAAATTTGTTGGACAATCCAAAGTGACTTTCAATGGGGAAATTTAGTTTTTTGCCACTCTTACAGCTTTAAGTCTATATTCACCAAAATTGTTTACCTCACATAGTCATGGGGTCAACAGGAATAAAAATATGATACCTTTTGGATACAATCAGATTTTACCTGTTGACTTTCAATGGGGAAATTCAACCTGCTGCCATTCTCACAGTGTTAACACCAGGTTCCCCAAACTCTTCAAGGTTGGTCACTAGGGGACTGCAGTTTTAGGTTTGAAAAAGTGGGTGGGGTCACCAACAGCCAATCAGATTTTACCTATTGAATTTTATTGGTTTAAATTAAAAATGCTGCCATTCTTATACTATTTACCATCAGGGTCCCCAAACTTTGCAGAGTTAGTCACCGGATGACAATAATTCAAGGTTTGGAAGTGGGTGGAGCCATCAACAGTCAATCAGATTTATCTAATTAATTTTAATGGGGAAATGTAAACTGCTGCTTTTCTTACATATTCAACGCAATGTCCCCAAACTTTTCACAGCTGGTCACTTTCAAAGTTTAGAAAAAGTAGGCCAGAGCCACCAACAGCCAATCAGATTTCACCAATTGAATTTCATTAGTTTATATTTAAACTGCTGCCTGTCTCACAGCATTAATGGCAGGGTCCCCACACTGATTATTGGTGGACTGCATTTCAGGGTTAGTAAAAGTGGCCAGAGCCAGCTCCACATCTCGTGCCATCCTCAATGTTAATCTATATACTGTCCTCTAAACTGCACCCTTGTCCCTGCCTCCTTCTCTCACCAACACCAGGGGCGCTGCCATGTTACTGCTCCTGGTAACTTTATGAGCCAATTTTCTGAAATATTATTTCAACTTCTCCACCATACATCTCCTTCATTTATAATGCAAACTATTCTAGTGGTTAAACCATGTTTCTCCCAAGCCTTCTGCATTTCATAGCTTATCATGAAAAGTATCCTATGCACTAGGATTTTAATATCTAAGAGTATTTGCACAATCTGAAACAGATGGAAAGGCTTTCAATACTATTGTTCTATCTATTTACACATTAACACATTTATGTTCTAAGTACAAAACCAAATGCCTTGTTAAGGAGAACTAAACCCTAAAAAGTATGCATGGCAGTATAGTAACTTAAAGAGTAGCAAATGTAAGTATAGTGTGAGAGTTAGACAAAGTTGGACAACAGTGTGATCAGCAGGCACCATTTGGGACCTCACATCTTCAACTGCTCTGGATATCTCTGGAAAAAGCACAAAGAAACTTTGACTTCTCCAGTTTATACGTACAATTGTTTACCCTGCCTGTTGTTCACTGCATTCAGACTGACACACCTAATCTATACTGTATTTAACCCTCTCTCTATTGCACTTCCATCATGCTCAGCCTATTATCACTCCAGGTTTCTACCTTTCTTCTTTTTCCCAGGGCTGTAAACTCCTTTAATGCAAAACAATGAAAACAGCAGCACTCCAGGTATTTGGAAAAGTGATGACTTTACTTAAGGCAAGGTTTCAGGCTTTAGTCCAGCCCTTTATCAAGGCTTGGGCTGGACTGAAGCCTGAAGCGTTGCCTTTGGCACATAAGTAAAGTCATCACAAAATAACCGAAGTGCTGCTGTTTTCATAATTTTTCATTAATTTACCCAGGCAGAGGGTACAGCGTACACCTGGGCCTACAAGGAGCTGTTTTCCATTGTGTAGCACACCCTAACTGATTCCAATGTAAACTTCTTTAATGTTTCTTTAACCTCAAACTCTTTTCAAATTACACTCTCACTTGTTTCCTCACCCTCTCTCTGCTCTCGTGAACTGCTCTCTTTTCTAAAATCTCTCACCCTTTCTTCATACAGCACCAAATATCATGAGGTCTCTGCCCCTAACCACCAGGGTGGCCAAAACCTTGACCTCATCTTAACTCTAAAACTCTCCTTTCCCTCTCTCATTCTACTGGCATATTTTACAGTCATGCAGTAGTTTACACCAATTCTTAAAAAACCTTCTTTGGATTCTACGGTCTCCTCCAACTATCGTCCAATCTCTCTCCTTCCTTTCTCCTCAGAACTACTAGAACAGCACGAACATAATGAACACTCACACTATCTAAAATCTAACTCCCTACTGGATCCATTATAATTTGGCTTTTGACGCCACCACCCCACAGAAACAGCCCTCACTAAAGTAGAAAATGGCTTGCTGCTAGACCTATTGGCAGCTTTTCACACTGTTGATCATTCTCTCTAGCTCCAAATTCTATCCATGCTGGAGTTTTAAGAATCTGTTCTATTTTGGATCTCCTCCTATTATTCTATCAATCTCTCACACAGCCTTCACCTCCTTCAGTAGTCTTCACCTCCTCTCCTTGCCTTCTTTCAGTTTGAGTACCTCAAGGCTCAGTTCTTAGACCACTCCTATTTTCAATCTAAACCACTGGTCTTGGTCAGCTAATCAACTTGTTTGGATTTCAGTATCTATATGCAATGATACTCAAATCTGTCTCTCTTCTCCAGAACTACCCTTTTACCTTGTGTCACTAACAGCAATTTCTGCATTCATGTCCTGTTATTGCCTAAAAATCAACATGGGCAAAACTGAACGTCATCATTACACCTTCCAGCTCTGCTTCCCTGCCTGACATAACTGGCAGTGTGGAAAACAGCAATATAACCACAGTACCGCAAGTCTGCTGTCTAGGAGCCCTCTTGCTTATTCCACACATTCACTTGCTAACTCATGCCGCTTAAAAATCACATGCTTTCAACCCTTCCTCACACAAAAGAGACTACCAAAAAAATCTAATCAATGCCCTTATTATACCTTGTTTAGATTACTGTAATTCACTGCTTTATGGACTCCCCATGTCTAAGGTGACCCCAATCCATCCTGAGCACTTCTGCCAGACTCATACACCTCTCCTTCTGCTCCACAAGTGTTTCCCCTCTCTGCTAGTCTTTGTACTGGCTACCTGTCATTTAATCACCAAGTACGCCCCCAGACGCAACCTTCGATCTGCACATAGCCTCCTTGTCTCCTCCTCACTAATTAGTCACTCCCACATCACATACTTTTCACATGCTGTACCCATCTTCTGCAATGCTCTTCCCCATCCCATTAGACACTTTCAGTCTCCTCACTTTTAAACGGTCACTTGAAACTCACTGTTCAAGCCCTAACTTTAACCCTCAGCAACTTGACCACCCACCGAGCCTCCCTTATTTACTCACTAACTATTCATCTCTTACTCTGCACTTACCATCACTGCACTAACCAGCAGGAACTCTACAATCACACTGGTTACCCATACCATGGATAGTTTAAATAAACTTCAACCTGTTTCATCCCTATGTATCAATCAGTAAATCTGCTTGCAGATAACCTGTGGTTATCATTCTGCTGAACTCATTATATGGGCAGGAACGCTGCTGCCATGAGGCAAGTTAAGAAAGTCACCTCAGGAGGCAGCGCCCCAAAGTTAGCAGGGGTGGCAAAAAGCCACTTCTGGTAACTTTAACAGCAGAAGTTCCCTTTTTTTAAACATAAGTTCGGCTCTGTTAGTGCAGAGAGTGCAGTTGCCGAGGGGGTAGAAATGTTCCAAAGGCTTAAATTGCCCATTAGGATCTTTACAGGTACCCACAAACAAATGACGCAAGGATTCGGGTGCACTAAGCTAAGTAACAATACAACATGTGAGCTGACAGCCACCAAGAGTTACTACCTGCCCCCATAACTTCTCTAAAAGAAAATTCCCAGAGGTAGTCTCCAATTTGTTTTTTTAATACTACGTGGTTTCTCTTCACTTAGGTCACTTTACATATATTGTCACAATGAAAATTTTAACATGCATGATCAGTAAACAGATAATATAAGACACAGTGCTAAAATGGCTTTCCCGAATATTGTGGGGGCGCTCTGGCAATGTGCAAAATGCAGTGGGGTTCAAATGTTTTCGATACAATAAATGAGTACCAACTTTCCTTAAAAAGGTACTACTCCTTCAGGTTCCTTGCATGTGGTTTGCAATTTTATGTGCTATTTCCTTCAGCTTGTTTTAATCAGGGCTGTGGAGTCGGAGGCAATTTTGGGTACCACACGTTGAGCATGCTTTTTATTGACTGTATAAATGTATAAAATACATTAGCATATTAAAAACAAAGGAGTCGGAGTCGTGGAGTCGGAAGTATCAGAAACTGGTTTTAATAGGCACATTTTTAGGCTTAACTCATGTGGAGTTCTGGCATATTCTTGACAAAGATCTCATTTGTATATGCCTTTTATATGTAATCTTTATTTGGATTATTTGAGGTCCTAGGCTGAGATAGGTTTCCCAAAGACTGAAAGAATTCCTCCATCTCCTTCTGCAGGACAGTGTTCCTGAATTCTGCATCCTTGCGCCCCCTCTCTGAGTTTCTCAGCTTGATTTCAAGCAAAGTGCAGCGATTCTTCTCCTGATCCAGTGTATTTTGAAGGCTTCTGACATGGACAAGGACTTCAGCTCTTGATTTTTCCAAACTAAGGATAAAAAGTATATTATATTGTGTTTAACAAGTTTATACTATGAATAACAATTATAGTACAAAAAAAGCTCTGTTGTACAACCAAAAAGTGTTTAGGCTCCATTTACTTTAATTAGACTGCAACAGCAAAATTTGACACAAAAAATTATATATTATACTCATATATTTATATTCATTTGGTGTCTTCCATTAGTATTGCACTGCATTCGTACTGTTACAACCTGAAATTATAATTAAATTAGCCACACGCATACAGGCCACAATGTGAAAGTAGAAAAAAATGTACATGGTTTTCAAAATTTTTTACAATAAATAATAAAACTTGCTTAAAAATGAATGAAAAAATACATTTCATGACTTTTGTTGCAATAAGTATCATTTTTATTTTTGTTATTGTAAAATGTTCAGTGTTTTTTGCTAAATGTTTCCCTTAGAGATTGTTTCTACTTGGATCTGTATAATGTATATTATTTTTCTTAACTCTGACAAGCACTAAAAATACATGTATGGATTATGCTATTTATACATTGTCCATGTTGAGTAATCTATATTAATTTATAAAATTGAAAAACTGATGCTTTATGGGGAATTTAGATGCTGTGCATATGCTACACCCATACTGCTCACAAATACAGATAATCGGTGGTTTATAAACATTCAATTTTAGTTTATTGTTTCAGATATTAATACTGGTATAGTATATGTTATCTGAAACCTGTTATCCAGAAAACTCAAAACTACAGGTTGTCCATCTCCCATAGACTCCATTTTAGGCAAATAATTTTAATTTATAAAAGTGATTTCCTTTTCCTCTGTAAAAATCAAACAGTAGCTTGTATTTATGATGGCAGAACATTCTGGATAACAGATCCAATACCTGTATTCTCAACCAGATGTTGTTAGGAGCATAATTATAGTTTCTGTGGGGAGTCTTTTCCTTTGCCCCTTACAGTATACTTATAATAAACAGTGTACAGTACTGCCCTTTGATCTTGACTCTACTACTAGGTGTAGGAGGTACCTACACATCTATTACGCCAAAAGTACATATTACAACCTAATTGGTATGGTTTTTTGAAGGATAGAAAAAAAAGTTAGAATGAAAAAAGTTAGAATGACAGACAATGAACTTTATAGAAAAAGCTCCAGTAAGAAAACCCCCTACAAAACCATCCATTTTTAGAAAATACAGATTATGATTATCTATCTGCTCTAAACTACTAGTACTAGACCAGTAATCCCCAACCAGTGGCTCATGAGTAACACGTTGCTCACCAATGCCTTTGATGTTGTTCCCAGTGGCCTCAAAGCAGGTGCTTATATTTTAATTTTTGGCTTGGAGACAAGTTTTGCTTACAAACAGGTGTACTGTGAAACAGGGCCTCCTGTAGTCTGCTGATGTAGTCTACTAAATAAACAATAACAGCCTTTATTATTCACCCCCTAGGAACTTTGTGTCATGCATGCATTGCTCCCCAACTTGTTTAATTTTTAAATGTTGCTCACAGGTTAAAAAGGTTGGGGACCCCTGATATAGACAAATCCTTGTTTTTTTAAAAAAGCAGCATATTACAGCATATTAACTCCCAAATTATATGCCAAAAGTCTTTGAAACCACATATGCATACGATTACCCAAACAATATTAAATCCAGAGCCCTAAAAATATTAATAGTACAGGGGTGTTCAGACATTACCAATGTGTATCATTTTCATGCTGCAGAATGAATATGGTCTTTTTTACTGACGCAATAATACAGAAGACATTAAAGTATAGTCTATGAGGCCAAAAAAGTTTTCATGATTCTTGACAAAAACAGGCAAAAAAAAAAATTCAAGTGCGATTATACTTAATAAGTTTTTTTTGGAACCTTGAATAGTCAGGATTTATTAAAGAATTAGTTGCCAGAAAAAACTCAAGTCCAGCAAGTAAAAGCTGGAAAAGTTTGACAGAAGTCAATGGGAATCGTCTCTAACAGCTTTATATATTTTACCAGTTCATTAAAACATTCAAGTTTTTCAGGCTTACTGAAAATGAACCAGACAATGTAGTTTTTTTTTATCTGCACAAAAGTGCAGGTGAATACTGTCACATTTTTTTTCCTTAAATAACATTGCATTTGAGAAAAAAGTTGCATGCATTTTGATGCATTTTTTTTGGCAATGAAGCTTTTTTGTTTTCTCAAACTCAAAAATTAGTAAATTGGCCTCTATGAAAATTTTATATATTTTTTTCAAGTTCCTAGGACTTCTGCACAAAATTGTCACTGGAAGCAGGAACATAGGAGAGGAGAATGTCTTAGGCATGCATGGCATATAGGATGCTGTTCATATGTTAAAAGAAAGAAAAATTACCCATGGATGGGTTGAGTGCAATACTCAGGGAAATTTTTTTAGTAAACTGGACCAGGCATCCAGAGAAACTAAAATGTGCCAATAGAAGAATAGTTCAAAACCTTTATTTATTTAATTTGATGGAGCTTATGGAGATAGAAGCTTAATTTCCAGGAATTTGTTAAGCGCATTCTAGAATATGGCAACAAAACTGAGCCCTTTATTTAAAAAAGGGGGCAAACCACAGAGATGAAAACCAACTGAATTAAACAGTAACACAAAAATATTTCAATACCTTATAAGTCACAAAACATCTCTAACATTAAGTCTAGCCTTTCCCCCCTTGCCTTTTTTAAATTTTTCTTGTAGAATTTTAGTGACAAACTGCTCCATAGCAGCACGGCGAAAAGGCGACGGGTACTTGAATTCCTGTGTGCACTGACCCGGAAGTTGTCTTCGTGTCGGAGGACCTTCGGCACTTAAGCTTTTTATCAGCGTATGCAGTTAAAATGTATGTTTTTGTTTCTTCAGACAGTTTGGGGGGTAATGTTGCGATCATAAATTTAAACTGCATAAGCTGATAAAAAGCTTAAGTGCCGAAGGTCCTCCAACACTAAGACAACTTCCGGGTCAGTGCACACAGGAATTCAAGCACCCGTGCTGCTATGGAGCAGTTCGTCACTAAAATTCTACATGAAGCATTTAAAAAAGGCAAGGGGGGAAAGGCTAGACCTAATGTTAGAGATGTTTTGTGACTTATAAGGTATTGAAATATTTTTGTGTTATTGTTCCTTTAAAGCTTGGAAAGTTTTTCAGTCAAAAGTGCTTGTATAAAAGAGATAAAAGAGCCATTTAACTAAAGTGATCAATAACCACCCAATTGACAGTATTAATTTTGGAGGGTGGTAGTTTCGCAATGAAATCCATTGCTATTATACCTAAAGGAAACTATGGCATCAGCAGAAGAAAGAAATTTGGATTAAATCCGATATGTGCATTAATTGTATGAAAATTTCTTATCATTGTTGTACGAAAATATCTTGGTACGATTTGAAAGTTATGAAATTTTCACATCCGAATGATCATAAACAGCGCAAAAAACTTCCTGACTTTGAACCTTCAGTGCATGATTTTGGAAGCCTCCCATAGGACTCAATGGCACTCTGCAGCTCCAACCTGGCCAAAGGAAAGTCACAATACCAAAGATTGAAAGAATTCCAACACTTTCGTACTCGTTGCAACAAATACGATTTTGTCGCACAAATTGTCGCAAGGCACAAAAAAGTCACGTAATTTAACAAAAATATCATAGAAAATATGCAAAAGTTCTAAACTTTAGAAAAAATATGATTTTTTTGTAAAGACCTGTCATACTTTAATGACTTGGCACCATAATGTCAAATTGATTAAAATTCATAGTTGTCTCATTTTCATGTTTTTTTCTACCATGACTAAACTCACCCATGTCTACCCATTTAAGAAAAAATAAAATTATAAAAAGCATGAATGCATACAAACACGGAACAAATACGAATAAGAATTTAAGAACCTCAAAATCCTTGTTTTTGTAATTTTTTTGTAATTTTTGTGTGATTACACAAAAAAATTCCAAAAACCTCTGAAACCTCAAATTAAAGGGGACCTGTCACCTTAAGAAATAATTCCAAATTGTTTTCTATTGTGTTTGTCAAGCAAAATAAACTTTACATATTATATAAATTATTTTAATCTTATTTTTTTCAGCCTTGGAATTCAAAATTGCAGGAAGCAGGCACCATTTTGTGGACACGGTTATCAAAGCAGGCATTGCATCCTGCCAAAATCTTGTTTTTGTACCAGTATGGATGGACCTGATGCCCATGTCCATGCACTGGTTACAATATTACATGGTGAGGAGGGAGGGGGAATGTGAGGAGGGCAGCAAAATCAAAGAAGTTCTGAATTGAAAGTAAAAGTAACTCTCTGTCCCATCTTTATGCCTAAGGCATAGAAGCAGGGCAGGCAATATATAAGCTGGGATTTTTAAATGCCTTTATAATGGGTATAGATGTGGTAATAAAAAAAATACTTGGGGATTCTTGTTTAATTTGAAAAGGGCTTTTATTATACAGCTTTTTATGTCTGGGTGACAGGTCCACTTTAAATAGACATTTTACAGTTTGATAAGGACAACTATTGACTTCTACATGACCTTGCCAGCTTTTAGATAGTAAAGTTTTAAGGACAGCTCCAATTAACTTCTAAATAGTAGCAAGTACCTAGCTTTAGAGAAAGCATAAAAAGAATAGAAAACAACTTTCTTTTACATCTTTTCTAAGCGAAGGTCTCAGTGGCCTAAATATAGGGGTGCAGACTGAATGACTGCTCAGTGTTCAGGTTGCACATCTACATACTCAGAAAACATAAAAGGCTTTACAGAATCTAAAAACTGAATTGCATTTAACTTTATCTGTTGTATAATGAACTGTTTGGATAAATAGGGGATTATGGGAAGGTTAGAATTGTAACATCCCTGTGATGACATGAAACAAGTTCACAAAAGTATACTTTTCATTTGTTGTTCACATTGGTTTCTCCCTTCTGTGCTGAATTCAAATTGGCACCTTACAAGCAGAGAGTAGGAAGAAGGTCGGACACACATCATGAATCACTGCTAATTAGGAATTAAAGGCTACTACTGCAGAAAATAAGAGAGCTTAGGGATGATTCACAAAAGTGCGATAACGCATATCGCATGCTTTTTTGCTTTAAAATAGACGCGAAAAAACACGCGATTCGCTATAGTATCGCATGCGTTAAGTCGCATATCGCGTGCGTTAATTAGTGTGCAACCGCATGCATTAATTTTACCGCGTTGTGTTAATTAGTGTGCAGAAATAATACTAACGCATGATTCACAAACACTTAGACACGCTAAATATCGCATTACTCTATGAAAATTAACACCTACTTGAAGCAGGCGGTAATTATAGAAAAGTACAGTTCATGAGCTTTTGGCAACACAATATGGACTTTGCAGTGTGATTTATTCAGTATTTAGTATGTGTTGGCCCTAGAGTGATGCATCCTCCGTTTTGCAGGAAAATGGTCATTTGAAAAAAAAGTAGTTTTACAAACGTAATGCTGTGTATGGCTAATATGGCGTGCGCGCGAAAAGTATCTCTCGTGTGTTAATTAGCGTGGCGTGCAAGTTGTGTCGAATACCACACATAGGGGCTGATTTACTTACCCACGAACGGGTCGAATGGAGTCAGATTGCGTTTTTTTCATAATGATCGGTACTTTGCGATTTTTTCGTATGTTTTGCGATTTTTTCGGATTCTTTACGAATTTTTCGTTACCAATACGATTTTTGCGTAAAAACGCGAGTTTTCCTATCCATTACGAAAGTTGCGTAAAAAGTTGCGCATTTTGCGTAGCGTTAAAACTTACGCGAAAAATGCGCAACTTTTCGCGTAAGTTTTAACGCTACGAAAAATGCGCAACTTTTTACGCAACTTTCGTAATGGATACGAAAAACTTGCGTTTTTACGCAAAAATCGTATTGGTAACGAAAAATTCGTACAGAATCCGAAAAAATCGCAAAACATACGAAAAAGTCGCAAAATGTTCGTTTTCAAGTCGGAACTTTTCCAATTCGGGTCGGATTCGTGGGTTAGTAAATCAGCCCCATAGTCTTCGTGACTTAAATAACGCACACAGCATCGCGTCTAAATTAGCGCAAATATACTTTTAGTGAATCGTGCGTTAAGACGTGAAAAATTAGACGAGATAAAATTTTTAATGCATGCTATAAATAGCGCACGTTTTAACGCACTTTAGTGAATCAAACCTCATGTCTCTAGAAAATCAGAGGGCAGGATTTCTATTGCTTATGCTAAAGTTGATTCTTTGCTGCCTCTCCATCTTTGCTCACAGAAACACATTTTTTTCGGGCCCAGGCCCAAGGAGCTAGGTCACAAAAGGCCTAGGGAGGCCCAAATATAGAGGCATAATGTTACCCAACTGCATCTGCACCCAGGGCGCAGGGGACTGGCCACAAAACAGGTTTTTTATATCTCCCATATTCCCAGTACTTATGGACTACATCCTGTACCATTTTAAAAATCCTATGCTCCAAGTGCATAAGGGCTAAAGCATGTAAAACTGAGCCCCACTTGCAGCAGAAGATTTGTGCACAGGTTGCTTCTTAAAGGAGAAGACAAGGATAAGGGTGAAGACACACACGGAGATACTAGTAGCAGCTACTTTTTTATGGCTTCTTAACACCAGAAAATACCCTGCCATAGACAATACTCAGAATTGCCTCTGCTAAAAGACAAGTAGAGACAGTTATCAGTAAATGATCAGCATTGTCTATTTTAGTAGCCATGAAAAGTAGCTGCAGTATTGCTGTATTTACATAGACGTTTCTGATAACGCTTACTAAGTTCTCTGTGAAAAGAGACACTGCATTCCCTTTCTTTTATTCACTACACATGAGCTTCTGTGCCAGACATCCTTCTCTCAGCTCAAACCTTTCAGGGCACGAGCCTGCACAGATTGCCTCCCTCTCCCAGCAGCGAGAGAGATGCAGGCAGGAAAATTACATCAAACTTACCTAAAATGGCAGCTGCTATCTTAAAGAAACAGAGAAAGCTTCTAGGGCTTTTTACTCAGGTATAGTAAAGTATTCTACCAAATAAATATCGTGTTCTAGCTTGCACTATTTTGGCTAACTAACAAGGAAATACTACATTTTTCTATGAATGTTTTCCTGACAAGTGATGGAACAATCTTCCACAGCAGATCTATCCAACTCTTTCTATGCAGTGAGCACTTTTTCTGAAAAACTATATATATAAGGGTCACAGTCATTTATGGAGCTTTTTAGCAGGTTGTGGTCCATAAGAATCCACTGGGGAGCCACATCACCTTAGTATTCTCTTGATAACAAATTTATCTGTCTGTTAAATATATTCACCTTTGCATTGCCTCTGCCCTAGGTCTGCTGGACCCTCTTCTCTCTTGCAAATCAATTCCTCAGCTATATGTTTCCCCCAAACTAGTATTCTTGTCTGCTGTTTTTCTTCCAATCAAAATGCTAATATTATTGTGGGTGAAAATAGAAATAATTGTCTCTAGCTTCTCAGAGTCTTTAATATTTTATTAATTGGCAGGGTTCCAACATTCTGTCTGATATACTTGTTTTAAATAAGGTGTTTGATCATTCTTCTTTACTTGTGCTAGTTACCTGTATTTCTAGATATTGCAACGACAGTGTCATTGTAGTTCCTAAAGATATATTATTCAATTATCTGCCATTACCTAATCGACTTTCATGGTTCTTTAAACCCCTTATCAACTCATCTACATCTTTGTAACCAAATTTTTCCAACTCATAGTTTCTCATAGCTACACTGTCCATTACATCATTTTATTTAACCATGTAGGAAGAAGCAATTTTAGGAAAGAGAATAAACGGACATACTTTTTTAATTTCCTTGACACCAAATTTACAATAATTAAGCTTAATTTTACAGATAGAACACCTTTTAGGGAATATAAATAGTCTCACCTTTCAATTTTGTTCTCATACTCTACCTGCTGCTTGGCTAGTTGTTCTTTCAGCTCTGACACTATCTTTTGATATGTATTCCAGACCTCACCAGAATCCGAGGTCAATGTATCACTGTTGCCACTGCTGCTCACACACAGCTCAAGTCTCTCTATACTGCTGGGCAGTGGTAAGATACCTCTTTCACTTTCTGACAGGGACAAGTGCCATCCAGATTCCGAACCTTGAGACACCTGGCTCCCACCACAAGCTGGGCAGCTGCACAAAGATTCATTCAAGGAGACATTGCTGAATGAGGACCAGTTACTGCTAGGCAGGGATGGTAGGCATGATGGGACATTATCATATGATGACAATCGTTGTGCTTTGACAGAATCCTGGGACAAGCAGAAGATAAACTTATGTTTAGAATATAGGTATCTTCATTATTTGGCATGTGTTACCTTAAAGGGGTTGTTCACCTTCAAAGTCCAAATCTTATTAAACTCAGTGTTTCAGAAAATCCATTTTCCATTAAAAAAAGGAAAAAGGCAGCTGCAAAACCTACTTTTTATACCTGTTAAATCAGTCCTTCTGTCTCTCTGATAAGTTTTATGAAGGGATGAGAGTAGGCTATTTTGAACCTGACACACTGAGAACTTCCTATATGCTTACTTCATCAGGTCCAGGCTTTGTCCTTACTTTTTTTTCATTGGTTGCTTGTGCAATCTAACCAGTTGTATACATTGAAAGGTCATTGGTTAGTTTCTCCCTTGCAGTGGCATAGGCAAAACAGAGTTAGCATATCACAAATCTAACATACTGTTATGTTAGATTTTCAGAACGCTGTCACAGATGCAATATCAGACTGAAAGGACACACAGCCATCAGGAGTTTAAGTCTGCTTCCAGTACTATACGTGTATTCATATATGTTGTAACAATGCAACATATATGTTATGTAAAAATGCAACTGTAGTGTTTATAGGGGTCACTGAACCTTCCCCCCCCCCCCCCAGCACAGGGTCTGTGCAGAAGTGAAGGATCAGCAGAGGAATGATTCTGAGGTGAATATCTCCTCAGATGCACATCCACCTATGTATATGGCAAAGATTATTCTCATAAATGTGAACTGTTAGATTTGTGAATGTTGTACAAAGGTGAACAACCCCTTTAATGAATATAGTTATAATTAAAATGAAGCAAAGGAAAATAGTAAAATGAGAAGCAGATTTACCAACGCACACCATAAATATCCTTGTTTACTTGTTTATTGAATAGTCTGTTTCAGTCTCTAGGTTCTAAAACTTTTCTGGATAAAACTTGGATCATCACTAATAATATAATCCAGCAGATTTAAATATTTGAACTCAAAAAAGGATTTGTCAAGGTTTAATATGGTTCACAAAAAAAAGGCTATCTGCTGAATAATACATAATACATAAACCATAAAAACAACCTTTAAATTCACTGTAAGCTTAAAGGAGAAGGAAAGGTAAAATCACTGGAGGGTGATTGTAATTGCTAATCCCTGGGTTGGTGCTCCTGTTAGAAGAAAAACACACCAGCCCGAGGTAGCTGCAAACGAACCATCCTCTTCCTTCTCTCGTCTATCTTCAGAATTCCAGGGCCGGCGCATATGCAGTACAGTGAAAAACTTAGCTTTTCACTCTACTGTGCATGCACGTGGAGACATAAGGTCTTCTAAATTACACTATATACTTTGCAAATAAAAACAAAAAAATTTATTTTTTTTAAATTAGTAATATTGGTGTGTAGACAGCCATCTCAATGCATTGTGCTCATCCTGTGCTTTCATAAGGAGCCAGCACTACACAATAGAACCTTTAGATGAGCTATTGTTTATCCTACTTAATACAATACGCATGTCGTATAATACCAAAACAGGGTTTCTCCTTCTTGGGTGCTATTCTGATGTCAACCCCTAGGCGGGGAGCACGTTTATCAATGCAAGTGGTTTCTGGCTTCATTTTGAATTCTACAGTGCTGAAATCTTCTCCAGTCTTCAGAAAACTTGCTTTTTGGAAGGGTAGGGGGTCTGTAGTGTCAGAAATCATTGACTTGCATTGTATTAAAAGTATTTGGGCTAAATGGCAATAAGATTTTCATTCATGCAAGTCATGGTATATCTAGTACAGGTATCGGACCCCTTATCTGGAAACCCGTTATCCAGAAAGCTCCGAATTACGGGAAGCCCGTCTCCCATAGACTCCATTTTAATCAAATAATTCAGAATTGTAAAACTGATTTCCTTTTTTGATGTATAAATAAAACAGTACCCTGTAACTGATCCCAACTAAGATATAAATAATCCTTATTGGATGCAAAACAATCCTATTGGGTTTAATTAATGTTTTATAGATTTTTTAGTAGACAAGGTATTGAGATCCAAATTACGGAAAGATCCCTTATCCAGAATACCCTTGGTCCTGAGCATTCTGGATAATGGGTCCTATACCTGTATAGGTAAATCTAAAGCCACTGAACTTGCTAAGTAATCATTGAAGATGTTTCACTTCTCATCTGAGCCGCTTCTTCAGTCAACTGATTGGTATGGGAAGTCCTTAGCATATAAACTCTTTCTAAGTCAATCACAATGGCACATTGTAACTCATCAGAGAGGTGACACCTGAAACTCACAAAGGTGTGAATGCTGTGGAGTTACTTTGATATGATTAGCAAAGTATCATGTAACTCATAAAGACAGGTGTTACTTGCGAGAGTTGCATGAATGGATGTGAGAAGAGTTCTGAAACTGCAGAGGTACAGATGTTAAAACCTCACTGTATGTAACTAAACAGAGGCCTTCAGCACCATCTGTCTGCTTTTTTTATGTACAAAACATGTCTCTGTGGTCTAGACTGGAAATTACTTCCAAGGTTGTAAGCTCTTTTGGGCAGGGCCCTCTTCACCTCTTGTATCGGTTATTGATTGCTTTATATGTTACTCTGTATGTCCAATGTATGTAACCCACTTATTGTACAGCGCTGCGGAATATGTTGGCGCTTTATAAATAAATGTTAATGTAATGTAAAAGGTTGCAACCACTTCATCTCCTTCAAGTCAAGTCCTACACCTTGTAATTTTAGTATTAATTTATACATTAAAGTGTCAAAAGGCTTGCTAAAATCATAAACTGTTTCTTTGGGGGTCTTAACACTTTAGTTTCCCAGTCAATTAACTCTACATTAGTCTGGCAAAATCTACTGCTATGCTACACAGATCTTGTAAATTGTTGGACTTACAATGAAATAGAATTGTTCTCCTACTTCATTTTATCAATTATTTGGAGGGAAATTTGATGATATTTTAGTTATCTTTTCATGTCCTAATTTTTAATTTGACAAATACACAAGCTGGTTTCACATTTATAGAAAACTAGCTGAAGCATTATGTTCAGAGAGTGGTTGTTAATGGTACAGTCTCTTCTTGGTGCAGGGATTTTAGGGGGGGGTGCTGCAGGGTTCTGTATTGAGTCTAATTTTACTTGCCAGCAAATAATTTTAGTTAGGATGGGACATCCTTGCAGGGGAAGATGAACAAATTGGCATTCTGGGCAGATAAGGGACAGATGTTGATGTAAGGTTAAGTCTTTGGGATTTAAAAAAAAAATGCCAAAAAAGGCCAGCAAAGTACAGTCCTGCATTATAAAGGTTATAGCTTCAAGTGGGGAGTAGGTCATTCTTCTCCTTTACAAAGCACTGGTAAGACCCTATCTAGTATATACAGTATAATGTTAGTCTCCAGTGATTAAGTGGAATATTAGTGAAGCAAAAAAAGTCCAAAGGAGGGTATACATCTTCCAAGTTATGAAGAAAGGCTAGCCAAGTTGTTATTGTTTACACTAAAGAAGTATTTAACCTTTTTAGTGCCACAGGACATAGAATCTACGTCCTGGGTACCAAAGTACCCAAGTGCCACAGAACGTAGATTCTACGTCCTGCTGCACTTCCGGATTTGGGAGCGGAGAAGTGGTTTTTTCAAGCCACTCCTTCGCTCCCCGCTCGTTCCTCAGCCTCCAGACAATAGTCAGAGGTGGGGAACGAGTGGCCCCTGGGGCACGATCGCCCAGGGGCCCCATGGGAAATACCTGGAGTCCACGAGGTTTTCCCTTCCAGTGCCTCTGCCTTCTGCAGCTTCCCCCTCTGGCCCCCCTGCTTCCTGTCACACCTACACACAGATCGTTGTGTGCAGCTGCCTCTGCTGTGTCTACCCAGATTCTTCTGCCAGGTAAGTGACAAATACACACAAAAACACACACAAAAACATACAATCACACACTTATTACACTAATACACACTTATACTTACACACAAAAACATACATTTTTAGGGGTTTCATACTTTCAGAGCACTTACAACACTCACATTTACTTGTACACACACACATGCACACAAAACACATTTTACCTAGTATACACACACACTTACACACTTTTGTAATTTTGTAATTTTTTTTTTTTTATCGCATCGTTTTTATTCTTGCCTGAAAAAAATGTTTTATTGCCATTGCGGATAGTGTATTCGCTAACCACACTGCGCAATACCTTTTGTGTATTATTTTGGTGTTTCTACAACATTTTCTGTGATTTTGGTGCATTTTTAGGTATTTTATTGCATGTTTAGCCATTTTACTGCATTTTCAGTTATGCATAGTTGTTGTTCGCTTGACTTTGTCTGTAACACTTATTTGCCCAAGCCAAAATACTCAAACTGTTATTCTGACCGCAGATATTAGGCAAAAAAAAAAAATGATTTTAGTGATTTTTTTTTAATTTTTATCAATTTTATTACATTTCACATTGTTCTTTATTACTTGTCTTTGCACATGGATATTTTGTCTGCTGTATTTCAATTTGGCATCCTGTGTACCCCACATAGTTTGGTAAATCTATGCATATTGGGCATCAAACTGTTCAGTAGACCCCTGGCGTTCATACTTAGAGTGTTTTATGTTGGTACGTTACAAAATGTGGGGGTACATAATGAGGTAACATGCAAGCTTTGTGACAATTTTCAGAAATGCTATAAAAACCGTTCTGTTTAGCATAGCTTTGTAGTTTGGTAGTTTGCAATAGAAAGTTGTATTTGCCCATTTTTGTTTTGTCAGAATGTGTACTTTCAGAAAATATATGGTTTTCTAGGGTCTCCTTACTTTTGGGGGTCTTATGACAGATAATGCACATGCCGGTAGTTTATATTGCAGCGTATACACTTTGTATGCACTAACTTCCTTTTGGGGTCTCTAAATGCCAAATACATTGGTGATCCTATGCACAATGGGCATCAAACTGTTCAGTGGATCCTTGGCTTTCATATTTAGGGTGTATTCTTTTGGTACCTAATGTTATGTGGGAGATAAGGTGCTTGAAAGTGAAGGATTTGATGTGATTTTTAGGTATTTCATCAAAACTGGCAATTTTGGGAAAACATTGCGACTCTGTAGTTTGGAGTAGAAAGACAGGGGTACCAATTTTGAATTAGTCCGAATGTGTACTTTCCAAAAATATATGGTTTTGGGGGGTCAATGTATTTTTTTTGTGTTTTTGTCCCACAGAAAATGCAGTAAACGTGTTGAATTTTCAGTAGCTAGAGACCTCTGGGGCAATTTCTATGCACTAACTTCCTTATGGGGTCTCTAAATGCCAGATACATTGGTGATCCTATGCACAATGGGCATCAAACCGTTCAGTGGACCCTTGGCTTTCATATTTAGGGTGTGTTTTCTTGGTACCTAACATTATGTGGGAGATAAGGTGCTTGAAAGTGGAAGATTTGAGGCGATTTTTTAGAATTTTCATAATTTTTTATAGAAAATGCTAAATTCAGTAAAGCATTGCCGTTTGGTACTTAGGAGTTGGAAGACATAGTTACCCATTTCTGATTCGTCAGAATGTGTACTTTTCAAAAATGTATGGTTTCCTGGGGTAAACCTAATGTTCCAGGATTATTGGCTTTGGAATGTAAAGTATGCCGTATTCTGCTGTAATGCTTTGAAAATTTAGTAATGTACTGCTGGGAGTTTTTGATCTATAGAAGTCAGAAATCTCAATAAAACTATACATATCAGGTATTGGCATGTTCGGGAGACATGAGGCTTTCCAAATCAGTTGAATTTTTGTCAATAAAATATGTTTCTGGTATAAATACCTATATCATGAAAAATAGCATTTTTTCTTTTTTTTTTGTATTTCAAGCTCTAAATCTTATTCCAGAAGTGGAAATACACAAAAACTCAGGCAGATCTGGAAAGCTCATGTTCTCCTGAAAAAAACAATATATAGTTTGCCTACCTAAACTTAACCCTGCCCCCAGTAAAAGCCCCTAAATTGAGAGAGCACAGAATGTTTACAAAACGTCTGGCACTGAGGGGAACCGAAATGTCAAATTCTGCTGGTACTTAAAGGGTTAAGGGGGGATATGATAACTAAATATGTACTATGTATACCTATACAAAAAAAACAAACCATAAACTCTTTTACACTTTATTCTCTAGTACAGTGCTGTCAAACTGGTGGTCCATACTCTGCCTGCCCTATGCTGCCTGTGTGTGCCATACTCTGCCTGCCCTGTGCTGCCTGTGTGTGCCATACTCTGCCTGCCCTGTGCTGCCTGTGTGTGCCATACTCTGCCTGCTCTATACTGCCTGTGGAAGGTGAACCTGACAAAGGTTTGTTCTGGAGTTTGTTAGTATTTGGAAATAGTAATTATATGTTCCCAAGGTGTATAATTATGTACTGGGGGTTGCTGTGCTATCCACAGGGGAGGTATATGGATTTAAGGATATGTCTTAATAAACTTCTTTCACATATGAATGAAGGGTAATATCCCTGCAGTGAACACCAACCATTTTTTGCTGCGCTACCACCATTAATGTGGCCATGGTCTTAAAAGCTCTAGTGATAACATGGGTGTGGTTTGAAGTGGGTGCAGTTTAAAAAGGGGAATGGTCAAAATTGGCCTCCATTATCGGCCCTCCAACATGTAGGCCAGAAAAAGTCTGGCCCTTGGTACCACAGAAGTTGGACAGCACTGCTCTAGTACAGAATTTTGGGCATTATTTTTTTTACTTTATCTACTATTTAACTATGTTACAAATGGAAAACATTTTTTTATTGAAATGCCTGTTTGCTGCAGTAATTAATCTCTGTCATGTATGCAATTAATTAGTACTCACCTTTTCTTTGTGACTGCGAAGGGAAGAAAAACCATCTTGCAACCAGGATACACTTGGTGGTAGGTTGGAAGGATCACAACTTGGGAAAACCGGTTTACTACTGGATAACATGAATGATGCCTTCCAGTTAGCAAATATCTGACTTTTTGCCCAAGTTTGTTCATGGTTCCCATGAAGAGTTGGCTCCAAGGACTTTGCTGTATCAACATCTTGAATACTTTGTGTATTGTCAATCTGTTGTACAGACACACCGACAGGAGAGTCAGCTGAAACTGCTTGAAAAATCCAATGGTTCTCGTGAATCAGAATAGTCAGAAGATGTTGAATTAAAGAAGCCCCTGTGGCAAGGATGATAAATAATTTTTGTTTAAATAAGTACTGTGTGCAAATGTGTGCAATAGATATGCGTGCAAATCTTATTGCTGTCTTCTGCAGCTGAGTACACATTTAGCTACAGTGAGGCCACCTAAAACCAAGACACTCTGAGGCTTATTTATCAATTTTCGAATTTGTGAATTTTAGAGATTTCTTTTTCAATCTGAATAAACTCAAAATTTTGTCAAAAATTTTGCATTTTATTAATATAGAACATTCTAGTTTTTGAAACCATAATCCGAATTTGGGAGCTTTTGCACAATTCAAATTTAAATGTTGATAAATTTGCCCCAGCATCATATGCTGCAAATTCTCTCAAGGGACAGTAAGAAAAAAAAATTACAGCAGAAATTACTGGCAGCTTCATCTTGTAAAGTATCAGTGTACTGATATTATATTATATTGGTATCACCCACCTTCAATGAGAGCTACTGGGTCCTGTTGTTTGGGCCTTAAGATATTAGGAGCAAAAACAGTGGCTAGATTCTGCACGTTCATCTTATTAGTGTCTGAGTAAGACTGCACTTCATCCAGGAAACTGTAAGGGAGAAAGGCAAAATATGGTATCAAGAGAGAAAATTGCTTAACCATTCTTCTTTCTACAAATATTTTGGCAGGAGTCTTTTGGAAAAATGTACTTATTACAGGGCACTACCAACTAAATTTTGACACTTTTTTTTTTTTTTGTGTTTGAGTCTTTATTTTAGTTCACATGCAAACATTACATTGTACATACATTTTCCTTTACCGCCTAATAACATTGGCATGTACTTTTAGGGGCTGATTTACTAACCCACGAATCCGACCCGAATTGGAAAAGTTCCGACTTGAAAACGAACATTTTGCGACTTTTTCGTATGTTTTGCGATTTTTTCGGATTCTGTACGAATTTTTCGTTACCAATACGATTTTTGCGTAAAAACGCGAGTTTTTCGTATCCATTACGAAAGTTGCGTAAAAAGTTGCGCATTTTTCGTAGCGTTAAAACTTACGCGAAAAGTTGCGCATTTTTCGTAGCGTTAAAACTTAACGCTACGAAAAATGCGCAACTTTTCGCGTAAGTTTTAACGCTACGAAAAATGCGCAACTTTTTACGCAACTTTCGTAATGGATAGGAAAACTCGCGTTTTTACGCAAAAATCGTATTGGTAACGAAAAATTCGTAAAGAATCCGAAAAAATCGCAAAATACCGATCATTACGAAAAAAACGCAATCGGACTCCATTCGACCCGTTCGTGGGTAAGTAAATCAGCCCCTTAGTGTGTCTCAAGTTGTGCATACGGCATTTAAGGACTATGACTTAACAATCAGTATACAAGAAAAACAATACAGATTCTTAACAAGGTAAGTAACTTTGAAAACTATGAGATGCTCTCTGCGGTAGTAACATGGTTAAATAGCTGTTGGTCTATTTTTAAGTTGATAAGTAGTTAATTTACAATCTGTTGTGGAGATTTAAGTAGGAGACCCACGGTTGCCAGGTTGTTATACATTTTTGTGGAGTTAAGGTTAGGGATGATGTAATTTCTTCCATGAGATAAATTTCATTATTCACTCCTCAAAAGTAGGGGGATTAGTGTTTCTCCACTTTCTAGGGATTAAAATTTTAGCTGCTAGTAATAACTGTATAAGGAGACTTCTTTTAAATGTTTTCTCGGGTCTGTCTGTATGGAATAATAGTATTAATTGAGGGGTGTACCTGGCAACCAAGGATCTCCTCACATGTTCTCTCCACTTGTTCCCAGAACGTTTTCAGGCTAGGGCAAGAGTACAAGATATGGGAAATTGTCCCACTCTCACCATTACATCTCCAGCATTTGTCCTCGGGTATTAAGTGCATTTTGTAAAGTTGTGCTGGTGTTCTGTACCAGTAAGATAGAATTTTATATGAGTTTTCTTGAAATTTGTTGCTTATGGAGCATTTTGCTATAAGTCTAAAGGATTTTTCCCGTTCTTCTTCCTCTAGGTTGATCTGCAATTCCTGTGACCGGGCTTGCACAAAATGAGGTAAGTTGGTATATTTTTCCTGGATAATAATTTTGTAGATAGTTGATATTAAATGGTTTGGTATATTGTTTCTTTTGCATAATTGTTCAAAGTCTGTCAGTGGTCTCGGAGGTTGTTGTATATAGGGTATTTCTTTAGGAAATTTTTGTAGTTGTATGTATCTCCATGGATCTTTGTTGTTTCAGTTCTTTTTATTGGCAACAATTGCTGATTGCGTTGTGGACGTTAATAAGGCATGTTGTAACTGCAAATTTTGTAATCCAAAAGCATTGCTCATACCTTTGTCTATGATCCCAGGCATAAAGTCCAAGTTGTTTCCTAGTGGTAATATTGGTGATGGAAAGGGTGCTAAATTGTATCCTCCATTAAGGGATGTCCATATGTCTACCATTGCTTGTGTTTGGGAGTTCTGGCCTATAAAAAGTTCCTTCTTTTTTGTTTTGTTCCAAATTATGTTTGCTAAGGAGTAACCAGACCAGTGGTTTTCCAATTTTATCCATTGTTTATTATTTGTAGGGTATGTATGTTCCACTAGTTTGGAGATTATACAGGCTTGATAATATGAAAATAGGCCTGGGAGTCCTAGACCTCCTTTTTCTTTAGATCTGTATAGTATAAACTTTTTCAGGTGTGCTTTTTTCCAGGCCCATATAAATTGGGATATGGTTCGTTCTAGAGTCTGAAAGAAGGATTTGGGCAGGGCAACAGGCAATGTTTGGAATAGGTATAGTACTTTTGGAAGTATTACCATTTTTATAATATTGATCCTCCCTCTCCAGGTAAAATGGTTAAGGTTTCAGAGAGTAGCGGTTTATAATTATGTTCAGATCATAGATGCAGGTCTGTTGGTATATTTATCCCCAGGTACTGTATTTTCTCTATTTGCCATTGGAATTTTAAGTTGGTTTTTAGTTTGTTTATCATGTTCTCTGACAAGAACACTGGAAGGGATTCTGATTTTGTCATATTGATTTTGTAGTTTGATAGGTCACCATAGTCTTTGAGTTCTTTCAGTACTACCGGCAGTGAAGTATGAGGCTTTGTCAAAAAAAGCATAAAATCATCTGCAAATGCTGCTGTTTTGTATTCTGATCCTTTTATAGTAATACCTGCTATATCCGGGTTTTGCCTCAGTGCAATCAACAGGTGTTCCATGCATAGGACATATAGAAGAGGTGAGAGTGGGCACCCCTGTCTAGTTCCATTGCTAATGATAAATGTATCTGACTATATACCATTTATTTTTATTTTGGCCCTGGGTACTGTATATAAAGCCATTATTTTATTTATGAATTTTGTTCCCATCCCTGATTTTTCTAAAACTTTCTTAAGGAAGGTCCAGTGAACCCTGTAGCATTTGTAGAGAGAAGGAGTGAAGGCGTTAGACGAGATTTGGCCCATGTCATCATATTCATTATTTTCATTGCATTTTCCTTGCCTTCTCTCCCTCTTACAAACCGTGTTTGGTCTCAATGAATCCAGCCTGGCAAGATAGGGTTTAACCTAGAGGCCAAAATTTTAGTATATACAGGTCCTTTTCAAAAAATTAGCATATTGTGATAAAGTTCATTATTTTCTGTAATGTACTGATAAACATTAGACTTTCATATATTTTAGATTCATTACACACAACTGAAGTAGTTCAAGCCTTTTCTTGTTTTAATATTGATGATTGTGGCATACAGCTCATGAAAACCCAAAATTCCTATCTCAAAAAATTAGCATATTTCATCCGCCCAATAAAAGAAAAGTGTTTTTAATACAAAAAAAGTCAACCTTCAAATAATTATGTTCAGTTATGCACTCAATACTTGGTCGGGAATCCTTTTGCAGAAATGACTGCTTCAATGTGGCGTGGCATGGAGGCAATCAGCCTGTGGCACTGCTCAGGTGTTATGGAGGCCCAGGATGCTTCAATAGCGGCCTTAAGCTCATCCAGAGTGTTGGGTCTTGTGTCTCTCAACTTTCTCTTCACAATATCCCACAGATTCTCTATGGGGTTCAGGTCAGGAGAGTTGGCAGGCCGATTGAGCACAGTAATACCATGGGCAGTAAACCATTTACCAGTGGTTTTGGCACTGTGAGCAGGTGCCAGGTCATGCTGAAAAATGAAATCTTCATCTCCATAAAGCTTTTCAGCAGATGGAAGCATGAAGTGCTCCAAAATCTCCTGATAGCTAGCTGCATTGACCCTGCCCTTGATAAAACACAGTGGACCAACACCAGCAGCTGACATGGCACCCCAGACCATCACTGACTGTGGGTACTTGACACTGAACTTCAGGCATTTTGGCATTTCCCTCTCCCCAGTCTTCCTCCAGACTCTGGCACCTTGATTTCCGAATGACATACTTTGGACCACTGAGCAACAGTCCAGTGCTGCTTCTCTGTAGCCCAGGTCAGGCGCTTCTGCCGCTGTTTCTGGTTCAAAAGTGGCTTGACCTGGGGAATGCAGCACCTGTAGCCCATTTCCTGCACGCGCCTGTACACGGTGGCTCTGGATGTTTCTACTCCAGACTCAGTCCACTGCTTCCGCAGGTCCCCCAAGGTCAGGAATCGGTCCTTCTCCACAATCTTCCTCAGGGCCCAGTCACCTCTTCTCGTTGTGCAGCGTTTTCTGCCACACTTTTTCCTTCCCACAGACTTCCCACTGAGGTGCCTTGATACAGCACTCTGGGAACAGCCTATTTGTTCAGAAATTTCTTTTTGTGTCTTACCCTCTTGCTTGAGGGTGTCAATGATGGCCTTCTGGACAGCAGTCAGGTCGGCAGTCTTACCCATGATTGCGGTTTTGAGTAATGAACCAGGCTGGGAGTTTTTAAAAGCCTCAGGAATCTTTTGCAGGTTTTTAGAGTTAATTTGTTGATTCAGATGATTAGGTTAATAGCTCGTTTAGAGAACCTTTTCATGATATGCTAATTTTTTGAGATAGGAATTTTGGGTTTTCATGAGCTGTATGCCACAATCATCAATATTAAAACAAGAAAAGGCTTGAACTACTTCAGTTGTGTGTAATGAATCTAAAATATATGAAAGTCTAATGTTTATCAGTACATTACAGAAAATAATGAACTTTATCACAATATGCTAATTTTTTGAAAAGGACCTGTATTTTAAGGTCTATATTGAGTAGGGATATAGGCCTATAGCTACCACAATTAGTTGGGTCTTTCCCTGGCTTAGGTATTACTGAGATGTATGCTAGTAGAAACACCTCATTCAGAGGGTTCTTGGGACTTATCTCATTATAGCAGTTGGTTAACATGGGGGCTAGGTGTGATATAAGGACTTTGTAAAACTGTCCGTAGTATCCATCTGGTCCTGGTGTTTTATGTGGTTTTAAGTTTTTAATTGCTTCTAAGACCTCTTGCATTTGGATGGGAGAGTCTAGTTCTTTTAGGATGGATTCTTCTATTGGTGGTAGTGCATTTTTGGTAAGATATAAATTTATTTTATTTTCTAGTTTCCTCTGGTTATTCTGCTGGGGTATGTTATAGAGGTTTTCATAATAACACTTTGTCATGTTATAGCAGTATGGCTCAACATGTAAAGGGTTAAATTTTCAATTTAGAAAAGTCTGGTTGGAATCCACATTTGAGGGAAACCCTTCCCAGTAGGGGGTAATTCACAAATACCCCCTACAGACACAAGCAGGGGCTGCGGGAGGTGACAAATTTAGCAGAGGGAGCAGACAATGTGAATCCAGCCATTTAGAGGGCGGGAAACCTGGGGCTATTGATTTCTTTTATCTGTGATCAAAAAAGTCAGTTGTGGACCTAGAATAGCAGGGGGGATGCAGCTATCAGAAAATGATGGATTATAGAAAGGGATCCATATCTCATCTGCTTTGGGGTTCCCATCCTCATAAATCATATATGGTTTATGAGGGGGCCGCATGCTTCCCAATGATACCAAACAGGGACTGCCTATACCCACCAGTTAAGAGGGTTTCTGGGGGACTGGTACATGAGACACCCCTCATGTTTGGTGTCATTTTGATCACCCACATATGGGTTACAACAATCCCCTACTTTCATAATAATATTGGGTACTGGCAAGTACCAATATTATATGAAAAGAAACTGGCATGAGAGGTACAGCTCTCCGGGGGGGGGGGGGGGTCATGTGACAAGTTCCTGGGCACTCTCCCCTCATGCATATGGTAATGGTAAAGGATAAAAAGGGTATAGACCCCAGGTACTGATAGCTCATTTTGAGGTCCCAATATGTTGGGGGATGGGCTCAGGACTTTCTAACTCTTGCCTCAGAGGACACAAGAGATCACTCAGTAATGTACTTAGGGTTTTCTCTGTGTTTTTATTCCCTTTTATTTTATTTACTGTTTGTATATGTCTCTTTTTGTAACATCTTTTTAAAGTGCACTGTTTACCTTTGTAAATATTAAATATAAAATTTAATAAGTTCTGTCCTTTGGCTCTATAACAATCTCCACATACCTTGTATGACTGCTCAGTCCTAGGTGTATTAATTGCTTGGTTGTGTGTATGTGTATTGAGTAGAGGGCAGGTTCTGTGTAAATGCTAATTAATTAGTGGGCTGCTAGCAGGAGAGTGTGTTAGACTGTAATTAACCATCTGGCTGCTAGAGCACTGTTGAATTAGTGGAAACTAACCCTACAGTGAGCGAAAGCTTGTGTGATATACTTGTGTATTAGGTTTCTATCGCCTGTTAATGATAGATGGTGGCAGCGAATAGTTATTTGGGGCGGTGGTGTGTTTGGGGGTGCTTGATCTTAGTCTAACCCGTGTGAAAGGTGACTGAATGTAGCCCCTTGGTTCCCCGTCCCAGTGTCAGACACGTCTGTGAGTGGCATGTTCTTGACACACTTCTGATATTTTATTAGGAAGTATTTGCATGGTCCCCTCCTGGTTTTTCACCTTATGTATGTATCTAATTGCTTATGTTTTAATGCTCTCGCTAACATTTTCCCAGTTTTATTTCCATTTTCATAAAATCTTTGTCTAAGTCTGGTCATTGCAAATTTAATATTATTATTTGTTAGTTGCTTTAGTTCCCTTCTATTTTCTGTAAGTGTTTTGTAGGTTTCTAGGGCTAGGTCATTTTGGCGTTTTATTTCTAGGTCCCCTACTTCCTTAATTAACATTGTTACCTTTTTTTGTCTGTCTTTCTTTAGACGTGCTCCGTGTTTAATCAATATCCCTCATATAACGCATTTAAGTGCTTGCCATTTTGTAAGTTGGGGGTGTCTTCCTTTTGTGTTTCTTGTTTGTATTCTTTTATTACGTCTATAATTTCTTTACTGCAATCAGGATCATCTAGTAAACTTTCATTCAGCCTCCACTGCCAGGAGAAGGGAGTTTTGTTGGGTAGACTAATTGTTATTTGTGTTGCTGCATGGTCAGACCAGAGTATGTTGTCAATGCTGGGATCTTTCAGCCAATGTAAATGATGCTGCGAGAAGAATATGTAGTCTATCCGTGTATAACTATTTTGTGGGGCTGAGTAGTGTGTATATTGTTTTGAGGCTGGGTTGCAGTATCTCCAGATATCTATTAGTCTTAAGGATTGTAAGGTTTTTATTGCTGTTCTTAACTTAGGGGGTGAGAGTGTGGTATATCCTTTAGAGGTGTCATTTTGGGGGTCTAGAGGGAAATTCAAATCTACTCCTATAATATACATTCCGTTTGCAAACTCAGTAATTTTGTTTGCCAACCTACTTGGAGGTTTGATTTATGTTTGGCAAATAAATACTACCTATCGTACAGGGCGTATGATAGAGGAGTCCTTTGACAAATAAATATCTACCATTAGCGTCGCTCAGGGTATCTTCTAGTTTAAAATCTAGATTTTTTCGTATTGCTATTGCTACCCCTTTGGTTTTTTGGTCTGGGTTGTTACTGAAGTACCATTGGGAGAAAGTACATAGTTTATGCATTAATTGTGGGTTGTTTTTAAAATGCATTTCTTGCAATAAAATAATGTCTCCTTTCTCTTTTCTCATTATATCTACTATTTGTTTTCGTTTTTCAGGAATATTGAGACCGTTTACATTCAGGGAAATCACATTGATTGTGCTATCCATCATTAATTATTGGTAAGTACAAGTGTACACATATGTTTTACACCACATTTCAGATTGCATATCAAACTATACAGCCTAGTATTAGAGAAGCAATATTCATAGTTATTTTCAACAATTGTAGAACAATCAACAATAAACTGAGTAAATGATTTAAACCATATAATCAATAGTAAACATATACTTAATGGCATTTGTGTCAATGGGCTTTGTGCCCGAGGGCAGGTTTTCTTAGACAAATAGTTTGTCTTGCCCATATACGAAGGGGGGTGGGTGTGCTTCACCGGGTTTCTGTTTCAGCTCCAATGATTATTGCTATCATTTGGCTTTAACTTGCGAGGGTTAACCCTTTCACTGCCAGCAATTTTGGACCAAAATGGAACTTCTACTGCCAGACAGTTTTTGAACATTTTGTTTCACTTTAGGGGCTTTTCCTCTGGGGGACTTTTAGTTTACCCAGGAAACCAATATATTGTTTTTTTCAGGACAACCTAAGCTTTCAAAATATGGTGTAATTTTGGAATTCCAATTCTGTAACAAGATATAGGCTTCTAAATGTCTAAAACACACATACCAGAAACAAAAAATATTTTATGCACAAAAATACAACTGATTTGGAAAGTCCCATGTCTCCTGAACATGCCAATACCAAATATATATAGTTTTATGAAGATTTCTCACTTGTATAGGTCAAAAACTCCCAGCAGTACACTACCAAATTTCCAAAGCACTGCTTCAGAAATCTGCATACTTTAGATTTCAAGGCCAAAAAATCCACTAACAGAAGGTTTATCCCAGAAAATTACACATTTCTGGAAAGAACAGATTCTGGAGAATCCAGAATAGGCACAACTGTTTGTCTACTCCAAACTATCAAGTCGCAATGCTTTCCTAAAGTTATTGGTTTTTATCAAAATTTGTGAATTTTTAAAAAAAAATCAATTCAAAGCTTCCAGTCTATAGTATCTGATCTCCTATAGGTCATAAAGTAACCAAATAAAACACCCTAAATAACGCCAGGGGTCCACTGAACAGTTTGATGTCCAATATGTATAGGTTTACCTAAGTATGTGGCATGTAGGGGCCCCAATGTGAACATACTCCCATATGATCTGTCATTTCAGCTCCTGCAAAATCAACACATTTACATCATTATATGTGGAATAAAGCTAGTATTAAGTACGCTCACCCCAGAAATCCATATATTTTTGGAAAGTACACATTCTCTAGAATCTAAAATGGGTACCCATGTCTTTCTACTCCAAAGTACCAAGCTGCAAAGCTTTTCTAAATATAGAAATTTTTATGACATTTCCAAAAATCCCCTCAAAGCTTCCACTTTGCAGCATCTTATCTCCCACATAGCATTAGGTACCAAGATAAAACACCCTAAATTTGAATGCCAGGGGTCCACTGAACAGTTTGATACCCAATATGTATAGGTTTACCCAAATATGTGGCATGTAGGGGCCCCAATGGGAACATACCCCCATATGATCTGTCATTTCAGCTTCTGCAAAATCAACACATTTACATCCTTCATGTGGGATATTGGTACAAAAAAAGTACACTCACCCCAGAAAGCCATATATTTTTGGAAAGTACACATTCCCCTGAATCTATAATGGGTACACATTTCTTTTTACTCCAAAGTACCAAGCCGTAAAGCTTTCCTGTTTGCCGATTTTTATGGCATTTCAGAAAATTGCCTAAAAATGTTGCAATTTGTCGCATTTATCTCACACAATTTCTCACATACAGAGGAAAATCACCCCAAATAGGAACACCTAAGGTCTACTGAACAGTTTGATGCCCAATATGCATAGATATACCAAAGTCTGTGGTAAGTACTGACCCCGAAATGAAAATAGGATTTCTTGTCGGCCAACTCAGCTTTTGCATACAGAGCCCCCTGACAGCATATTATGTGCCGTAACACCCCCTAACTATACAGAAAAACCCAAAAAACCATATCGTTTTAGAAAGTACACATTCTGACAAATCCAACATCGGTAAAGAATCCTTTCTACACCAAAGTACCAATCTGCAAGGCTTTCCTAAAGTTATTGGTTTTTATGACATTTCAGAAAAACCCCACCTTACCTGTCCTGAAGCAGGGATCGCAGTCCTGGTCCTCCTGCTGCAGTCTTTATCTGGGCCGGTGCTTGGGGGGGGGCGAACAGGAAGCAGGAAGTGAAGACTAAGCAGCAGACGCGATCCCGTCTGCTTCTTAGAGGTCGGCCCTGTGACGATCGCGTTGCAGGGCCAACATGACAGCCCCCCTGGCTCGTTGCCCAGGGGGCTGTCATCGCTAAAAACTCTCTGCAGAAGCGGCACATGCCGCTTCTGCAGAGAGTACCTTTATCTGCCAACAACGTACGTTGTTGGCAGTGAAAGGGTTAATCCTTTGTATCAATCACTTGGGGAAATTTTTTTCATCCTTTATCTTTAATTAGCTCCTGGGGTAGAAGTTTTTCTGGCGTTAGTTTCATCTTCCTCCTTTTGGTTTTGGGGGTTGACACATCTACCCATGAGTCCTTGTATTGCAGCGGGGTAGGTTTGGGTAAGCTGGACGAATTTAACCCATTCAATAAGGTCCAAACTCTCCGCTTTGCATGCATGCAAGAATGGTTGGATATCCTCTGGGGTTGTAAATGTGTGTGCTTTCCCTTCTATTGTGGCTTGAATAAAAAAAGGGTACCCCCAGCGAAAAAGGATTTTTTTCTCTTTAAGCACATCAGTCAATGGCTTTAGTAATCTCCTCTGTTAGAGAGTGTACCAGGACAAGTCTTGTAATATAGCGATCTCTGTGTTACCATATTTAGTAATTTTCAATTGGCGTGCTTTTGTTAGTATCTCTTCCTTTTTTACGTAGCTTAACAAACAGCATATGACATCCCTTGGTTTTTCAGTAGGTAGGCCTCAGTGCTCTATGAACTCTTTCAATTTGTATATCACTTGTGGGCGGTTGGCCTAGTATTTCTTTAAATATTGTTTGAATTGTCTGTTTCAGGAGCGGCTGGTCTATCGACTCAGGCAGTCCCCTTATTCTCAAGTTACATCGCCTTCCCCGGTTGTTGAGGTCTTTGACTCTGCGGGTAATTGTATTGCTCTGCAATATGTTCTATTTCTGCTGTTCTAGAGTGCAGGGCCACTATTTCGGCCTTTAAGTCCCCCACTTCCTCCTTTAGCGTTGTTTTGATTTGTGCGGCCAAGTCTAGGAAATCTTGTTTTGTGGGTAGGGTTTTAAGGTAAGTAAGAGTACCTTGGTCTGTATTAACAGAGTCGCATTCAGATTCCACCTCTGTGCCATCCGGTTTGCCCGCTTCTGGGCCTGCTTCATGTGCGTTGCTGTCCTGCTTCGCCATCATCAGAAATTTCTTTAAAAACTTTTGCGACTCGGTAAGTTTGTTCCCCTTCGGTTCCTCTCTTTGGGGGTCTCTATTTTTGCCATGTTTCCCCATTTTGGAAGAGTATAACCTCACATATAAGTTGAGCTGTGTCGCAGCTCTTGAGCTAAGCGTCCATTGTGGCTAGAAGTTGGCCACGCCCCCCTCCAAATTTTGACACATTTTTATGGTATTATCTGTACAAGCAAGAATATTTTTATTCAAATTACAATTTTGGGCTGGTTTTCTTCACAGAAGAAAAGTTTCACACATACGTGAAAATCACACTGTCACATTCATTTTCAATGAAGCTAACAATCTTAATTGTTTTAATGAAGTCAAGATTTTTTTATTGCTGATTTTTGCATATTTTTTTTTAAAAATTGCACCTTTTCAGAATTTCAAAGAATATTATCATGTATTTTTGCATTTGTGTTTTTCGTGTATCAAGACATCAAATTTTGATAAATTGTATTAATATTTCCATTATAAAAACACAACAAAATTAAAAAAAACAAATATTAGGGTGGTATATTTGCTTACCTGCAGATGTACTTCAAAAGGTTATAGTTGACAGGAGGCAGGCTTTTAATCAAAATGCTCAGTTCCTGAGTGCCCTAAACATTTAAATATCTTAATATATATACATATTTATATAAATTGTATCAGTTAATGTTTTGAAATAAAAAATCTAATAATATTTGATAATATTTCTTAATGTCTCCAGGATATTTTTTTCTCTGTTGAAGAATATGGAAATTAACCTCCATGGCAAACAAAATGGCATCTTTTATTCATCTGTGCAAACAAAGCCCTCATACTGTTTAACCGTTTATGTATTACTCTAATCAAAGTGAAGGCCACTCTAATCAAAGTGAAGTCAGGAAACATATGCAACATTTTCAATATGTCAAACCCATCTTTACACTCTATCCTATCATCTTATTATAACATCCAGTCAAGGGAATGCGGATTTTGTAACAATTCCCTTACTGGTATTCTAGGTATGTTACAACCTCAGCTTCAGACAAAGCATGTCTAAATAAAATGCTTAAAGTTGAAGAGGAGAGCCTTCTGTGCATGTCTGAGAAAGAGGAAGCTTTCTGGGAATGCACAGTGAATCAGGCAATTATGTATGGGCACAGAAAAAAATCTGCTGCTGGTGCACACTGGCTCCTGCTTCTCTGCACATTTAGAAAGCTTCTTCTCTGCCAGGCATGCACAGAAGGCTCTCCTCTTGGACTACCCTGTCCAGTTACAAGGTCTAGTCAGAGAGATAAGGAGAGCTGAAAAGGAAGAGGGGGCAGGGCTTCATGCAGTACAAAGAAGAAGAGTAAAGGAGCTGGAGATTTCAATTTATAAATCAGAAACCAAATTAGACTGAATGCAAGAACTAAGGTATGTTATTATAGGGGTCGATTAGAGTAATTTTAACGATAGAAAAACAGGTTTACTTCTTTAAAGAACAACCTGGTAATGCTTTCTTGTGCAGTCACAGCCATCAATAGTTACTATGTTCATTGCTGGAGGGCTGGTTTATAACTTAAGATAGTGAGAGACATTTATCAGAAGTCAATAGGAGAGGCACCACATACCTGTTTGAAATTTACAGCTTTTATGGCATGGTGGCTGTAGAGGTGTCAGTCCACAGCTATTGACAGTAGCCATACACTCTTTTAGGGCTCTGGCACACGGGGAGATTAGTCGCCCGCGACAAATCTACCGTGTCTCGGTCGACTAATCTCCCCTGATTGCCATCCCACCGGCAAAAATGTAAATCGCCGGTGGGATGGCATACGCGGCGGCGCGATTTCACTGAAATCGTGCAAGTTTCCTCTCGAGGCACTGAAATCGCGCTGCCGCGTATGACATCCCACCGGCGATCTACATTTTCGCCGGTGGGATGGCAATCCGGGGAGATTAGTCGCCCGCGAACAGGGAGTTTTGTCGCGGCCGACTAATCTCCCCGTGTGCCAGAGCCCTTAATGTAGGCAAAGCTTTGTCATTGTTGGTGAAAATTTTTCAAGTGTTCTTGTAGTAAACAAGTAGAAATTTTGGTCTAAAGGCACTAATGGAGATGGGGTTTAATGGTTCAAGACCCTGTGTTATTGGCAGTGGCTTACCTCTCCTTGGTCCCCTGACAAAATGTGTGCACATCTCAAGAAGTCTTGGTATCTACTAAATGGTATTACAGGTTCTGGTAGTTCCCGCAAGTAGAGTTTGAGGAGAGATGCCACTGTATGTACATCTGTACTCCTGTAGAAGAATATTAGATTAAATTAGGGGTGCACAGAATCCACTATTTTCAGATTGGGCTGAACCCTGAATCCTTCATAAAGGATTCGGCCAACTGAATCCTAATTTGAATATGTAAATTAGGATACAGAAGGGTTAAAGAGCACCACCACTGAAAAAATTTCAACTTCCATGTTTATGTGACAAAAAGTCATATGATTTTGTGGATTCGGTTCAGCCAGGAGAGTGGAAAAGGGCGAATCTTGGCCAAATCCCGAAACGAGTCCTAGCTTTGGTGCATCCCTAATAAAAATTAAATAAGGGAGAATTCATGGTATGGATAGATTCTGCATAACTGTAAAAAGGCTGGTTATTGTATATAAAATGTGTCTAACAGAAGAGTAGTTTCAAATGCATATATTTTGCAATATCAGCATTAGGAATATTTGTCCCATCAAAACCCATTACCAAAATATTTACCTATTGTCAAAGCACCTAATCCTTTTTGAAGGAAGTACAGGCAAACATCTGTATAAGCAAACAGATAGCACCACTAAATACAGAAGATTTTATAATTCAACAGTTACTCTGTAATTCTGTACTTGTGGTATGCCCTATACAAAATTATTGTTTCTACAATCATTGGGCATTAAGATAATGAACAAATTTAATTACTAAAAAATTGTGCAATACATGTTCCAAGAATGATCAGTAAAAGCAGAATGTAAATCCAGCTGTTTAAGAACATTCAACGTGAGAGTCAACTTTTTTGGATTTATGAAAACTATGTCTGGTCCACGTTGGTCCAGCGCTTGGTAGAAACATTACCTAGCTATTTTAAACCCCAAAATTCAACACATGGTACACAGGGCTCCTTACTTATCAAATGTTGGTTTGCCTCCAGAGTCAAAGGTGTCTTGAAGCTCTTTTACAAGTGTGGCCTGTCCTGGCAATCTGAATAGGCCCTCCTCTTGCAACCCATTCTCACGTATAAAATCTACACACTGTTCCACCACCAGGGGAGCATGTCTGGTCTCCAGGCTGACTGCGTCCTCTAGCCTCTGTCCAAAGACTGCTATCATAATAAATAGACACGGCAGTAAGGCACCACAGAGTTGATTAGGTGAAAAAAAAATGTAAAAAAATCTTTTAACACAGATACACATATATCTATTTATTTGCCTACACAAAATTATCTTTAATCCTGGAGATTACTCCAGCCTTGATTATTATGCCTGTCCAAGAACACACCCAGGCTGCTCTTAAAGGCCTTTAGGGGATCTGCCACCCCACCTCTTGAAGGGCATTTCACGGCCTTATTGCCATCACGGTCAGGAACCATTCGTGTTAGTTCAGGTGAGAATCCTAAAGGGGTGACCGCTTCTCCTTTGTTCTTTTCTATGTAAACCCCCCAGCTATCTGTCTGAAGTTTACTGCTGCATATCTGTAAAGCATTACCATGTCTCCTTCTTGTCGCCTGTTCTCAAACGAAAAAACAAATTCCATTTTCCTTACCAGTTTAATGCCACATCTCTTTAGAAAGGCCCAAAACTGCATTGCAAGCTTAAAGGAGAAGGAAAGGTTAAGTCACTTGGGGGTGCCAAAATGTTAGGCACCCCAAGTGACTTAAATCGCATACTTTTTACCCCGGGCTGGTGCCCCTGTTCAGAGAGAACAGCACCAGCCCGGGGTAGCTTCTGAGAGCTTCCTATTCCGTATTCGCTGCGTGCGCATGCGCAGTAGAGTGAAAAAGCCGAACTTAAACATAGAAGTCGGGTTTTCACTCTACTGCGCATGCGCCGGCCCACGGATTTCGCCGGCAGCGCGAAGACGGAAGGAGGAAGGCTCACTGCAGGTACCCCGGGCTGGTGCTGTTTTCTCCTAACAGGGGCACCAGCCCGGGGTACAAGGTAAGCGATCTAAGTCACTTGGGGGTGCCTAACATTTTGGCACCCCCAAGTGACTTAGCCTTTCCTTCCTGCCAAGCTCAAAAACCAGGCAAAGTTAAATGGATACAAGCCAAGGTTTTGAAGTGTCTGTAAAAAAAAAAAACAGTGGCATCACTGAAAAAGATTAAATAATCTCATAAATGTATTATGTACCACAAGTTTAATTACAGGCCCAATTGTTCACTTTGCACCTCAATCAGTTATCCCTCTGGTACAAGAAGTATCTTGGATCTGAGAAACAAAGCTTTAGCGTTTTTTTTTAACTATAAAGCCTACAAGAAAAAAAAGGGACTGAACAAATTCTAGTAACCAGGGTATCATATTTAATTTGTGCCCCTCGCACAAAAACCATAAATCTACTAAGCACAATTAAGCAAAATTCCAAATACCAGGGATTCTAAGCACAAATGACAAATGCTGAAGAGACCTACAATAACCAAAAATCCACCTGCCACAGTCTAGTACTGCATAACTTTTCCTGTAACCCTGTGCAAACGCATAGTATGGGTCAATTACACAGACCCCAGACAGACGTGCAATAGCACTTGCTCTTTAAAAAGCACATATGTCTGGATGTCTAACTGCGTCAGCCCTGTCCTTACTGCCTGCCATAGGGCTTCAGTGCCTCTCCCCGCTCAACTTCATGAATACAACACTGCTGAACGCAGGCAGTGCTAAATATTTGGGGTAAAAGTAGGTGGAGAGCAGTGTTCTGCAGCAATTCTGCTACTTGCAGGAAGCAAAGTTCAAAAACACAGCATACTAGGCCTGTTCTTGGCACTTTGGCAAAAAGGCTGCAAATGTAAATCCCTTGACCCCAGGGTCTAGAAAGTCTCAAAGTAATAATTTCAGGGAGGCACCCACCAAGGAACTCCTTCATTAACTGCATCATCAGTGGCTTTGACCTCTTCATCTACCCATGGGTATAACTAGCCTTTGACTCGTAAGAGGATGAGTACTTTTGTGAACCAGAGGGCACATATACAGAATCAGAACATTTCAAAATTTTATTCAGAAGATAAATACCATAATTTCATCAGCAAAACATATTCAAAATTTGTGCAAGCCTCTCAGTAAATAGGCAGTAGTAGACTGAAGACAATTAGAAAACAATTTAAACTGTAACTTTGATGTCACTTGCTACTTCCAATAATCCTCCTCAACCCCCAACTAGGGAGTTCTTACATTTTCAATAGAGGTTGTCCCACATCATCTTTTAACCATAAGTAATTGTAATAAGTAATTGTGCTCAAATGGGTATAAATGACAATTGTGTTGGATATTACATAGTAAGTTGGGTTGAAAAAAGACATACGTCCATCACGTTCAACCATAATGCCTATATCTAACCTGCCTAACTACTAGTTGATCCAGAGGAAGGCAAAAAACCCCATCTGAAGTCTCTCTAATTTGCCGCAGAGGGGAAAAAATTCCTTCCTGACTCCAAGATGGCAATCGGACCAGTCCCTGGATCAACTTGTACTTTAAGCTATCTCTCATAACCCTGTATTCCCTCACTTGCTAAGAATCCATCCAGCCCCTTCTTAAAGCTATATAATGTATCAGCCAGTACAACTGATTCAGGGAGGGAATTCCACAACTTTACAGCTCTCACAGTAAAAAATCCTTTCCGAATATTTAAATGGAACCTCCCTTCTTCTAAACGGAGTGGGTGCCCTCGTGTCCGTAGGAAGGACCTACTGGTAAATAAAACATTAGAAAGGTTATTATATGATCCCCTTATATATTTATACATAGTTATCATGTCACCTCTTAAGCGCCTTTTCTCCAGTGTAAACAGACCCAACTTGGCCAGTCTTTCTTCATAACTGAGACTTTCCATACCCTTTACCAACTTAGTTGCCCTTCTCTGGACACTCTCTAACTCAATGTCCCGTTTGAGCACTGGAGACCAAAACTGAACAGCATATTCTAGATGGGGCCTTACCAGCGCTCTGTGAAGGGGAAGAATAACCCCCTCCTCCTGTGAATCTATACCCCTTTTAATACAGCTCAAAACCTTGTTTGCCCTTGCAGCTGCTGCCTGGCATTGCTTGCTACAGCCAAGTTTATTATCTACAAGGACTCCAATGTCCTTCTCCATTATGGATTTGCCTAGTGCAGTCCCATTAAGAGTATACGGGGCTTGCATATTTTTACATCCCAGGTGCATGACCTTACATTTATCCACATTAAATCTCATCTGCCACTTAGCTGCCCAGATTGCCAGTTGGTCAAGATCCTGCTGCAAGGATGCTACATCCTGGATAGAATTGACTGGTCTGCAGAGTTTTGTGTCATCTGCAAACACTGATACATTACTCATAATACCCTCCCCTAAGTCATTTATGAACAAATTAAACAAAAGTGGACCCAGTACAGAACCCTGAGGGACCCCACTGAGAACCTTATTCCAAGAACCATATTCAAACCCCGCTCCCTCGCCACATCTTTTCCTGGTAATAATTTTATTTTACTTTATTTCATTTTTTATTCATTAGTCATAAATTACAATTTCTAATATCTTTTAGTTTTTATCAGTATTACTGTTTTGTTTTTGTAGAACTTTTTCCTTTTTTGTATCTTTGTAGATTTTGGTTACTTGCAAATGATACTGCACCTATATATTCTGTTATGTATTTGGAGTACATACAATAGTAGGTGGGATCATTATCAGATTTTGCAAAATTCTGATTGGGTTTACTTAATGTTGTAAAGGAGACTCAAAGTATGGTGATCCAAATTACATGAAGACCCCTGAAAAACCCCAGGTCCCAAGCATTCTGAATTACAGGTCCCATACCTGTGCTGCCTATTTACTTTCTGAGAGGCTCACACAATTTATTTTTTTTTGCTGTACATACCCCTTGACTTAGGTTCTGTGTGAGAAGAACTCTCTTTATCTAAAGCCATCATGGCAGTTTTATTTTTAATTTTTGTTACATCGCTTTTATTTTTGGGAGACTTTATAAACAGTAATTTAAATTGCTTTTGGTTATAAATTTACCGGCCTCTTTCTAGTAAAAAAGTTAAAATAAAACCTTACTGATCCTGTCAATGGTACAATACAATTTAATCAAGTAATTAGAAAAATTGGCAGCAGAATCACACTATGCAAAGAGTGTACGTGGAGAACTCTTCAAACTCAGACAAAACCAGAAAATGGAGTTTAATAAAAATTGATGGGAGAAACTACCTAGTGGAACATTTTCACAAGTATAAAGCACTGCTTTGAGACTTATATGATTAGGCTTTTTTATGACTAGATTATAAAAAGGGTAGTTTACCATTACAGAACTTATTGTTTTCAAGTAGTACACCACTAATCATTACTTTTTTATTTTTTGTAACATTTTAAAAAAATAACTGTTTTGCTTGATTCTCTCTTCTGTAGTACTTTAAGGTCCCCATACACTGGCAGATCCGCTTGCTTGGCGATGTCCCCAAGCGAGCGGATTTTCTCCCGATATCCCCCACCTATGGAGAGAATCCAGTGTAATTCGATCGTTTGGCCCTGGTGCCAAACGATCGAATTATAATGATGGGCATAGGTAAAGTCCGTCCGGGGACTGCATCAACGAGCCGATGTGGTCCCCGATCCAACTAGATTTTCTAACCTGCCCGATCGAGATCTGGACGATTTCAGGCCACATATCGGCCGGGCAGGCCCGTCGGAAGTGTCCATACATGGGCCGATTAGCTGCCGAATCGGTCCAAGGGACCGATATTGGCAGCTACTATCGGCCCGAGTATGGGGACCTTTAGTAAGCCTGGTCACCAACTCTCACTGAATTGTTATTGTGAAACATTGTGGGGGAATTAAACACAATTTCGCATTTTAAGTACTATCAATTTTACCATTTCTGTTTGTAATTTTAAGCAATGTGACTCTTTAATTGTACAGAGAAAGCCACAACTATCTCATGAACCTTAAGCTGTGACTGTTCAAGCATATAACATATAAGTAGTGCTTAGTGAAACCTGAACATAAACCCTGCCTTGCTGCATGCTGATGATGTACCTCCACCAAATGGAGCCCAAATGACCTTGTGTATGGCCCTCACCCAATCCTCCATCTCATGATGTGAATTGGCCATAAGAAGAAAGGTTTCATGATTTACTGTCACTTTGTCACCTGAAATTAAGAAAAAATAAAAAGTCAGTATATGTAGCTACAGAGAACTACAGTCTGTTTTTATTAAATTGGCTGTTTACATGCAATCCCATTAATTGTATATTTTTCAAAAAATATTTTCTAAATACATAGATATCAATATTCATATGTAAAACCATAATATTATGAAGGCCATTTTTACAACCATGAAGAGAAATCATTAGAGCTAATGACTTGCACACAATGTTGATCACGCTATTATGGTTTCACCGAGAGTGGGCAACTCATATTGTGAGGAAGGTTTTCTTGCGCTTTGTAAAAAAAACATGTATGGATTTTATTCCAAAATAAGGGATCAGTAAAAAAAAAAAAAAAAAAAGACCATATTAGACTTTTTTTCAACTGCTTAGCAGTCAAGGTTTTGCACTTATTCCAGCTGATGAATCTGTAGGTTGCCCTTGGCTAGTGGTTTCTGAATGGCAGCCTTACCATAAATTCAAGCTTAGTGAAGAAGCTTATGAGGTAGAGCTTTCTTTTGTGAGTGGGTGACAATTCTGTGGTCATTTTAGAATGTGTTGGGATAAGTTGGACTGTTCCTCTTTGCAGTGTTTTGGTCATGATTTTTAAGACTGTTCTCAAAACTCCCCTCATAACTCCACTGCTTTTGTGATGGATGGCATTGTATTATAGTAGCTTCATGTTACTTTGAAACCCACACATCAAAGTGCTGATGGTGAGACCTTCCCTCAGTCTCTAGTAGAAATAAACTCAAAGGGGTGTATTATTAACACTGGAGACAAATATCACTGGTGATGTTGCCCATAGCAAATTCGATTTTTGCTTTTGTTGTCTAGCTTGTAGGTGACCCTTCAAATCTAATTGCTGATTGGTCGCTATGGGCAACATCACCAGTGATGTTTGTCTCCAGTGCTAATAAATATGCCCCCAATGACTACCTCTTGGAGCACTTGCATAACACCTAACTGGGAACTGGTATTATAATGCAGTGTCAACTACTTTAACCTGCAGCACTTAATATCCTTCTATTTGTGTCTGTAAGTTACCCTCCCATTTAGATTGTAAAAGCTATGGAGCAGGGACCCCCTTCCTCTTGTCTCTTTGACACTTTGCTCTTAGCGCAACTGTACTTTGTTTTTATTTGTATTTATAACTTTAATGACCCCTGTTTGTTATATTAAGTCATTGTTTTGCTGTTTAGCACTGCATGCCCAACTGGTTCTATAAAATTTAGTTATACATACATAGCAGAAGTGACAATTAGATTCCCTTCACTATAACATAAATATAACATATATAAGGACTGAAACTGCCACAAATCCTTATCCTTATCTTTATTTCTGCATCATGCTTTAGTAACACTCCCTTAAAACATAGAACTCCCAATATATTTTACTAGCTGAACTTTGGCTTTTGTTGCTTAAAACTACTATGTTCACAAGTACTCCCATTCTGGCAGTGTTTAGGTTAAGTCTGCAAACCGATCCCACCTTTTATGACCAGAGCAGCCTTCTTTGTAGCTAGTTTCATTGCATTCTAACAGGGCAGATGTGAATGGAATGTTGCCAGGAGCAGGAACATCTGATGTTGGTTTCTGAGTTGTATACACATTGTGTTAGCTTAGTAAACACTTATATCTCTTCAGTGTGAATAGCTGCTCAGCTCCCAAGCTAAACAAGGAGCCAAAGTTCACACTGGAGAGACACAATAATAAAAAGGGGAAATACCGGTTAACTGATATTAGGGTGTATGATAATACACAGCTGACATCTGTTCTGTACAACTTTCTGCACCTACACACAATACAACTTCTTTTTTTGCTATATAGTTCAGTACAGTTCAGAAAAATGCATTTCATAAGTCTAACTTCCAGAGACACACTGATCATATAAATGCCAAGATCTCTGAAGCCACAGAAAAAATCATGCTCATTTGAGACATGGCTTGGTGATACACAATAAAAAAACACCCTAATGCTAAAACACTAACTTAGATTAAATTTAGTTTACAAAGGTCCCCTAGGCACCAAGCTTAAAAACGTCTAGAATTAGTCTGCCACATATCATGTCTATTCACTTGAGTCAGCTGTGAGGTATGGTAAGGACAAGCACAGCTTAGTATCTACTTAACGCACAAATCATTTTTATGGCTTAGCACATCAGTCTAGAAAGCAAGGAATAGTACATCACTGCTGTACTGTGGTGGAAAAAGTGCTCATAAGCAGCCCTAAAGATTTTGTAAAAGAGGAAATGCAGCCTGCAATCACTGCATTGGAAGCCAAATAGTGAAAATCACAAGGAAATTAAAGATCCTCAGAAATTGGTAACAACTAAGAAAAGGCATAATGACACCAAATCAAGTGATTAACAGAGAGTCAACTCATATACTTTTTCCGAGTGTATAAAACACTATCCACATAATGGATAACTTACCTTCACGCTCTGCAATACAAATTTCTACTTGTTGGCAGTCACACACATTCTTGCATTTTATTACCTGAGCTCAGGTTCTTTCTGTCTCTGCAGCAGCAAAGCCCCATGTCAGGTGCAGGGAGCCAGAGCTACGGGGAGCTGGCACCCCCATCCCTTCCAAGGAAAAGAGCCTCCAATCCTAACTAGTGTCACTAATAGCCGGCAAGCGCCTTACTGTAGAAGCAGCCCAAACCAATCAATCCCAGAGCAGAACAAAATCCCTGCCCTGCGGGATACCCTCTTATCTATCTTGTATCCCTCTGGACAGGAGAACTGCTAATTGTGTTTGGGGGCTGGGACGGGGCAGAGAAAGCTGTTTGAACAATAACGCACGCACACACTAGGTTATTTACTCGCCTTTTTTTAGACTGGATTTTCATACAACAAAGCTGTAGGCACGAGTTCTGTTTGCTCTTAATATAGACAGGTTAACTCGAGTACTAAATGACAACGGTGACTTTGCTTTGTTTTTTCTCTTTGGTCCAGTAAAATACACTGGTGTTCTTTAGGTCTCATTTGGCAAGTACTATACGGAAGTGTTTTAAATGGACACTGTAGTGTTGCATCAGATGAATTTATACAACCTGCAATTCTACTGCTGCTGTTGTTGGAATACAGCTTTTAGAAGGCTTAATAATTTACCTTTAAATAATCTTTTGGTATAATGTAATCAGTGATATTCTGAGACATTTTGTAACTGCACTTGTATTTTTTTGTTTTTTGAGGTTTTATGAATTCACTTTTTGTTAAATTGTTCTTCATCAGGTATCTATTCATTCAAATCACTGCCTGGTTGCTATGGTAAATTGGACCCTATCAACCAGGCTGTGTTTTGAATGAATAGAAGATGATCTAAATAGAAGATAAGACACCAATAGAAATGCTACTAAGAGAACAAATTCTATAACATACCAAATGTTGACTGAAAGGTGAACTACCCCTTTGACTATTATGATATAATTGTAGTGCGACAACTGGGTCTGGAATTCACCAAATTTCCTGAGGCCCAATTTATGAACACTTTCCATGGTGGTTCATTTTGCCATGTTTTTTCTCAAAAGTCAGGGACATAACTACCGTATTTTTCGCCCTATAAGATGCTCTGGAATATAAGATGCACCCAATTTTAAAGGAGGAAAATCTAGAAAAAAAAGATTCTGAACCAAATACTGTAGTAAAATATTTTATATCAACTGTATAAAGTTAATTGTCTCTGGGCTCGCACATAATGAGGTTTCCCCCAGGGCCCCCCCAAGTATCCTTCAGCTTCCCCCAGCCCCCCCCAAGTATCTTTCAGCTTCCCCCAGGGCCCCCCCCAAGTATCCTTCAGCTCCCCCCAGGGTCCCCCCCAAGTATCCTTCAGCGTCCCCAAGGGCCTCCAAGCATCCTCCAGCTCCCCCACGGCACCCCCAGCATTCTTCAGCTTCCCCCAGGGCCCCCAAGCACCTTCCATTTCCCCCCTAACCTCCCCCCAGTGGCCTCCGGCTCCTGTGATGTCTTCCTCTCTGTGCTGCGGCTCCCAGCTGCTTCTGCTTCATTTCCCCCCTAACCTCCCCCCAGTGGCCTCCGGCTCCTGTGATGTCTTCCTCTCTGTGCCGCGGCTCCCAGCTGCTTCTGTACTTTTATAAGGTTGCGCCGTGTGCGTGTGACGTCAGTACGCACGGGCGCAACCTTATAAAAGCGAGGATGTAGCAGAGAGCCGCGGCACATAGAGTAAGACGCAGTTCGGCGTATAAGACGCACCAACTTTCCCCCCCCAGTTTTGGGGAAGAAAAAGTGCGTCTTATACGGCAAAAAATACAGTAGACTTAGGCAAAAGAGGCACATGCCTAAGGCGCAATGGTAGTTGCAAGCACTGGGTCTGGAATTCAGCAAATTTACTTATTTATGAATGCATCCCACAGTGTTTGAAGTCACTATGTTTTTTTCCCCCAGAATGCAGTGTTTTTCCAGTGCCAGCTGTATACCGTGTTGCTTCTGGTGAAATTATGGGGCCCATATATTAAACAATATTGAGATAATTTCGTATTTTTTCTAACTTATAGAACATTTCGGGATGTATGTGATGTTTTGTTAAAATTCCACAAGTTTTTTGTGGTTTTCGTTAAATTTCCATGAAAAATTTGTGCTTTGTGCAAAGAATACAAACGTTTTGGAATTTGTTAACACTTTGGTTACACTTACATCAGGTTTGATCTGTCGAGTACCTATGGAAGTGTTTCAAAGCCAGACATGGAAGGCTTCAAACCCAGAAAGGTTTTCGTGGTGTTAACTAACTTTTCGGCACAAAAATGTTGTGACTTTCGGAACACAATTGCTATATTTTCATACGAACGATAAAAGCATTATTGAGACATTTTAGAACTTTAAAAATTATCGTGGTTACTCTGAATTTATACTATATCATGTTTATGCCCCCAAAAAAACAGATTCTAGTACCCCTATGTGTTATGTGTCAAAATGCGTCCAAATTTCTTTGTACTTTCTGTAAAGTGAGTGCAAGTTACAGCTAGCATTTGCAGTGTGGGCATAACATCACTTTTGGCTTGGCAAAGCAAGCAGCATTAATAAAGACATTAGCGTAAAGTTGACTAAACCCAATGGTGTAACTATTGAGGAAACAGACCCCGTGATTGTTGGGGTTCTGCTTCCTCTATAGCTTTAGAGAAACCCCACCTCCCTACCGGTCTTCTTCCTGAGAGCAAGCAGGCGGGGAGGAGACTAGCAGGTGGGTGGGGAACGGGTAGTTCTTGCGTTGCCCAAGGACCCTCCGATTATTTTTTTTGCAGGGGGTTTAGGCATGGTCTAGGTATGCCACTGACCCAACCAACTAGTGAAATCTTGCAAATACAACCACTTCTAGGATGGGGTAATTCCAGGTTTCCCTTGCATCAGTGTACTTTCATTCTTCATTCTATTAGGGCAGTGACACACGGGGACATTAGTCGCCGCATGACAAATCTTCGTTGCGCGGCGCCGCGTTTGCCATCCCAGTGGGATGGCATTGCGGGTGCCGGTGGGATGGCATTGCGGTGAGATTAGTTGCCCGCAACAATAGAGATTTCCCCGTGTACTCCTGCCCTTAGAGGAGCCTAGACAGGAATCCCCTGTCCCCAGTATCCCCTGTGCTTGCTTGTTGCTAGAAAGGAGAATTCCAACTCCCACGTAGCTATTGGAAAAGTGCATGACCTTGCTAACTGTCATGCAGCAAAGTCACAGAGAATTTAGTAGATTATTAATGGTTCAAATAACAATGTGAGGTGTAAACTAAAGTTATCTGATATTTAAAAAGGGAATTATGTAATTATTTTTAAAAAACAAGCAAGTAAAATGTCACGTAAATGTTCCATAACCTCAGTGGCATGAGGCTGAAGGTCACAGAACTCTGAGGTGACTAATATCCAGGTCTGGATGAGATTTAAAATAGGCCTTGGTATTTCAAGTACACAGAATCCCATGCAAACCCCCACAGGAACAATAAATAATGACTGGCATCATACAGCAGCTTCTCTGGAATTTGCCAGAATCATCAGATTGCCAGTCTGAGCCTGCTAATATCTTCATGTTTTACAACATAGGGTATGAGTATTCTATTAATATAATACACCACTTTCTGTGGGCCTTGTGACAAAAATAAGATTTCTGTGTATTGATAAGAAATAATTGTTTGCAGTATTCTATGATCTTCAAAGGAAAGGATTTCCACCTAGCTAAAGCTTGTGGGGAGTGGGAGCCACCTGGTTATATGTTGAGAATTTTAAAGAATTACACTGCATCTGGTTCTTGAGCTTCCTGGTGGTTTGACCGGCTTCCTTCAGGGTAATTATCCATGTTAGTGCCACCTTCTGATTGGTTAAAAGTCAATGCAACCCCAATACAGATATTAAAGGAAATGTAACACTAAATTTTTTTAAGTAAAAAAGCTATTCTACCCTGCACCAATAACTGCCCTATCCTGCAAACCACTTAGTATTTTAAATGCTTTAATAGAAAATACCTGCTAAAACTTGGCTTCCTGTCAATTGAACTATGGCGATAAGGTGAAGGACGGAGCTATTTCCATAATTCGGATCTTCATACCTTAAGTTTACTAAAAAGTTATTTCAACAGTAATTAAACCCAATAATATTGCTTTTCTGCAATAAGGATTAATTATATTTTAGTTGGGTTCATGTACAAGTTATTGTCTTATTATTACAGAGAAAAAGGAAATACTTTATAAAAAAGTTAATTATTTGATTAAAATGGAGTCTGGGAGATGGCCTTCCCATAATTTGGAACTTTCTGGATAATGTGTTTCCCATACCTGTAGTCAATCAGTTAATAGCACTCCTCCAGCAGAATCCTGCACTGAAATCCATTTTTCAAAACAGCAAACACATTTTTGTTATTTTTAATTTTGAAATGGGACATGGGGCTAGCCATATTCTTAGTTTCCCAGATGCCCTCAGCCATGTGACATGTGCTCTGATAAACTTCAGTCACTCTTTACTGCTGCACTGCAAGTTGGAGTGATATCAGCTCCCTTCCTTCGCTCCAGCAGCTGATTATCAGAACAATGGGAAAGTAGCAAAATAACAGTTCCCTGACTCCTGTATTGCTAAAACTTAGGGATGCACTGAATCCAGGTTTTGGTTTGGGATTTGGCCTCTTTCGGCAGGATTTGAATTCAGCATAATCCAAGTGCCTGGAGGAACTAAATCCACATCGCAAATGCTTCTATTGAATTCTTCTGTGACTATGCAAATTAGGATTCAGATTCGGTTTGGTATTTGGCCAAATCTTTTACGGAGGATTCGGGGTTTGGTGGAGCCCAAAATTAGTGGATTCAGTGCATCCCTACTAAATATGCTCCCATGCCCCATCTAATGATAGCTATGAGAATAGTACGCAATAGTAAAAATCCAAGTCCAGCTCACCCAATTCATGACTACTTCAGTTACAATGAGCAGGAAGTACAATAGGTTATCTAAAAGCAGTTCTATTATGTAGTGCTTGATCTTTTTGAAAGCACAGGATCAGGCACAATGACTTGAGATGGCTGCCTACACAACAATATTACAGCTTGGATGAAGAATAACATTTTAAATGGTAGAATGAATTATTTGTCATCTACACTTTAATTTAGTAGTAAAAACTACACCAAAAAAATCATGACAGAATCCCTTTAAAGGTAATTTAATTAAAATAACCCGAAACAATGTAGGTCTTTATAAAAACATATTGCATAAAATGGTTCATATTAAAACATTGCTTCATCTAAATTAACTATTTTAAAAAATATACTTTTTTAGTATGTGCCATTGGGTAATCCTAAATAGAAAGTTTCCCTTATGTGAAACTTATGTGATTTTTTTCACTCATAACTATTGGCTACCTTTCTATTTACCAGTTAAAAAAATTATCTGCCAGCAATTTAGTGGGTATTGTGTTCTTAAAGGAGCAGCATACCCCTTTTTCAACATCAGATCTATGTGTAGGGCTTGAACAGACTTCCCACCATATGTAATACAAGTTTGCCCAGGAGCATTAACCCATGGCATCCAATAAGATGTTTACATTTAAACAGGTGACCAGTAAATGCTATTTGCTGATTGGTTGCCAGGTGTTACTGCACCCACTTACTTACTTGCTCGAGCCAAAAAGCAAGATGGACTCATTCGCAATGCACCCTGTAACAAATATTTTGGTTTGGACTGATATTGGGAAAGCAAAGATATTAGATATTTACATATCCTTTGAAACAGGTAAAGGGTCACAATATACAGGTCCTTTTCAAAAAATTAGCATATTGTGATAAAGTTCATTATTTTCTGTAATGTACTGATAAACATTAGACTTTCATATATTTTAGATTCATTACACACAACTGAAGTAGTTCAAGCCTTTTCTTGTTTTAATATTGATGATTGTGGCATACAGCTCATGAAAACCCAAAATTCCTATCTCAAAAAATTAGCATATTTCATCCGCCCAATAAAAGAAAAGTGTTTTTAATACAAAAAAAAGTCAACCTTCAAATAATTATGTTCAGTTATGCACTCAATACTTGGTCGGGAATCCTTTTGCAGAAATGACTGCTTCAATGTGGCGTGGCATGGAGGCAATCAGCCTGTGGCACTGCTCAGGTGTTATGGAGGCCCAGGATGCTTCAATAGCGGCCTTAAGCTCATCCAGAGTGTTGGGTCTTGTGTCTCTCAACTTTCTCTTCACAATATCCCACAGATTCTCTATGGGGTTCAGGTCAGGAGAGTTGGCAGGCCAATTGAGCACAGTAATACCATGGGCAGTAAACCATTTACCAGTGGTTTTGGCACTGTGAGCAGGTGCCAGGTCATGCTGAAAAATGAAATCTTCATCTCCATAAAGCTTTTCAGCAGATGGAAGCATGAAGTGCTCCAAAATCTCCTGATAGCTAGCTGCATTGACCCTGCCCTTGATAAAACACAGTGGACCAACACCAGCAGCTGACATGGCACCCCAGACCATCACTGACTGTGGGTACTTGACACTGAACTTCAGGCATTTTGGCATTTCCCTCTCCCCAGTCTTCCTCCAGACTCTGGCACCTTGATTTCCGAATGACATACTTTGGACCACTGAGCAACAGTCCAGTGCTGCTTCTCTGTAGCCCAGGTCAGGCGCTTCTGCCGCTGTTTCTGGTTCAAAAGTGGCTTGACCTGGGGAATGCAGCACCTGTAGCCCATTTCCTGCACGCGCCTGTACACGGTGGCTCTGGATGTTTCTACTCCAGACTCAGTCCACTGCTTCCGCAGGTCCCCCAAGGTCAGGAATCGGTCCTTCTCCACAATCTTCCTCAGGGCCCAGTCACCTCTTCTCGTTGTGCAGCGTTTTCTGCCACACTTTTTCCTTCCCACAGACTTCCCACTGAGGTGCCTTGATACAGCACTCTGGGAACAGCCTATTTGTTCAGAAATTTCTTTTTGTGTCTTACCCTCTTGCTTGAGGGTGTCAATGATGGCCTTCTGGACAGCAGTCAGGTCGGCAGTCTTACCCATGATTGCGGTTTTGAGTAATGAACCAGGCTGGGAGTTTTTAAAAGCCTCAGGAATCTTTTGCAGGTTTTTAGAGTTAATTTGTTGATTCAGATGATTAGGTTAATAGCTCGTTTAGAGAACCTTTTCATGATATGCTAATTTTTTGAGATAGGAATTTTGGGTTTTCATGAGCTGTATGCCACAATCATCAATATTAAAACAAGAAAAGGCTTGAACTACTTCAGTTGTGTGTAATGAATCTAAAATATATGAAAGTCTAATGTTTATCAGTACATTACAGAAAATAATGAACTTTATCACAATATGCTAATTTTTTGAAAAGGACCTGTATAAGGAAAGGTTGAGTGTGCAAATTCTGTATTCCTGGTATATATTCTGCTAACAGAAAAATTGTAATGTAGGACCCAGTTCCAAAGAAAAACTGCTTTTTTATGTGGTGTCTAATGCTGATGTTGGTTGTAAAGTTTTGCTACTGACCTGGTTTGTGGGTTGTTTTGTCACCCTTGTGTAGGGAACCAGTAGCGTAACTAGAGGTTGGGGGGCCCTGTAGACAACATGGGGGGGCTCTAACTAATATAGTATACTCTGTCTGCATTATACCTCCCAACATGTAAAAAAATAGGCCATGCCCACTTTCTGGCCACACCCCTAAATACCATGCCCATGGCAGCACAAAGTTCACCAGAAGCACACCGTAGCACCTGCATTTCATGACAGTAAGATCTTGACAGAAATGACCAATGAGCATTGCATTAACTCCAGATATGACTGTAGGATAATTGGCAGATTTTGCAGTACATTCACACACATTAACCCCACACTTGACCACTGTAGCACCTGCATTTCATGAAAGTAAAATCACTACAGAAGTGGCCCATAAGAACTCCAGACTTCCCAGTAAGATCACTGCAAAAATGACCAATCAACACTGCATTAAACCCAGACTTTCCAGTAAGATTACTGCAATAGAGGCCATTGCACTCTATTAAACCCACACGTCAGTACAATCCCTACATAAATAGGTGTATTGAAAGCATTACCTCACCCAAACAGAATACCACAAATGCTGTTTGTCTTTCTCTGCTTTGTGCATTCTCTGCCTAGCTGCCTAGTAAAAAAAAAAATATAGATGGTCATGCATTCCACAGAGGTGGCCTTATTTAAGCTACTTGTAATAACTACATGTATGTATGTATATCTTTATTTATAAAGCGCTACTTATGTACGCAGCGCTGTACAGAAGAATACATTAATACAAACGGGATTATTAAGATAATAATAGATAAATACAAAGTACAACAATAAATACAGATAGATACAAGATAAATACAGTTGCAATAAGTTAAGAGTCAAAGACACAAGAGGATGGAGGTCCCTGCCCCGTAGAGCTTACAATCTATATGGGAGGGTAACTTACAGACACAAATAGGCAAATGCAGTATAAGTGCTGTAGGTCACAGTGGGTGACACTACAATATAAGTGCTGATTCCAAGATCAGGTGCTGGTTGAGTGCTCCAAAAGGTAGTCTTTAAGTTTAGTTTTAAAAAGACTGGGGGAGGATTCTCTTCGGAGGAAATCAGGGAGGGCATTCCAAATGTAAGGGGCAGCAAGGCAGAAAGGTTTAAGGCGGGAAACAGCAGTAGTAGGGGCGCAACCGAACGATTGCTCTGCGAGGAACGAAGGAGTCGGCCAGGAACGTACGGAGACACAAGGGAAGAGATGTAGTGAGGAGTAGAGGAAAGGAGGGCTTTGAAGGTTAAGAGAAGGAGTTTGTAAGATATTCTTTGTTTAATAGGAAGCTACGATAAGGACTTTAGCAGGGGAAGGGCCTGAACTTTCCTGGATGAGAGGAGGAGAATTCTGGCAGCAGTATTTAATATAGACTGTAGAGGGGAGAGATTGGAGTTAGGAAGGCCGATTAGTAGCAGGTTACAGTAGTCAAGTTGGGATAGGATGAGAGCATGCATGAGCAGCCTAGCTGTTGCAGTAGAAAGAAAGGGATGGATTTTGGCAATATTGCGTAAGAAAAAGTGACAGGTTTTGACAGTGGTGTTAATGTGGTCAGAGAAGGAGAGACTGGAGTCAAATATCACCCCCAAACAACGCGCCGAATCGACAGGGTTGATGAGGGTGCCATCAATAGAGATAGAAAAGGGGGGGGGGGTAGAACCAGGCTTAGGCGGAAAGATCATTAGTTCACTTTTTGTTAGGTTCAATTTGAGGTGGCGTTGGTTCATCCAATTAGAGATAGCAAGAAGGCAGTTAGAGATTTGACTCTCAGCTTCAACTGTTAACAAAGGGGTCGACAAATAAATTTGGATATCATCAGCATACAGATGATATTTAAAGCCGAATGAACGGATAAGATCTCCCAAAGACAGCATGGAGGGAGAACAACAACGGCCCAAGTACAGAGCCTTGGGGTACCCCCACATTAAGAGGAACTGGAGATGAGGTTTTGTTAGCATAGGAGACAGTGAATGAATGGTTAGAGAGGTAAGAAGAGATCCAGGATGCAGCCTGACTACGGAGACCAATCGAATGCAGAATTTGCATCGGGAGGGAGTGGTCAACCGTATCAAATGCAGCTGAAAGATCTAGGAGGATTAGTATAGAAAAGTGACCTTTGGCTTTGGCAACCTGAAGATCGTTCGTAACTCTGCACAACGGCCGTCTCAGTAGAGTGCGCAGGCCGAAAACCAGATTGCAGCGGGTCTAATAAATTATGGGCGTTAAGAAAGTTAGTAATACGGGTGAAGACAATACGTTCTAAGATTTTGGAGGCAAGTGGTAGAAGCGAGACAGGTCGGTAGTTAGAGAGACAGGACGGATCCAGTGTGGCCTTTTTTAGGATAGGCTTGACACAGGCCTGTTTGAAGGAAGAGGGGAAACTTCCATAGGTCAGAGAAGAGTTGAAGATGTGAGTGAGAGCTGGAGTAAGTTCAGCAGCACAGTGTTTGAGCAGAGAAGAAGGCATAGGGTCAAGAGAGCAAGTGGTGAGCGGAGCCGACAAAAGAAGCCGGGAGACAGTTACGGGACCAAAAGAGTTAAGACATGCAGCAGGGGGCTGAGGAAGGAGGAGCTGGTTTGTATTAGTAGAGGGGGGAATCTGATTGCGGATGGACTCCACTTTGTTCATGAAGAAATCATCAAAGTCCTGGGGAGAGTGCATAAAGTTAGGTGATGGAGTCTGTGAGGGACGCAGAAGGGTATTGAATATAGAAAACAGGCGTTTCAGGTTGGATTTATTGTTGTTTATAAGGGTGTTGTAGTATTCCTGTTTAGCCTTCGACAGGGCAGAATTGAGGCAGGCCAATAGGAATTTATAATGGAAAAAATCCGCTTGCGTATGGGATTTCCTCCACATACGTTCCACAGACCTCGCACAGGAGCATAAAAATTTGGTTTGCACATTCAGCCAGGGGCGTGGGTTTTGCACCCGAGTACGCTTAGGCTGAAGGGGTGCAAATGAAACAATGGTGAAGGCTAGTATGCTGTTGTACTCGCTAACCAGGGTATCAGGGTCAGATATCTCGTTAAAGGAGGAGAGACTGGACCTGAAAGAGCGAGCTAAGGCCGGGAGATCTACATCACATGTATTTCTAATTAATACAGCGGGGGAAGGAGCAGGTTGGGAAGAGAGTGAGAGACAGAAAATGTAACCAGGTTGATGGTCAGAGAAGGGGAAAGGGACACTGTTAAAATCAGAAAGGGACAGATTTTTAGTAAAGACTAAATCCAGAAAGTGGCCATCCTTATGAGTCGGAGTGTTTGTCCACTGCTGGAGTTCAAAGGAGGAGGTTAGGCGGAGAAAACGTGAGGGCCAGGGTTGCGAGGGATCATCAATGTTTATTTACAGAGGAGTTTTATGGGGGGTCATAAAATGTACAAAACTACAGAAAGAGCTAATAATCTATATATTTTGGCTAGTGCCAAAAATGAAAATTTTAAACTACTTTATATTGGAATTAAATGCAGATGATAGATATAACAGATTTACCAAATAAAAACTGCAAATGCAGACAACAGGGCCACATAAGAGATGGAATGGAGTGCAGCACATAAAGTAATTAAGTAACATTCATGTCTTTTGCACAGTAATTTCTCAGATACATTACCAACAAACATACTGGAGCAAACTTTTTAATGGGTTCATTCTACACAAAAGCCTAGAGATTGCATCTAGGGATGTAACAATAGAACAACAGCAGATGCTATGTGTATAGATCATAACCTAGGGGCCATGACCAATTCATAATTTCAGTGTAACAGAATCAGATCATGTATCTGTTCCTCAGCCATTCCACTGTTAATAGACTGCTTTCATAGTGATCTGCCATTTTTATGTCTGCACTCACATACAGGGTCTCCATGGGAAGGTGGGGGGCTGTTACCCCAGGCCCACTAAAATCTTGATCAGCTGCATGGTGAATTGCAAAAGTAGAAAGTTATGTTAAAATGTATGCAATTTATGTATTTCAATAAAAACTAGGTATGCACAAACTGTTGTTTTTGGTACTCAGCTGAATCTCTAAATCCCTCAGTGTGGATTTGGCTGATTTGTACTTGCTGACATTTTGTCAACTACATAGGGTTCAAATTTTCAGTAGTGGAATGATTAGTTATTGAGCCACACAGCAAGCAGGATTATTGGGCCCCTAAACTTTGAGAACAAGACATTTTCCATCAACACATATTGCAGTTGCTTTATCAGTCCCACGGGCCCCTATAATTCCTGCTCCCCACCCAGCAGATACAGAGCCTGTTTTCAATGTAATTACACTCCTTCTTTTCAGTAAAGTATTTAGTGCGTTTGTAGTACAAGTGATACATCCAACAAGTTTAACCTTTTGTCCTAGCAAAACCTACCTATCTGCTAGTTGATCATTTTTGTAGCACACAAGAGAATGGCATCAGTGCAATTTTTTTGATTTAAAAGTAGTGGAATGACTAGTTATTGAGCCCCACAGCAAGCAAGATTATTGGGCCGCTAAACTTTGAGAACAAGACATTTTCCATCAACACATATTGCAGTTGCTTATCAGTCCCACAGGCCCCTATAATTCCTGCTCCACCCAGCAGATATAGAGCCTGTAATTATACTCCTTCTTTTCAGTAAAGTATTTGGTGCGTTTGTAGTACAAGTGATACATCCAACAAGTTTAACCTTTTGTCCTAGCAAAACCTACCTAGTTGATCATTTTTGTAGCACACAAGAGAATGGCATCAGTGCAATTTTTTAATCAATTTATTTGAATTATTTTATTGCATTTCCTGTGCTTTGACAGAAGTGTGCAAAAAGAAAGAGCAGTAATGCTAAAATGCGATTAAATGTTACATTATCCATGTGCAAAGGTTAGGATGCAGTGGGTGATCAATATAATCCTTCATATTCTCTCTCTCTCTCCATATATATATATATATATATATATATATATATATATATATATATATATATATATATATATATATATATATATATATATATATATATATATATATATATATATATATACAGTGGCTTGCATAAGTATTCGGCCCCCTTGAACTTTTCCACATTTTGTCACATTACAGCCACAAACATGAATCAATTTTATTGGAATTCCACGTGAAAGACCAATACAAAGTGGTGTACCCGTGAGAAGTGGAACAAAAATCATACATGATTCCAAACATTTTTTACAAATAAGTGCAAAGTGGGGTATGCATAATTATTCAGCCCCCTGAGTCAATACTTTGTAGAACCACCTTTTGCTGCAATTACAGCTGCCAGTCTTTTAGGGTATGTCTCTACCAGCTTTGCACATCTAGAGACTGAAATCCTTGCCCATTCTTCTTTGCAAAACAGCTCCAGCTCAGTCAGATTAGATCGACAGCGTTTGTGAACAGCAGTTTTCAGATCTTGCCACAGATTCTCGATTGGATTTAGATCTGGACTTTGACTGAGCCATTATAACACATGGATATGTTTTGTTTTAAACCATTCCATTGTTGCCCTGGCTTTATGTTTAGGGTCGTTGTCCTGCTGGAAGGTGAACCTCCGCCCCAGTCTCAAGTCTTTTGCAGACTCCAAGAGGTTTTCTTCCAAGATTGCCCTGTATTTGGCTCCATCCATCTTCCCATCAACTCTGACCAGCTTCCCTGTCCCTGCTGAAGAGAAGCGCCCCCAGAGCATGATGCTGCCACCACCATATTTGACAGTGGGGATGGTGTGTTCAGAGTGATGTGCAGTGTTAGTTTTCCGCCACACATAGCGTTTTGCATTTTGGCCAAAAAGTTCCATTTTGGTCTCATCTGACCAGAGCACCTTCTTCCACATGTTTGCTGTGTCCCCCACATGGCTTGTGGCAAACTGCAAACGGGACTTCTTATGGTTTTCTGTTAACAATGGCTTTCTTCTTGCCACTCTTCCATAAAGGCCAACTTTGTGCAGTGCACGACTAATAGTTGTCCTATGGACAGATTCCCCCACCTGAGCTGTAGATCTCTGCAGCTCGTCCAGAGGCCTCTTGGCTGCGCTCTCCTTGTTCGGCCTGTGAGTTTAGGTGGACGGCCTTGTCTTGGTAGGTTTACAGTTGTGCCATATTACTTCCATTTCTGAATGATTGCTTGAGTGCTCCATGGGATGTTCAAGGCTTTGGAAATCTTTTTGTAGCCTAAGCCTGCTTTAAATTTCTCAATAACTTTATCCCTGACCTGTCTGGTGTGTTCTTTGGACTTCATGGTGTTGTTGCTCCCAATGAGGCCATCACAGAGCAGCTGTATTTGTACTGACATTAGATTACACACAGGTGCACTCTATTTTGTCATTAGCACTCATCAGGCAATGTCTATGGGCAACTGACTGCACTCAGACCAAAGGGGGCTGAATAATTATGCACACCCCACTTTGCAGCTATTTATTTGTAAAAAATGTTTGGAATCATGTATGATTTTCGTTCCACTTCTCACGTGTACACCACTTTTACTTTTACAAGACTGTATTGGTCTTTCACGTGGAATTCCAATAAAATTGATTCATGTTTGTGGCTGTAATGTGACAAAATGTGGAAAAGTTCAAGGGGGCCGAATACTTTTGCAAGCCACTGTATATATAAATAAACGTCGCCCAATGTCAAATGACCTTGGGAGGCTGGTGGCCACATGCAAAGTTTAACCTTTTGTCTTAGCAAAACCTACCTATCATGATCATTTGTGTAGTACACAAGAGCATGGCCAAAAATGTTCATATTACATTCTTGTGTTCATGGGGACCCCCATATATATGCTACCTATCTGCTAGTTGATCATTTGTGTAGTACACAAGAGCATGGGCAAAAATGTTCATATTACATTCTTGTGTTCATGGGGGCCTGAACACGAAGGCACACGTAGAAACACTATCTCTGGCAAGTGTATACACACACTAGTTATTATTGGACAGTGTTACTAGCAAGCAAGGTTTTTTGACTGCAAATCAATTTATTGATTTGAATTATTTTATTGCATTTCCTGTGCTTTGACAGAAGTGTGCAAAACCCCATAGAATATAAACATTTATGCTCCTGGTGGAAATGTCACCAAAGCGAGGTCACCAAATGAGCGTATCTTCTTCTGAAATGCCCACCTAAGGTGGGCACTATCGGGCTAATTTGATTTTTTGGCCCCAGGGCCAAATGATCGAATCAAAACTGTTATATTGGACAATGTTCATTGGATAATATTGGTCAAAAAGACATTAATAGGTATCCAAGCAATCTTTGGAAATCAGCTTCCAACTGTCATTGTCATAAACAATAAACAAAGAAAGGTTTGATAAGACAGTTGGTGTTGCTATGCTAAACAAACAAAGAAGAGAGTTGCCTTCCCCAACTAAATCCATGTAAACAATACTGACCATCTCCCAGAAAACTGGTTTAACGAGAATAAGGGAAGCTTGGACAGCTATGTGTGGCATTCAGTATAACAGGTGATTGGAAATGAAGAGACATAGGTAAGGGAAATATCCCTTGGGCTACAGCGACTACTACTGGACAGTGTTTCATCCTAATTATGGGATGTTTACATGCAAACGTTGAGGGGCTGGGGCCTGGTTATCAAGGAGGGCAAATGGATATAACTTGAAGCCCTTCCACTTGGTTTAGCAGCAGAAGAAGAAAGAAAGGAACAAGGAACAGGTGATGTATCTGGAAGAAACACCTTTAAGAATAGCTGCACAGACATCACACCTTATACCTGCACACACAGACAGTAGCGCAGTATAGTTAGAATATATTTATTAGAAGCCTTGTATGCTGGATGCTTCTCTTACAATAGGATTCAAAGTAACTGTAATAATATTGTTTGATTGTACTAACTGATTGTAGTAATTAAACTTCTATATTTATAAGATATCAGAGTCATTGATATGTTATCACAGGTTGATAGAATATATGTGTTATTAAACAAAGCCTGACAGGTTAAAGTTGCTAACCTGGTACTTAGGGGGGCCTATATACATATATATATAGTTGTTCAGAGTCAAGGAAAGCCTGACAAGTTATAGTCAATAACCCGGTATTTAGGGGCGCTTTTTACAGAAACGGTCCCCAATCCAACAGGGGGATCAAACCTTTCCAATCGAGAACTGCCAAGTTGGCAGCTCAAATCTGCCCGTGTATGGCCACCTTTAGTGTGGTTTTGTGAAACCATTTTGGAAAAAAAATAATCTATAGAAGACTCCTCTGATCTGCTTTGTTCGACTCCTCCTGTGGCTTCTTCATTCAGGTAATTAGATTTACTAAGAAAGGGCAACAAGCTGAATAACTGACATCTTTGGTGAAGATTTAACTAATATCAGACTAGGGAATTCTATAGTTCCTAGCATGGGGCAGAGTGCAAATTGCAAAAAAATGGTTATAGTAAATGTCTTTGAATGTTCAAATTTATAAATGTTTCAGTTCTTTTTGAAAAGCGGTAATGCTAAAATGCCATAGAATGTTACATTATCCATCTGCAAGGGTAAGGATGCAGTGGGTGATAAATATAATCCTTCATACTCTCTCTCTCTCTCTCTCTTCACAGGTTGAACACCCTGAGCCCCATGGGATTAAATGAATTGGTGTCTAATGCACCGTTCTATTTACCGTAAGAATCGGTTCCCAATGATGGATATGATCTACTTCACAATTCATTACCCCCACTTTTTGATCCCCATGATTAATATGCTTTACTTCAAACGTTGTGTCTATGATGCTTTTTGGTCTAAAACAGGATCTGCGCACATGATGATTCATATGATGACTTTTTGTGTTGTGCTTGTAATTTTTGCATATAGGGATCTTGCTGAACTTCTAGCCATTTTGTTTGTACAACTTGAATGCTTTGCCCTATACGGATCTACTATTCTAGTTTAATTTTCTGTGTTCTGTTTAGGAGTTATAACTTGTGTTTGACATATTGTGCCTCTTTTGACATATTGTTTTTAACAACAAATTGTGCCTGTATTTGTTTTTAACCTATTTCACTACCTACTGTTTTTTGTCCTTTTTTTCTTCTCTCGCTACACTTCTTTCTTTTGGTCCTCTACTCTCTCACGTCTATCCACCATGTCCGTTTATGATCACTATGTTTACTCACTCTTTATTTGTGTCCGTCTACAGCATTCCAGTCCATTCTCCACTAGTCTTTTCTTTTATTATCGGATCAGGTATGCCACATCTGGATACAGAAACTAGTAGGGACATTATAGGAGGTGGGGTTGGTCTATGTCCCACCTAATGATCAGGTATCTAAAGGTTGGGTACTTGTGCCACTTATGAGAATTTATAAAATTGCTTATTTTGGATGCGCAGTTACATCACCCCCATTAGTGATGGTGCGGTACACAGATATTATTGTTGCGATTCCAGGAATAACTTCCATGGGATACAATCGGAACGAAGGGTTGGTTTATGTCCTACCTACTGGTCTGGTACTTGCGCCACCCTAGTGAACCAGTCCCCGTGTCACACTACATTCTTTTATCGGCTCTTTTAACTAGCGCTTATGTACAGTGACCTACTCTGAGACCCTCTGAAGTCCCACCTTTTTTTATATGACAGCCCTTGTTTGTCAGACCGTAATGGTTCTGCCCAGACACGCTGCATTACATGTGCTTGATGCACACATTTAAGTAGGTCTGGATATGCTGTAGAATCATTAACACTTACTCTCTAGTTCACGTTACCTCATCTGATTAAAGTAATCGTAGTTAAGCTTTAGATTCTCTGATTTCCCCTCTCCTTGGTGGTACCGCATAGACTCTTGTCTTTATGTACTGACACGCTCCCGCTTAACAGATACTTCTTGTCTGGTCACTCCTCTTTTTCCCCATTTGGCTTACCCGCATGTTTTTTATGATTTTCTATTATTTTAAAATTTTTTTCATTTTGAGCTATGAGCTATGAGTTATGCTTCTACGTTAACTATATTACGACACCCTGGTGCCGGCGGGTTATATGTTTCTTTACGGATATTTTTCTTTATTATTTTTCTTGAATAATTATTGACTTTTGCATAAATGAATTTATTTGAATCAATTTCTTGGATTACATATGCAATGGTATTTCCGATACGATCCATTTAGGATACTGTTCCACACGATCGGGTTGCTACAATGAAGTTCATTATGTTGCTGGGACCGACGTGGCACTATTTACTCCATGGACATTTGTATAAATCAATTTATTTTGTTACAGCTCTGTACATTACATTTACTGATTGCTATACTGCAACATAAACGTTTGATAACATTTTCTCTTGTTAGATGGTAACAGATTATGGAGTGTTGCATTTTCTGATCATTAAAATGTATCGATAACACATCAAGGTTACCGGCTTTTCCCTCGCCCTGTGCACTGCGGAGCTTCTGTGAAACAGATACGTGAACAGATACGTAACAGGATACTCAACTTTTTTTACCACAGGAATTACTTCACATCTATAATGGGGGAAGTCACGCTGTGTTTGTTTCCCGCCTTCCACATTATTTAAGGGTTTATTACACTTGTGTTTGTAACTTTGAGAAAGGCTGTAGCCACAGCCGAAACATCAGTTTTTTGTTTTTCACAATAAAAAATTTTTTTCGTTCTACCAAAGTCCTGTGAGTGCGGTTCTTTCCGTGTAAATTTTGGTTGTATATATGTGTATATATATATATATATATATATATATATATATATATATATATATATATATATATATATATATATATATATATGTAGTTCAAAAAAGATGCAGCACACAGGTTATTTGCAAAAAGATGTATTAAAAAGAATCACATCACATATGCGACGTTTCGGACACAGTACATGCCCTTTATCAAGCCTGTAATAATGTGATCCCCTCAGTGAATCACATTTAAAGGGATACAGAGGAAATGACATCATAGAAATAGCGTTAGCTTAGTAATCAATTTAAAGTCACAAGTCATATTTTACATGCACATGATACTTCCCTCAGTTTAGCAAAAACATGTATATATAAAGAAAATATAGCAATTGCAGACCAATATTTACAAACATTACAAGAAAATCACAAAAAGATTACAAAAAAGATTACAAAAAAGATTACAAAAAAAGAAACAAATCATAATCCCTGTTTAATCCAGTAGGAAAAAGCGATTGTAGTTTATTGATCCACCACACCTCCCTTTGTTTCAGCCTAAGTTCTCTATCCCCCCCTCTCTTTAAGGGTGGTATTGATTCCAATACCATGAATCTTAGCTGTTCTGAGGTGTGGCCCTTTTTTTTTAATACATCTTTTTGCAAATAACCTGTGTGCTGCATCTTTTTTGAACTTTCTATTTTGGAGGGGCGAGACGGCGCCCTTAAGTTGCGGAGCACCAGGGTCTACGCTATGGATGAGTGCGGTGACAGTCTTGTTTAAGGTATATATATTTATGTATATATTGTGACATGCTGAATGCCTGTACATGCAATTTTGGGGGAATTAGCAATGGTAGGCAGGCAGGCATGCAGAGGATCTGGAGCACAGAGGGACAGGGACACCAATACTTCAGGCAAAACTCAGGTTTATTAAGGGCCCATTCTTCCCAACAGAGACATAAAGACAGTTCAGTAAACAGTTCAGGGTTTTGAGATGTCCCTTCTTCAGGGTTCTCACCTTCCAGGGTTATTTCCACGCTCTGGAACACTCAGGCTTCACACTAAGCCTTGCCGAGCCCTCTCAGCACTCATCCGTTCGGTCAGCACTCCCTCTGCTCCCTGCAGTGGCAAGGTGGCACCCCCAGCTCCTCTGGGAGTTCCTCACACAGGCAGCCCTCCTGCTCTGTGCCCTGCTCTGAGAGTGACCTTCACATAGTCATGGTTCAATTCCAACTCCCACTCTGTGTAAATCATACAGCCCTTTTATTGGCTGCTCACCTGCAGCCTAATGAGGCAGCTCCCTACAGCTGGCCAAATCAAACCTTAAAGGAGATTGACTCCAAAACAGCATTACCTGCTTTAAAACCAGGTATTTTACCTTGGGCCATTTGTATCCCACCTTAAACACTGGTGGAAATACACCAAATAATGACCTTTTCCATTGCATCTCTCACATATATATATAATAGAAAGAGTGCCGCACACACAGGGACTTGATACAAAAGAAAAAAAAAATTTTTGAAAAAATTCCAACGTTTCGAGCACAACCAGTGCTCTTCCTCAGAGACAAACCAACAGACCATATCCCAACACCCACAGTAAATACCCCCACCCCATAAAATGGCGCCAAAAAAACAGCCATAGTTACCATGGCAACCAGTGTAAACAAGCCCCACACCCACCAGAGCAAGGTAAATTAAAATGTCAACATATACAGGCAAATAGAATGGGAGTGCAGTGCTAGGAAACAAGGTTAAGTTTAAAATCATGTAGCTAGTATATGTATGTAGCAGTATATTCGCTCCCACAAACTGTCAGACTTTCTCCCAATCTCTCTGCCTTCAAGAAATCTCTAAAAACACATTTATTTAGAGAGGCTTACCCTAATCTAGTTTAGCAATACCCTGTGCCCCACCTCTCACAACTCTGGTCATGCCCATTCCCACACCTTGTGTCTCAACCCTTTCTCCTTGTAGATTGTAAGCTCTTTTGGGCAGGGCCCTCTTCACCTCTTGTATCGGTTATTGATTGCTTTATATGTTACTCTGTATGTCCAATGTATGTAACCCACTTATTGTACAGTGCTGCGGAATATGTTGGCGCTTTATAAATAAATGTTAATGTAATAATGTAATATATATATATATAAACCATAAAGATAGATTCCGCACTCACAGGACTTAAATAAAAGTGGTAATTTATTGTGACATGGAACTAATGTTTCGGCTGTGTCCATAGCCTTTGTCAAAGTTACTGTGAGTGGAAACAACCCCCCTGAAAAACCCAAAGTGGCGGGAAAGAAGCAGTGAGACAGGTAAGACAAATTGCAGCTAATTAAGTCAAAAACTGACGAGCCGTCTTCCGTGGATAATCACTCTAGCTGACATTTGTCGGTCTGACACTGCTTCATTTTTCCCCTGCGCTGTGCCTTACATGCTTTCCCCAATGTGGCTATGTTGCGAATTGGTTCATTCTACACTATTAATTCTGACTCACAATGCTGGCAATTTGTCCAGGTCTTAGACTCATAAAAAATTTTTTTGCTTTCCAGCTAACGATACTGATGATTACGGCTACTCATGCCTACTTGTAAACTTATTTAATTGAGATGCCATGCTACTTTTGCTGGTAACTTCGCCTAGCGATGCCATACTCATACCTAACACTAATGCAGTTCTGAGCCACCAACGCTGCTAACCCGGCGTTTTGTGCTGATTTTATATTTAATACCTTTGCGGGTCTGTGCTTATGCAATGCAATAGCAGTCCTGTTCTTCATGCTAATACTCACTCTTACTCTTTCTATTTGTGTTTAATTTTTATATTTTTTTATTTTTTATTTTGATGCTCATTTGTTTTTGTCTGTTTTTGACTTAATTAGCTTGCAATTTGTCTCACCTTATGATGTCACTGCTGCTTTCCCGCCACTTTGGGTTATTCAGGGGGGTTGTTTCCACTGTCCACTGTAACTCTGACAAAGGCTTTGAAAATGCTAGTTCCACGTCACAATAAAGTACCACTTTTATTTAAGTCCTGTGAGTGCGGAATCTATCTTTATGGTTTATGTGATATCTGCTATACTGCACCTAGGCACATTAGCTCCAGAATTATATGTGAGTGCCTGTATTACCATGTATTAGATTCCTATTCTAACAGCGCACCCGAGTACATGCACATTCATGTGACCCTTTTTCTGACTAATCCCGAGTATAGCTTCATCTGATGGACGTGACATTGTCGATATTCCACTATCCGGTCTCCAATTTTCGGACGCTGAAGTGGCTGACATGCTATTTGATGAAACTGCAGATGACATTGTCCCACTATCCTCTAATACTGACCTGTATCACCAACTTTTGAGATTGAAGGAAAGAGAAGTTGACCTTAAACTACACAGGATTTATCTATCCGACTTCTACAAGTCGTGGCATCCTTGCAGCATATGCTGTTCAGTTTTGGTCTCCAGTGCTTAAACAGGACATTATTGAATTAGAGAGGGTCCAGAGAAGGGCAACTAAGCTGGTAAAGGGTATGGAAAGTCTCAGTTATGAAGAAAGACTGGCCAAGTTGGGTCTGTTTACACTGGAGAAGAGACACTTAAAAGGTGACCTGATAACTATGTATTAATATATAAGGGGATCATATAATAACCTCTCTAATGCTTTATTTACCAGTAGGTCCTTCCAACGGACATGAGGGCACCCACTTCATTTAGAAGAAGGGAGGTTCCGTTTAAATATTCGGAAATATTCGAATCAGTTGTGCTGGCTGATACATTATATAGCTTTAAGAAGGGGTTGGATGGCTACTTAGCAAGTGAGGGAATACAGGGTTATGGGAGATAGCTCTTAGTACAAGTTGATCCAGGGACTGGTCCGATTGCCATCTTGGAGTCAGGAAGGAATTTTTTTTCCCCTCTTCAGCAAATTAGAGAGGCTTCAGATGGGGTTTTTTGCCTTCCTCTGGATCAACTAGAAGTTAGGCAGGTTATATATAGGCATTATGGTTGAAAGTGATGGACGTACGTCTATTTTCAACCAAACTTACTATGTTACTATGTATGTTACAAGAGGCAACATATTCCTCGTGGGTTCAGAGTACGCAACATTCCAACAATTGGTCGGAATAATATAGACTTTTGCAAACAGTGGTGCCAGATCCTTAACATATGTTCTATGGACTTGATGCTTCTGGTAATTGAAGAGGTGAGCAAAAACCTGAAAGTTGTTCGCACAGAAATTTCTGCCTTTGAATCTGCACATTTGCATATACTGTCAATTGATAAAGATCACAAGTGGCTGGACAAATTGCAACTTCAGATCACACAGTGTACCACTGAGTTACATAAATTTAAGAAACAGAAAGTTAACACTGTTACTACTGAATACCAAAATAGAAGGGTATATAGGTGACTGACAGGGGGGGGAGACACTGTACCATAATAGGAGGACACAGTTCTCACTATATCACCAGTCTGACCGTATAGATTCAACACCACTACATCCTCTGACTCAGACACTACTGCAAGAGGATTAGGCCGTCATAGAGGGAGACCACGATGCACCCCCAACAATCCTCCTAGTTCACACACCCTCGATTCTTTCCAAACAACTTTTTTAGGGTCCAACACACACACACCCAAAACAGGCACCCCCATAAGAGAAGGGGTGGGCGTAAGCACCCGTTCCACAAGAAACCAAAATCCCTGGAACAGGTAGTCTTTTAATATAAGTACCCTTACAGAATCAGAAATGTGCCTACTGTCTAAAGGTTTGTCCTTTGTCCCCACATGATCTAGACTTAATGATTGACATACACAGATTCCAACATAGCATGAAACTTAAGGATCATTTCCGTACCCCCAATACTCATAGGTCACCATTTAAACCCCAGAGTCAATACGAACCCCCCCCATACCTCCGAAATCCATTCAGGCTTTTACTAGGCTCCCTAATTCTACTCTGTCTCACCCCAATCTCACTAGATCAGAAAGGGAAGCCATAAATAGCCTGTTCCAGAACTCCAATATCATTATCAGACCTGCCGATAAGGGAGGCGAAATCTTGGTTCTCAATTATTCTGACTACTGTCAGGAGATCATGAGACAATTATCTGATGGTAATGTGTACCGCAGACTTGACAGGGATCCTAAATGGTCCTTTAAAAAAACTGTTGATAAGACCTTACAGTTTGGATTACAAAGCAACTACATCACCACTGATTCTTTAATTTTCTCACTAAAGAACCTCCGAAATTCCCTGTATTTTATAAATTACCTAAAATACATAAAAGTTTAACCACTACACCTGGACCACCCATAGTAAACGCATGTGACTCTCTTCTACAACTTATGTCCATTTACGTTGACTTTTTTCTACAACCTATAGTTAGGAAGACTCATACCTACATTAGAGACACAGGTGACCTTTTATTGAAGCTACATGAACTGCATCCTTTACCTACTGGTCTGAAACTGGCCACAATGGATGTGTCCTCATTATATACGGTAATTCCATTCGATGAAGGGATTAAGAATGTGAAACAACATCTTATAAATCACCCAGACAGGACTAGACCACCAAAGGAGTTCCTGATCACCCTCTTCACACACAGTCTGACTTAAAACTTCTTTAAATTTGAACTAACATACTTTAACCAGCGGTACCAGTATGGGGTCGAATGCTTCCTTCGCAAACTTGTATATGGCATTTTATGAACAAACCTGTAAGTTATCAACCTATGGCACACTTATTTTTAAAATGTTCCGCTATATTGATGACCTACTATTACTTTGAACTGGCACCTGTGAACAGTTTTGGTCGATGGCTCAATAAACTTCCTTCTACTATATGGTTCACACTACACACATTGACCCCTCTTCTGTGTCCTTCTTGGATTTAACCTTAATGGTTGCTGGTACAACATTGACCACCACTACCTACAGGAAGACAACTGTCAGGAACACATTATTGCACCACTCATCTTGCCACCCACCACACCTATTACGGAGTATCCTGTACTCCCAGATGGTACGCATGGTTAGGAATAACTCGGATCCACTCCTATTAAAAAAACAACTTGATGATCTGACACATCGCTTTTTACAACATGGCTATAAGTTTCAAGATTTGCTAACATGCTGTTACTCACACAAAATGACACTTTACGCATCAAGGACAGATCACAATGCCAACCACAGGAAGATAGATTGACTTTCCTCACCACTTATACCCCAGATAAGAAATTGATGGTTTATTCAATTCTTTACCACTGGTCCATGCTTGAAAAGGACCGCACTCTTCCCCCAGTCTTTAGGACCCCTCCATGCATCACGTACAGAAGGGGCAACAGTCTACGTGATTTGCTTGTAAAAACTGATCCTAGTCATTGTTACGAGTCCAGTACCCCTAACGCTTGGCTCCCCTCAACTAGACTTGGCTGCTACAAATGTCCTTATTGTACTACCTGCAACTCCCTAATAACTGGACCAGTCTTCAATCATCCACACAGGGGCCGTACCATACTAATCCAACATAGACTTACATGTACCTCAAAATTTATTATCTACTTCATTAAATGCCCCTGTGGTTTGCTGTATATTGGTAAAACTATCTTGGTATTGGTAAAACTATCACCACTTTCAGGGACTGAATGGCAAACCATAGGTCAGCCGTCCGCTCTGCACAATGGGAAAAGCTGATACCCCAGTTGGCTCCCCTCAACTAGACTTGGCTGCTACAAATGTCCTTATTGTACTACCTGCAACTTCCTAATAACTGGACCAGTCTTCAATCATCCACACAGGGGCCGTACCATACTAATCCAACAAAGACTTACATGTACCTCAAAATTTATTATCTACTTCATTAAATGCCCCTGTGGTTTGCTGTATATTGGTAAAACTATCTTGGTATTGGTAAAACTATCACCACTTTCAGGGACTGAATGGCAAACCATAGGTCAGCCGTCCGCTCTGCACAATGGGAAAAGCTGATACCCCAGTTGCGGCACATTTTTTGTCCAAAAATCACACACTCGTTAGCATGATTATTGACTCTATCCCCCCACCTCCTCGAGGTGGCAATCGTGAGAGATTACTTCTTCAAACGGAACTCAAATGGATGCATAGACTGAACACGATTAGCCCCCATGGACTAAACGAACTGGTTTCCTATTCCTCATTTTATTTAAAATGATATGCTATTCTGCACATCCTATGCACATCATTTATTTTGTAATATGAGTGGCAATATGCCATCCATGGCCACATATTGTTGCAAATTTAACTTTTACCATATAGCTCAGCCTCATATTGGAGACAGACTGAAAATTAGTTTTTGATACTTTATTTTTGTGTATGTTTATGTAACACTTATGTTGCAATTATCTGCTCACTTCACTTTGCTTTCACTCACTTCACTTTATTCTGTCAGCAGTTCCTTTTCAATCCGCTGTTTCTATACCTACGGGTCCCTCAGCTGTAGGCATCTGTTCCTGCCTGCCTCTGTAGCCTACCCTACAGCACCATACTGGCACCTGCTATAAGCAGTAACTCTGCATGCCAACTATTAGCACCCCGCCGCCTAAAAACTCCCGGTGGACCTCCTTCCTGGCACGCTGCAAAGATGGTATACCTAGGAACGCTGTACTGATATATGGGCTCTCTGTGACAGGATGAGTTTCCCGAGATCATACACGCTGACCATGATTTTATATTTAATACCTTTGCAGGTCTGTGCTTACGCAATGCAATAGCAGTCCTGTTCTTCATGCTATAATTTGGCTACAGTTATAGGCTTCAATCGGTGAGTTGCAGTTCAGCTATGAAGGATCTCCCGCTCCCTTTTTTCCTTTCAAACATATATCTCTCCAGCTATTTTAGCGCTCTTAATACTCACTTATCCTTTTTATTTGTGCTTATTTTTTAGATTTTTTTTAAAAATGTTTTATTTTTTATTTTGATATATATATATATGATATATATATGATAAAAAGCATGGCCCAATGTCAAATGACCTCGGGAGGCTGATGGCCACATGCAACAACAATGGCTCACTTTATTTGGTATAAAAGTGGATAGAAGAGAGAATTTAAGTAGGGCACTACACAACATTTTTATGTTGCTGGTAGTCTAGATAAATTGCATTGAAAGAGGGTCAGCTGGAAATACAACTACAGGTATGGGATCTGTTATCCAGAATGTTCGGGACCTGGATAATGGATCTTTCTGTAGTTTGGATCTCCCTGCTTTAAGCTTACCAAAAAATCATTTAATAAACCCAATAGGATTGTTTTTCCTCCAATTAGGATTAATTATATCTTAGTTGGGATCAAGTACAAGGTACTGTTTTATTACAGAAAAAAAGGAAATTTCTAAAAATTAGAATCATTTGTTTAAAATGGAGTCTATGGGAGATGGCCTCTTTAATTCAGAACTTTCTGGATAATGGGTTTCCGTGTAATGGATCCTACACCTGTACTAGCAATTATGGAGACACCGAAGCAAGATAATGGATCACACTTTTGAAGTTAGGTTTCACCATTATGAAAAAGTGATATTGCACCAGGAACATGCGCAGTTGAAGCTAATCTGGCCCCGAGTTGAACTGAACATGCTACTGGTCACTGATGATCACTAGTGATGAGTGAAATTTTTTGCCAGGCATAGGTTTGCTGCAAAATACCGCATTTCGTAATTGGTGGATATTTGTCACAAAATGCCTGCAAAAATTTGCCACAAATTCACCAAGTGAGGAAAAAGTTGTGATTGCATCAAAAAAGTTGTACGTATCAAAAAGTTGCACGCTGTGTTTCACAAATTTTTTCACAGTTTTGCAAATTTTTCGGCAAAGCAAAACAGGACAAATTTGCTCATCACTAATGATCACTGGGAAAATAACATCAAGTGGTGCAATATGGCACCAGCCAGCCTCATTGCGCTACTTTTCTTTTAATAAATTAGATACAGCCAAAGGGGCACAATTGTGTACTAGTGGTGAGGTTGTGAGGGGGCCTGGGGCTTTAAAAAGGCTGTAATTCTCCTTTCAGTGAGCTGGACCCTCCTGCCTAGCAAAGAAGGGAAAGATATTTTGTGGATCCATAGACCTATTAAAAATCATATGACAGAGGTCAGTAAATAACATTAGAAGCCAAATGTGATGAGGCACGCTTTAATAGCTTTAAGGAATACATACAAATTAGTAAAGCTGATAGGATGATGGCCAAGTTGCTGAGGGCTTAGGTTGAAAATATGGGTTTTAAAGGAGAAAGAAAGGTAAAAACTAAGTAAGCTTTATCAGAAAGGTCTATGTAAATTCAGCCATAAGCACTCACAGAAATGCTGCACTGACTTCTGTCAAAAGATTTCTTGTGTCTGTAATTCATGTGCCAGAGACATGCAGCTCTCTCCCCTCTCCTGCTCCCCCTTCCTCAAGAATGCTAAGAACTCCCTCCCCCCCTCCTTAGGAATGTGGATCTGAGCCAATCAGCAGGAAGCTGACTCAGTCTTACAAACTGAGCATGTACACTTGGTCTCGGTCTTGGTGCAGGAGCGAGGCACTATGGGAAGTTTCTTTACACAGCTCAGTGTTTTTTCTTCCTGTTTGGCTTCTGATCATCTGAAAAGGTGAAATATGGGGAGACTTAAGGGCACTACTGAGACAACTAAAGGTATGCCTGCAGCTTGAGATTTACTCTTTATTAGCCTTTCCTTCTCCTTTAAAGGAAAACTGTAACAGGAAGAAGTGTGGGGGCAAAAGAAAAAACTTTGTCCATTAATTGGCTAATTTGACCTAAGATGTATGTGTGCACTTGGTTTGTTTGTGTGCACCATAACATTGCAATTTTCTATTTAGGATCACCCAATAGCACATACTACTAGAAAATGGTTTATTTAGATGAAGCAGTGTTTTACATATGAGCTCTTTTATGAGATATATTTTTATAGAGACCTAAATTGTTCAGGGCTATAGCTTTCCTTTTGAAATTCCTTTTGATTGTTCGAAAATCTGGAGGTACTGAGAATGTCTAATGGAATGGGGCAGAGTTCCAGGCAATATTCTATATGATACAAACAAAGACAAACAAAATTAATGACCCTTTATCTGAAGAACTGATTTAAAGGACATGTAAAGCTAATTTCACTGGAGGGTGCCAAAGTATTAGCCACCTACAGTTAAATAAATCGTTTAGGCCCTGGTCACACAGAGCATTGGCTTTGCTTCTGTCCGCATTTTATAGGTGGATCCGCTCTCATCCGCAAGCCCATATAGCTGCACTGACAGGCACACTTACATCTAAGTGCAGCTACACAAAGTGGAGATGGGCCCCAGAATGCCTGTTTTCACTTTTTTCAGACTGGATACTGAACTCAGGTGGAACATGTCTGTCAATGCAGCTGTACGGGGCTTGGAAGAGAGTGGATCCTCTTCAAAACCAATGCTCTGTATGATCAGGGTCTTTTTTCCCCTAGGCCAATGTTCCTATTGGCAGAAAACTGCACCAGCCTGTGGAAAAAACTTACTTACCTTTATACAAGCATCCCTTTACTAAATTCCTGTTCACACACACAATAGAATAAACCTGAAATGTTTTACTACTCTGTAGCGAGGAACAAAAATGTAAAGGTAAGGAGATGTGAGCACAGCGCTCCTAACAGAAGCATTGGCCCAAGGAACAACATAGAGATCTATTTACCTAGGGGGTGCCTAACATTTTGGCACCCCCCCAGTAAAATTTAGATTTTAGCATATTAACACTGCTTGATGATAAGGCACACATTATTCATTTCATTCAGCACACTAAAACATTTTCAACTTCAAAATCCCTGGTGCTGATGCTTTCGGGTGAATTCCATTTAACTCAAGTGGTTCTCAACCTTCCTAATGCCGCAACCCTTTAATACAGTTCCTCATGTTGTGGTGACTCCCAACCATGAAATTATTCTTAAGACCATCTGAAATATGTGTTTTCTGATGGTCTTAGTTGATCCCTGTGAAAGGGCCGTTGACCCCCAAAGGGGTCTCGACCCACAGGTTGAGAGCTACTGCTCAGGCTGCAATGTACCCCTTGTGCTATTAGAAAAAAAGAAGGATCTATCATAATATTGAAAAATGTTTTTTACAGTGAGAGCTATGAAGTTGCAGAATTTTCTCCTTGAAATTGTTGTATTAGCTTGAGAAGCTTTATTGCGAGGAAAATAAAATGCAAGGTTACCAAAATTTGCTTTTAGCACTGTGGAGATGTGAATTGTAAAACTATAATCTGTAATGTGTGCTAAAGTCTGCTACATTGGTTTTAACGAAGTGTTCACATGGACTGAGAGATCTCTTTTGGGTGAATGTAAATTTCCTATCTACTATTTTTCCTTCTCTCCATTAGGCTGGCCACCTAATGCACTTTTCTATCTTTACTCTGAATCTGTCAGCACCTTTGAACCATGTGCTAGCTAGTTTGTGTTAAAAACCTGAAATGTATTTTGTGTTATATTTAAATGTGCAAGATATGCATGTATGGGGAAAGTAATGCATTTGTTAAATGTATTGCTATCAAGGCATTTAAAATACTTAATTACAAGTGCAACTTTAAACTTAAAAGTATTACCATACCTCTGATACAGCTGGATGTAGTGGCTTGCACGTCTAAGAGGCAGGCCAGCAGCACTTCCTGGAATTTAAAGGGAATATTGCTGTGCATTGTAGGAGCTCTGACTCCTATAAAAGGCTGGAGGACTCTGCAAGCAGGGAGTCATTGTAAATGGTAAATGGGAAGTGCTGTTTCTCAGAAGAGCTGCTGTATGCTGTGAATAGCAGAGTTTTTTTGTTTTATTTTTCTTTTCTGTAACAAAGTCTGCTTTGCAAGTCTCTGCTACATGTGTAAATAAGAGCCTTGCCTATTTGTTTTTTTGATAGAGGTCTTGTGAAATAAAATAAACCTCTGGTTTTTACATCAAGACAAGAATTTTCTTTGTGAAAAAATTCCCCATGCCTCACATATGGTGTCAGAAGTGGGATTAATGAAGAGTATTGCTCCAAATACTTCTACTTAAAGAAACTGAAGTTATGTACAAGACCTGTTCCTGGTCTACCACTAAGCAAAAAGTTGCCTCCCCTGCAAAGCGTACTGCTGGAGCCAAAGGGGTTGTGAGCCAAGGTGCCAGGCCTAAAGTTAAGCAGACTAAAAAAAATGGCAAGTGAAGCAGCTGATGAATCTACAAAAATGCAAGCTTCTCTTCAGTTGCATGAGGAAGGAACATTCAGAAAAGGAAGCTGAACTAGAGGGCGCTATTCCAAGGAAAATAAAAACTGTTCTTTCTGGTGCAGCAGAAAAAACTGACCCTGCACTTCCAGAAAAGACTTTATCTGAAAGTATTACTGAACTGATGAGATGGATGGCAGTTCAGCAAGTTGAAGCTGAGAGGAGACATCATGAGGAAAAGATGATGTATCAGAATGAACTGCACAGACAGGATGAACGCTGGAAAGATTTGATCCAGATGCTGAGACCCGAGCAACCTGTAGTTCCTCCTCCTCCACAGGGAGCAGTGTCTCCTTGGAAAGACCCAAAGCTGACAAAAATGACCCAAGAGGATGACATTGAGGCTTATCTTACAACATTTGAGAGGATAGCACATGCTTGTAAATGGCCAAAAGAACAGTGGGTAATAAGGCTTGCTCCATACCTCACAGGTCAAGCCCAAATGGCCTACAGTAATATGAAGATCCATGAATCTGGGCAATATGATCTAGTGAAGGAGGCAATTCTAAGACGTTATAATATCAGTGAAGAGACTTACAGACAGAGATTCCGTCAATTAAAATACTCTGCTGCTGATAGTCCAAGGGAAGTCTTCACTCATCTCACAGACCTGTATAAAAAATGGATGAAGCCAGAACTAAAAACCCACCAGCAAATTACAGAGACAATTGTAATGGAACAATTTATTAAGATTCTGCCAGAGGATATAAGCTCATGGGTGCAGAAACACAGACCAAATAAGGCTGAGAAAGCTATTTCATTGGCTGAGGATTATCTACTAGCCAAGAAAGATGCTGGTAGACACACAAGGAGGTTCCAGCAATCACAAGTGCAAAGTGAAATGGCTAATCAGGAGACTAAGCCACCAGCAAAATCAGATTCAAATGGAACAGTGTGTTTTAAATGCCATAAAAGAGGGCACCTAGCTACATTCTGCTAGGTAGAAAGACTTCAACACATTCATCTTTCTGTGGTTACAATGACTATACCATGCCGGTACTACTGAATGGACACACGGTAAATGCCTTGTTGGATACTGGCAGTAAACTCAGCTTGGTAAAGGCTGATATGGTCCCTCAAAACAAAGAGTATCCAAGAATTCCAATCACTTGTGTACATGGGGACACAAAAACCTACCCAAGTTCACACATTGATTTACAAGTTCAGGAAAAGAACTTAACAGTAGAAGCTGCTGTTGTTTCTAATCTACAAGTTCCAGTAATACTTGGGAGAACCACTCCTGGGTTTAAGGACTTATTGAAAGGTGAAGGACAACTCTGTGCAGTGACAACCAGATCACAAGCAAAAAAGGAAGACGATGCCAGAGAACAGGATACTTTGGGGCATATTTTTCCTTTTCATGAAGATATTGTGGTGTTATCCTCCCCAAAAAAACAGACTTTACCAACACAGCAGGTGAATGTCCAAAGGAAGAGACTTGTGATGCATCCTGTTGAGGATAAAGGTGACTGTATTAGTACAGGACTATGGGACACTGATATTGCCTTAGAACAAAAGCAAGATGCTCGTTTAATGTCTTTTTTAAATAACTGTAAGACAGATGGGAAGGGACTTGTGCAACCTTATTTTATAGTCCAAGATGAAATACTGTATAGAAAATGTGTCCATCCCAAGACAGGAGAGCATGTAGAACAGTTGGTTGTACCTAAAAAGTTTAGAGAACAAATAGTCAACTTTGCTCATAATGTTCCTATAGCTGGTCATTTAGGTTACAAAAAAACCTTAGCTAGAATCCTTTATCGGTTCTACTGGCCAGGAGTCTATGACCATGTTATAGCTCACTGTCGTTCTTGTCCAGAATGCCAGTACACGGCTTCTGTTCCCCCTAAAGCTACTTTGGTACCACTACCAATTATAGATGAGCCATTTAATACTATTGCCATGGATATAATTGGTCCACTGGAAAAAAGCTCAAAAGGTAATCGTTTTATTCTTACAATAGTGGATTATTGTACAAGGTATCCCAAGGCAATACCAGTGAGAACAGTTACAGCTAAAAGGGTTGCTGAAGAGGTTTTGAAAGTTTTTAGTAGAGTTGGGCTCCCAAAACATATCCTTACTGATCAAGGTAGCAATTTTACATCTGCCTTTTTGTCAGAAGTGTACCAATTTTTGGGTATTAAGCCACTCAGAACAACTCCATACCACCCACAAACAGATGGCCTTGTAGAAAGGTATAATCAGACTTTAAAGAAAATGCTTAAGAAATTTGTTCATAATGATCCAAAACAATGGGATAAATGGTTGCCATTTCTCTTATTTGCATATTGAGAAGTGCCACAAGAGACAACAGGTTTTAGTCCCTTTGAACTCTTATATGGTAGACGTCCCAGAGGTCTCCTAGATGTCATAAGAGAAGTATGGGAAGGTAAACCTGGTCATCAGAAAAATGTTGTTGATTATGTGTTACAAATGAGGGAAAGGTTACAAAAGTTAATTAAAGTAGCACATGACAATGTTGGCGAAAACAAATCAGAAAAAATGGTATGATCAGCATGCCAGGAATAAGACCATTAGTGTTGGTGATAAAGTCTTACTTCTGCTTCCTAGCTATTGGCTAAATGGCAAGGTCCATATAAAGTCCTTCGTCAAACCGGTCCTGTTGACTTTGAAATTGAAACTCCAGGTAAAAAATCAACCAGTAAAGTGTACCATGTAAATTTGCTAAAGCGCTAGTTTGAACCTAACTTTAAAACAGAGAGAAATATTACTAATTATATTGACTCAGAGTCTACAGAGGATATGTCTGAACAGATGTATAACCTTTTAAATAGTCATGCTGAATGGAAGGACAAGCTTCCTTATAAGGAGGGAGGAATGTAGAGATGTGAATTGTAAAACTATAATCTGTAATGTGTGCTAAAGTCTGCTACATTGGTTTTAATGCAAGTGTTTACATGGACTGAGAGATCTCTTTTGGGTGAATATAAATTTCCTATCTACTATTTTTCCTTCTCTCCATTAGGCTGGCCACCTAATGCACTTTTCTGTCTTTACTCTGAATCTGTCAGCACATGTGAACCATGCATTTAACTAGCTAGTTTGTGTTAACCTGAAATGTATTTTGTGTTATATTTAAATGTGCAAGATATGCATGTATGGGAAAAGTAATGCATTTTTTAGATGTATTGCTATCAAGGCATTTAAAATACTTAATTACAAGTGCAACTTTAAACTTAAAAGTATTACCATACCTCTGATACAGCTGGGTGTGGTGGCTTGCACCTCTAAGAGGCAGGCCAGCAGCACTTCCTGGAATTTAAAGGGAATATTGCAGTGCATTGTGGGAGCTCTGACTATAAAAGGCTGGAGGACTCTGCAAGTAGGGAGTCATTGTAAATGGGAAGTGCTGTTTCTCAGAAGAGCTGCTGTATGCTGTGAATAGCAGAGTTTTTTTGTTTTATTTTTCTTTTCTGTAACAAAGTCTGCTTTGCAAGTCTCTGCTACATGTGTAAATAAGAGCCTTGCCTATTTGTTTTTTTGATAGAGGTCTTGTGAAATAAAATAAACCTCTGATTTTTACATCAAGACAAGAATTTTCTTTGTGAAAAAATTCCCCATGCCTCACAAGCACAAAGCTGATCAAGGGAACTATTCTTTCTCTATTTCTGAGTCAAATTGGAAAGACTTCAGGTGGATTTTTTTTTTCTTTCCTTTGGATCAAGCAGTAAGGCCAAGGTTAAAGAAAAGGTATGATCACTGAGGGGTGCCAAAATGTTAGGCACCCCTCAGTGATTGTAATCAAGTGTAATCAAGACCAGCCTTTTTTCTCTCCAGTGCATGCGTTGGCCTCAGGATCACAAAGAAATAAGGAGGAGGACAGGAGGAAGAGTACGCTTGTGTGCAGGTACCCCAAGCCAGTGCAGTTTTCTGCTGACAGGGGCGCCCACTTAATGTATCAGGTAAGTGATTACAATCAATGGGGGTTCATAATTTTTGGCACCCCTCAGTGATTGTACCTTTCTTACCTAAACTTCTATGTTACTATGTTATTAGTCTATGAAGTATGCACTATGGATTCACTACACATATTAAAAAAATAATAAAAAAAATAAACCTGTAAAATAAAGAAGATGGTTTTGTCTGAAAGATTTGGGGGTTTGGCAGCAGATTATGAATTGATAATCATGTTTTTTTCCAAGATGGTGAGAGTATTCTACCAGTTTTTGGTGTTGTACACTATACTTTAATAGGGAATCGTCCCTATGATATCCAAACAGAGTAGCAACCTATATACCAATTAAAGGTTTTAATTAGAAAACAACTTTCCCACTAGGGCACATTACAAAGTTAACATTTCTGGTCTCTCCTTACATTTGCCACCCTTCATAAAGCTCGAACATAAAGGGCCAGTGACTTATGGGGATGGGTCAGGGTAGAAGTTTGAGCAAATCAGACATTCCTTTATTGGGTCTTTCAAGGTGGGAATGTGGATTTGTAGCATAATCAAGTGGATTGGGGATGGGAGATACCAGGGTTTAGATATTTACAGATTTACCAGCAATGTACTTGCTGTTAAATTTGCAATGCTAGGCCCAATCTTAGCCAATGAAATATTGATCATGTGACAAGCCTTTCACTGTTTCATAATAAATATTTTATGTAGGACTTCATCAGTAACTGATTTACCAACAGTTGGTCCTTTCAATAAATTGCATGTTTATGTATTCTAATTTCATTTGGATCTCTTACCTGGGATGATTTCAAACAGGTATTTGTTGGGCTCTTCTGGTTGAGGATTGACTTTGAGCACTTGGAAACCCTGAAGTGATATACAACCCTATAAAGGAGCAATAAAATAGTTGAAATAAGGTGGTGGTAAAATTAACAGCACTTAATCACCTAATGTATCCCTGAATTAAATTAAAATGTGTGTTCTTTAAAAATTTCTGGTCATTTGAGTTAACTTTTACAGGGATCATTATCCAGAATGCTCCAAAATAAAGCATTGCAATTTCCTAAAGTGTCCTAAAACATTGTTTCTATGTAAGAAGTAACTTTACATTTACAGTACCAACAGTGCCATTACATATGCATCAGAGTTCTTGAAAATAAACAATTTATTAACAGGTTAACTGGGAATTTAACTCACCCAGCCACAGGTTATCTCTCAATGTTTTAGCAGTGCCTTCCCACTCAAGTACTCCACTTGAGTACAAGAGTATGCTACAAACCTTATGTAAGTAAAGAAAATGCAATTTTTCTAACTAGAAAGGGAGGTTTGAGAACAAACTTTGTTTGGTTTAAACACGTGAAGTCACTGAATGATATCTGATCTGTTGTTGGCTCCGCCCGCTTTTTCTAACCTTGGACCACAGTTATATAGTAAAAACCACTGTGCAAAGTTTGGGGACCCTGCTTTTAATAGTATTTGAATGGCAGCAATTTAAATTTCCCCACAGAAAGTCAATGAGTGACATCAGATGGGAGGTTGGTGGCTCCACCCCCTTTTTCTAACCTGGAACTGGAGTTATCCAGTGACTAACTCTGCAAAGTTTAGGAACCCTAGGACTAATAGTTAAAGAACGGCAGCAGTTTAAATTTAAACCAATAAAAGTCAATAGGTAAATTGTGATTGGTGGTTGGTGAGTGTGCCCACTTTTTCTAACCTTGATTTGAAGTCACCCAGTGACAAACAGTGGGCACCCTGGCATAAATAGTGTGAGAAAGGCAGCATTTTAAATTTAACAAAAAAAATTAAATAGATGAAGTTTGATTGGCTGTTGGTGGCTCCACCCACTTTTTTTAAAACCTAAAAATCTAGTCCCCCTAGTGGCCCTGGTGTTAATACTGTGAGAATAGCAGCAGGTTGAATTTCCCCATTGAAAATCAATAGTTAAAATCTGATTGGCTGTTGGTCACTCCACCCACTTTTTCTAACTCTGAACCGCAGTTACCTGGTGACTAGCTCTGCAAAATTTGGGGACCTTAGTATTAATATTTAAAGAATAGCATCAGTTTAAATGTAAACATCTGAAGTCTATAGGTGAAATCTGATTGGCTGTTGGCCCCGCCCACTTTTCTAAACTTGGAACATAGTTACCCGGTGTCAGGTTACCCTGACATTAAACATGTGAGAATGGCTGCAGTTAACATTTCCCCACTGAAAACAATGAAAGAAATGTGATTGGCTTCGGGCAGCCCCGCCCACATTTTCTAACCTTGACTACGAAGTCTCCTGACTGACTCTGGCATCAAACCAATAAAATTCAATAGGTGAAATCTGATTGGCTGTTGGTGGCTCTGCCCACTTTTCCAAAACTAAACCTGCAGTCCCCTAGTGACCAATTGTGAAAAGTTTGGGGACCCTGGGGTTAATACTGAGAATGGCAGCAGGTTGAATTAATTAAGTATTTATATTTAAAGAATAGCAGCAGTTTAAATGTAAACATCTGAAGTCAATAGGTAAAATCTGTTTGAGGCTCCTCCCACTTAAAAAAAACAACTTGAGTGTAAGCTGTAAGATTGGCAGCAGTTTCAATTTCCCCACAAAAATCAATAGGTGAAATTTGGCTGTTGTTGGCCCCTCCTACTTTGAGGTCATCCAACAAAAGTCGCTGTTTCATTCGGGGTGACCCCATGATTGTTGTTTAAGTTTGGGGGGTGTAGCTTCAAAGCTGTAAGTGTGGCAGCAGTTTGAAAATCTTCCCTGTCAAAGTCAATGGGAAAATTGGGGTGTTCAGAGCGGCGCCACAAAAATGGGGGGCCGGATCGCTTAGAAAATAACAAGCAACCTGCTCCGCTATAGGGCAAAGAAGTGTGGAGAGTTTGGGTGTTGTAACACTAAAACTGTAGCGTTTAGACAAAGAAGTGGAAGAAGTGGAAGAAGTGGAGGAAGTGGAAGAAGAAGAGGAAGTGGAGGAAGAAGCTGAAGTCAAAGAACAGTATGTTGGGGTTTTCAACCCAACACAATAAGAAAAGGCTACAATGTTGGGGCATGTCATATTAATAGTGAATTGTAATTACCCACATATTGATTGGAGAAATAATACTGCTTAATGGACTTCACAGAATGTTGAGTATATTGGATCTCATATTTTCAAACAACCCAAAACTGTACAAATGTACAAGCACACCAGTGAATAATACTAAACCTAATATTATCTCATTTAATGATGATGAATTTTGCAAAAAAAAACAAAACAAACATTGGGCCAGCAAAGACTCAACATTTTGGAAAATAAATTTTAGCACCATAAAACATTACTTCAGCAGGTATACAGAAGAAATGAAAAGATGTATGTATGTATGTATGTATGTATAACTTTATTTATAAAGCGCCACAAGGGTACGCAGCGCTGTACAGTCTTACAGAATACAAAATTACACACAGGGAGGACAAGTGATATAATAAATAAATACAATACATATATGTATACATATATATATATATATAAGTGCCATGTGGGACAGTAGGAAGGAGGTCCCTGCCCCGTAGAGCTTACAATCTGAGTTCTTCTTTATACCTCCCCTGGAGATTTCAGGTAAAGTTTTGCAAATATCGCTTTAAGAATACATACCTGATGTTGCTGGACTACAGCTCCCAGAATGCCTCAACCCTTATAACATGTTAAATTGCTCTGGGATTCATAGTCCAGCAACAGCCAAGTAAAGTTTGGTTGAGCAAAGCAGCACAGCAGGGTTTAGTTCCCCCTTTAAGCAGGTTGAACTTTTTTAACGTTGTCTACTATATTGGAATTACTTTGGATATTTTAAGATGTACTATATAAATGTACTGCATAAAGGCCCAAAGCAAATTGTCAATCCGCCACAACTGCTGTTATATACTGCATATATAGTTTACATAGTTACATAGGGTTGAAAAAAGACCATTGTCCATCAAGTTCAACCCATCCGAGTAAACCCAGCACACAACCTATACTAACCAATCTATACACTCACATACATAAACTATATATATACAACCAGTAATACTAACTGTAGATATTAGTATCACAATAGCCTTGGATATTCTGCTTGTTCAAAAACTCATCCAGGCCCCTCTTAAAGGCATTAACAGAATCTGCCATTACCACATCACTAGGAAGGGCATTCCACAGCCTCACTGCCCTCACCGTGAAAAACCACCTACGCTGCTTCAAATGGAAGCTCTGTTCCTCTAATCTATAGGGGTGACCTCTGGTGCGCTGATTGTTTTTATGGGAAAAAAGAACATCCCCCAACTGCCTATAATCCCCTCTAATGTACTTGTACAGAGTAATCATGTCCCCTCGCAAGCGCCTCTTTTCCAGAGAAAACAACCCCAACCTCGACAGTCTAACCTCATAGCTTAAATCTTCCATCCCCTTTACCAGTTTAGTTGCACGTCTCTGCACTCTCTCCAGCTCATTAATATCCTTCTTAAGGACTGGAGCCCAAAACTGCACTGCATACTCAAGGTGAGGCCTTACCAGGGACCTATAAAGCGGCAAAAATATGTTCTCATCCCTTGAGTCAATGCCCTTTTTTATACAAGACAGCACTTTATTTGCTGTAGTAGCCACAGAATGACACTGCCTGGAATTAGACAACTTGTGATCTACAAAAACCCCTAGATCCTTCTCCATTAAGGATGCCCCCAACACACTACCATTCAGTAGATAGTTTGCGTTTATATTATTCCTACCAAAGTGCATAACTTTGCACTTGTCAACATTGAACCTCATTTTCCAGTTTGCTGCCCAGTTTTCCAATTTTGTCAAATCGCTCTGCAAAGCGGCAGCATCCTGCATGGAACTTATAGTTTTGCACAATTTAGTGTCATCAGCAAAAATAGTATAATTGTACGTGTCCCATTAATTTATTAATCACAACCACAGGGGCAGAAAAGCTCAACTGGATTAATGCAGTTGAACCAGAATTATAACTGAATGCTGTAATTTTTTTTTTCTTGGGTGTAGATAAATTGAGCTTGTAATGAAATCTAGTAGCATCCAGCAATATTTATAAACATTAGGTGTATCTATTTTTCCGGTCTACTCATTATTCGGCATTTGATTTACAGAGCAAGGTCCTTGTTTTTGCCAGATTTTAATTTTTTATCAAGTAGTGTGGGATTTGTTTAAAGCTGATGTATTGGTTATGGTGGCATAAAATGCACCTCTGCTCTTCATACTGCAGTCCAGGCATATCAGATAATATACTGTAGGTCTAAACCTTAATTTATTAGTTTAGTTCCCAAAAGGTTATACAGGTATGGGATCCCTTACCCGGAAACCTGTTATCCAGAGAGCTCCAAATTATAGAAAGCCTTTCTCCCATAGGGCCCGATTCACTAAAGTCCGAAATAAGGAGTGCTATTTATAGCATGCGTTAAAAATCTTATCACTTCTTATTTTTCACTCGATTCACTAAAAGGACACTTGTCATAATTAAGAAGCGATGTTCTTGGCGTTATTTATCTTACGATGACATATTTTCAAGAAATATATTACGCAGAGCACAAGATATTACGCAGCGCGCGATATTTTATGCAGAGCGCAATATATTACGCAGACCGCAATATATTACGCACGTAACCATTACTTTCTGAAAACCACCATTTCCCTGAAAACTGGAGGATGCATCACTCTAGGGCCAACATATACTTGAAAAAATACGACTGCAAACTCCATGTTGTGTTGCCCACGAACCGCAATTTTCTTTAAGTACCGCCTGCCCCAAGTAGGGTTAATATTCACACAGATTAACACGATATTTTGCACGTTTAACGCTTCATATGTGTTTGTGAATCATGCGTTAGTACTATTTCTATTCGCTAATTAACGCAATGCGTTTTTTTTGTGCATGCGATATGCGGATTAACACATGCGAAATGACTTTGATGAATCGGTACTTAATTATCGCATGCTTTTTAATGAAAAAAACGATGCGATAAGCGTTATTGACCTTTAGTGAATCGGCCCCTATAACGCTTATCGCATAGTTTTTTTCATTATGTTGGGTTGAAAACCCCAACATACTGTTCTTCGACTTTAGCTTATTCTTCCGCTGCTTCTTCTTCTTAGCGCCCCCCATTTTCTAAAATGCTACACCCCCCAAACTTGAATAACATAATCATGGGGTCACCCCGAATGAAGCAGCAACATTTGTTGGATGACCCCAAAGTGGGAGGGGCCAACAACAGCCAATCAAATTTTAATCATTGACTTTAATGGGGAAATTGAAACTGCTGCCAATCTTACAGCTTTGAGGCTGCACTCCCCAAACTTGAATCGCACAGTCATGGGCTCAGCCTGAATGAAAATAGGAAGATTATTGGATGCCCAAAAGAGGGCGGAGCTGTGAACCGCCAATCAGATTTTACCTATTGATTTGCCGGAAATTCAACCTGCTGCCAGTCTCACAGTAATAACGTTGGGGTCCCCAAACATTTTACACTTGGTCACTAGGGGACTGCAGTTTTAGTTTTGAAAAGTGGGCGGAGCCACCAACAGACAATCAAATTTCACCTATTGATTTTTATTGGTTTGATGCCAGATTTTCCAAACTTTGCACAGTCAGTCACTGGGTGACTACGCATTCAGGTTTTTAAAAAAAAAAAACCACAAAGTGGGAGGGGCCAACAGCAGCCAATCATATTGTACCCATTGATTTTTATGGGGAAATTGAAACTGCTGCCAAACTTACAGCTTTGAGGCTACACTCCCCAAACCTGAATCACACAGTCATGGGCTCAGCCTGAATGAATATATGATGATTGTTGGATGCCCAAAAGTGGGCGGAGATGTAATAGCAGATTTTACCTATTGATTTGGCGGAAATTCAACCTGCTGCCATTCTCACAGTAATAACGCCGGGGTCCCCAAACTTTGCAGAGTTAGGCACCAGGTAACTGTGGTTCAAGGTAAGAAAAAGTGGGCGGAGCCACCAACAGCCAATCAAAGTTTACCTATTGACTTTCAATGGGGAAATCCAATCTGCTGCCATTCTCACAGAATTAACACCAGGGTCCCCAAACTTTTCACAGTTGGTCACTAGGGGACTGCAATTTTAGTTTTGAAAAGTGGGCGGAGCCACCAACAGCCAATCAGAGTTTACCTATTGATTTTTATTGGTTTGTTGCCAGGCTTCCCAAACTTTGCATAGTCAGACACTGGGTGACTACGCATTTAAGGTTTTTTGTATTTTTGTAAGTGGGCGGAGCCACCAACAGCCAATCAGAGTTTACCTATTGACTTTCAATAGGGAAATCCAACCTGCTGTCATTCTCACAGAATTAACACCAGGGTCCCCAAACTTTTCACAGTTGGTCACTAGAGGACTACAATTTTAGTTTTGAAAAAGTGGGCAGGGCCACCAACAGCCAATCAGATTTCACCTATTGAATTTTATTGGTTTGATGCCAGAGTTCGCAAACTTTGCACAGTCTGTCACTGCGTGACTTTGTACTCAAGGTTAGAAAAAGTGGGCAGGGCCACCAAAAGCCAATCACATTTCTTTCATTGTTTTCAGTGGGAAAATTTTAACTGCTGCCATTCTCACATGTTTAATGTCAGGGTCCCCAAACTTTGCACAATTTGTCACTAGGTGACTATGTTCCAAGTTTAGAAAAGTGGGTGGGGCCAACAACAACCAATTAGATTTCACATATAGACTTCATATGTTTAAATTTAAACTGCGGCCATTCTTTAAATATTAATACTAAGGGCTCCAAACTTTGCAGAGCTAGTTACCTGGTAACTGCAGTTCAGAGTTAAAAAAGTGGGTGGAGCCAACAACAGCCAATCAGATTTTACCTATTGATTTTCAATGGGAAATTCAACCTGCTGCCATTCTCATAGTATTAACACCAAGGTCACTAGGGAACTGCATTTTTAGGTTTTAAATTGTGGGTGGAGCTACCAACAGTCAATCAGACTTCACCTATTGAATTTTTTTGGTTTATATTTAAAATGTTGCTTTCCTCACACAAGTGGGAGGAGCCACCAACAGCCAATCCATTTCCACCCATAAGATTTCCTTGGTTTATATTTAAACTGATGCCATTATTTAAATATTAATTCCAGGGTTGTTAAAGTTTCCAGAGTTAGTCACTGGGTATTTTATTGGTTTAAATTTTAATTGCTGCCGTTCTGTAACTATTAATCCTAGGGCCCCTAAACTTCGCAGAGTTAGTCACTGGGTAACTGCAGTTCCAGGTTAGAAAAAGGGGGTGGAGCCCATTCAGTGACTTCATGTTTTTCAACCCAACATGAAGTTTGTTCTCAAACTTCCCTTTCTAGTTAAAATATGTCATCGTAAGATAAATAACGCCAAGAACATCGCTTCTTAATCATGACAAGTGTCCTTTTAGTGAATCGAGCGAAAAATAAGAAGTTATAAGATTTTTAACGCATGCTATAAATAGCACTCCTTATTTCGGACTTTAGTGAATCGGGCCCATAGACTCCATTTTAATCAAATAATTCAGAATTTTTTTCTCTGTAGAAATACAACAGTACCTTGTAAACTGATCCCAACTAAGATATAAATAATCCTTATTGGATTCAAAACAATCCTATTGGGTGTAATAAATGTTTTGTTGACTTTTTAGTAGACTTAAGGTGTGGAGTTCCAAATTACAGACAGACCTCTTATCCGGAACACCCTTGGTCCCGAGCATTCTGGATAACGGGTCCTATACCTGTAATATGTTCTCCTCCATTAAACATCCACTATTATATCAGTCACTTTAAATATGCCTTGTCTGCATACTGAACTTGAAAAATACATCAGGCAATATTATTCACTTGTATTCTATTACAAGCACCTAAAATTTACATACTGTATCTTGGTTTTACCTGCATTTTGCTTTCCTCTTTGTCTTTGTAATAGCGTAACTCCTGTCCCCTTAAGACAAACCATCTTTGCTGCCAGTTCTTCATAATATTCCTTCTTTTTTTCAGCCATCCAGACTTTAGTGATTGCTCCTGTTGAAGGGGGAATAGTGTCTTATCGGGATTAGGCCCTCTGTTCTCTCCCATCACCAGGCTTTTAGAACGAACTACAAAACAGGAAGTAAAGCTACTGTTTTTCAGTCACATAATCATTTAGTCATTGTCCTTCTGACAAGATCAATCAAAAATAGGGTTTTGTATTTGCTTCAATGTGAACTCAATCTGTTAATATTTTATGTTAAATATAGGAGAGACTATGGGAAAATTGCCTGGGTTAAAGGGGATGAGCAGAGACAATAAAAATACATTAAAAAATAGTCTTTACTAATTCTAACTCGGCAACAACTAAATCAACATCAATTTATGAGCACCATTTTTTTGAATAATGCCTCAGCATTCTGCAGCAACTATTGGCCATAGTATGTATAAGCTATAAAAAAAAGAGAAATTGATTCTACATCGACTATATTTACTTTCCTTTAAATCAGGTTTATTTGGTGTCCGCTATTATTATTTAACAAAAATATCACAAGGCAAGTATTGCCACTGCCTTTTTTAAGCTTTGAAAATAGTCAGAAGGGAGCACTGAATTCTTTGGTTATGCTGGACTGGAGGATAGGATTTAATTAAATATTCCAGGCTACAGCCTATTGAAGGGTTGCACTGCAGCCCCACCATTAGTAACTACACCAACTCTCCACTTCTAGGCAACTAAACTATATAGCAGTGTTTAGGGATGCACCAAAATCCAGTATTAGGTTTGGGATTTATACATATATGCCAGGCAAATCGAAACGGAATTGTTTAAATCATGCAGCTTTTCATCATATTAATGCAGAAAGTCAAAATTCTTAACTATGTTCTCTTTAAACTTTCCTTAGCCTAATTTTCATAAAATCATGTGACTTTTCATCATATAAATGTGGGTGTATGCAAATTAGGATTCAGATTTAGGCATCTGTACTAAACCGCTCTAAAACTGTCTATGACTTTCCGCAGGTTATCGCAGAGAATATTCTTGCACCAGAATATTCGCTACGTCAAAGTTTACTAAACAGCGATGTATCTGGAAATCACTGCGATTATTCACGTTACCTATGAAAATTAATTTTGCAAATATTATTGTGAAGATACCATCAACAACATAATAAACACATTTTATCCAATCAAACATCTATTCATCATATAATCCATCCAGTCACAAGGCTTACCCCCATCAATACAATCATATAAACAAATATAAACCAGTTTTACCAATTGTTTGCATCAGTTTAATTTAGCCAATTACAATGAAACCAAATGAAAAAGAATGATGGGTAAAAAATAGTGTATTATGGGATAGCGTAACACCACTACATAGGTGGCATTTGTTTTTTGCAAATATTTCACTGATAAATTTGTCTTTAGATCATTTCACTAAATCGCAAACCTGGCATTAATTAGTACGTAGTGTATTTTCTGCTGAATGCGCTAACTGGCGATCACCAGAATAATCACAAATGTATATTTGTCGCCATTTAGTAAACTGCCATTAATATATTTGCCCTTTAGTAAACTGATGCCTAGGTTCAGTAATCGGGTTAATCTTTTACAAAGGATTCGGGGTTTCAAAATAGTGGATTTGGTGCATCCCTAGTAGTGTTAGAAGAAAGTACTTCTAGGCTGGGGAGTCCTTGTTGTACCAAAGGCTGTGGCTATTCTTGACTTGTAATAATGGTGCCTGCCAATTTATTTTAGGGACATGACATTAATGTGTCAGATACATGGGCTCATAGCTCTGTGTGATTTTGTGCCAATGCACGTCACTTGTTATAGCCAGGGTCGGAGTGGGTCAGCAGGACATTGGGGAAAAAACCCAGTGGGCCCGGCCCTGCAGGTTCCCCTCTTTCAACGCGCCTAAGCATGCATGCTTGGGGGAGTGGGTTGGGTGGGTCGTGGGGGCCCGGGGGGTGTTTGTGTGGGGACCACGGCGGGCAGCCTTATCCAACAAAATACATCTACCAACACTAAAGTCTTGGTGTAGGAAGGAAGGGTTTGGGTCCCTAGAGCACTGGGCTGACTTTTCCTTGGGGTACAATCTATACAGCCGTGACGGATTGCACCTCAATGGAAGGGGGTCTGCTGTGCTAGGGGAGAGAATGGTTAAGAGGTTGGAGGAGTGTTTAAACTAGACAAGGGGGGGTGGGTGAGCTAGAGTTCTATAGGAAAGTTAGTGTAGACGGGGCAGGGGGACTAGCAAAGGGCTGTGGGGGAGGAGTGAGGGGGCATATAGTTCATCAGATAAGGAGCTTCCGTTACAAGGAAAACAGTCTAATATTTGCCTTAGCTCTAACTCTCCGTTAGCTAATGTAAACATCAGAGGGAGAAGTAGTAATCTCCGCTGCATGCTGGCTAATGCGCGAAGCTTGTCTGGTAAATTAGGGGAGCTGCAGGCTATTGCATGTATTGAAGATTATGATTTAATTGGTATCACTGAGACCTGGTGGGATGATAAATGCGATTGGGCTGTGAATTTAAATGGTTATACACTTTTTAGGAGGGACAGAGATTAAAAAGGGTGGAGGGGTTTGTCTTTACGTAAAGTCAGATTTAAAGCCATGTAATAAAGACATTACCAATGAAAACGTGTAATCTCTTTGGGTAGAAATTTCAGTAGGGCTGAAGGTCACAAAGAAAATGATCATTGGTGTATGCTATGAACCACCCCATATAGATGAGGGAGATGAGACCCAGCTATTGTTGCAAATGGAGGAGGCTTCAAAACTGGGTCAAGTTGTTGTTATGGGGGACTTTAATTATCCGGACATTGACTGGAATAATGACAACTTTTTATTTCAGGCGGTTCAAGAACCTACTAGGAATGACTCTATTTTGGACCTGGTGATATCTAATAATAATGAACTTATCTCTAACATTTGTGTGGGTGAGCATTTGGGGAACAGTGATCACAAAATGGTCTCCTTTGAGATAATGCTGCAGAGACAGCTCTATAAGGGAGTAACTAAAACACTCAATTTTAGACGTGCAGACTTTGCCAGTATAAGGGCATCTCTGCAATGTGTCAACTGGGAAAGGCTTTTCATAGGGTTAGACACAGAAGGAAAATGGAACATCTTTAAAACATTGCTATGTATATTTGTATATTCCCCTTGTAAGCAAGGAGAGGCATCGCAAAGCAAAACCTTTATAGCTGAATAAAAGTGTTAGTGTCGAGGTTGGTAAGAAAAAACGTGCATTCAAGTTAGCTGGGACAGCAGAAACTTTCATCAGGTACAAGGAAGCAAATAAAGCATGCAAAAAAGCTATCAGGCAAGCTAAAATAGAAATGGAAAGGGATATTGCAGCTAGGATTATTTTTTAATTATGTGAATAGTAAAAAAATGAAGCAAGAAGGGGTGGGAACCTTATTATCACAGGGGGGGTAAGTTGGTTGATGAGAATGGGGAAAAATCAGAAATTTTGAACTCTTATTTTTCATCTGTCTATACATCTGAGGAGCCAGGTAATGAAGGCTTCCCTTTTAAAATGCCCAGTTCTAGTAATTTAGCTACTGACGTATGGGTCACTTGTGAGGAAATTCAAAAGAGACTTGAACATGTAAAGGTAAACAAAGGTCCAGGACCGGATGGGATTCATCCCAGGGTATTAAATGAGCTGAGCGCTGTGATTGCCAAACCTCTTCACAAATTTTTCAGGATTCGTTGAGGTCTGGCATGGTGCCGAGAGACTGGCGGATTGCTAATGTGGTGCCGTTATTTAAAAAGGGATCCCGTTCTCAGCCTGAAAACTATAGGCCTGTTAGTCTAACATCAGTAGTAGGAAAACTTTTGGAAGGGGTAATAAGGGATAGGGTACTTGAATACATTGCAGTTCACAATACTATAGGTTTGTGCCAGCATGGTTTTATGCGTAACAGATCTTGCCAGACTAATTTAGTCACCTTTTATGAGGAGGTTAGTAGGAACCTTGATGCTGGAATGGCAGTTGATGTCATCTACTTGGACTTTGCTAAAGCATTTACAGTACCTCACAGAAGGTTAATAATCAAATTAAGGAATATTGGCCTAGAACATAATATTTGTAATTGGATAGAGAACTGGCTGAAGGATAGATTACAAAGAGTGGTGGTAAATGGAACATTTTCTAATTGGACCAGTGTGGTTAGTGGAGTACCGCAGGGGTCAGTCCTTGGTCCTTTGCTTTTTAACTTGTTTATTAATGACCTGGAGGTGGGCATAGACAGTACTGTTTCTATTTTTGCTGATGACACTAAATTGTGCAAAACTATAAGTTCCATGCAGGATGCTGCCGCTTTGCAGTGCGATTTGACAAAATTGGGAAACTGGGCAGCAAACTGGAAAATGAGGTTCAATGTTGATAAGTGCAAAGTTATGCATTTTGGTAGGAATAAGTTCGCGTTTATATATCTACTGAATGGTAGTGTGTTGGGGGTTTCCTTAATGGAGAAGGATCTAGGGGTTTTTGTAGATAACAAGTTGTCTAATTCCAGGCAGTGTCATTCTGTGGCTACTAAAGCAAATAAAGTTCTGTCTTGTATAAAGGGCATTGACTCAAGGGATGAGAACATAATTTTGCCCCTTTATAGGTCCTTGGTAAGGCCTCACCTTGAGTATGCAGTGCAGTTTTGGGCTCCAGTCCTTAAGAAGGATATTAATGAGCTGGAGAGAGTGCAGAGACGTGCAACTAAACTGGTTAAGGGGATGGAAGATTTAAACTATGAGGTTAGACCGTCGAGGTTGGGGTTGTTTTCTCTGGAAAAGAGGCGCTTGTGAGGGGACATGATTACTCTGTACAAGTACATTAGAGGGGATTATAGGCAGATGGGGGATGTTCTCTTTTCCCATAAAAACAATCAACGCACTAGAGGTCACCCCTTTAGATTAGAAGAACGGAGCTTCCATTTGAAGCAGCGTAGGTGTTTTATCATGGTGAGGGCAGTGAGGTTGTGGAATGCCCTTCCTAGAGATGTGGTAATGGCAGATTCTGTTAATGCCTTTAAGAGGGGCCTGGATGAGTTCTTGAACAATCAGAATATCCAAGGCTATTGTGATACTAATATCTACAGTTAGTATTAGTGGTTGTATGTATAGTTTATGTATGTGAGTCTATAGATTGGTAGGTGTGGTGTGAGGAGTGCCGGGAGACCGGCGCTCGGTCCTACCTTCAGGCGCGCCGGTCCCCGGTCTCCTCCTGTACAGCGTGCTCCTGCGCGCACCTCTCCTTGGCGCATTCCGACGGGCAATGGCAAGGGGCGCGCATGCGCAATAGCTTTAGGCACTCTGGGCGCTGCGCGATGACGTCAGCGGACGCATTGACGTCACTGTGACGCCAAATTCAAACTTTAAAAGCGTTTCCTTGCTTGTTTTCCTTGCCCAAGCTGGTCCTGATTTCCTGGTGCCTTGCTAAGCTGTCTTGTATCTGATTCTCTGGTTTTTGACTTCCTGCCTGACTTTTAACTACGATCCTTGCCGCCTGCCACCGACCTTTGCCTGACTTTCGACTACGATCCTTGCCGCCTGACCACGACTCCGATTTCATCTTAACCCTTGGTACCACGTTTGAATAACCTTGGCCGTAAGTAGGATCCCTGCCTCTCCCACCACAGAAAGTCAGGGGCCCCAAAAGGGCGTCGGTGAACACCGGGGTCGGCAGGGCTCTCCTGCTTACCTAAGGGGTTATTCCAAGCAGTTACCGGGCTCCTAAGCATACAGACTGTAACAGTTAGATTGGGCCAACATGGAGCCCTCTCATGCTGCCCCTACTTGTTCCCTGGAGAATGTCCTGGAAGCACTCCTCAAGCGCTTGGAATTTCAAGAGGCTCAACAGGCTCATCTCTCCCAGTCTCTCCAGCACTTCGCCACCCGTCTGGATTCCCTCCAAGGGGTGCAAGGTGGTTCTGCTTCCCCTCCACAGGTTCCTGTCTCAGTCGCTCCTTCGGCTGTGGTACAGCACTCTGATTTCCTGCTCCTATGTGCTACGCAGGGGATACTGAGGTTTGCCGTGGTTTCTTGAACCAGTGCCTCATTCAGTTTGAACTGTCTCCCCTCAGGTTCCCCTCTGAGAAATCCAAGGTGGCATACATCATTGCATTGCTCCAGGGTAAAGCACTGGCCTGGGCATCACCTCTGTGGGAACGAGACGACCCTTTAGTCCACAACTCCTCTGCTTTTATTGCTACGTTTTGCGAGATCTTTGATGCCCCTGGCCGAAAGATCAATGCCTCTACCCGCCTTCTAAAGATAACTCAGGGCACTTTGTCTGCTGCAGAATATGCCATTGAATTCCGTACCTTGGCGGCCGAAGTTGCTTGGAACAATGATGCCCTGGTCGCAGCCTTCTTGCAAGGTCTGAATGAAGGCATCAAGGATGAATTGGCCGCTAGAGATTTGCCCACACAGTTTGAGCAGTTGGTATCTCTCGTCATTCGCATTGACTCCAGAATCAAGGAGAGACAGTCCCAGAAGTCACGGGTCCGCAGATCACCAGCTTCTTCAGTGCTGCTTCCTGAATCCTCGTCTACTCCTAGTCTTCAGGCTGAGGAGCCCATGCAGCTAGGGGCCACTCGTTTGTCTCCAGAGGAGATAACCCGCAGATGATCTGCCGGTCTCTGCTTCTATTGCGGTCAGAGTGGTCATCTACTCAAAGCCTGTCCCGTAAAGCCACAATGTCAGGGAAACGCACCCGCCTAGGTTCGAGTGGGGAGTCTCCCCTAGGCAGAATCGTTTCACTCCCAGATGCTCAAGCTTCTAGAGTCTTCGTCCCTGCTACTCTGTCTTATGGCGCTGAGTCTTTCCTGTGTCGAGCATTCCTGGACTCCGGGGCAGCAGGAAACTTCATTGATTCTTCCTTCGTCAAGAAATCTCGCTTCCCTGTTGTGTACACTCTGAAGAAATTTCCTTCCTAATTATTGAGTGTCCTAATACCCCACTTATCCTTGGTCTTCCGTGGCTCAGACTACACAATCCTACTATCAATTGGGCCACCGGTGAACTCACTGCTTGGGGTTCCTCCTGCCGTTCTAAGTGTTTGCCATCTCCAGTCGTGCCACTCCATGTCTCATCTGTCATGCCAGACCCTTCTCCTTTGCCTAAATGCTGTGATAACTTCCGTGATGTCTTTGAGAAAAAGAATGCTGAGACTCTCCCTCCATATAGGCCTTATGATTGCCCCGTTGAACTGATCCCTGGCACTATGCCTCCGAGGGGCAGAATGTATCCATTGTCTGTCCCATGCATCGACTACCGGGGTCTTAACAAAATCACTGTCAAAAACCGTTATCCACTCCCCTTAATTCCTGAACTCTTTGACAGATTAAAAAACGCAAAGGTTTTCTCCAAACTTGATCTTCGAGGTGCTTACAACCTGATCCGCATCCGCCAGGGGGATAAGTGGAAAACTGCATTTAATACCCGTGATGGCCACAATGAGTATCTCGTCATGCCCTTCGGCCTATGCAATGCTCCTGCTGTCTTCCAAGACTTCATCAATGACATCTTTCATGATATGCTGCAATCCTGTGTCGTGGTTTACCTCGATGACATCCTGGTGTTCTCTTCTTCATGGTCGGAACACATTCCTCAAGTCAAATCTGTGCTACAACGTCTCAGAGAAAATAATCTCTATGCTAAGCTGGAAAAGTGCGAATTCCATAAGTCTAAGATTTCCTTCCTTGGGTATATTGTCTCTTCCTCCCGTTTTGAGATCGATCCTGCCAAGATTTCTGCAGTGACTGAGTGGCCTACCCCTGTAGGCCTAAAGGCCATTCAACGTTTTCTAGGCTTTGCCAACTTCTACAGAAGGTTTATTAGAAATTTTTCTCAGATCGTTGCTCCCATCACTGCCCTCACTCGTAAGGACTCCAAGTCACTTTGGTCTCCTGTGGCCCAGAAGGCCTTTGCATCTCTAAAGTCGGCTTTCGTCTCTGCTCCGGTCCTGATCCATCCGGATACTTCTCGGCCGTTCACCTTGGAGGCTGACGCCTCTGATAATGGGGTAGGTGCTATTTTATCCCAGCGAGTGGATTTCCAAGGTCCTCTTCACCCCTGTGCCTTTTTCTCCCGGAAGTTATCATCCGCCGAGAGAAATTACAATATTGGCAACCGTGAACTATTGGCCATTAAGCTAGCCTTGGAGGAATGGCGTCATCTCCTAGAAGGTGCTTCTCAGCCAGTCACAATTCTTACTGACCATAAGAACCTAGAATATATTTCCTCCGCTAAGAGACTGAATCCACGACAAGCCAGATGGGCGTTATTCTTTTCTAGGTTCAACGTCTTTATTTCTTACAGACCTGGCTCCAAGAATGTCAAAGCTGATGCCCTATCCAGATCCCTGTCTCCAGAAGAGGCTCCTTCAGTCCCTCCTTGTTCTATTATTCCCCCTCAACGAGTGGTGGCCCCGGTATCCTTAGCTCTGCCGGCTTCTGAAGCTACACCACTGTGCCCACCTGGTAAGACTGTCATTCCTCAGGCTAAGATTTCTCAAATTCTCTGGTGGGGTCCTTCCACTAAGATTGCAGAGTTTACTACTATCCTGGTAGTTGTAGATCGATTTTCCAAAATGGCCCACTTCATTCCTCTAAGGAAGCTCCCGTCTGCAGTTCTCCTGGCAAGTATCTTTATTAAAGAGATTTTCCGACTCCATGGTTTCCCGTCATCTATTGTATCTGATCGTGGGGTCCAATTTGTCTCCCGCTTTTGGCGGGCCTTTTGCAAATTGTTAGGAATTGGGCTAAATTTTTCTTCTGCATACCATCCTCAGAGTAATGGTCAAACTGAAAGAACCAACCAAGTCCTCGAGCAGTTTCTTCGCTGTTATATTTCGCAAAACCATGACAACTGGGCCGAACTTCTCCCTTGGGCTGAATTCGCTTATAATAATCTCCAGCATGAAGCCTTAGGTTCCTCTCCGTTTGCTTGTGTTTATGGACGGAATCCTCTGTCCCTACCTCCTTCTGTACTCAAGGTGGATGTGCCCGCTGCTGAGGCTGCCGTTCATGACTTCAAGTCTGTTTGGTCATCTGCTCATCAAGTTCTGGTAAAAGCATCTCTCCGTCAAAAGAAGGCAGCAGATAAACGTCGTAGACCTGCCCCTTGTTTCGCAGTTGGAGATTCCGTCTGGCTGTCTTCTAAGAATATCAAGCTTCGTGTTCCTTGTCCTAAGTTAGGTCCTCGTTACATTGGTCCTTTCAAAGTCAAGGAGGTCATCAATCCTGTTTGTGTTAAGCTCGAACTCCCTCCCAGTATGAATATTTCGAACTCCTTCCATGTCTCCCTCCTCAAGCCTGTGGTTTGCAATGCCTTTTCTTCTGCTTCTCCTTCCCCTACTCCGGTTTTGGTTGATGGGTGTCAAGAATTTGAGGTCCAGGAGATTGTAGATTCCCTCAAGATTAGAGGTTGAATGTTACATTCAATACCTTATTCACTGGAGGGGGTTTGGTCCCGAGGAGAGATGTTGGGTGGCAGCTAAGGATACTCATGCTCCACGATTGGTAAAGCTGTTCCACAAAAAGTTTCCCGGGAACCTTGGGAGCCCCCAGTGGGTGCTCCTGAGAGGGGGGGTACTGTGAGGAGTGCCGGGAGACCGGCGCGCGTTCCTACCTTCAGGTCCCCGGTCTCCTCCTGTACAGCGCGCTCCTGCGCGCACCTCTCCTCGGCGCGTTCCGACACGCAATGGCAAGGGGCGCGCGCATGCGCAATAGCTTTAGGCACTCTGGGCGCTGTGCGATGATGTCAGCGGACGCAATGACGTCACTATGGCACCAAATTCAAACTTTAAAAGCGTTTCCTTGCTTGTTTTCCTTGCCCAAGCTGGTCCTGATTTCCTGGTGCCTTGCTAAGCTGTCTTGTATCTGATTCTCTGGTTTTTGACTTCCTGCCTGACTTTTGACTACGATCCTTGCCGCCTGCCACCGACCTTTGCCTGACTTTCGACTACGATCCTTGCCGCCTGCCACCGACCCTTGCCTGACCACGACTCTGATTTCATCTTAACCCTTGGTACCACGTATGAATAACCTTGGCCGTAAGTAGGATCCCTGCCTCTCCCACCGCAGAAAGTCCGGGGCCCCAAAAGGGCGTCGGTGAACACCGGGGTCGGCAGGGCTCTTTTTTCAACCCTATGTAACTATGTAACTTGGTTATCTACCAAGGGTATGTACAAATGTGCAGAACTACAATAGCAAAACATTTTTAGAATGCTCCAATAGATCACTGTCTTACTTATCAGTTATAGGAATCGACAAAATCACTCCCAATCCTCATGCTTTAATCAAAAAAGAGACTGAATGGATATTTTATTTACAAACCAGACAACCAGAAGGTCTTAACTACGAATATGATGTAACCTGTTATGTTTAAAAAATTCTTTATCTGATCATTTCAATATGTTTTTTTGACTATTATGCCTAATGGTGGATATCATCCCACTTTCCTACATAGGAGATATATATGTAACCCTTCATAATCCTTTTAAGTACCTTTTAATTTACTTAATTTAATGTATATTGTTATTGGCCAATTTTGGAACTTCCCTATTGGCTACTTTGGCTTTAAATATTGTGTATTTGAGAGTGTAATGCAGCCTATGATTAAATACCCTTTAGGTACGAAACACGTAAGGCTTCTTTTGTTTTATGTATCGATTAAATAAATTGTAAACATTTTATTCACTACAAGCTGCTTTTTTTTTAGCTTTTTTGACATCCTGTGGAAACCAGAGTGCCTGCCTGCTTTTCTTTTTGTGAATTCCTAAATGGCTTCCTAAGCTGAAGGTCTGGGGCAAGAGCACCTGGGCCCACCTTTACCAGGGGTAAGATCATACAACTTGGCTATTACTGTGATAACCTTGTGTGGTCCCCTGTGGGGGTGCAGAGCCCCTGCCGTGGCAGCCAGTCCGATCCTGGTTATAACCAAACCTGTAATGCTATTTTACCAATTTTGTTTGTAACAAAACAAAGTATTTAATATGCCTGGCTTGCAATGACTTCCAAACTACCAACTGGCTCTTTCTGTTCACAATAGGCCCCTCTAGAGGGCATGTTACATGGCAACATTAGTAGTGTTTAAAAGGTTACTACAGTAACCTCATTTAAGTCTGCAAGTGCAGTGGGCAACTTGTGCTTTTCCCCGCAGTTGCACCTAAAATGATTTTCATTAAAGGTGTCAAAATTCACTCTTCTGACTTCTTTATAGTTGCACTTTGGGCATGTGCACTTGCATTTATTGTGGTAAATCAGAAACAACTGCGGTAACACAGTGCAATTGCACCTAGACAATTGCCCATTTGCATCCGCAATGACACTAGAATTCTCGGGGGAAAAAATGCATTGTGGGGAAAAATAAGGAGATTACACTCAAAATTGCACTTTGCATCTTAGTAAGTGAATGCACCTTTATATATAAGCAACTAAAGCAGAAAGATAGAAAGCTGAGACTGCAACGAACAGTCGTTGAAACAATTTCTGCAACATCAGGTCAAGTTAATGAAGAAAATAAGTGAGGCAATGACTGATTTAATGCAAAACAGAGCACAGTGATCAATACTTCCTTTTGCTTACTGTGTTGGAGCTAGACATTATGAACCTTTTTTAAATTTTAACTTCTGCTTGTAGTAAACATACTCCTGTAAATGCTTTATTTTACGATATATAGTTAATGGTGGATGCAGCTTTTGAGAAAGTGGTGTGATACCACGAAACACGTCAAGCGTTTGGTTTTTTTCTGTATAAGCACAACATGCTTTTAAAGAGACTGAATAAATAAATAAGGATTTTTACATATTTAACATTTTTATGGTATATAATGTACTTATGGTATATAAGAGATTAAATAAATTGGTCCGTAAAATTTTACATTAAAATTACCTCATCTTGATAAAATGTTGTAGTTTAGATTCAGTATACATAGATTAATTTTAAGGGGTTTCATCATTGGGGTCACCCCAAATGAAGCAGCAACATTTGTTGGATGACCCTAAAGTGGGAGGGGCCAACAACAGCCAATCAAATTTTACCCATTGACTTTTATGGGGAAATTGAAACTGCTGCCAATCTTACAGCTTTGAGGCTACACTTCCAAACTTAAATCACATAGTCATGGGGTCAGCCTGAATAAAAATATGATGATTGTTGGATGCCCCAAAGTGGGCGGAGCTGTGAACAGTATCAGATTGTACCTACTGACTTGGCAGAAATACAACTTACTGCCAGTCTCACAGTAACAACACTGGGGTCCCCAAACTTTGCAGGGTTAGGCACCAGGTAACTGCGGTTCAAGGTTAGAAAAAGTGGGAGCCAAAAGGGCCACCAATCAGATTTTAACTATTGACTTTCAGTGGGGAAATTCAACCTGCTGCCATTCTCACAGTATTATTTCACCTATTGGTTTGATGCCAGGGTTCCCAAACTTTGCACAGTCAGTCACTGGGTGACTACGCATTCAAGTTTTTTTTTTTTAAAGAAAAGTGGGCAGAGTCACCAGCAGCCAATCAGATTTTACCTATTGACTTTCAATGGGGAAATCCAACCTGCTGTCATTCTCACAGTATTAACAACAGGGTCCCCAAACTTTTCAAAGTTGGTCACTAGGGGACTGCAGTTTTAATTTTGAAAAGTGGGCAGAGCCACCAACAGCCAATCAGATTTTACCTGTTGAATTTTATTGGTTTGATGCCAGGGTTCCCAAACTTTGCACAGTCAGTCACTGGGTGATTACGTATTCAAGTTTTTTAAGTGGGCGGAGCCACCAACAGCCAATCAGATTTTACCTATTGACTTTTAATGGGGAAATTTAACCTGGGTCACTAGGGGACTGCATTTTTAGGTTTTAAAAAGTGGGTCCCTAAACTTTGCAGAGTTAGTCACTGGGTAACTGCAGTTCCAGGTTAGGAAAAGTGGGGGAGCCACCAATCAGATGTCACTCGTTGACTTTCAGTGGGGAAATTTAAATTGCTGCCATTCAGACACTTTTAAAACCAGGGCCCCCAAATTTTGCACAGTGTTTTTTACTATATAACTGTGGTCCAAGGTTAGAAAAAGTGGGCGGAGCCAACAACAGATTAGATTTCATTCAGTGACTTCACCTTTTTCAACCCAACATGAAGTTTGTTCCCAAACTTCCCTTTGTAGTTTGTAATGTTGTTGTTTTTCACAAAATGTCTCCTTTAAACTACAATTCCAGAGAGACTGAATGGATCTCCTATATTTGTTGGTCAAGTCTGAGTTTCCTGATCACTCTTGGTATGATAGGTAATAAAAACAAGGCATAAACTAGAGCAAAGTGCCATGTCTGAGCTAAAGCTTCCAATACCTCTCTGACATGCGATCCGTGAAAAAACAGAGAAAACACCTTGGAATTTTGATTTGAAGCAATTAAGTTGATAGTTGGAGTAGCCTTCTGAGGAAACATTTCTGGAAGCACTTCTAGATGAAGAGCTTACTCTCTAGGACAGTGCTGTCCAACTTCTGTGGCACTGAGGGCCGGAATGTACAGCAAAAACCTGCCATATGCTGCCTGTGTGCGCCACACTCTGCCTGTCCTATGCTGCCTGTGCGTGCCATACTCTGCCTGCCCTATGCTGCCTGTGTGTGCCATACTCTGCCTGCCCTATGCTGCCTGTGTGTGCCATACTCTGCCTTTCCTACCCTACCTGTGTGTGCCATACTCTGCCTTCCCTACCCTGCCTGTGGGTGTGATACTCTTCCTTTCCTACCCTGCCTGTGTGTATGGCACACACAGGCAGCCTACAGTGACACAATGCTGCCTTCAGGCTCCTACAGTCTGCACAATAACTATATATTAAAAAACTTTTTAATTGCAGTACCACCTCAGTATATGTTCTTTTTATAGTGTGCAGGGTTTATTTTTGGGTTTCTACTGCTCCTACAGTCTGAGGTGTGAACAGGTGAACAATGTCGGTGATTACAGCCTGAATCTGAGGTGTTAACCATGCAGGGGGCCAGTACTGATACCATTTAAAGCTTACACAAAGGTAAATTATCAAAGCAGCCAGACAGGTGGGGGGCCACACAGAGGGGGTCCGCGGACCGCCAGTTGGACAGCACTGCTCTAGGAAGAATCTCTACCTTAAATAATCTCTTTATATCTCAAGACTTTGGCTCAAGACCTTTGATATCTTCCTCTGACATTGGTGTTTTATATAACAGGCCACTTATTTTCTCAGTCAGAATTGGAACATTGCTATTTTTAGTCCAGTTTAGTGATTTTCGGGAGTAGAACTTTAGACACTGATTTCATTTTCATTGTTTAGGAATTTCTGCAAACAAAAACCTCCTTCCACCACCTTTATGGCAAAAAAACACCAGTTGAGGAATTAAAAGGAAACTGTATCCCTGAAAAGTGCCCAAGTAAAAACATATCCAACAAAACAGCCCATATGTAAAACACTACTTTTTCTAAACACAACATTTTCATGAAAATACTTTTCTAGCAGTACAGGTATGGGATCCGTTATCCAGAATGCTTGGGACGTGGGGTTTTCCGGATAAGGGGTCATTCCTTAATTCAGATATCCTACCTTAAGTCTGCTAAAAAAATGAATTAAACAGTAATTAAACCCAATAGGATTATTTCGCTTCCAATAAGGATTAATTATATCTTAGTTGGGATCAAGTACAAGGTACTGTTTTATTATTACAGAGAAAAAGGAAACCATTTTTAAAAATGTGAATTATTTAATTAAAATGGAGTCTATGGGAGATGGCCTTTCCGTAATTCGGAACTTTCTGGATAATGGGTTTCCGGATAAGGGGTCCGGTACCTGTATGTGCCATTGGATACATTAAATAAAATAATTGCTATTTTACACTTTTTTACACTTCTTTCTGTTACAGTTAGCGGAGGGATTCCCAACCTTTCTTAATCATGAGCCACAGTCAAATGTAAAAAGACTTGGAGAGCAAGACAAACATCATAAAAGTTCATGATGGTGCCAAATAAGGGTTAAGATTGGCTATTAGCCTCTATGCACACTATTAGTGTATAGGAGGCTTTATTTGGTAGTAAATCTTGGTTTATATATATATATATATATATATATATATATATAAATAAATAAATTTTTTTTTAACATGTTTTTATTGGTCTTTTACATATAGGGTTAATTCACATATTGAGTTTTTCTTTTCTTATATAGTGTGTGTGTGTGTATATGTGTGTGTGTGTATATATATATATATATATATATATATATATATATATATATATATATATATATATATATATATATATATATATATGTGTATGTCTTCAATATGATTTGTTTACATTGATATACAGTGTTAATGTTATTGTTTAGATTTTACCATCTATATGTATCTCCATTAACAAAATTATGCATAATAAACTAATAGACATCAAACATAATGACCCTCCTTTGAGTCCAGTCTGTTTTTGTATTTAGGAGACGTTCACTCTTGTTGACAACATCCTGGCTGTTTTGTGGCTCCTGGGCGGCGCCGTCCGTTGTGATCTCTCATCGTGTGATAATGTTTGAATGTAGTTCTGTGTTTCTATTAGTAATTGATTGTTTCTTATCCGTTTCGTACCATGTAGTATTCTGTAGGGAGTGTATTGTTACATATTTTGTATGATCAGGGAGGGATGTTATCTAGTTTGTCCAGTGTGTAAAAAATTTGGTTGTATTTTCTGTGTCATTGTTTCCAGCCAAACCATGTAGATTGTAGAAGATGTAATGTAGTTTTTGTTTGGTCAGTTCTATTGTTGGTTGTTCCGGGTAAGATTGTCTTGCGTGCAGCTGCAGCAAGATATTCTGCAAAGGTTCTTTCGGATTTTGTGAGTGGGGTTGGTTGATTTAGTTTGCTGAAAAGGGCCCATTCAAGAGAGGGATGTAGCGGTTTCCTTGTTAAACCGGACCAATAGTTACTAATTTGTGCCCAGAAATGTTGTATCTTCGGGCATGTCCAAAGACAATGTTCTAAATCTGCGTCTGGGGTGTTACAACGTAGGCAGGTATATTTTATGTTGTCTAAGTGGAGTCAGGTAGGATCTGTGCAAGATTTGAAGTGTAATTTCTTGGTATTTGCTTGAGGTGAGGAGTTGCATTTAATGGTTGTGGAGTTTGAAGTGTAATGTCTTGTGTTGTTGTCTGTGGCAGCATGTTTGTCTATTTTGCTAAAGTTTTATCCTCACTTCCTTTACACAGTATATCGAGATTCGTAGTATTTTGTATAGCTCGGATGTGGATTTTACTGTTGTATTGTCTTTCCATAGAAGATTAAGGGGATTAGTTTTACCTGTTTCCGAGAGGTGTTTTAATGTGCTTGTTGTGAAATGTAAAATTTGTAGAAGGAGAAAAAAGTTTTGTGATGTGAAAGGATATTTGGATGTTAATATTTCTTGAAAGAATTGAGAGATTTGGCCCTACTAGTTTTTTTTTTCTGAAGTGTCTGCCATACTTATACTGTATGAGTGTATGAATAGGGGGTTTTCTCGCATTGTATGTGGGATGTCTGTGAAGGGCATGTGTAAAAGGCGATTTAAAGATAGTCTGGTTACAGGAAGGTGGTCTAGTTCATTTGTGGTATATGTGTCTCTGTGCCACAGCCAATCTCCTATATATCTAGTAAGGGCCGTTTCATTAGATTCTTTAATATTGGGGAAATTGAGTCCACCTTCTTGTTTAGATTGTTGTAGTTTTATAAGGCTTATTCTTTATTCGCTTAAGGTCTTTAGGTCTTATCTGACATGGTAACATCTGCATGACATATAATAGTTTGGGAAAGAATATCATTTTTAGTAGGTGTATGCGACCAAAAAAGGTGAGCTTTAGTTTTTCCCAGGTTGAAAGTTCCTGTTGTAGTGAGTCTATTTTATGTCTCGGGTTTAGTTTATATATTTGTTGTTTTGGGATATTGATTCATAAAAAATGTATGTATTATTTTGCTTTACAGAAGGGGAGGTTTTTAGACCATTTTGTTTTAAGGGTGTGTTTCAGAAGTAACGCTTCAGATTTTTCCAAGTTGATTCGGAAACCTGTAATGGTTCCGAATCTATTTATTATTTGTAGTAGTGTAGGGATATCTTGAGCAGGGTTATTGATGATTAGCATGATGTTATCTGCAAATGCTACAAGTTTTTGAGGTGTTTGTCCCAATTGAATGCCTGTGTATAGTGGATGGTGTAGAATATGCCGAATAAGAGGGTCTATGGCTATGTTAAAGAGAAGGGGAGAGAGGGGGGGCAGCCTTCCCTCGTCCCTTTTTGGATTTGAAAATATTCAGAGTTAAGCCCATTTACTGTAAGTTGTGCTGTTGAAGAGGTATATAGTGAGAGCATATGAGATACCTGAGCATTGAGCATATGGATGCCAAAGTGCTGGAATTTCAAAAGTCTACGAAGATATATGTGTGAAATTCTGTTGAATGCTTTATGGATGTTATGAGCTCCTGAGTAGTGGGTGAAGTCTCTAGCGAGTGGGTGTACGTATCTGTATGTATCTTGCACTTGAAAAAAATTGCTAAGTGTGTGTGTAAAGGTTTTGCTCTAGTCTTGGTTTGTAAAGTGTATGTACCTGTTTTGTCCATGGTTGTATCCCATATCACGTTTGTGTCTCCGCCTAGAATCAGGTTGGATGCCCCCCAGGAGTCAAGTTTTTGTAATAATTCTGCAAAGAAATATTTGTTTTCATTAGTAGTTGCATAGATATTACATAGATATTATACTATGGTATATTTGATTCCTTGTATTTCTAGATTGACTATTAGATATCTCCCTGCTCTATCCTTGTATGTTTTTAGGATTGAGCAGCATAGATTTTTATTAAGTATGGCTACTCCTCTTGTTTTATTCTGTAAGAGGCTGCTATCGTATTTCGTAGCCATTTGTCCCATAGTGTACAGTTATCTTTCTGACGCCAATGCGTTTCTTGTAAAAGTATAATATATACGTTTTCACGCTTAAGTTTATCTAGTACCTTTCTTCTTTTAAAGGAGAAGGAAAGGCAAAGTCACTTGGGGTGCCAAAATATTAGGCAAAATATTTTCACTCTAATGTGCATGCGCCGGTCCCAGGAATTTGCCGGCAAAACGAAGCAGGAAGCGCTCACTACAGGTACCCCGGGTTGGTGCTGTTTTCTCCTAACAGGGGCACCAGCCCGGGGTACAAGGTAAGCGATTAAAGTCACCTGGGGGTGCCTAACATTTTGGCACCCCCAAGTGACTTAGCCTTTCCTTGTCCTTTAATTGAAGTATTTAGGCCTCCAACATTCCAGGAGATCACTTTGATTTCAAGATTGCTGTTTTGATTTTCAGTGTTTATTATCATTATAGAGTGGTAAATTTGTTGTTTTATCCTATTCCCTCTCTGAATAGTTCAGAGAGGTTTTGGGAGAAGATTTGAGAGGATGGTCCGTCCCAGCGAGCGGCCATTTCCTTTTTTGTGATCTCCTGAAATGTTGTGCCTCTATAGCACTATGTATTAGATTAGGCTGGACTTTTGGCCTATGGGTCATATGTTTTAACCATAAAACTTTGAGTATAACAATAAAACTTAAACATTTTACCAAAGCATATAATTACATTGTTTTCATATCAAACCTTGCCTTTTGGCTTCAAAAGTTTTTGGGAACAGATAGGTAAGTAGAGGTATAGAGATAAATGTTAGGAACATTGTTTAGGGTTAACTGGCTGTCTGTTAACCAAGTAAAGGAAGGGGTGGTAAGGAGCAAAGGAAAGAGGGGGGAGGAATGGGGTGGAGGGAAGTTGAATAGGGATGGTAGGGTGTTAAAAGTTATTTATTTATTTATTTTTGTATAGCTGCCTGGATGCTGTGCCCTATCGGGGCTCGTTCAGGTTTTGTTACTACCCATTTTACCATGTTTTGAGTTCAACAGTTTGTTGATAGAGGTTCATGGGTGGTTGTCTGGGTTTTGTTGTCGGAGGTAATCCAATGCTTGTTTGGGGGTTTCAAAGAGTAATGGTTTGCCAGTTGTTTTGTCCCATATCTTTAGTTTTGCTGGAAACATCAACGCAAATTTGTATCCTGATGTATAAAGAAGTTTGCAGGTGGGTGAGAATTCTCTACTTTTCCTAAAATTGAAGCTGAGAAGTCTTGAAACAGGAATAGTTGGTGGTTGTCATAAGTCAGTGTAGGCTTCCAGTATTCGGGATCTGTCTGTATAGTTTAGGATTCTGAAAATGACTTGTCTTAGTCTTGTATTGTCATTGGATGGAGGAGGTCCAATTCTGTGAAATCATTCTATTTGAAATGGAGTTTTGTTCATGTCAATTTAGAGTTCTTTTGGGAGCCATTCTGTTAGTAGTGATTCTAAGTCTTTCCCTTTTAGTTGTTTCAGGAATTCCAACCAGTCAAAGATTATATCATCTGCTGCGGTTTTCTAGGTCCTCCATTTTGTCTGCCAGTATTGTGATTTCTTTTTGTTGTAGATCAATTGTTTGTTGTGCTTTTTCTAGTTCGTCTTCTAGGGTAGAGATTCTAGTTTCTGCTTCAGTGATTTTTTGTGCTTGGTCTGTGAGTTGTTGGAGGACTTCCCCAATCAAGTCTTTAATGCTGGCTAATTTTTGTTTTAGTAGTGGACCCAAGATTTGTATTAATTCTTGTGTTGGTGTTGTTTCTGCCATTGGTATTGGTTAGGTTTCTTGTGATGAGTTTTGTTCTGAGGTTCTTTTTGGTGTCTTTTTGTTTTGATTTGGGGATTCTTTGTGGCATTGTGTTTGATTGTCCAAGGTATTTTTCTATATTAAGGTTTGTTCCTTATTTTGTTTGGTTCCTATTGTTATCACCTGTTATGTTTCTGGTTTTATTTACATAGACCCCTTTGGTATTTCTTTTATTGTGAGGCAAAGTTTTCAAGAAATTGTTCTCATTTGTTACTTCTTTATAAAGTCATTTTTGTTTAGCACAAAGTTGAGTAGGCAAGCGTTGTAGTAGCGCATGGTTTTGTAGTCTGCCCTCCCGTGACTTAGTTTGGTTGGATTTGTAAATAGTTGTTAGGTAGGAGTACCTTGTCAGTCCGGGTCCGCAGTGAATGTTCGCCAGTGGTGGTGCTCTATCAATACGGCGTGTTTTGTTTTGGCCTCAAAGTAGTGTTGTGTTCTAGTAGGTGCTGTATTTGTATATAGTTAATTTAGTTTCTTTTGATTATGCCCATTTTCTCTTGACAAAATAGCAGGTTTGTGGTCCTGAATTTTGGTTAAATCTGCCCTCCCGTGACTTGGTGTATTTTTCCCTATAAAATAGTTGTTTAGGAAGGGGTACCTGATTTGTCCGGGTCCGCAGTATGTGTGGGTCGGTAGCTGCGTTTTTTCAAGATGGCGCAGTAGCGTCTCTCCTAGGCCTCAACGCTGAGCTACGTTTCCCGCTGTCCTCCTGTAACCATTCCGAAATCCTACAACTGAGCCCTTTATCAGTATTGATGCCGGTTTCGCTGTTGTTTTCCAGCATGAGGTATGCCGTTATGCGGTATGTGTCTCACCTATTAGTCGGTCGGTTCGGTTAGGTCCGCGGCTTCAGTGTGCTGGCTTCCATGGTTGCAATGCGATGGGGGTAAATCTTATTTTTATTCAACTACTTATTGAATACTTGCTCAATAAGTTGGACCAAAACGTCAGATTGTGGTATGTTTCATCATGTAAAATAACTATTGTGTTTCTTTACAAAGGAGAGTTTTGATCCTTCTGTATGTTCATATGCATAACTCTTTGATCTTGCACCTCATGGAGTAGAAATCCAGTAGCACACTGAAGCTTTGGTAAGTTGACAGCATGTGCAGGGCGTGCAGAGGGTATTATAGGTAGGGAGGGCCTACAATTTTTTTTATGTTTTCTTACTACAGTTACTAAAGATTGCAGGGTGCAACTTCTTATGTGCCATCCATTGTAATAGTCAAGTACTTGCATTTACAGCACTGCAGATTGTTAGATTCTGTATATACAATTGTAATAATAACCACAAACAGACATACATTCATCTTTATATAAAGAATACAGTTCATGAGTATGAAATGTTTACATGTTATGGTATAACTGGAGCAATAATACCAATATTAATGTAAATATTGTAAAAGATGATTTGTAAATGTTTTTGCTCTTTGCTCTTTAAAATAATTTGCAGGTTTAATTTTTTGCTGTCATTAATTTATTGGAGAATGCTTTACTAAGCATCTAAGATGATAAAGTCATAATTAAGAGATACATGATTGTACAGATACACTTAGGGGCCCATTTATCAATGTACGATTGGTTACAAATAGAAAAAAATATTTTCCGGGACTTTTTCATTAATTTGTGTGACTTTTTCGTACTTTGCGACAATTTGTGCGACAAAATTGTATTTGTCGCAATGAGTAAGAAAATTTCATTTTGCAATGCAAGCACAATTGCACAACACTAATAAGGAATAAAACTTTGGGTACACTGAGACCATTCAGAAAGATAACTGCAAGTATACATACTCCTATCAACAACAGCGCCAACATTCCCATGAGGATTCCACTCAAAGGTTGTGCTATTATTAGGACCTATGCAGAGTTACATAGATAGTTACATAGTTACATAGGGTTGAAAAAAGACCAGAGTTCATAAAGTTCAACCCATCCAAGTAAATCAATTTTAATACAATTATTAACACTATTCTATTGAAGTCACACCATTCTAACACAAGTACATTGTGGATGCTTTATTGTGTCCATATGGGTGCATTGCTGACCAGTTAAGATGGTTTCATCTTGGTATGTATCTGCATTGTGGGTAAAAAACATGGTTAACTCATTGAATATTGGCTTTCTGTGATCATATGACATCTATGACATAACCTTTTATAAGACTAAATATTTTTTTTTTTTTAACAGCTGGGGTGTGAATTGAGTGACTGAAGGAGCAACTTTTCTTAATGCAAGCTACATTGGTCAATGTCTGTTGCTTTTCTGAAATACAGAAATTAGAAAGATATACAAACTTTCAATCTTGATTTAATCCACAAGCACTATAGTTTCCTTAAACACTGATAATGTAACATAATGAAAAAACAATCCAAATCACCTTCTACAAAATACAAATTATTTTTATATTAAAGATTTATTACAACACAATTACAAAATTTCCAGTAAAAAATTATGTAAAAGTAACAAATTCAGGGAAAATCATAGGTAAAAAACACGCCAAGATTAATGCAGAACTCCATTCTCCTCTAAAGTGGGTGACAAATCACCTATAAAATGCTTTCCCACTGACATGAATGTAAATCCCCAGTGGGAAAACATACACACTGAATAGTAGCCCAAAGTTGCTATGCAAGGCAACTTATAGCTAAACACAAATCACAGGCATGTGTATGTTTGTGTATGTCTCCTCGGGTACCATAGATAGTCCTTAGACATATGGCAATAGGATTAGAACTTCAGTAGTTTCCTAACTTTATGCAGTATTTGTATGTTAAACAAAAGGTAATTTTATTTGAAGGACCTGTTTTTGTGGGGCCCCTTAGCACCTTATTATACCATTATATGTTCCACAATGTGATGTTGAAAACAGCTGTTGAGATAATGGCTGCATGAGAGGTTGAATTCTTCTCTTTGAAAACCCTGATATCAAATACAGTAAGTTCAGCAAATCAGAGATGTAATATGTAAATTCACCATGAACCCCAGAGAATACCAAACAATTCAAATAATGATTAGCATTTAAATTCATTTCTGAATGTGAAACAAGTGCATTGCTGTTAGATGTGTGAGAGATACAAGCAGTAAGAACACAGTTTGGTGTATTTTCCTCCATTGTTAAAGGTGTGATATGTGTAGCACCCGGGAAAATGCCTGGTTTAGCAGAAGCTAGTGCTGTTTTCATGCAAATGGATTAGGAAAAGCCATATAAGGGAGTCTGGGAGTAAATGTAGGGTTAATAGGATAGGTCTTCCATTCCATACTCCAGTTTAAGGGCTCTGGTACACGGGGAGATTAGTCGCCCGCGGCAAAACTCCCTGCTCGCGGGCGACTAATCTCCCCGAGTTACCTTCCCCCTGCCATCCCACCGGCGAACATGTAAGTCGCCGGCGGGATGGCAGACGCGGCGGCGCGATTTCGCGCAAATCGCCGAAAAAGACTCGCGAGGCTTTTTTGGCGATTTCCCGAAATCGCCCCGCCGCGTCTGCCATCCCGCCGGCGACTTACATGTTCGCCGGTGGGATGGCAGGGGGAAGGCGACTCGGGGAGATTAGTCGCCCGCGAGCAGGGAGTTTTGCCGCGGCCGACTAATCTCCCCGTGTACCAGAGCCCTAATATGTTGATTTGGCCAGCTGTAAGTAGCTGCCTGATTAGGCTGCAGGTGAGCAGCAAATAAAAGGGCTGTGGGATTACACAGAGAGGTGATAGGTGATTGGAGTTTAAGGTTGGGGACTCAGAGGGGTTCACTCTCAGAGCGGGGCACAGGGCAGGAAATCTGCCTGCCTGTGTTAGGAACTCCCAGAGGGGCTGGGGGTGCTGCCTGCCACTGCAAGGAGCAGAGGGAGTGGTAACCAAGTGAGGAGTCACCCAGAGAGTTGCCAGGAGTCACAGAGAAAGGTCTCAGAGCAGGGCACAGGGCAGGAAGATTGCCTGACTGTGTGAGGAACTCCCAGAGGGGCTGGGGGTGCTGCCTGCCACTGCAAGGAGCAGAGGGAGCCGTGACTACGTGTTTGAGTGCCGGAACGTTGAGGCTTGGTGAGAAGCCTAAGTGTGCCAGAATCTGGTGAGCTGGTATCCCAAGAGGGGAGAGACAGAAGGGCTGAGTGAGTAGCCCAGAGTGTTCACGAGTGTGAGAGTCACCGTGGATGTGTGAAAGCCATTGGGGATGGTGAGAAGCCCCGGGAAAAAGGTTCCAGTATGAAAGTTACCCTGGAAGGTGAGAGCCCTGAAGCAGTGACAAATCCTAACTGTGTTTGAACTGTTTATGAACTGACCTTTATATTTATGTTGGGAGGAGTCTACCCCAAATAAACCTATGATCACATGGTCACATACTGATCACATGGTTACGTATTGTGTCCCTGTCTCTTATGCTCCAGATCCTCTGCATGCCTGCCTACCATTGTTAATTCCCCCAAAATTGCGTGTACAGGCAGTCAGCATGTCACAGATGCCATAAAACTGTGACACAACTGATTTGTGGTCTAGGGTGTTTTAACACTTGCTAAACTGTGCAGGTTTTTGCACCAAACAGTTGCAGTTACAAGATTAATCTTTGGTATTAAATGTTGCCATGGACATAACAAATACTATAACCTATGCTGCTTTTTAAAGACTCAATGTGTTTCACTGGAGAAAAAAAATAAAATATAAATTAAACTAGGCATATTGATTTAAACATGATGCAGTTAATTATATTTCTTCCTAGCCTACCTAACCTATTGCCAATTTTTTTCAGTCATAAAAATTACTATAATTGCCATTGAATAGTCTATCTCTTATATTCTTTTGAGTCAGGGGTATATTGAAATAAATGTATTCATCTTGTTGGAGTCAGAAAGTCAGAATTATACAGAATCCAATATTCATCCTGCAGAGCAATATCAAAGATCCGATTAAAGATAAATTTGCTTATAATGACTCTGTAATCTCCTGTTTAAAGGATCTGTTTCAGGAAGTTCTGCACTTAGTATGACCCTGGGTTGTGTTCATGTAAGATACTTTTACATCTAAATTGCTGTTATTAATTTAAGTGTGAGACCTGACCATCACAGTAGGGAAATGGCATGTTGTGGCTTGCCTGCCACAATTTCTAAAATTCACAATTGTTCATTATTATGATATAACAGAGCATTAATTTGAGTTTGGATGAGTTTTTGAACAAGCAGAATATCCAAGGCTATTGTGATACTAATATCTACAGTTCGTATTACTGGTTGTATATATATAGTTTATGTATGTGAGTGTATAGATTGGTTAGTATAGGTTGTGTGCTGGGTTTACTCGGATGGGTTGAACTTGATGGACAATGGTCTTTTTTCAACCCTATGTAACTATGTAATAATTTAATCTCTTCTAAACTGAAAAATATAATCATCAATTCTCGAGTCAGAACATAGTGGAGTTTTGTATTACTTTGTAAATAAGCCAATGCATATGAGACTGGAATTAGCTCTATCTAGAAAGCTCTGAGATTTTGGAAGGCCATCTTCCATAGAGACAGAAACAAGAGATCCTCTGCACTCACCCATTATCAATATATATAGGGTGAGTGGAGAGGATCTTTTGACCCTCTTTTGCTACATCTTCCATAGAGTCCATTTTAAGACCAACATTTTTCTTCCCTGTAACAACAAAATAGCACATTGTAAATAAACTGCATAACTCCATATTGGTGGCAAAAATATCCTATTTGGTTTTTACACTTTTAAATAAGTGTTCCATTAACAAAAAGACCAATTAAAAACTTCTGTCTGTGCTGTTACTGGGCGGAGACCCATGTATCAGTTTATAGTTTTGCATATATGTCTTATTGGCTAACAGGGAGACCACTCCCTTGGCACTCTGATGTAGTGCTTAGCAGGGGGATGGGTCTGCCTCTTTGGCTGCATCTGCTGACCCAGGTGGATGTTACACTGAGCCTGGGATCAACAGGGCCCCAGTAAAGTGAGTACCCTAGAGGCTGCATCTAACTCTAGTTTGAATGCTGTGGAAACTTCTTCCAGACAGCAAGAGGGAGAACATACTAGGGCCTATCAGTCAGAAAGTCTAGGATCCAGTTACAGAAGGGGGTGTTTATTCCTAGTAGGTCCAACTTTTTTTACCAGCTGCTGTGGAATGACTGTGTTGAATGCTGAGCTGAAATCGATAAATAGCATTCTAACATAGGTGTTCTTTTCATCAGGGTGATAGAGGGTCAGATGAAGGGCAGGCGGAAACTGTAGCGGGTCTAAGTTCCCTGGGAATTTTGTTTTCATGTTCTTTAGTACTAGCTTCTCAAAACACTTTGATATGATGGGCATAAGTGTTATAGGCCGGCAGTCATTAAGACAAGAGACAGTGGGCTTTTTTTAGTACAGGGATGATTTTGGTAGTTTTGAGGCATGCAGGTACAACAGCTAAGCTCATAGATGAAATGAAGATATGAGTGAAGATGCCTGCAAGCTGTTCAGCACATTCCCGTAACACCTGACCTGGAATATTGTCAGGTCCCATTGCTTTCCATTAGTGATGAGCAAAATTTTTTGGCAGGCATGGATTCGTAGTGCATTTCTGCATTTCACCATTGGCGAATTATTTTGTGAAACTTCCATGTAAATTTGCTCATCAAAAAAGTTGTGGTTGCCTCAAATTGGCCACTGTCACGGCAAAAAAAAAAAGACGTCCAACAAAAAAATACATGGGCGACAAAAGTTGTGCGACAAACATGTTTCACGTGTTTTGTGAATTTTCCTGTTTCGATAATTTGAAACAGGACCGATTTGCTTATCACTACTTTCCATGGGTTCACTCTGTGAAGGGTCTTTACATCTTCACTGGTAAAACAGAATACCTGTACCTTGGTGCGGAGCCTTGTAGAAAACCAGGGTTTGTGATTTGCCCGAGTGTTGAGACAGCAACATCCTCAATACACTTTCCGATGAAGCCCGTTACTGAGGTAGTGAACTCATCCAAGTCTAATTCATTTTCATAGGTGGCAGCATCCCTGAACATTTTACAGTCTGTACAGTTAAAGCAATCTTGTAGCGCAAGTATGGCATCGAATTGTTTGTGAGTCTGTAAACTGGGGTGATAAAGATAGAAATATGGTCCGATTTTCCCAGATAGGGGAGGGGAGCAGCCTTGTATGCATGCTGAATATTTGTGTATTGTATACAAGGTCTAATATTGAATCTCCTCTTGTAGTGAAGTTAATATTTTGATGAAATCTGGGTAGAACGGACATTAGTGATGCATTATTAAAATCTCCATTGACTATGAAGAATCCATCAGGATAAGCTGCTTGATCACTTATAACTGTATAAAGTTCACTCAGTGCTCCTCTTGCTTTAGTATTTGTGCTAGCGCTTGGTGGAATGTACACAGCAATAATAATCACCACAGTGAACTCTCTCGAAATGCAAAAGGGTCTGCACCAGACTGCCAAAACTTCCACGGATTCTGAACAATGCACAGAGACAATTGCTGTATCTGTACACTTATTAATTTAAACACACAGCCCTCCACCACCACGTCTCTTACCGGTTAACAAAGCATTTCTATCAGCACGGAAACTGACTAACCCATCTAGCTGAATCACAGAGTCAGCTATGCCTTCATGCTGCCATGTCTCAGTGAAGATGAGTGCACAGCAGTGTTTTACCTCCTTATGGGAGGACAGAACAGCTTTAGACAGTCCAGTTTATTTTCAATGGAACATACATTGGAGAGGAGTATAGAGGGCAGTGCTGGCCGGCTATAGTTCTTCTTCAACCTAGAGTTGATCCCAGCTCGCTTACCTCACTTTCGGCTTTTCGCACACAAACTTTTGCGTAGGCTCGTAGTATGCTGAAACTGTGCAGATCTTTCAGAGTGTCTCTGTCCAGTTTTGCTCCGCTGTGCTCTCCTATATTCAAAAGCTGTTGCCAGTTTATACAGGTATTTTCTGTTTGTTCCTACAACATTAAAGGCACCATGTTTGTGGAACCTGGTGTGGACGCTGCGACCTGTTGCACCACCATCCAGCCTCCTTATCAGCTTGATCTTGTGCAACAACCCCTAAGCTTAGCTTCTTAACAGCTGCCCAGAGCACACTAAGCATATGCAGCATCATTGACCCTTCTAACAAAATCCAAGCTCCTGTGACAACATTAAAGGCACATATCATTATTACTATAGAGATGCTGAACCCTAGGTTGATGCAGTAAATTCAGTATTTAAAATATAGCATTTCTAGCCATATTGACTTTTAGAGTTTAGTTCTCCTTTAAAGAAAATATATTGAGGAAATGAATGATCATCATTTTGTGTTCTTTATTTTTAGCCAGAAACCCCCTCTTTAAATCCACCCATTGAAGTGATGTTCTTAGGGTTCTAAAATTTGCTTTCTTTTTTGACCCAATGCATGTTTGTTAAATGTATTAATATTATGATCACTATTGGCCTAGATCAGTGCTTTCCAACTTCTGTGGCAGAATTTTTCTGGCCTACATGGTGGAAGGCCGATAATGAAAGCAAGTTTTGACTACTCCCCTTTTTTAAACAGCACGCACTTCAAACTATACCCATGTTATCACAAGAGCTTTTAAGACCATACCCTCATTATTGCTGGCAACACAGCAAAAACCCAAATGGTTGGAGCTCACTATAGGGATATCACCCTTCATTCATAAGTGAAATAATTGTCATATTAAGACACACCCTTAAATCCATATGCCTCCTCCTCCTCCTCTGTGGATAGCACAGCAACCCCCACCATATAATTAAACACATTAGGGCCCATGTAATGATTATTTCCAAATGCTAACATACTTCCAGACAAATCCCGCCCAGGTTCACCTTCCGCAGGCAGCATAGGGCAGGCAGAGTAAGGCACATCGTCCGCATAGGGCAGGCAGAGTATGGTACACACAGGCAGCATAAGGAAAGACAGAGTATGGAACACACATACTTTGCCTGCCCTATGCTGCCTGTGTGTGCCATACTCTGCCTGCACTATGCTACAGGCAGCATACAGTGACACAATGCTGGAACTGCTCCTACAGTCTCTCAGGTGTGAACAGGTGAACAGTGTGGGGGTTTACAGTCTGAACCTGAGGTGTTAACAATGCAGGTATTTACAGGTGTGAACAGTACAGTGGGTTATATGTTTAAACAATACAGCCTGAATCTGAGGTGTGAACAATGCAGGGGGCCAGTTAACCTCAGTACTAATACCAATACACAAAGGTAAGCAGTCACAGCAGCCAGACAGGTGGGAGGCCACACAGAGGGGGTCGGTTGGACAGCCCTGGCCTAGATGATCTACAATTGGTACATTTGTAATTCATTCTGGGTAAATAGATTACTAGATTCAATATAGCAATATATTTATCCTATATAGCACCCTTTCTGTTTGGGTTCTCAACAATTTGTGATATGAAGTTGTCATGTCAAACAATTGTTACCATTAACTGTTCTGAAAGTATTACCGTATATACTTGCGTATAAGCCGAGTTTTTCAGCATGAAAAATGTGCTGAAAAACTCAGCCTTGGCTTATACTCTAGTTGATATACGCAACGCTGCTGACGTTGGACATGCGCGCGCTCCCCCGGCTCCTTTGTCAGCCAGGACAGCCCGGACCGGCCTGCCCTCTCCCTCCTTCCCCAGCCGTCCAGCTGCGTCCTACTCCTGCCGGTGAGCCCCGGGCTTTCTTGAGGCTCTTCTCCCAGCGAGGACTCGTCGGGCCGTGGGTGACACACGCTGGATCTCGTGCTCATAACGTCACATCCGGCCTGGCATCCTCCTCAAGCTTCGACTGAGGGGAGGGGGCCGAGGCCGCCGTAGATGAGAGAACTGAGGAGGAGGAGGCACCGCTACAAGATGGCGGCGGGGGAGTGGGGTAGACTGTAAATAATATTCTATAGTGAGGGGTGGGGGAGTGTGTGCTCTCTGGCCTGTTATATACATAGGGGAAGCGCTGCAGCATTAATCCTGCCCTAAAGCCTGGCTTACATAGGGCTACTGTATCAGGCGCTATTGTGTATACATAGGGAACGGCTTGCCTACCTCACAGTAATGCTGGGCTGTAGTAAAGCTGGGCTGTAGTAAAGCTGGGCTGTAGTAAAGCTGGGCTGTAGAAAAGCTGGGCTGTAGTAAAGCAGGGCTGTAGTAAAGCAGGGCTGTAGTAATTTGGCCTCCCCTCCCTGAGGCAGTGCAGTGTATTAAGACATTTATTTGCAAATGACATAAAGAAAAAGGACATACCTTTCCCACCCTAGGCTTATACTTGAGTCAATAAGTTTTTCCAGTTTTCTTAGGTAAAATTAGGTACCTCAGCTTATATTCGGATCGGCTTATACTCGAGTATATACGGTAATTCTCCAATCAATGTCTGGATAGTTAAAATCCTCAATTAGACATATGGCATGCCATAACTTTGCAGCCCTTTCGTTTCGAACATTAGCAGTAACCTACTCCTACCATGAATTTGCCTGTCACCTTACAATGTGTATAAAACTAGGTTTCAAATCAGGCTTAACACACAGACATACTCTTCTTACTTTTTATTTTCCCTATCAATCCAAAACAAGGTATAACCTTAATAATTACTGTCCAGTCACATGACTACTTCAGCCACAATTCAGTAAGTCCAGGTACATCATACTTCTCATCCAGAACCATCAACTCAAGCTTCTTGGATTAGTTTAATTTAATACAGATATATATATAGGACATATGGTCCACCCTGCCATATATGATATCCCCATTCATCCCTCCACCTCAATTTCCCCTTAATGTACCCAGATACTAATGTAACCTATCTTTCATAAAGCTTCTCACAAAGAGACTGACAAATAGTGGTGTCATTATTTATTTGAGTATGTGCCAGCATGGTTTTTTACATGCAAGATATCATGTCAGACAGATCTAATTGCCTTCAATAAGGATGTAAGTAGAAAAATAGGCCTTGGAGTTATAGTGGAATTAATTTACTATTGCTATAGCGCTGGCTGAAAAATATCTTACAAAAAAATACAATAAATACAAAATATTCTAGCTATTATAGTATTACTCCATGTGCCTGTGCTTGATCCATTGCTTTATACTTTTTTTCACAAAGACCTTGAGGCTGGCATTGTATGTACTGTCTGTTTGTGACTGTAAAACCAATAAAATGCTTTCTTGTATACAAATGTGTTCCAAACAAAGGATTTTACAGCTGACACTGAATTAACTCAACCCGTGCAAATTATCCAAAAATATTGGTTATAACATGTACAACATATACAAGTATTTGTTTAGAAACTGCTACAGAAATATAGAAACAGGATTCAGCATGTTCCACTGAATGACCAACAATTTAAGGTCGAATACTTTAAATGTTGATACTCCATGAGGCCAACATTATTACAGTTTCTGTTGGTTATAACCTTTGGATCACAGGGGCGATTTCTGTATTAACCAATGACTAGGCTGCTTCGTCTTCCCACAAAACATGTTAACAAAATACCTACTGGTAATTTAGCACATCTGAAAAAATGCAAAGTATTTTAAAACAAAGATAGTGTAGGCATGTGAATTTGAAGTTGAGATTAAATACAAGTGAAACAAAATTGATATACAATTCAAGTGTTCACATTTAAAACTGGAGAAGCTGTTAAACTTTGTTCAGATTTAACTCATTCGTAGAAGTGAGCGAAATTTTTCACCATGTATGGATTTGCGCCATTGGAGGATTACTTTGTGTAACGGGCGCAAAAATTTACCACGCGTCAATAAAAAAAAAAAAGCATTGTGTGCCAATTTTTCCGACGTGCATTTCGCAAATTTTTCACTGTTTCGCGGCTTTTTTCAAAGTTTCGCAAATTTTTCGGCAAAGCAAAACTTCACAGATTAGCTCATCACTACTCATTAAGCATTATAAATAGGCATTCACTCTAAGTATTAAAGCATAATTTTTCCCTCAGGAAGAGCTCACCTTAAATATGCAATGCTGTTTATATGCTCCAGTTCATAGGAAGAATATTAACCCTTTTACTGCCAATGACGTATGGCGTAAGTTGTTGCAGTAAAAGGTTTAATCTGCCAACAACGTGCGCCATACGTTGTTTGGCAGATAAAGATACACTCTGCAGAGAGTCTGCAGAGTGTATACTTACACATGTATACACAAACACTTTTTTTTAAAAAAATGTTACCACTTTGTTTTTAGTTTCTTTTCCCTGTTTATTTTGACAGCGTGACTATTGGATCAGATATTCTGACCACTAATTACACTGTCGTGTGACTTATTTTGTCGTTTCACTAATTTGCACAATTTTTGTGGTTTTATTGCATTTTTATCACTGTATTAGTATTCCTGATCTGTTTTTAGCATAGCTTTGCCATGTGTAACTTTGGTGTTGAAAAATAACTTTATTTTGAATTCATCAATGTGTACTTTCCAAAAATATATGGTTTTCTGGGGGTCTCTGTATAGTTTAGTGGGTGTTACAGCACATAATATGCCGACAGGGGACTCCTGCACTATTTTCATTTTGGGGTCAGTACATACCGCAGACTTTGGTATATCTATGCATATTGGGCATCAAACTGTTCAGTAGACCTTAGGTATTTCTATTTGGGATGATTTGCCTCTGTATGCAAGAAATTGTGTGAGATAAATGCAGCAAATCGCAACATTTTTAGGCGATTTTCTGAAAAATCGGCAAACAGGAAAGCTTTACGGCTTGGTACTTTGGAGTAAAAAGAAATGTACCCATTATAGATTCTGGGGAATGTGTACTTTCCAAAAATATATGGCTTTCTGGGGTGAATGTACTTTTTTTTGTAGCTTTATCCCACATAAAGGATGTAAATGTGTTGATTTTGCAGGACCTGAAATGACAGATCATGTTCCCATTGGGGCCCCTACATGCCACATATTTGGGTAAACCTATACATATTGGGTATCAAACTGTTCAGTGGACCCCTGGTGTTCAAATTTAGGGTGCTTTATCTTCGTACCTAATTACCTAATGCTATGTGGGAGATAAGATGCTGCAAAGTGGAAGCTTTGAGGGGATTTTTGGAAATGTCATCAAAATTGCCAACTTTAGAAAAGCTTTGAGGCTTGGTACTTTGGAGTAGTTGGTACCCATTTTAGATTCGGGGGAATGTGTACTTTCCAAAAATATGACTTTCTGGGGTGAGCGTACTTTTTACTAGCTTTATCCCACATATAATGATGTAAATGTGTTGATTTTGCTGGAGCTGAAATGACAAAAATGATAGATCATATGGGGGTATGTTCACATTGGGGCCCCTACATACCACATACTTAGGTAAACCTATACACATTGGGCATCAAACTGTTCAGTGGACCCCTGGCGTTCATATTTAGGGTGTTTTACTTGGTTACTTTATGACCTATAGGACATAAGATACTATAGACTGGAAGCTTTGAAGCGATTTTTTTTTTAAATTTCACAAATTTTGATAAAAACCAATAACTTTAGGAAAGCATTGTGACTTGAGTAGACTGGAGTATACAGACAATTGTGCCTACTCCTGGATTCCCCAGAATCTGTTCTTTCCATAAATGTGTAATTTTCTGGGATAAACCTTCTGTTAGTGGAATTTTTGGCCTTGAAATCTTGAAAGTATGCAGCTTTCTGAAGCAGTGCTTTGGAAATTTGGTCGTGTACTGCTGAGAGTTTTTAACAGTGAGAAAATCTTCATAAAACTATATATATTTGGTATTGGCATGTTCAGGAGATACTTTCCAAATCAGTTGTATTTTTGTGCATAAAATAATTTTTGTTTCTGGTATGTGTGTTTATATTATGGAAAATTTTTAGACATTTAGAAGCATATATCTGAAAGGATGCATTCTAAGTTTATTAAAGTGCTGAATTATTTGTATTTGTAAAGTTTAGATGTCTATAATGTTTATGTTGGTACAAACCTCCCAACTGTCCTGATTTCCATGGGACAGTCCCGATTTTAACAACTCAACACGCAGTCCCACATTATTATTGAAAAGTCCCTCATTTCTCTTTGATCTCCTGCACTGAATGCCAAAAAAGATACAAAGCTTCTCAAATTTAATTAAATAAGTAGGCTTTTGGCAGAGAGCCTGGAAAACTTACCAAGCAACAACTGTGCTTCGATACAGTTGTAACTAATAAGCTAAACAGGTCTCTTGAGGGAACTGAGACTTGCAGTTTAAAGGGCAATTTCACCTTTTTTTTTTTTAGTAAAACTGTAATAACATAGTTACATAGTTACATAGGGTTGAAAAAAGACCAGTGTCCATCAAGTTCAACCCATCCAAGTAAACCCAGCACACCCAACTCACACCTACCAATCTATACACTCACATACATAAACTATATATACAACCACTAATACTAACTGTAGATATTAGTATCACAATAGCCTTGGATATTCTGATTGTTCAAGAACTCATCTAGGCCCCTCTTAAAGGCATTAACAGAATCTGCCATTACCACATCTCTAGGAAGGGCATTCCACAACCTCACTGCCCTCACTGTGAAAAACCACCTACGCTGCTTCAAATGGAAGCTCCGTTCCTCTAATCTAAAGGGGTGACCTCTGGTGCGTTGATTGTTTTTATGGGAAAAAAGAACATCCCCCATCTGCCTATAATCCCCTCTAATGTACTTGTACAGAGTAATCATGTCCCCTCGCAAGCGCCTCTTTTCCAGAGAAAACAACCTCAACCTCGACAGTCTCACCTCATAGTTTAAATCTTCCATCCCCTTAACCAGTTTAGTTGCACGTCTCTGCACTCTCTCCAGCTCATTAATATCCCTCTTAAGGACTGGAGCCCAAAACTGCACCGCATACTCAAGGTGAGGCCTTACCAGGGACCTATAAAGGGGCAAAATTATGTTCTCATTCCTTGAGTCAATGCCCTTTTTTATACAAGTAATTAAGAAAAAATTATAAATTGAGCAGAAAAACTTAAGTCAATTTCACCAAAAGGTCCTGAATCTAAATGATTTAAATCAACACAAAAGTTTTTAGTGAAAAAAACAGACATTTATTGGCTCAGAAGATTTAACACAAATTCAAAAAAACACAAACCATACTATACCACAGTGGAAAGGAAAACCCAGTGCCTCATGGTACCACTCTCCTTCCTAACGCGTTTCGCACCATTGGGTGCTTCATCAGAGGAAGTGTGGTGTGAACATGTCACTTCCCTTTTATACCCTAAAGGTGTTAATTTTATACACATTCCAGGGCCAACATTAGAGCCCTGCAGCAAGCACATATTATATATAACCTTAATGAATACATCACACAGGGTTCACAAAGTGGCCCCAAATTCAGCATAATTAATAACAAATAGCTAAAAAAGTGAAACATCTATCAAAATATATGTCAAAAAATATTAAACAAAAAAGAATACATAAACAAAATTGAAATAAACAAATATATTAATGTATCTAAACAGTTCTAAGCCCATAAACGTGCGTATGAATCACACAATTGGATTATATAGCATATATAAATATATACCCAAATCACTATCACAAACTTTTTTATTATCATTATTTATGTTTTATCATTGCGCGTCAGAAATATCCAAACTGTGATAACAGTTGAATATCCTCATACCATTCTTTATATCTACTTACTGCTAACCACACAATCAGATATTACTGAGGCGCAACAAATTCCCATACATAAAAATGCAACAATACACAATCTTTAATACAAAATTAAAACCATTCTTAAATTTAAATCAATTAAAACTAAGGTATGTAATACCTTATTACATGTGAAAGACCCTGACCAGTAAGAAACTGTATAGTCCATGCAGATCTATTTCATACAACATATCAAAGAATTCCATTTGTAGCCTATTTCCAAGTTGAAACCAAGAATGGTTTCAATTCAAATTTTGTGTTCATTCCCCTCGGTATAACAGTGTCAAGTGTAAATATCCATTTGGACTCTAATCTCAGAAGTTTAGTGACAGGATTCCCCTCACCTTTCTCATCAATTTTATCTATTCCGAACATATTGAATTTCATCAATTGCCCATTGTGCACACATTCAAAATGCTTAAAAAGGGGGTTATCGCTTTCCTTGCTTTCTAACCCTCGCAAATGTTCTCCCAACCTTATTCTCAGCTGTCTTATAGTTCTTCCTATATACATAGATCCACATTCACATTGCAAACAATAAATAACAAATTGTGTTTGGCACGAAATGTAAGTCTCAATTTTATATTGCTTATCAGTATTTTTACTTAAAAAAGTTTTGACATTACCACTATATTTGCAAGATTTGCATCTCTTACAAGGAAAAAAACCTTTTACATCTCCCAGCCAAGACACACTGTTTCTCCTTTTCCTTGTTGTTGTTAATTTATTGGGCGCAACAATACCCGCTATGGACTTAGCCTTCCTGCTTACTACTCCAGGCTTGATGTTTAAATTCTTTAGCACAGGATCAACCTGCAAAATATTCCAGTATCTTTTCACTACTTTAGAAACTTGATCATACTGAACACCAAAATCGAGAATGCATCTTATTTCATTTTTCTTTTCAATTTTGGGAGATAAAAATAAAAACAAAAATAAATCTGTCAAAATTGAAAAGAAAAATGAAATAAGATGCATTCTCGATTTTGGTGTTCAGTATGATCAAGTTTCTAAAGTAGTGAAAAGATACTGGAATATTTTGCAGGTTGATCCTGTGCTAAAGAATTTAAACATCAAGCCTGGAGTAGTAAGCAGGAAGGCTAAGTCCATAGCGGGTATTGTTGCGCCCAATAAATTAACAACAACAAGGAAAAGGAGAAACAGTGTGTCTTGGCTGGGAGATGTAAAAGGTTTTTTTCCTTGTAAGAGATGCAAATCTTGCAAATATAGTGGTAATGTCAAAACTTTTTTAAGTAAAAATACTGATAAGCAATATAAAATTGAGACTTACATTTCGTGCCAAACACAATTTGTTATTTATTGTTTGCAATGTGAATGTGGATCTATGTATATAGGAAGAACTATAAGACAGCTGAGAATAAGGTTGGGAGAACATTTGCGAGGGTTAGAAAGCAAGGAAAGCGATAACCCCCTTTTTAAGCATTTTGAATGTGTGCACAATGGGCAATTGATGAAATTCAATATGTTCGGAATAGATAAAATTGATGAGAAAGGTGAGGGGAATCCTGTCACTAAACTTCTGAGATTAGAGTCCAAATGGATATTTACACTTGACACTGTTATACCGAGGGGAATGAACACAAAATTTGAATTGAAACCATTCTTGGTTTCAACTTGGAAATAGGCTACAAATGGAATTCTTTGATATGTTGTATGAAATAGATCTGCATGGACTATACAGTTTCTTACTGGTCAGGGTCTTTCACATGTAATAAGGTATTACATACCTTAGTTTTAATTGATTTAAATTTAAGAATGGTTTTAATTTTGTATTAAAGATTGTGTATTGTTGCATTTTTATGTATGGGAATTTGTTGCGCCTCAGTAATATCTGATTGTGTGGTTAGCAGTAAGTAGATATAAAGAATGGTATGAGGATATTCAACTGTTATCACAGTTTGGATATTTCTGACGCGCAATGATAAAACATAAATAATGATAATAAAAAAGTTTGTGATAGTGATTTGGGTATATATTTATATATGCTATATAATCCAATTGTGTGATTCATACGCACGTTTATGGGCTTAGAACTGTTTAGATACATTAATATATTTGTTTATTTCAATTTTGTTTATGTATTCTTTTTTGTTTAATATTTTTTGACATATATTTTGATAGATGTTTCACTTTTTTAGCTATTTGTTATTAATTATGCTGAATTTGGGGCCACTTTGTGAACCCTGTGTGATGTATTCATTAAGGTTATATATAATATGTGCTTGCTGCAGGGCTCTAATGTTGGCCCTGGAATGTGTATAAAATTAACACCTTTAGGGTATAAAAGGGAAGTGACATGTTCACACCACACTTCCTCTGATGAAGCACCCAATGGTGCGAAACGCGTTAGGAAGGAGAGTGGTACCATGAGGCACTGGGTTTTCCTTTCCACTGTGGTATAGTATGGTTTGTGTTTTTTTGAATTTGTGTTAAATCTTCTGAGCCAATAAATGTCTGTTTTTTTCACTAAAAACTTTTGTGTTGATTTAAACCTTTTTTATACAAGACAGCACTTTATTTGCTTTAGTAGCCACAGAATGACACTGCCTGGAATTAGACAACTTATCAACAAAAACCCCTAGATCCTTCTCCATTAAGGATACCCCCAACACACTACCATTCAGTAGATAGTTCACGTTTATATTATTCCTACCAAAATGCATAACTTTGCACTTATCAACATTGAACCTCATTTTCCAGTTTGCTGCCCAGTTTTCTAATTTTGTCAAATCGCTCTGCAAAGCGGCAGCATCCTGCATGTAATAACAAATGAAAATGTGTTCAAACTTTAACCTACCAAATTTTGTAAAATGGGAGTGGTATTTAGGGGGTGTGATCACAAAAATGGGCACTGTGCTATGCGCAGCATTTCTTTTTATTCCGCTTTACATTTTTCAAATGTTGTGAGGTATGCTGGCATCTGTAACCCTGTAAAAATTTCAGGAATTATAACAAAATTTATAATGTACAGCTGAACACAGGTTGTAACCTATCCATTCACTGGGTAGCTATACAGAAACTAAAGTTTTTCTTTAGATATGAATTTAAAACCTACTGATCAAGTTTAATCAGTGCTGCCTCCGTGGGGGAGAGGCGGGACAGTTGTCCCAGACCCAGTGAAATTGTGATCCAATTGGGGGCCTGCCGACATAATGTAATGTTACATCGTGTAATTTAGGATTAAATTTATGCAAATTACATAATTTCTGTGACTTGCCTATAGCATTATGACAATACAGCGTGACAGGGGCAGGTTGGTGGAAAGGGGTTAAATGTAGACCAAACACCACTGACTCCCCATGACCTGACTTATTAGCAGATTTATAAATGGATCTATTTATATGAACTACTGATTATAGAGTAACACAAACTGTTTATATTGGGATCTGTTTGCTAAATGATATAAGCTATTGCCTACATGAACTTCACTTAACTAGATTTTGGGAACCCACTGCCAGAACAGCTGCTTATAGGTCAAAGTCCCACTGGGACCCCTATAGTTTCTTGCCCCCCCCCCTAGCAGTTGTAAGGTGAGTTTTCCCTATATTTTTTCTAGTTTCTGAATTTGCATCAGAGTAGTACCTCCACATCCATCAAGTTCAACCTATTGTCCCCCCCAAAAAACCCACCTTCCTCCTAGCTGATTGTTTGTGTAGGAAACACAAGAAGGGTTGCCAAAATGTTGCCACAGACATATGACTTGTACTCGATCCAGAATTTCTGATGGCAGCCCGAGTTTCATCAGTCCTTTACTTTTGCAGTCTGTTGTCTTATTCCCACCCCTGCCTCCACTCCTGCAAGGAATCAAATCCATGTCTTCACTAAATAATGCAGAGTTTTTCTCCCTAATGCAATGTGTGTTTCTCTTAGGTGAGTGCCACATGTGACTGTTTCTCAGCCTGTGTATAAATGCAGGCCAAGAAACCACCAATCAGCTGGCATTCCTTCGCTCATGTCTCTTTACTGGCAAGCATTGCATTGGCTTGGGTTCAGACACATTGAGTGCATTTTTGTGCAGAAAAAACAAAATATTGGTAGAAATATTACTTGGGGATTAACCCTACAAGGAAGAAAAAATAAAATGGCAACATTTTGTATTGGAATATGTCCCCCATGTCCTTACATGTCCTTATCTATTATTTAATACTCTGTATTGTAATAGTCTTTATTAATGTATACCTCTAACACGCTGTCTGGTTAATGTTCTGAGTGTACCTGAATGATTTAGGTCTGGGAGAACTTCAGGGCCCCACTTGATTTGAGTAAGTATTTATTCAAATCCAAGAGTGACTTATTCATTGTGGTTAAGAATCATGTAGGCAGACAAGCATATAAATTAAATTTGAATATGATGGAAGCAAGATGGACACATTGGCATGTGGACATGTAGGAGAATATTTGGATGCAAGTACAGGTATGGGACCTGTTATCCAGAATGTTCGGGACCTGGGGTTTTCTGGATAAGGGATCTTTCCGTAGTTTGGATTTCCATCACTTAAGTCTGCTAAAAATCATTTAGTTGGGATCAAGTACAATGTACTGTTTTATTATTACAGAGAAAAAGGAATCATGGGTCTTTGGGAGATGGCCGTTCTGTAATTTGGAACTTTCTGGATAAGGGATCCCATACCTGTACCTGTTGTGTCAATATTCCCTCTCAATTGGGGGGGGGTCATTATTATAAATAACCCCTTGGGAGTACCTAGCAATGTAATGCTTATTAATAATGTATTTTATGATCTCATAGGGAAATGTGTCATTGTTTAACTTATTCCCATTTGAAAAATTACAAGCTTCATGTATACCAGTTCTTGTCTCTTCTGCAAAATAATGGGGAATATGACATAGTCGAAAAGAGCATTGTTTGAGGTGTCCAAAGTCCATTTTCTTTGTTAAATAATTTTAATCAAGGGCTGGTAATTGATTGTACATATGTAAACAGTCAGCTGTTTCAATTTATTTGTTGCTCTTCTACCTGATAGCCCCATTACTACATGTGTTTAAAGGAGAAGGAAAGGCATTGCATAAATATTGTCACTCAAGATACTCCTTGTGGTGCGGTCTTTAATTGCTTATTTAATTTTTCATTACAAGAAACTTCAGCATACTGGTTGAATGCAGAAAGGGGATAAACCCTGTGTTTTACCGTGTCAAGCCAAACAAACCCAACAAGCCAAACAAACACAAAGTTTTGGGGGCAGACCCCTACGTAATTTTTCATCAATTGCTAATCTACCTGTTCATGAGCATCCTAAAGAGTTTGGATCCTTGGTACCTCATTTACCCCTGGGCTATGTGCCTGCCTACTGTTCTCAAAGAGTGGCTTGTGGAGACCATAGAAACCAAGCATTAGTATGGAAACGTGACACTTGGTTTCCTATTGGCAAGCACTTAAGATTAGGCTGATAATGAATGCCAGTTTTGAAGAGCTTTTAAGACCATACCCACATTAATGATGGTAGCGCAGCAAAAACCCAAATGGTTAGTGCTCACTGTAGGGTTATTACCCTTTCATATGTCATATTAAGTGATATCCTTAAATCCATATGCTTCATCCTTCCATGTGGATAGCACAGCAACTCTTAGCATGTAATTACACACTTTAGGGACCATATAATAACTATTTTCAAATGCTAACAAGCTTTCAGAAAACAAACCTCTGCCTGGTTCACCTCCCACAGGCAGCATAGGGCAGGCAGAGTATGCCACGCACAGGCTGCATAGGGCAGGCAGATTATGGCACACACAAGCAGCATTGGGCAGGCCGAATACTGCCTGTGTGCCGTACTCTCCCTGTCCTACCCTGTCTTTGTGTGCCATACTCTGCCTGCCCTATGCTGCCTGTGTATGCTGGACAGCACTGCCCTAGATAATACAGCGTGCAGTCATTTCACCTTTCTTTCTCCTTTAAAAGGGGCAGGGCTGGAACTAGGGGTAGGCAGAAGCTGCCTAGGACACAATGATTGGGGGGCGCCAGGCAGGAGCCTCTCCTGCCTACCCCTAGTCCACTCTCTTTAGTCATTGCCCCCCGCTGTTTGGCATTATCACATCGCGAACAGGCTGAATGGGTTGCCTGTGGCGCTCGGTCAGCTTGGCCCTCCCCTGAAAAGGGGGAACACAACATCTGACCAGAGGATACTGACTTTTTGCACACTTTTGCTTTTGTCTCTTTGTATGCACTGTCACCCTGATATCCTGCTACACATCACTGTAAAGGTTGAGGCCTCTTAACTGAATGCTGTTGCAGTGCTGTCTTTTTCCAACATAAACACTTACGCTGATATTAATTATAATATGAGAAACTGGGAGTTGGTTGCAATGTAGTATGCTTCTAAGGAATGGAGACATCTTTGGAAATCTATCTGATTTAAGTGTTTACTCGTCACAAGAATCTGTTGCATATTGAATCTGCCAAAATACTAAATTAATGTCAGAAAGCATTGTCCTTTACTATATTTAGTTTTTATCTTAACCTACAGAGCCGATGGTCCCCAATCCAACAGAAAATCATATCTGCCCGATTGAGATCTGCCCAATTTTAGGCCAGATCTTGGTAAGGTAGGCCTGTTGGGAGTGCCCACCAGGTCATTTTTTGCACATTTAAAGTTTGTACATGTTGATCTATAATCTACAAATAAACCATTTGTTGGCAACAAATGTTATATTTTAGATGAGAATGTATGGCATGGCATGGCTATGGCATTTCACTCCTGCTTAGCTTTCTGTATCAGAACTAAATCCATTGTATGATACCTTGCTTATATACTATCTGATATGTAACCTGTGCCTCTTCTCTGTTTTCAGACTGAATGGCTGCTTTATGACAATACCAGAGCTTATTTATTATTTATTTATTTTTTAGAAACCATAGTATTTTAGAAGAAAACACACACTGTATTGGTTTTATAATTCCCTTTGCACCTCCGTAAAATTAAATAGCTGCTTCGAGGAAATCATGTATCATCTAAAAGCTGTATTGCAATACACACCAAGAGTGCATTATTTTGGGGTAGACTACTTTTGTTTATATATGTTTTTATAATTGCATTTTTTTAAAATATATTCTCTACATTCTGCTAAAAAAATGTCATACAAAAGGAATTTTGTATGTAGATATGAATAAATATGAATACATTCTCACAGATAATTTCCTATATAAACAGCACACAGGGGCTGGGGAAGACCCGGCGGTCTTGGTACACATAGGTACCAATGACAAAGTTAGAGGAGGGGGGGAAGTCCTCAAGAACGATTTTAAAAAGCTAGGTGCGAAGTTGAGGGCGAGGACTTCCAAGGTAATTTTCTCAGAGATATTACCTGTGCCACGAGCAACATTAAGAAGGCAGCGGGAGCTCAGGGAGATTAATGCGTGGCTGAGAGATTGGTGCAGGGAGGAGGGCTTTGGGTTTCTCCAGAACTGGGCTGATTTCTCAATCGGCTACAGGCTCTTTGCCAGGGATGGGCTGCACCTCAATGATGATGGGGCAGCTGCTTTGGGGGAAAAGATGGCTAGAGGGTTGGAGGAGATTTTAAACTAGGAGTGGGGGGGGAGGGTGCAGCGGGAAATTCTGTGGTAGACAGGATAGATGAGGTAGTGGGCATAGTAAGGGAAAATGGGGGAGGAGACTTGCTTCGGGATACTGATAATGGCAGGGAGGCCCATAAGTTGTTTACACGTCATTCTCACGCCGGAACCAGTATTAAATGTATGTTTACCAATGCAAGGAGTCTGACTGGTAAAATGGGAGAGCTGGAGGTACTGGCGTTGGAGCGGAAATATGATGTGATTGGTGTTGCTGAAACTTGGTTGAATGAGTCTCATGACTGGGCTGTTAATATTGGGGGGTATACATTGTTTCGGAGGGACAGGGGCAATAGGAAAGGAGGAGGAGTGTGTCTGTTCATTAAGCACGACTTAAAAGCAAATATTAAGGAGGAAGTGATGGGGGTAACAGAGGGAGCTGAATCCTTATGGGTTGAGCTTCTCACAGATAGTAAAGAATCTACCAAGCTAATTGTAGGGGTATGCTATAGACCCCCTAATGTAAGCGAAGAGGAGGAGGCCCAGCTCCTGTTGCAAATAGAAAAGGCTGCTAGTTTGGTGCAAGTGATAATAATGGGGGATTTTAATTACCCTGATATTGACTGGGGCAATAGTACTGCCAGGACAGTAAATGGGAACAAGTTTATAAACTTGCTGCACGACAACTTTATGTCACAGGTTGTTGAGGAGCCAACCAGGAACAATGCTATACTAGATCTAGTGATCTCTAATGACCCAGAACGTATAGCAAATGTGCAAGTGGTTGAACCCCTGGGTAATAGTGACCATAATGTTATTTCATTTGATGTTTGGTGCAGGAAACAAATTTACACGGGGGCAACAAAGACACTGAATTTTAGGAAGGCAAATTTTAGCTCCTTAAGGGCAGCGCTTCAGGGCATAGATTGGGGCATTATGTTTTCTGATAAAAATACAGAGCAGAAATGGTTGTCATTTAAAATGATATTAAATCATTACTGTTCTCAATTCATTCCATTAATAAGAAAAAGTAGAAGTGTTAAGAATCACCCTATGTGGCTTAACTCTGAGGTAAAGAAGTTAATAGGGAAAAAAAGGAAAGCTTTTAAGAAATATAAGTCAGAGGGGACAGTAGCTGCGTTTAATGAATATAAACACTATAACAAGTGTTGTAAAACAGCAATCCGGAAGGCAAAGATAGAAAATGAGGAGCGCATCGCGGCCGAGGCCAAGACTAACCCCAAAAAGTTTTTTAAGTATATTAATAGTAAAAAGATGCAGGTTGAGGGTGTGGCCCCATTGAGTTATAATAACAATATGGTTACAGCGGATACAGAAAAGGCAGATGTGCTTAACCAGTTCTTTTCTTCTGTGTATACAGTAGAGGAGCCAGTGGGCCAAGTCTCACCCAATAGCTTCACTGTTGCCTCAGCTCCAACTACACAGTGGTTGGCACAGGATATGGTGCTTAAAGGGTTACACACGATAAATGTAAACAAGGCACCTGGGCCAGATGGAATACACCCTCGGGTACTGAGAGAGCTAGGGGCAGAATTGCAGTGGCCCTTGTTTCTGATATTCTCAGACTCTCTTTCATCAGGTATGGTACCTAGTGATTGGAAGAAGGCGAATGTCACTCCCATATTTAAAAAGGGAATAAGATCTCAGCCTGGCAATTATAGGCCTGTAAGTTTGACATCCGTGGTGGGCAAGTTATTTGAAGGCTTGTTAAGGGATCACATTCAAAATTATGTAGTGGAGAATGGCATTATGAGCAGTAATCAGCATGGCTTTATGAAGGACAGGTCATGTCAGACCAATTTAATTGCTTTTTATGATGAGGTAAGTAAGAAGCTGGACAGTGGGGATGCAGTAGATATAATCTATTTGGATTTTGCCAAAGCATTTGATACCGTTCCCCACAAACGACTGCTTTCTAAGCTAAGGTCTATTGGTCTTAGTGAAGTCGTTTGCACATGGATAGAAAACTGGCTACAGGATCGGGTACAGAGGGTGGTTGTTAATGGCACATTCTCTACTTGGAGTAAGGTTCTCAGTGGGGTCCCTCAGGGTTCTGTACTGGGTCCACTTTTGTTTAATTTGTTCATAAATGACTTAGGGGAGGGTATTATGAGTAATGTATCAGTGTTTGCAGATGACACAAAACTCTGCAGACCAGTCAATTCTATCCAGGATGTGACATCCCTGCAGCAGGATCTTGACCAACTGGCAATCTGGGCAGCTAAGTGGCAGATGAGATTTAATGTGGATAAATGTAAGGTCATGCACCTGGGATGTAAAAATATGCAAGCCCCGTATAACCTTAATGGGACTGCACTAGGCAAATCCATAATGGAGAAGGATCTTGGAGTCCTTGTAGATAATAAACTTGGCTGTAGCAAGCAATGCCAGGCAGCAGCTGCAAGGGCAAACAAGGTTCTGAGCTGTATTAAAAGGGGTATAGATTCACGGGAGGAGGGGGTTATTCTTCCCCTTTACAGAGCACTGGTAAGGCCCCATCTAGAATATGCTGTTCAGTTTTGGTCTCCAGTGCTCAAACGGGACATTATTGAGCTAGAGAGGGTCCAGAGAAGGGCAACTAAGCTGGTAAAGGGTATGGAAAGTCTCGGTTATGAAGAAAGACTGGCCAAGTTGGGTCTGTTTACACTGGAGAAGAGGCGCTTAAGAGGTGACATGATAACTATGTATAAATATATAAGGGGATCATATAATAACCTCTCTAATGTTTTATTTACCAGTAGGTCCTTCCAACGGACACGAGGGCACCCACTCCGTTTAGAAGAAGGGAGGTTCCATTTAAATATTCGGAAAGGATTTTTTACAGTGAGAGCTGTGAAGTTGTGGAATTCCCTCCCCGAATCAGTCGTACTGGCTGATACATTATATAGCTTTAAGAAGGGGCTGGATGGATTCTTAGCAAGTGAGGGAATACACGGTTATGGGAGATAGCTCTTAGTACAAGTTGATACAGGGACTGGTCCGATTGCCATCTTGGAGTCAGGAAGGAATTTTTTCCCCTCTGAGGCAAATTAGAGAGGCTTCAGATGGGGTTTTTTGCCTTCCTCTGGATCAACTTGTAGTTAGGCAGGTTAGGTATAGGCATTATGGTTGAACTTGATGGACGTATGTCTTTTTTCAACCCAACTTACTATGTTACTATGTTACTATGTTACTATTCTAAACACAATACAATATCATGTACCTATTATGCATCCCTAATATAATTTATATTCCAAAGTAAAAAAAACAATATTTTAGTAATAAAATAAGCAATGGCTTTTAAAATAAATGAACCTGAATTTTAAATAAATGAGCAACTTGTCAATTTTTACTAAATTCATTAAAGATACACAGGCAAATAGCTTACCTTGTTTCACTTGTAGCACTTTGGGGTAGGAGAGACTCATACCCTGTTTAGGGGTCTCTCTTCTTGAAGCACAGAAGGACAGCTCAATCATTAGAAGCCCCCATCCTGTTGCATCCTCTGTGTAACCGCTCAGTGGCTGCCCAGCTTCAGATACTAAGCCTTATTACATCCCACCTGGGAGTTGATGCTGTTTATTACTGGAAGATATCGTTGTGCCTAAAAGGCATTGGGAGGGGTACTAATTGGCTGAGTATTATAATTTATCATGAATCTCAGTGGGTTTCTTGGAGTCACAGCTGTACAAAGGCTTATTCTGTTTTGAGTATTCTCCTTGAATGAATGAGGTATCTTCACTTTAAAAATGATGCTTGAAAGTGGCAGGATGAACATACTTCCATATAAGGATACAAATAATTAGAACAGAGCACAGAAAGAGATTACATTAACATCCATTTTGAACCTGATCTAATATTAATGTATTTGTTCTTTGTTGTTACGGTAATCTAATATTTATATCTTTGTTCTTAACCATGGTTTTACTGCACAGAATCAGCACAATATTACCAGACCTCAACCAAGCGAGCGGATCTTACCATGTATGGGGACCTTTAGATCAGCTGCCAGTCACCCTCCTGCAATTTACACATGCAGATACAAATCTTACTTCAATAGCCAGATACAGGTATAACCAAAGAGTGTTAGTGACAGTCAGAGGTGTATTTATAATAAGGCACCTGTGCCTAGGGTGGCAAGTTTTGGGGGGTGGCCCTCAGGTGCATATTTGTTCTTTTTTTAATATTTAAAAGGAAAAAAAGCCCCCAGCCTCCACTGCAGATTTCCAAAGGAAATCCAGCAGCATTTGCGTAACTCCTGGTTTTGACTTTTTAAATAATGTTGCAAAAGTCAGTCTCGTCCCCCAACACAGGTCTGTCAGTCTGCTGCCTTATGTTACATTGTTTCAAAAGCCAGAGCCACCTGGGCAGGGAATAAATAGGACAAACACTGCTTTTAACAGCAATTATATATATACAAATAACTTACTTATAATACCATTATAAATTTGTATTTATACAGGCTTTCTATCAGAACACAAGCTGCCTGTCAGACTGAGCAAAGTTAAGCAGATTCCCATTCATTATAGTTCCCCTTTAAACTCTATGCTTTAGCTCTCTAAATACCCTTGACTCAGTATATGTAAGGTAACTAAAAGAGCTTGTTGAATATTTTAGCCATTGTTATAAAGCTAAACCATATGAAACTTTTCCCCCAAAACATTTAACTCTTCAGCTGCTAAATAAGTTTTGAAAAATGTTAGCAGCTAATTATTTGATCTGGATTCCTCTGAACCAGACTTCCCAGACCATAAATAACATAACAGGCCTGCAGAAGTTTAGTGCTTGACTGGAATTTTGGAGAAGGCAAATGGCTATTCTTTCCCAGTGTTTCTCAGTACCTATCCCCTGCCTTTTCTTCTCTTCAGAGTAAATAACGGTTTATGGCAGATATATAATTGTGCAAACAGTTGCCTGTACCAAGGCTACCAGAGCAATGGCTTAGTTTAGATAGGTGACCAAGTCCATTTAACCATTCATTATTTTTGCTGATAATGTGTCCTTCAGTGCTTGGTGTACTAATGAACAATTGATTTATTGATGAATGTATTGATTTAGGTCTCTGACACAGATGTGAAAAATTTATTTTATCTTTTTAACTTTGTTTTGAGGTTTATAGTTTTAATTTGCTTGTTTTTTCTTTGCTACAACTGACAGGATCCTACTGGTAATTATGTAGGGCCACCAAACACCCCAAAACAGGGGCAATACATATGAGCAATTTTAGCTGGAAAGTTTGGGGCTACTCTAAGTGCACTCCTTGCAGTTATTTAGTCAAAACACCCCCTACCTGTGAAATAGCCCCCACAAACCATATATTTCTTGAAAGTGCACACCTGCAGCTATTCAGAGGTGCCATCCTTGTTCTCCTACATAGAAAACTGTGGACGCAGTTCTTCATAGAAGTTTGCGGTTTGGCCTGAAATGAAGAAAAAAAAAGATCCAAAGTTAAATTTCTCCCCAAAATTGCCATGACAACTACAAAAAACCTTCCCAATATCAATCTTCAGCTTCTTCTGAATCAAACGATACCCCACATATATGTGAGTATCAAAAGACACACCCACCAAACACCCTAAAACTGGGGCAATAGCTAAATCTGGTGGCTACGCTATAAGTGCATATCTACTAGATTTTGAGTCTTAACACCCCCCTTACCTGGAAAATACCCCCACAAACTATATGTTCCTTGATATTGCTCACCTGCAGGTATTCAGGAAAACCATCCTTGCTTCCCTACATATAGAATTGTGGACACAGTTCTCCGATGAACTTTGCAGTTTAGCCTAAAATAAAGGATAAAAAAGATCCAAAGTTAGATTTCTCCTTGAAATTGCAATAATGACTAAAACACCCTGCCCTATTTAGCCCCAAATATATTCTACTTACGTTTATCTACTTAGCTGAGCATCTTTCGGCCCTTTCGTTTCATCTGTACTTCACTGAATTGTGAGCATTTGAGATGCTAACAATAAAGCTTGCATTAGCTAAAGAGGTGACGTCAAGTCTGATCACGCTTGCGGTTCATGTAAGCCAGGCATCCTCAAACTATGGCCCTTGGGCTTGATACGGCCCCCCAAGATAATTTACCTGTTCCCCACTGTGATGCGAGGCGGAGAGCAGATGGACGCAGCGGAGAGCGGAAAGACCCAGCGGAGAGCGGAAGGACCCAGCACTTAAAAAGTTTGATGACCCCTGATGTAAGCATTTAGCTTTTTGCTAAATTGTGGTGCTAGGTGACTAAGAAGAAAATATAGGCTTCCCAAAATTAAAGATATCCTCAGTAAGTTGTCAGTTCAATCAATTTCCCTGTTCCTTCCACTGTTATGCCTTCAGCTCAGTACTAAAATCCATAATAAAGAGACTACAATTAGCATTGAATTAGTTGATTAGTAGATAATAGTTGATTAGTATTGAAATGCAAACTGTCCCCATCTATCAGCAAACCATAACTACTTTCACAACTGCAAAAAAACCGTAAACATGCAAAAATCACTTTACAAAAAAGCTGGAGCCCATAATAAAAACAAGATTTCAGGGAGACCCAATAAACTAGTAAAATCTGAAATATTGTCCAAAAGAACAAATAGCAAGGGCAGCTTATGAGGTGTTAGTAGAAAAAAAAACTTTGTGGCATCAGCAGGGGAGATGAAATCATCAGCAGGCAAGATGAATCATCATAATCATCACGCACCACAAATTTGTAGGTGCCCTGTGTGTTACCTAACACCTCAATTGGCTATACCCCCAGTGCCATCCATAATAAGGAATATATTAGGGTACTGAAAATTCCAAAATAACCACAACTGCCCTGAATACATAAATCAAAGTATACTATATAAATTTTGCACAAAGTGGGATAGCAATGCTTACTATAAATCCAATTTATAAACCTTTCAGTAGTGCAGCTGTGTATGGTATATTTCAAAACATGGTTTGAAACATAACCCGGGGTTGCGAGGGCACTTTGGGCAATAGTACCATGTATCTCGTCTTATACCATTTTTGCGGCACACTTTGCAGGCTTTCTGGGCTCTGTTTGCCAGGTGTGGGTGGAAGCGTATCTATAAAATGCTTCCCAATCAATCGGGCCACATTGTCACTAGGGGGCATCTCAGGCACTGTCTCCTCTACACCACCAAACATGGCAGGGAGTATCTGCAGCTGGTATTTATAATAGGACAATTTGGGGCCTGGTACTGCTGCCTTATACACAATATATGAATTTCGGAGGGCCATTTGAATCAAATATATACCAACTTTCTTGTACAAGGCCCTTGTTTTCTGGGTGGCGTTGTAATAATGATGGAGTTGGTCAGTTCTATCGACACCACCCATGTACTTACTGTACTCCTTGCTACAGAAAGGCTTATTTTTGGGGGCCTACCAACTCTCTGTTCTGTAATTACTGAATCATCGTGGATTGTTGTCAGCATGAAAAAAAATTTGATGGCAAGGAGCTCATTATTTCTAAGGGCATAAGTCTCTCCACGATTCAATTTTTTATCAAGCAGAGCCCTGGGCAATCCTTTTCAGGTACGATTTATGGTGCCACAGGCTGGGGTATCTAAACAATATAGGGCAGTGAACAAGTGGATACTAGAATAAAAGTTATCCACATATAAGTGGAAACCTTGGCCCAGAAGTGGAGAAATGAGCTCCCATACAATCTTTCCACTGACAGTCAAGTCAGGGGGACAACCAGGGGGATCTAATTGGGAGTCCTTGCCTTCATAAATCATGAAATAGCTAGTGTACCCCGAGCTGCTTTTGCAAAGTTTATAAAATTTGATCCCATAGAGGGCACGCTTGCTTGGGATGTTTTGACGGAATTGTAGGCGCCCTCTGAAGAGGAGAAGGGACTCATCAATACAAATATTTTTTGAGGGAGTGTATACCGCTGCGAAGTGCTCAGACGGGCTGTCTATTAGGGGCCTTAATTTATGCAGCCTGTCATGGCCGGGCTGATCAGGGGGTACAGCTGTAGCATTACTGTTGAAATGCAGAAACCGGAGCAGTAGCTGATACCGGTTTCTAGCCATTTTGGCAGAAAAGACAGGGATAGACAACACTGTAGTGGTATCCCAGTAGGACTCCAAAGAATTGGCTTTTATGAGACCCATAGCTAAAGTAAGTCCCACAAACCTCTTCATTTCGTTAACATCGGTGGGATGCCATGCATGAGCTCGAGCATACCTAGGTAGGGGATTTTGGGTAAGATACTGCTCGGCGTATACATTGGTATAGAGGACCATATCCTGTAGGATGGCCTCAGTCATAAATAATTGGAAAAAATTTATGGGCTCAAAATTACTGGTGTCCACCTTGACGCCAGGGACTGCAGTAAGTGGAGGGATCTCAGGGGGAAAATTACAAGGAGGCCCCCATGCAGGCTCTCCTCCAGCTGCAGCATCAGCCCTATCACCCGCTTCCTGATCTTCCAAATCATCAACATCCTCATCTACCTCCATAGGCTCCTCAAGAGCACTAACAGTGCTGCTGCTACACCATGACTCCTCAGTAGAAGAGTCACGCTCTGATGCAGGGGGCACATACTCAGAATCGGAGTCACTAAACTCCTCTGAGCTAGAGTCCATGCACAGTGCAGCAGCTTCTTCAGCAGAATAAAACCTTCTTGCCATGTTGCAAACAAAATATGTACCAGCTAATCTAAAACTCAGTGACAAAGAATGAACAATCAAGCAAAAGGATTACTTATAAAACTACTGCAACAGGCAAGGCAGAGACTGGAGAAAAAAACCCAACTGATAATATAAACAAACCAGACCAAGAAAAAAAAACTGCTATAAGCTCAACCCCCTGAACTCTCCCAACTCCCTGGAACTTTCTGGAACAAAAACCCTATCAGACTAGCCAAAGAACTAGTGGTCAACTTAGAGGCAGTTATAACAACAATGCAAAATCAAGATAAAATAAAATCACTGAAAATCAAGAGCAATGAACAGCAATATAAAACTGAAAATCCAAAGTACAAAGAAGAACAAGTTACAACTAGTAATTAGAGCAAAATCAAGCAATGAACAGTAATTAGAACCAAGCAAAACTCAAAATGCAATAAAATCACTGAAAATCAATTGAACTAGTAATGAACAGCAATATAAAACTAGAAGTACAAGCAAGAACTAGTCAGAAGTAAAACTAGTCAGAAGTCAAAGCAAAACTCAAATACAATCACTAATAATCAGAAGTGATAAACAGCAATGCAAAACTGAAAATGAACAATATAATGCAATAAAATTCATGGAAATACAATAAATCCAAGAAAATAAAAAAATAAAATTTATTCCACTGTGTGATTTGTGTTCAGGCTACCTGATCACAAGTCACACTGTGAGATGGTGGTAACAAGCAAAAATATATAAAAAAGCAATAAAGCAATAAAATGGGATACTTGTAAAACTACTGCAACAGGCAAGCCAGAGACTGGAGAAAAAAACCACAACTGATCAGACCAAGAAAAAAAAAAAATGCTATAAGCTCAACCCCCTGAACTCTTCAACTCCCTGAAATCTCTGAAACTTTCTGGAACAAAAACCCTATCAGACTAGCCAAAGAACTTACAATCAAATAAAATGCAATTAGTAGTAACTAGTGGTCAAAATATCACAAATCCATAACAAGAGAACCAGTAATCAAGAGAACCAGTAATGATTAGGAATAAAAAAACTATAAATTCAAAGCACAAGCAAAAACAAGTTAGAACCAGTTATAAAAAACAATGCAAACCTCAAAGCCCTTCTGGTCATTTGAAATAGGGCGATGCGGCAATGCAGGGCAGAATCCACTATGCAACGATCGACTGATCGATTCTAGCCTGACTCCTTCCTATACAGAAGGTATTTTAAAGAGTTCTCAAAATGCAGGCATACCTTCAGTTGTCTCAATAGTGCCCTTAAGTCTCCCCATACTTCACCTGTTCAGAAGATCAGAAGCCAAACAGGAAAAAAAAAACACTGAGCAGGGTAGAGAAGATTCCCATAATGCAACACTCCTCCCCAGACTTGGCGAATTGGGACTGTAGGGGGCGCATGCGCACACAGCAGGAGCGTCTGGTTGCCATGGCGACACAGCGACTGAGAACTCTGTGACATGCAGACCCGGAAGGTGGTGGGGGCAGGTGCGGGGAGAGGCGGAGGGTTTGTGGCAGGAGCGGGGGGTTTGTGGCAGGAGCTGGGGGAGGTTTGTGGCAGGAGCGGGGGGGGTTGTGGCAGGAGCGGGGAGCTTGGGGGGTTTGTGGCAGGAGCGGGGATCGGAGGGGGGGCTGGCTTGTACTTTTCAGGAATAGCCCGTACAGACATGCTGGACAAGATGGCGGCGCCATTCACTGAAACAAGTATGTAGGTTCTAGTATGTGTATCTCTGTAAATCTTTCATTAGGCAAGCCAGAAATATTGTGTTTTTACACAGCAATAGTAGTACTATTTAATAGTGTGCTTAAAGGAACAGTAACACTAAAAAATGAAAGAGCTTTAAAGTAATAAAAATATAATGCACTGTTGCCCTGCACTGGTAAAACTGGTGTGTTTGCTACAGTAACACTACTATAATTTATATAATAAGCTGCTGTATAGCCACGGGGGCAGCCATTCAAGCTGGAGAAAAGGAGAAAAGGCACAGGTTACATAGCAGATAACGGATAAGGTCTGTAGAATACAATAGTGTTTTATCTGTTATCTGCTATGTGCCTGTGCCTTTTCTCCTTTGAATGGCTGCCTCCATGGCTACATAGCAGCTTATTTATATAAATTATAGTAGACTTTCTGAAGTAAACACACAACTTTTACCAGTGCAGGGCAGCAGCACATTATATTTTAGTTACTTTTATACACTTTCATTTTTTGGTGTTACTGTTCCTTTAATAGATTTTGACTTTCCTTGTCCTTTAAATGAATAGCGGGGGGAGAGAAGGAGTCCTACCCCACCCCCCGCCCTGTTTCCAGGTATGGGAGTTGTGAGTAAGGTGTAGCCTCCCAAAGGACAGAGCAGCAGGTGAGGCAGTGTCAGTAGAGGAAAGCCAAGTCTCAGTTATTGCAGATAAGCGATTTAGTGATGAAAAGGTCATGGATGGAGGTAAGTTTGTTGCAGATGGAGCGGGAATTCCAGAGGGCACAGGATATTTGAACAGAGGCTTTGGGTATAGATATAAGGTTTCTGTACTTTAAAGGGGTACAAGGTGGGTTTGGAGAACATGGCCCTAACAAAAAAGGGATGGGTAAGGGCAAGGGTTGGGGAAAATGTTACCAACACCAAGTGACCGGAAAGAGAGGAATGCAAGGTGAGAGTGGGATTTGTACAGTGTGTTGTTGTTTAATGTGAGGAGTTAACTGGAGCTATGGAGCAAAGCACTTTAAAGACTTGTTGTTTTCTTGTGATTCCATGTTGTATAGTTTTGGTTGGAGATAATTCGGAGCCTTGTCAATGCTTTGTTTTAACTGCCATTTTCCTTCCTAGCACTTGTGAAATGTTAGCACTTAGGAAATGTTAGCACCAGTGCCTGCCCCAGACACTAGTCAATTAAAAGGGTCTAAAGGTCTAGAGCAGAGCATGCAAAAAGGGATTTGCTATCAATTTAAACAGCTGAATCCGCCAGGATAATGTATTATGTGTCTACGTGGTGTTGCACTGGAGTGTCCAGGATTCACCAGGGCTGCCAACCCAGGAGCCCCTTACATTAGTTGCCAACTTCTCCACCGCTGCCAACCTTTACCCCACCTTGTGTGCAATGCACACTGCATCCCCCTTCTTCCTCCTTGCAGCTGCTATTGGGGTTGGGGGTGGTGTGCCCAAAGTGGGGCCCACTGGATTTTTTTCCCTGTGGCTACATAATGTAGTAGTTGAACTATAGATAAGCACATTATTAAGAGACTGCTGTAATCTTATTACAATATTACATATTCACTACTATGGTGGGGAAATTATGTAAAGTTGTGAAATTTCATGTTGTTGTATAATGATGTGAATCAGCTGGTATCCTTGGAGGGAAGAGCTTAAGTTATATGGTTTATACTGTACTTATGTGGTGTGTATTTCAGATATACTGAGTTATATTGCTACTATAAATATCTGGTGTATAGTAGTATAGGGGCCCTTCACCCAGTAGTTATGCTGCTAATATGATTAATGTGCTAATATGGTTAATGTGATAGAATTAAGATATTGGGGCCGATTCACTAAAGGGCGATAAAACGAGTGCTATTTATAGCATGCATTAAAAATTTTATTGCTTCTTATTTTTTGCGATTTAACACTCGATTCACTAAAAGGGCACGCGTCATAATTAAGAAGTGATGCGGTTTGCGTTATTTAACTTGCAATGTGCTTTTTTGTCCTTTTATTTATTTTACGCAGCACACGGTAATTTACGCACACGGTATTAACGCGCAAAATTCTGCACGCAAACGTTATGCGTCATATACCACCTGACTGCCGCCATTTTGTGCAGTTGCGCTGTGAGTGTAGAGATGGAGAGTGTGGAAGGTGCAGGTGCGCAATTGCCCAAGCAACGCAAGGTGAGCCAATGGAGCAGTGTGGAAGCCAGCAGTGGCAGTGGGAAAAAGGTGGCAACACACAGGGAACACCAAGGTAGGGTGGAGCCTGAGGAATCTGAGAGGAGGCACAGGCACATAGTTGCATAGTTACATAGGGTTGAAACTCACTCCAGCTCATTAATATCCTTCTTAAGGACTGGAGCCCAAAACTGCACTGCATACTCAAGGGGAGGCCTTACCAGGGACCTATAAAGAGGCAAAATTATGTTTTCATCCCTTGAGTCAATGCCCTTTTTTATACAAGACAGCACTTTATTTGCTTTAGTAACCACAGAATGACACTGCCTTGAATTAGACAACTTGTTATCTACAAAAACCCCTAGATCCTTCTCTATTAAGGATACCCCCAACACACTACCATTCAGTAGATAGTTTGCGTTTATTTTATTTCTACCAAAGTGCATAACTTTGCAGTTGTCAACATTGAAACTCATTTTTCAGTTTGCTGCCCAGTTTTCCAATTTTGTCAAATCGCTCTGCAAAGTGGCCAGCATCATGCATGGAACTTATAGTTTTGCACAATTTAGTGTCATCAGCAAAAACAGATACAGTACTCTCTATGCCCACCTCCAGGTCATTAATAAACAAGTTAAAAAGCAAAGGACCAAGGACTGACCCCTGCGGTATTCCACTAACCACACTGGTCCAATTAAAAAAATGTTCCATTTACCACCACTCTATAATCTATTCTTCACCCAGTTCTCTATCCAATTACAAATATTATGTAGAGGCCTAGAGGCCAATATTCCTCAATTTGATCATTATCCTTCTGTGAGGTACAGTATCAAATTATTTAGCAAAGTCCAAATAGATGACATCAACTGCCATTCCAGCATCAAGGTTCCTGCTCACCTCCTCATAAAAGGCTACTAAATTAGTCTGGCAAGATCTGTTACGCATAAAACCATGCTGGCACAAACTTATAGTATTGTAAACTGCAATGTATTCAAGTACCCTATCCCTTATTACCCCTTCCAAAATCTTTCCTACTACTGACGTCAGACTAACAGGCCTATAGTTTTTAGGCTGAGAACGGGATCCCTTTTTAAATAACAGCACCACATTAGCAATTCGCCAGTCTCTCGGCACCATGCCAGACCTCAACGAATCCTGAAAAATTAAGTGAAGAGGCTTGGCAATCACAGCGCTCAGCTCATTTAATACCCTAGATCCCATCTGGTCCTGGACCTTTGTTTACCTTTACATGTTCAAGTCTCTCTTTTGAATTTCCTCCTGAGTGACCCATGCGTCAGTAGCTAAATTACTAGAACTAAGAATTAAAAGTAAAGCCTTCATTATCTGGCTCCTCAGATGTATAGACAGATGAAAAATAAGAATTCAAAATTTCTGCTTTTTCCCCATTCTCATCAACCAACTTACCCCCCCTGTGATAATAAGGTTCCCACCCCTTCTTGCTTCATTTTTTTACTATTCACATAAAAAAAAAAATTGTGGATTCTTTTTACTCCTAGCTGCAATATCCCTTTCTCTAGTACGGCCCTACCTGTCAGTGCAGACGCCATGGGGTTAAGTATTCCCTTCCGGAGGCAGGACAGAAGAAGAAAAAAAAAAACTTCTCGGCTCCGCCTTCTCCCTTATAAGCTAGTGCTCTTCTTTCTTTCTTATTTTTTTCTGACTGTGGATATTATTGGATTGTGGTCTATGCACACCACAGGCCTGCAGACCAAAAACGCCCCACACTCTACATTACTATTGGGGCATCCCTGGGCTACACGCCACACCACAGGTCTGGCCAGCCTTCAGGATTGACATGGGGACCGCGACCATCTCACAGAGATCGGTGCCCCCCCCTTTCCCCCCCATCACAAGCACGTACGGCGCTGCACGGACAAGGAAAGCGCTTCAGGAAGCGCGGTTCTTACAAGAGGCGCACGTGATGTATGTGAACCTTCTCCAAATCTGTTTTTTCTAACTAGATGGAGACTGACAATACACTGGATGAGCTTAGGAAGGATATGGCCACTACCACACCTACAAGGGCTAGAAAGACTACTGACAAAAAAGGCACCACCCAATTCAAAAAATGCAGAGTTTGCAAGCATACTCTGCGCAAAGGGGAACAGGGAGAGTGCAGGGATTGGGCGGAGCCATCAACTGCCGCACCATTATTATCCCCTCACCCCAATATGGCAAATACCGTGGTACCCCCTCAGGACAGCACCAATCAGGTTCAACCCGCTCAAATACCCATCACACCAGAACCGGACAGGGATCACACCCCTTCCACATCTGCAAAACCACCACAGCTAGAGGACTTGTTTGACTGGATAAAATCGACCATACAGTCCACTATCAGTCAGTCCTCTACACGCCCTAGAAAACGCAAATCACAAGCCTTGCTTAACACTAATTCTTCCGACATGGAGGTCAGTGAACAACTGGGTGAGATATCAGATAGTGACACTGATACGGATGACTCAGCAAGAGATCAGCATTACCACTGTATCGCAGGCCCGGACACTGCTAAACGACTACTACGAGACATGCTAGCTACACTTGAAATTAAAGACGAGAGAACAACGGAATCCAAAGCCGACAGGGTACTGGGGGTACAGCCCAAAAAGGCCAGAACCTTCCCCGTTTTCAAATCCATTTCTCAATTAATTGAAAACTAATGGGCAAAACCAGATCACCGCCTTACCCTGACCCAACGCAATTCTCAGGCCAGCAGTGGCATCAGCAGGATTGGCGAGGACAGCAAAATTCTGGTGCCAAGAACTAAGCAAGCACCCGCCGTCTTCACCACAAGCATTGCAGGAGGCCCTAGATCAAATCGGTGCTCCCTTAGCCTTCCTATCAGACGCGGCCATGGACACGGTACGATTAGCAGCCAAGACCAGCATGGACACGGTGATAGCCAGGCGAGCATTATGGCTACGCCACTGGTCCGGAGACACAGCCTCAAAATCCAAGCTCCTTAACCTTAAGTTAACGGGAGACACTCTTCGGGCCTGACCTGAAACAAATAATCTCGGACATATCCGGGGGCAACAGCTCCTTTTTACCTTCGGGCAAAAAGGCCAGACCCGAATCCAAAAACAGACCCTACAATAGGCAGTGGAATACCCAGGGACGCTCTTTTCGGAACTCATCATTCCGCACATCACAAGGTAGCGGAGACACAAGGAAGAAAAGACCATCCTGGCCTCAACAGCACAAACAAAGCAGGAAACCGGGACCCTCAAAACCCGCTTCTGCATGACTGAACACTAAACTTAGAGAGGGTAGGCGGTCGTCTTCAAAAATTTGTACCAACTTGGCAAACCCACATACAGGACAACTGGGTACTATCGATCATCAAAGAGGGATACAGAATCCCTTACGACAACCTGCCCCCTCGTACATTTACCCGCTCAGCCATCCCAAAAAGCCCAACCAGGCAACTCGCCCTCACAAACATCATAGAGGAGCTCTTGACCAACAATGTCATCTCTCCAGTTCCCTGGCAGGAGCGCTACACAGGGTTCTACACAAATTTATTCTTGGTGGAAAAGAAGGACGGTACCTTCCGCACAGTCCTGAACCTGAAGCCCTTGAACCTGTTCGTATCCACACAAAAGTTCCACATGGAATCCATACAATCGGTAAGCATGTCCATGACACCACAATGCTACATGACAACAGTGGACCTGCAGGACGCATAACTGCATGTCCCCATCAAGGAGAGCTCCCAGAGGTACCTGGAGGTTACCGTCCAGGGAAAACATTACCAATTCAGAGCCCTACCCTTTGGACTCTGTACAGCACCCAGGGTCTTCACAAAGGAGCTCAGCCCAGTTGTAGCACACCTCAGACGTATGGGAATAGCACTTACCCCATACCTGGACGACATCTTAATTCGCTCCCACTCCTACCAACAGGCCTCGAACGACACACAGACCTGCATAACAACCCTAGCACAACACAGCTGGGTGGTGAACTACAAGAAGGGCCAACTGACACCAACCCAGTGCATCCAATTCCTAGGAATGTGGTTCGACTCCACATCCCAGACCATTTCATTAACAACCGAGAAAGTTCAAAGAATTACATCGGCAGCTCAGGACCTGTGCGACCTGAACTCGACAACGGCAGAGGGATGCCTCAAATTCTTGGGCTACATGGCTGCTGCCCTGGAAGCACTACCATTCGGCCGCTTCCACATGAGATGCTTCCAGAACCACTTCCTAAGACACTGGAACAAGGATCACTTGAACCTATCACAAGGGATCCTTATAACCAAATCGGTACGTCAGTCTCTAAGGTGGTGGACCTGTCCACACAACTTAACCATAGGCAGGAAATGGACCTTACCACCATGGACAGTCATCACTACAGACGCAAGCCTCAAGGGCTGGGGTGCGATCTTCCCACCACACACATGTCAAGGGACATGGACAACCGAGGAGGCAAAACTGCCAATCAACGTTCTGGAGATCAGGGCCATACGAAACTCCATCTTCCATTGGTCTCAACATTTCAAGGGCCAGCCCCTTCGCATACAATCGGACAATGCCACGGTGGTAGCCTACCTCAACAAGCAGGTAGGCACCCGCAGCAGCCAAGCCATGCAGGAGGTGTCCCTGATACTCAGTTGGGCAGAATCACAAGTCCCGGCAATATCAGCGGTTTACATACCCGGAGTACAGAACTGGGAGGCGGACTATCTCAGTCGACAATGGATAGATCACGGAGAGTGGGCACTCCATTTAGACATATTCGACCTAATTGTGCAAAAGTGGGGATGCCCGGACATAGACATACTAGCATCCAGGCAAAATTCAAAGTTCCTACGTACTGCGCCAGGTCACAGGACCCGGGAGCGTCGTACTTGGATGCCTTAGACATACCATGGACTTTCAATAAAGTTTATGCTTTTCCTCCACTGGCCCTCTTACCTCGGAAAATACGCAAGATCCAACAGGAACACACAGTGACCATTTTAATTGCCCCAGACTGGCCCAGGCAAACCTGGCATGAGGACCTTGTGACAATGTCGATAGCCCCACCATGGCGGCTACCCCTCAGACCGGACTTACTGACCCAAGGTCCAATCAAACACGAGAACCCGGTAATGCTACATTTAATGGCCTGGCTATTGAAACCGACCTGTGGCGGGAGAAGGGTCTCTCTACATCAGCCATCGACATCCTATTAAAAGCCAGAAAACCTACCACTATGAAGGTGGTCTCCCCCTTTCATATAAATGAGGAGATCAACCTTCCCTCCCTATGCCCCTGACCCACTAATACTAAGAAAAAGGCCCTTCACAAATTAGACGTGGTCAGGACAATTAAGTTCTATTTGGATAGATCAAAACACTACAGGAAGGCGGATGCCTTCCTGGTCACCTACAGGGCGAACAAGGGTTCCCCAGCATCTAAACGTACTATAGTCAGATGGCTGGTCAGTACAATAAACTATACATACGACCTCAAGAAACAGCCCAAACCATTTAGTATTAAAGCGCACTCTACCAGAGTAATCAGCACTTCATGGGCGCTATACAATTCCGCTACACCAGAACAAATCTGTAAGGCAGCTACGTGGGCATCACTTTCCATGTTTGCAACATTTTATAGACTCCAGGTCTTTCATTCTGCTCCAGCAGCTTTTGGTAGGATAGTCCTACAAGCAGCTGTACAGCACTAGAGCAAACCAGTAAATTCACCCACCCTGATTATGGGACAGCTTTGGGACATCCCCATGGCGTCTGCACTGACAGGTAGGGCCGTACTAGAGAAAGGAGGATTTTTAACTTACCAGAAAATCCTTTTCTAGACGGCCCGTACTGTCAGTGCAGTAAGCCCCGCCCTTAAGTTATCGTTACCAAGTTTTCAGTTATACTGGTTAGACAAGTTCTCGGTTATCACTTCCGGCTCCTCTTTACCTATTACTATACTTCTCTCTATCTACTCCTCCTAACTGGTCTACTATAAGAAAAACTGAAGGTAAAAGGAGGAGCACTAGCTTATAAGGGAGAAGGCGGAGACGAAAAGTTTTTTTTATCTTCTTCTGTCCTGCCTCCGGAAGGAAGGGCCGTCTAGAAAAAGATTTTCCGGTAAGTTAAAAATCCTCCTTTCCATCTCTATTTTAGCTTGCCTGATAGCTTTTTTGCATTCTTTATTTGCCTCCTTGTACCTGATGAAAGTTTCTGCTGTCCCAGCTAACTTGAATGCTTTAAAAGCATGTTTTTTCTTACCAACCTCAACACTAACACTTTTATTCAGTCATAAAGGTTTTGCTTTGCGATGCCTCTCCTTGCTTACAAGGGGAATATACTGTTGTGTATACCTGCAAAGCAATGTTTTAAAGATGCTCCATTTTCCTTCTGTGTCTAACCCTATGAAAAGCCTTTCCCAGTTGACACATTGCAGAGATGCCCTTATACTGGCAAAGTCTGCACGTCTAAAATGAAGCGTTTTAGTTAATCCCTTATAGAGCTGTCTCTGCAGCATTAACTCAAAGGAGACCATATTGTGATCACTGTTCCCCAAATGCTCACCCACACAAATGTTAGAGATAAGTTCAGTGTTATTAGTTATTACCAGGTCCAAAATAGAGTCATTCCTAGTAGAATCTTGAACCGCCTGAAATAAAAAGTTGTCATTTAGCATATTTACAAACCTACTAGTTTTTCTGACTTAGCCACCCCATTACTCTAGTCAATGTCTGGATAATTTAAGTCCCCCATAATAACAACTTGACCCAGTTGTGAAGCCTCCTCCATTTGCAACAGTAGCTGGGTCTCATCCTCCTCATCTATACAGGGTGGTTTATAGCATACACCAATGATCATTTTCTTTGTGACCTTCAGCCCTACTGAAATGTCTACCCAAAGAGATTCAACGTTTTCATTGGTAATGTCTTTATTACATGGCTTTAAATCTGACTTTACATAAAGACAAACCCCTCCACCCTTTTTAATCTCTCTGTCTCTCCTAAAAAGTTTTAATTCACGGCCCTGTCGCATTTTTCATTCCACCAAGGTCTTAGTGATACCAATTAAATCATAATTTTCAATCCAGCAAAAATCCCATTGCAAACTCCATCTTGTCTTCACAAACGCTAAGAAATCGCAATGCACTCTGACAAACGCCTCCCCCAATTAGGTGCTAATATTCGCACAGATTATTGCGTTATTTAACACTTCATATGCTTTTGTGAATCATGCATTAGTATTCTTTCCATTCGCCAATTAACGCAATGCATTAAAAATAACGCATTGCGGTAGCACGCTATTTAACACCTGTGATATGCATCTTAACGCATGCAAAATGACTTTGATCAATCGGTACTTATGTATCGTGTGCTTTTTAAAGCCAAAAAGCATGCGATAAGCGTTATCGCCTTTAGTGAATCGGCCCCATTGTGTTTTATTGACTTGTATGTTAATGAGGGGATATTAGGCAAATTATAATGATGGGTTAGGCTGGGAGATAATAGGAATAACCTTAAGTTATCATATTAATGTTTTTTGTTCTGTTTTATTTTCTTTAAAGCTCATTATCAGGAATACAATGCATAGAAACATCATTACATCAGTGTTATGGCACAGCATCAGTACAGCACTATATTTTTCATTCATTTGGAGGACCTTCTGGTTAAAAACCTACAACACAGCAGAGAGTGCCCTCTTTAGCAGGCCAGATAGTATCCTCAGCTCTAGGGATAATGCAGGTTGTGGATTGTTGTTAAACAAATCCAACAAACAAATCCTTGTGTGTGTTTATGTGAGTGTGTGACTCCAGTTAAAACATGCATATTATTGAATAATGAACATGCTTGTTTATTATTGGTTCAGGAATTTAATTGACAGTGTTGTTTCACAGAATGGATATTTTATCAGTTTTGTGGAACCGTGTATTCATTTTGTTGATAGAATGAATTCTGTGCTATAGAATCTTGCTTTTTGTCACATGCATCTATTTTGTCATGAATATATAGCTGGAATATACCGGTACTATTCAGTTACACCATTATATATTTTGTCAAAGTTTTGTTTTACATTATTCATTCTGTAAGTAACTTTACACATAACTGTTTTTTGTATGGATGTTAAGCATTTGTGAGACAGAATGCTTGTTAAAATTTACAGAATTTTGGTCTCATTCTTCACTAGAAATATATCTTTTGTGTTTATATCCACACTTTAATTCTGTCTACTGGGGATTGCTTTTTGTATATAGAATGTATTTTTATAGACAAAATGTACTTTGGACAAATGGCACCCCATACTCAATGGCTAATGGCACTCTGCTAGTGAATTTAAACATGACATTGGCACTGGAGACTTTGGGTAAGGGATATGTGTGTGTATATTAGATTTAATACAGCTCAAAGCCTTGTTTGCCTTTTAGCTGCTGTTTGTTTTCTGAGAGTCCAACATCCTACTCCATTATGATTTTGCCCACTCCCATTAAGGGTATAAGTGACTTGAATATTTTTACATCCCACTCACCTTACCTCTTCTCACTACACTGCCTTAGGATCCCCTTTGTGATTGTAGCTCTGCTTCCTACAATAACATACATAGCCCATGTTACAGATCTAATGAATAAACTCCCAGCAGAACTTGAACAGCAAACCCAACACATCTTACACACTGCTACATCCACCCTCGACTCTGCATATTTCACCACACCTCACACACAAATTTCCTGTATATCACTATATTACTTACTTTATCCTCTCTAGCCTTACAGTGGTTCTGAGTGGTACAGTGGTTCGGTTCTAAATATAGACAAAAGAACATTGATCTCGAGCCCCAAGTAAAGCATGTTCTGGTTTTCACAGGACCCATAGCCATCTAGTTAAGCCATTGATTTGCTATATAGTGAATAATTTGCTAATGTTTGTAAAATGTAAGGATATTATATTCTCCAAGGACTTACATATCCATATAAAGGACACAGGCTTGTAGACAGGTCATGGAGCTATCTATAAGACACTTACATTTTTAGTGAGACTGGAGTCACAAATAAAATTTGTAAGAGAGTGACAGATGTATAAAGTTATATTACTCTGTAATATTCCTGCTTGACCACTAGACTGCTATTGCTAATTGTATCGGTGAGGAATAGTACCAGAGTAATGGCAGTTTGAGCCTGACCAAGGCATGAGGTGGCTTAGTTCAGTGGGGGACCCAGGGGAGAAGCAACATGATGGGTTTGGGGTCTGCTGTATGGTTTCACCAGCTCCTATATACCGTGGTACCTGACACCACAAATGAGCATTGGGTGCAAGTTGACATGCAGCTGAGGGTGCAAGCTGCTCCTGCTCCCCAATTTGGTTGGGGCCTGGAGGGTTTTTTGTTGGGTGCCCCGGGTCTTTAAAGTTACCCCTCTGGGTTCATAGCATGGTTTTTATTCCACCATTTAGGAGCAGAGTGGAGAGATGAATGTAGTGTAGAATTTCCTGATGTGCCAAATGGCAAATAGACATAGGAAGGGTGTCCAGAGAAAAAGTTAAGATACTCTTGGTAAGGCTGGTATTAGTAGGTTCTGTCCTGGAATAGGGGTTTAAGGAGCCCCACTAAAGAGTACGGTACAGGAGGCTGATGGAGACTAATAAAATGGGACACTAGGAGAAGGCTCAGTAATACTGTGGACTAACAACTATCTATCTTATGTGAAATATCTGTATATTTGTATTATAAAAACATTATGGTTTCAAAAAAACTGATTAATATTGTCTGTGGAAAGTTTATAGCTTGTATAAAAGAGATGTCATAGTTGTTATAGTTTTCAAATACATAACTGCGTTAGTTGGTGCCAGTTTTAAGCTTATCCCTTCATCATTTTTTAGCAATATCCAGTCCTATGCCTGTTAGATTTTCTAGACCACTAAAACTTAACTGATCATGACCGATATGGTCCTGGACAGAGAAATTGAAATCCATGTTCATGTTTGCTCCGTGTGAGGTAGATAATTAGATTATCTTCTACCTCTCAACTGTCCCTGCATAATGGACTTTTGTTTATTAGTGCACTAGTTATCTAGAGCCCCCAACAGAAGTCTTAACAAAGTGCTATTTTAAGGGAACAAGTGCCCCTTTCAGAAGTTTTTGCAAGGGTTATATACTAGACATATTGGATGAGGTTATAAGAAGCTATAACAGCCTGAGGAAGTATGGGCTTGTGGTTTAAAATCCCCAGTGTGATTTAGATAACGTCAGTGCAAACTTTGCAAGTAAAACCACAAAATCTGCACAATTGTCAGTATCATAATTTTGATCTGTAGGGTAAATCACATTCTGTATATCTGTCAATTCATATAAAAATGCATGGTGGGTTATCTATGGTGGAATAGATCAGCTTGGTCTAATTTATATATCAACAGGCTCCTTTAGGGTTATCTTCCAGCCATTTTACCCCATTTCTAACAAAATGCACACCTAGTAACTCTACTACATGTACAAAGAACATGCATGATATCTTGGTACAGTTCTCACTAGACTAGAAAACTGCTATAAACTAGGGTTCAGAAGTTTAAAATCACCAAGAAATGTGCATTTTTATAACATTATTACACTATTCTCTGTAGTCAGCCCTGTAGTGGTACAAATTTCTATGCATCAGGACAACAATCTAAAGAATACTTGTATGCAAAACCTATCGGGAGAAAAAATGGGAAGCGGGTATAATGTCTTTGAAGGTCCATCTCAAATCTTTTGTGCTCTTGTGGGAAGAACTTCACTGTAAGGTCAGAAAAAAATACCCTTCAAGCCAGTTGCTTCTGAGCTACGGAAACTTCCCCTAAATATGTAAAGTTTGATGACTAGAACCAGTGGCGGGCCAAGCTGACCGGGCGCCCTAAGCAACCCGGTCAGCCTCTCCCCACCCCCCTGAACGGCGCATGCGCGCCAAATCACAAGCAAGTGGTGGGGGGAGAAGTGCGAGGGGGGGGTGCAATCCGAACTGTCATTGCCTCCACTGGCAATGACAAGCAGCAGGGGCAATGAAAGAGGTAGAGGACTAGGGGTAGGCAGGAGAGGCTCCTGCCTGGTGCCCCCCAATCGTTGCGCCCTAGGCAGCTGCCTCTTCTGCCTACCCCCTAGTTCCGGCCCTGACTAGAACATGTTACAGTGGAATAAAAAGGATATTAAGACTGTCAGTTTATTAACTATAATTTCTAATCAATGTAATTATACCTTGGTGAATAAAAGGATCAGTTTTAAAAATACAAATTCCAGATTCCAAACTTTTGAACATTTATGTATAAAGCTTTTCAACTTCATCATTGCAAGTTTGCTGTGGCGATTGACACAGGCTGCTGTAGGAATCCTAGAGTTTGTTCCATGTTTGGAGGTGGTGGTAGCTCCAGGGTTACACTGCTTAAATAGGCATGCTTGTACTTAATTTGATACAGAAGTCAGGAGGAAGCAGCATTGTGCACAACTTAAGAGAAGTACAAGGGGTCCATGCTGACACAAGTACCTTTAATAAATGGAATTTTTTGCGCAATTGCCAATTTAGTGACCGCATAACTACGCTTGCAGTTGTCAATGACTCCTTACATCCTGTAAATGATACCAAGCTAAAAAATAGTATAATTTGAATTTGTTAGATTTAAATAACAAAATTGATTTTTATGATAAAAAGTTCAAGATTAAACGTTTAAGTCTAAATAATTACACATCACAGAAACCATTATATTAATTAATACTAAGTTCCAGAAAACTCATGTTTTAATTTCCACAAAATCAAAGTCTATGGAGGCTTCCATGATGGTACACAGGCAATTCTATCAGACCTGTCCATGAGGTGAGGTGTACATCACCCTGTGGCTTAGGTTGATGATGGCACAGGTTTAAACCCCTATCAAAAGCAAGGGAAAACTAAGGGAAAATAATGATATTACTGAGGTGCTTTGTACTTTGATGTACACCTCCTTTGGTAACATTGTTGACATGGTGAGAGAGGTGGGATCTGGTGCACTGATGGTTAAGACTGAGTCAGTGTTCTGCGTCCTCTCAATTCACTGAGCATGCCACAATTTGTTGGGTTGCTGGTTTGTAGGGTTGTGACCAATGCTTAGCTGAACAATAGCTGAGTACCCCTTAGGCTGCAGGATTTTGTGGAGACAAGGCTTGTGTGCTATTTAAGTTTCTTAGAGCTAATCCCAAACATAGTGGGCCTCTTTGTGTGTGTGGGTGGAGAGAATTGAGGGATCTTTTTCTATGACAATATGTGTGTGCTGCAAGAGATAAAACAGTTGGCGGAAGCATTTTCATTGGATGGTACCTGAGGTGGTTGCCCATTCCCACAACATCTGTGGCAGGTTGGTAATGGGATTTCCTTATCGTTAATGCAAGAGGAATGGTTATAGGGTTGATAACCCAAAGGGTTTTGATAGCTAGGGGAAACCGGACTCTTTGGGTTCTTTGGCATGGTTTGTTGTTATACAAACTGTTAATGTTACCACATGTTAGTTACATTACAGTGTTTTTATATACTATAAGACATTTGCTAAGTATGTGTATGTATGTATATCTTTATTTATAAAGCGCTACTTATGTATGCAGCGAAGTGTTAAGTTGTATATATAATATATGCGTGTTTGGTTTATAAATGCTCTGTGGCCTTTTCACCACAAAAAATGGTGTCCTAGTAGGTACATGCTGGGGGCAGTGGTGGGGTTTGCATGGTGACAATGGAAGGGGTGGCTGAATCTTGATGCTGCCCTGGTCATGTATTTTTTGTAAATGAAATGTACTTGTGACAAACAGTACCCTATATGCAACGAGCCTATAAATAATAAAAGTTGTCTCAGCACTTACTTACTTTCATCCTTCTGACAGTTGTCATAATGACATAACTGAAACATAATTTCTTTAATGATATTAACAAGCTATTGGAAAGAAGTTGGAACAGGGTATGAAACTATTTCGGTTGGACAAATAATAAAAGTCTTCTGGGATGTTTCCCTGGGAGCAGACATTAGGGAACAAGGTCCTAAAACTCCTGGAATCAAGGGCAATGGTAACCTTAAATTAACCTTGATTTGTTTTCTAGGCTGAGAGTATTAAGAAGAGCAAATGACTCACCCTAACTGGTGTTCAGGCTGGGTCCCTAGGGAAGGCAGCCTTATCATCACTCTGACAACCATTAATCTAAGCCAGTGCTGTCCAACTTCTTTGGTACAGCACAGCAACCCCCAGCACATAATTACACAACTTAGGAACCCCTAACAACTATTTCCAAAAGATAAATTCCCAGAACAAACCACACCAGTTTCATCTCCCACAGACAGCATAGGAAAGGCAGCGTATGGCACACACAGGCAGCATAGGGCAGGCAAAGTATGGCACACAGGGAGCAAAGGGTAAGCAAAGTATAACACACACAGGCAGCATAGGCCAGACAGAGTAAGTAGGGTCAGACTTGGGGGTGCAGAGCCCACCAGGGATATGGCACACAGGGAGCAAAGTGTAAGCAAAGAATGACACACAGGCAGCATAGGCCAGACAGCATAAGCAGGGTCAGACTTGGGGGTGCAGGGCCCACCAGGGCTGCTGCCCCCAGGGGCCTCATACCCCCCAAGGGGCCGCTGCCACCTGCCATCCCCCACCCCCTGACTAAGCCTGTGGCTGGAACCAATGTCCTGGTCAGAAGACACCTATCCTAAGATATGGAGGGAGGTGCCAGCATTTAAAAGTATGACAAAAGGTAAACAGGATCACTATATGGGGTTTACTCTGACAATGTAACTTTGTAACTGACTGACATCTACCTTTGTAACTAAAAATCCCTGTTTTTGAAACTGCAAGTTTTTTGCACTTGCACAGATACTAAATTACTAGTGAAACAGGGGACGAGTGAATCTGCATTGATCAATCCCCTCTCTTTTGTATGTTTGTAGCTAATTTGGCCAGATCAGTTACACTTCCAATGTACCTATATATTTTTACATAGCCTTGGATTTCTCCCACAACCTCTCTTCTTGTGTTTTAAGGTGAAAAGCATTAAGGGAACTTTACATAACTTTGCATTACAGGGTATTCAACATTCCACAGCCTTGCTTACCTGATAGTAAAGAACCATTTGAGTTGTTTCAGTTCCTCTTGTCTGAAGGGGTGGTCTCTTGTTATTAGTTCTTTTCTGTGAAAAAAATATCCCCTGCTATGTCTAAAATGTACATACAATCAGTTGCTTGTGTATCAGGCCAATACTTTCTAGACTATGTACAGTATATTATAAAGCCTGCTGTTTCTAACTTGTGTTTGTTCTGGTATTTTGCAGGCCCACTTTTGATTTTCTGTTCAGGCACTATGGACCCTCTCATATTTTATATTAAAGAACCACCAGATTGTAGACTTTCTCTATTATGCAGAGATCACACTTGCTGCTTTCTGCACTAAGCGCTGCATAAAAAAATCTGTCACTCAGTGAAAGAGAGCTGCATCATCTAAATCAGTGGTTTCAAACTAATTACATGTAGAGGGACAATTATTTCTCATACATTGTGTTCAAGGGCCAGATTATATTAAAATCATGATGTTATACATTGAAGGCCACAGGCCTCCATTTGGACAGCCCTGATCTAAATGATGTGCAAGGTATAGGACAGGTAGAGGTCAGAGGGACACCTACATGCCTCCTCCAACCCACCTATCGCTGACACAGCTCTGACTAAAATAATCAGCGTTGCATTATATTTTCTCTTAAATGGAGTGCAAAGGCCTGCATTTTTTTTGCACAATGTTACTGTATACTCAGTGTACAAGGTGAATAAAAATGGGCAATTGTTGCCTTTTTTTGCACTTTGCACACTGTATGCGGCATTGTAAATAAACCCTTACATACTTTCACACGTTGTGGTCAGTGTTCAACCAAACTACACAAAGGAACAAACTCCTTGCCCTAGATGGAATTAAAGCTAGGACCCCACTAGCCTCCCCTAGCCTTATTGAAAATCCGCCTATGCCTAGCGCTCACTATTACACCCCTCTAACCTATTCTAGCTGTTCCTCTCCTACCTCCTCAGGTACTACTCACCTCCTGTTGGTAGATGGTAACTCGACCACACCCTCCTGTCAAAGACCCTGAACCTGGGTGTGGCTGCTCTTTTTATACCTTCCTGTCGAAACTGCCCTCTGGTGGCCGGTGGTCTAAATTACAATTAGCTATTTTAATTATACCCAAGTTACTTCAAACAAACCAATAATACTTTTATAACACTTAACAAATTCACCAGCACACATATTAAGCATACACATTTCTCCATATCTTTGCACCAATATTTTTCACCTCCTTACAAATAATTCAAGTAAAATATTGTTGAGTATGTCAGCATTCAGATAATATTTCAGTGTTATACATCAAATAATCCCATGTAATTGTGAGTATATCAGAGTCACGTCAACTGTGCAGTTTGTTCCTGGACATGCTCTAATGTATTTTTCTGCTCACACACGCCCATTTCCAAGATCCACTTCTGCATTTCTTTCAGGAAGTCTGCTTGCTGGCTCACAGAGTATATTTCGCAGTTTGTCATTAATCTGATGAAGTGCAACATTTGTATCTCAGGTAAATCTAACCTTTTCTTATGATACATATGAAAACATACATTTGGCTAAAGTAGCTAATGGATTGTGATAGGGTCAGATTTTGTTCATCATTATAGAGTTTATCAGTTCTTCAACAAACTGAAACTTCAGGTTAAACAACACTGAAAACAGTAACAGTTCTAAGTTACTGCAATTCCTACTCTTAACTATATGTAGAGAGTTTTTAGTATACTGAATGTACCTGATAAAATCAATAATTTGCTTAATGTGAACTGAAAAAAACAACAACACAGGAGTATTGTTAGGCTTTTAAAGAGAAATAGTTTAAATTGTATATAACAATTTTATCTCAAGTCCTTGCTTACAGCGTAACCGGGCAGAACAATCACTTCTCTTTGTTTTTTTTCTCCACTTTTACAGATAAAGTAATTTGAGCCACTGGCAAACAAGAGGAATAAGATTTTTGTATTGTGTAAAATGTAACTAGGGGAAGTGTACATATAGTTTGAGTTTGCATTTTAGCCAAGTACAATTTTTCTAAATATCATTTTAAAATCAGTATTAAATCATTATAAAACAATAATATTCTAGAGCTATGCTTAGTAGCACAAGTTTGAAGGCAGACTATGTACTGTATATTTAAAATGTGAAAATGTGAAGTACAGATACAGATAATTTTTTTAAAAATGTGGAATTTAATAGGTTTTCCACCTAAATACAGTTTTGTTGCAAAATGAAAGAAAATCTAGTTGTCAAAAAATATATAGTAGTGATTTTAGGAAGTAGTATTGTGGTCCCCAGGAGTTAAACTGTTGCATGCTTCCAGACACTCAAAACAGAGGCAGAGGCAGTTCAGTGCAGTATAATTGGTCTGTAGCCAGTTTATTTCAGTCTTTTCTAAACAAGAAAAACAAAATACAAAAATATAAAATACTAAGAATGTATAGCTTTCACTAAAATAAAGGTAATTTTCCTGCTTAACATGGGGTGAAGGCCTATTGCCCAAACCCCTATAAAAAATGTTTTTACATTTATTGTAAGACTGCAAGATTCACACACCCAAGATCTTTGAAAAAAAAAAAAACAGTTCCCTTTACTAAGACCATGATTTTCTAACTTCTGTATAAAGGTCTAGTGACGTCACTTCCGGTGACAGCATGGGGAAAAATGCACGGACCCCTTATCCCCCCAGCTCCGCCGCCAGATTTCCACTGGCAGGTCTAGTTTATTGATTATATAGGCATCTGAGGGCTGTATATATATATATATATATATATATATATATATATATATATATCTCAAACTCAACAGTAGAAAGCACTCACAGCTACAGCATCAATCAGGTCAGTGATTTATTTCAGCATACCATCTACGCGTTTCGATCACCACAGGATCGTCATCAGGATGATAGACAGGAAGTGAAGTGTCAGGTTAAAAACCCGCAGTATCCAATCAGTGTTTATACAACATTAACCCATTAAATAACATGTGCAAAGTGTAATCAAATACCAGGCACTTAAAAAATCCCCATATGATCAAAAATAAAATTATCATCAAACATCTAGACATATTAATACATAAACTAGGACATATCCCATATATATCAATGTGGTAAGCCACATGGCAAAGCTCATAGTGAAATATAATTTTAAAACACACATAAGTCAATCTATCAAGACACATGACAAAGTCACATGTCATGACTAAAAATTGAATTTATAAATATCACCATTAACTTCAATACTCATCTAAACTCATAATAGTGCATAAAATAGGACATATCCCATATATATCAATGCGATAAGCCACATGGCACAACTCATAGTGAAATATAATTTTAAAACACATATGAGTCAATCTATCAAGACACATGACAAAGTCACATGTCATGTCTAGAAATTAAGATGATAAATACCACCATTAACTTTATATATATATATATATTATATATATATTATATATATTATATATTATATATATATTATATATATGGCCCTGGTCCTGTGTGCAGACACACAAAACAGATTTTGGTGCGAAAATGCATTTTCATGAGTTTTTGTGCCGAAATCTGCTCCATGCAGTGGCGTAGCGTGGGCTTTCGTCGCCTGGGGCCGACCGGAAATTTGCCGCCCCTCTATTTAGTTATTCTTAAAAAAAAATAGACAAAATAAAAAAAGCAGCATTAAATTTTTTTTTTTTTTGATTGAATTTGAAATGCGGTGCGCATGTCATAATTGTCAAAAGTGGATTCAGCTGTGCGTCCGTGGCTGCCCATGGTGGCAGGGCCGCCATCAGAAATCACGGGGCCCCTCCCATCAGTACAGGACACACAGACATAAAAAGTATTAGGGTCACCCTACCACAGTGCCCCCTAACACTATGCTGGCCAGGCCCCCCTAATGCTATTCTGGCCACGGTCCCCCCATACAACTGCCCCATAGACAGTACCCCCATACACAGTGCCCCCAATTGCCCCATACACAGTGCCCCCCCACACACATTGCCTCCAATTGCCCATAGAAAGTGCCCCAATTTCCCCATAGACAGTGCCTCCAATTGCCCCATACACAGTGTCCCCATAGACAGCCCCCTCCACACAGTGCCCCCAATTGCCCTTAGACAGTGCCCACAATAGGAAGTGCCCCCATACACAGTGCCCCAATTTCCCCATACACAGTTCCCCCATAGACAGTACCCCCCAAAGACCTTGCCCCCCCACAGAAAGTGCCCCCATACACAGTGCCCCAATTGCCCCATACAGTTCCCCAATAGAAAGTGCCCCCATACACAGTGCCCCCATAAACAGTGCCCCCAATTGCCCCATACAAAGTGCCCCCAATAGGAAGTGCCCCCATACACAGTGCCCCAATTGCCCCATACACAGTGTCCCCATAGACAATACCCCCCAAAGACCTTGCCCCCCAATAGAAAGTGCCCTCATACACAGAGCCCCAATTGCCCCATACACAGTGCCCCCAATAGGAAGTGCCCCCATACACAATACCCCACAAAGACCTGGCCCCCCCCCCATGGAAAGTGCCCCAATTTCCCCATAGACAGTAGCCCCCACACAGTGCCCCCAATTTCCCCCATAGTACATACCCCCAACAGACCATCGGCGGCGGCTCCTTCTCTCTTACAGGCAACAGGCGCTTCTATAAGGTTGCGCCTCGTCGCTGACGTGTGACGTCATACGCACGGGCGCAACCTTATAAAAGCGCCTGTTGCCTGTAAGAGAGAAGGAGCCGCCGCCACCCCTTCTGATACGCCGCCCGGGGCCATGGCCCCCTCGGCACCCCCCTCGCTACGCCACTGGCTCCATGTGTCTGCACACACTTGTTCAGTGTCTGGTAGTGTAGACACTGAATTGGGCTGAGGTATATCATACCTCCCAACATTTGAAAAATGTCAAATGTCAAGAGGGACCATGCCCATTTTTTGGGACCCCCCTAAATACCACTCCCATTTTACAAAATTTGGCAGGTTATTTAAAGTTTGAACACATTTCTGGGGGTTTTGGGGTCGTTTTATGTTTTATTACAGTTTTGCTAAAAAATTGAATAAAAACATTGCCCTTTAAGCTGCAAGTCTCAATTCCCCAAGAGACCTGTTTAGCTTATTAGTTACAATTGTATCTAAGTGCAGATGTAGCTTGCTAACTTTCTAAGATCTCTGCCAAAAGCTTCTTTTTTTTTTAATTAAGTCTGAGACTTTTCAGCAGGGTCGGACTGGGGGGTGCAGGACCCACTGGGTCTTCTGTCTCGGGGGTCCCTGTACCCCCCAATGGCAGCTTTCAACTCCCCCCCACAGCCCTCCCCACCCATCTGATTTTCGAGTGCACCTAACTTGAGTTGATGGTCAGTGCGTCGGGGGAGTCGGGAGGGAGACCTGTGGCTTGGTATAGTGCCCTGCGGAGATCGGGTCTGGGCCCAGTCCGACCCTGCTTTTCAGAAATAATATGGGACTGTGGGCTTAGCTGTCAAAATCAGGACTGTCCCGCAAAAATCGGGACAGTTGAGAGGTATGCATTATATCTGTTTCTCAGCCTGTGTTTATGTCAAGGCTTAGAAACATGTGACCATATCCTTAGGGTTATGCCACGCAGGAGATGCCACCCCTACATTTAAAGGAGAACTAAACCCTAAAAATGAATATGGCTAGACACGACATATTTTATATAATGAATTTATTAAACCAGCCTAAAGGTTCACTATCTCTATAGTAGTAATAATCCAGGCCCTTAAAATTGTCACAGGGGGTAACCACACTGGACATACTGGACACTTCTGTTAGAAGTGTCTGCGACACTCACATGCTCAGTGCGCTCTGAGCAGCTGTTGAGAAGCTGAGCTTAGGGGTTGCCAGAATTTATCAAGCAAAGAAAATGATGTTTGTCTGTCATGTAAGCTGATCCGAACGGGCTGATGATTAAAGTCTGATGCTAATAGCACTGGTTTAAGCATACCCCACCAACTGTCCCGGTTTTGATAGAGCATCCCACTGTCCCGGATAGTTCCATGAATGTCCAGCATTTCCGTAATAGATTATGGAAATGCAGAACATTCATTGACATATCCAGGACAGCGCGATGCTCCAGCGGCTCCTCTGCATATGCGGCTCCTTGTGCGGCGGTGACAGGCCCTTTTATAAGGTTGCGCCCCGTGCATATTGACGACGTCACGCGTACCTTATAAAAGGGCCTGTCATCGCCATGAAAGGAGCCGCTGAAGAAGGGAGCACTGTCTCAATTGGGGGCACTGTGTATGGGGGGGACTGTCTCAATTGGGGGCACTGTGTATGGGGGGACTGTCTCAATTGGGGGCACTGTGTATGGGGGGGCACTGTGTATGGGGGGTACTGTCTCAATTGGGGGCACTGTGTATGGGGGGGCACTGTGTATGGGGGGTACTGTCTCAATTGGGGGCAATGTGTATGGGGGGGCACTGTGTATGGGGGGACTGTCTCAATTGGGGGCACTGTGTATGGGGGGGCACTGTGTATGGGGGGGACTGTCTCAATTGGGGGCACTGTGTATGGGGGGCACTGTGTATGGGGGGTACTGTCTCAATTGGGGGCACTGTGTATGTGAGCACTGTCTAAATTGGGGGCACTGTGTATGGGGGGGGCACTGTCTCAATTGGGGGCACTGTCTCAATTGGGGGCACTGTCTCAATTGGGGGCACTGCATGGGGGACTGTCTCAATTGGGGGCACTGTGTATGGGGGGGACTGTCTCAAATGGGGGCACTGTGTATGGGAGGGGGACTATCTCAATTGGGGGCAATGTGTATAGGGGGACTATCTCAATTGGGGGCAATGTGTATGGGGGGCACTGTCTCAATTGGGGGCACTGTCTCAATTGGGGGCACTGTGTATGTGGGCACTGTCTCAATTGGGGGCACTGTGTATGGGGGGCACTGTGTATGGGGGGGCACTGTCTCAATTGGGGGCACTGTCTATGGGGGGGCACTGTCTCAATTGGGGGCACTGTGCATGGGGGACTGTCTCAATTGGGGGCACTGTGTATGGGGGGGCACTGTCTCAATTGGGGGCACTGTGTATGGGGGGACTGTCTCAAATGGGGGCACTGTGTATGGGAGGGGGACTATCTCAATTGGGGGCAATGTGTATGGGGGGACTATCTCAATTGGGGGCACTGTGTATGGGAGGGGGACTATCTCAATTGGGGGCAATGTGTATGGGGGGACTGTCTCAATTGGGGGCACTGTATATGGGAGGGGGACTATATCAATTGGGGGCAATGTGTATGGGGGGCACTGTCAATTGGGGGCACTGTGTATGGGGGGGACTGTCTCAATTGGGGGCACTGTGTATGGGGGGGCACTGTGTATGGGGGGAACTGTCTCAATTGGGGCACTGTGTATGGGGGCACTGCCTAAATTGGGGGCACTGTGTATGGGGGGCACTGTGTATGGGGGGGGCCCTGTCTCAATTGGGGCACTGTGTATGGGGGGGCACTGTCTCAATTGGGGGCACTGTGCATGGGGGGACTGTCTCAATCGGGGGCACTATATATGGGAGGGGGACTATCTCAATTGGGGGCAATGTGTATGGGGGGCAATGTGTATGGGGGGCACTGTCTCAATTGGGGGCACTGTGTATGGGGGGACTGTCTCAATTGGGGGCACTGTGTATGGGGGGGCTGTCTCAATTGGGGGAACTATGTATGGGGGGACTGTCTCAATTGGGGGCACTGTGTATGGGAGGGGGACTGTCTCAATTGGGGGCACTGTGTATGGGAGGGGGACTGTCTCAATTGGGGGCACTGTGTATGGGGGGGACTGTCTCAATTGGGGGCACTGTGTATGGGGGGGACTGTCTCAATTGGGGGCACTGTGTATGGGGGGGACTGTCTCAATTGGGGGCACTGTGTATGGGGGGGACTGTCTCAATTGGGGGCACTGTGTATGGGGGGGACTGTCTCAATTGGGGGCACTGTGTATGGGGGGCTGTCTCAATTGGGGGAACTATGTATGGGGGGACTGTCTCAATTGGGGGCACTGTGTATGGGAGGGGGACTATCTCAATTGGGGGCACTGTGTATGGGGGGATGTCTCAATTGGGGGAACTGTGTATGGGGGGGACTGTCTCAATTGGGGGCACTGTGTATGGGAGGGGGACTATCTCAATTGGGGGCAATGTGTATGGGGGGGACTGTCTCAATTGGGGGCACTGTGTATGGGGGGGACTGTCTCAATTGGGGGCACTGTGTATGGGGGGGACTGTCTCAATTGGGGGCACTGTGTATGGGGGGGACTGTCTCAATTGGGGGCACTGTGTATGGGGGGACTGTCTCAATTGGGGGCACTGTGTATGGGGGGACTGTCTCAATTGGGGGCACTGTGTATGGGGGGCTGTCTCAATTGGGGGAACTATGTATGGGGGGGACTGTCTCAATTGGGGGCACTGTGTATGGGAGGGGGACTATCTCAATTGGGGGCACTGTGTATGGGGGGATGTCTCAATTGGGGGAACTGTGTATGGGGGGGGACTGTCTCAATTGGGGGCACTGTGTATGGGGGGGACTGTCTCAATTGGGGGCACTGTGTATGGGGGGGACTGTCTCAATTGGGGGGCACTGTGTATGGGGGCACTGTCTCAATTGGGGGCACTGTCTCAATTGGGGGCACTGTGTATGGGGGAGCACTGTCTCAATTGGGGGCACTGTGCATGGGGGGACTGTCTCAATTGGGGGCACTGTGTATGGGGGGCACTGTCTCAATTGGGGGCACTGTGTATGGGGGGGCACTGTCTCAATTGGGGGCACTGTGTATGGGGGGCACTGTCTCAATTGGGGGCACTGTGTATGGGAGGGGGACTATCTCAATTGGGGGCAATGTGTATGGGGGGGACTGTCTCAATTGGGGGCACTGTGTATGGGGGACTATCTCAATTGGGGGCACTGTGTATGGGGGGACTGTCTCAATTGGGGGCACTGTGTATGGGGGGGACTGTCTCAATTGGGGGCACTGTGTATGGGGGGGACTATCTCAATTGGGGGCACTGTGTATGGGGGACTGTCTCAATTGGGGGCACTGTGTATGGGAGGGGGACTATCTCAATTGGGGCAATGTGTATGGGGGGGACTGTCTCAATTGGGGGCACTGTGTATGGGGGGACTGTCTCAATTGGGGGCACTGTGTATGGGGGGGCTGTCTCAATTGGGGGAACTATGTATGGGGGGACTGTCTCAATTGGGGGCACTGTGTATGGGAGGGGGACTATCTCAATTGGGGGCACTGCGTATGGGGGGATGTCTCAATTGGGGGGAACTATGTATGGGGGGGGACTGTCTCAATTGGGGGCACTGTGTATGGGAGGGGGACTATCTCAATTGGGGGCAATGTGTATGGGGGGGACTGTCTCAATTGGGGGCACTGTGTATGGGGGGGACTGTCTCAATTGGGGGCACTGTGTAGGGGGGGACTGTCTCAATTGGGGGCACTGTGTATGGGGGGGCACTGTCTCAATTGGGGGCACTGTCTCAATTGGGGGCAATGTGCATGGGGGGGACTGTCTCAATTGGGGGCACTGTGTATGGGGGGGGCACTGTCTCAATTGGGGGCACTGTGTATGGGGGGGCACTGTCTCAATTGGGGGCACTGTGTATGGGAGGGGGACTATCTCAATTGGGGGGCAATGTGTATGGGGGGACTATCTCAATTGGGGGCACTGTGTATGGGGGGGGACTGTCTCAATTGGGGGCACTGTGTATGGGGGGACTGTCTCAATTGGGGGCACTGTGTATGGGGGGACTGTCTCAATTGGGGGCACTGTGTATGGGGGGGACTGTCTCAATTGGGGGCACTGTCTCAATTGGGGGCACTGTGTATGGGGGGCGCTGTCTCAATTGGGGGCACTGTGTATGGGGGGGACTGTCTCAATTGGGGGCACTGTGTATGGGGGGACTGTCTCAATTGGGGGCACTGTGTATGGGGGGACTGTCTCAATTGGGGGCACTGTGTTATGGGAGGGGGACTATCTCAATTGGGGGCACTGTGTATGGGAGGGGGACTATCTCAATTGGGGGCACTGTGTATGGGAGGGGGACTATCTCAATTGGGGGCAATGTGTATGGGGGGACTGTCTCAATTGGGGGCAATGTGTATGGGGGGACTGTCTCAATTGGGGGCACTGTGTATGGGGGGGCACTGTCTCAATTGGGGGCACTGTGTATGGGGGGCACTGTCTCAATTGGGGGCACTGTGTATGGGGGGGACTGTCTCAATTGGGGGCACTGTGTATGGGGGGAACTGTCTCAATTGGGGCACTGTGTATGGGGATGTCTCAATTGGGGGCACTGTGTATGGGGGGGCTGTCTCAATTGGGGGAACTATGTATGGGGGGGACTGTCTCAATTGGGGGCACTGTATATGGGGGGGGACTGTCTCAATTGGGGGCACTGTGTATGGGGGGGACTGTCTCAATTGGGGGCACTGTGTATGGGGGGACTGTCTCAATTGGGGGCACTGTGTATGGGGGGACTGTCTCAATTGGGGGCACTGTGTATGGGGGGCTGTCTCAATTGGGGGAACTGTATATAGGGGGGCACTGTGTATGGGAGGGGGACTATCTCAATTGGGGGCAATGTGTTTGGGGGTACTTTCTATGGGGGTACTGTGTATGAGGTGTACTGTCTATGGGGTAATTGGGGGCACTTTCTGTGGGGGGTACTGTATATGGGGGAAGTTGGGGGCACTGTGTATGGGGGGTACTGGTATGGAGGCACTTTCTATGGAGGGTTACTGTCTATGGGGGCACTTTCTATGGAGGGTTACTGTCTATGGGGGTTACTGTCTATAGGGCACTTTCTATGGGGGCATTGTGCATGGGGGTACTGTCTTTTAGGCTATTGGGGGTACTGTGTATGGGGGCTCAAAACTGGTACATAGTTATAACTCACTTATAACTGACTGCCTTCTCTCTATATTTGAATTTTATATGTAGGAGTTGGTATATTGTTTTCCTTAGGTAGTACAGTATGAGGTTATAGCACATTTTGTGTCTGATCCCGCCATTTCAACTATATAAAAGGAGTATTTTTTTGAAAAAAAATTGATGGGGTGTGGTAATTGGGGCGTGGCCACAAAAGTGGGAGTGGTCAAAAAATTGCAGCGCTGCGCGCACCAAATCTTTTTGTCCCTCTTCTCATTTTTCAAATGTTGGGAGGTATGGTTTAAGAGTTGCCATGCAGTAATTATCTGTGTTAATTACTAATCAGTCTTATATTGTGACATTTATATCCTATATATGCAGTATATTGTGATTTAGTCCCTAAACTCAGTAACTGACTGCAGCACATAGCATGTGCAGTGAATCAGCAATAAAGAAGATAGGAAGCTACTAGGAGCATCTTTAGGGGCACACATCTTCATTGCTAAAGGGCTGTGGTTGCCTTGGGCTGGTACAGAAGCACAAAACATAATTTACAACATTTCTAGCCTACATCTTTAGTTAAGCTTTAGTTCACCTTTAAATCAGAGCTCTTCTGTATCTGCCCCGTATGTGTTAACAGAGTACCTGGAGGTGCAGTAACAGTCAGGACTCTTTTTAGTAATCCACTGACTGGAGTGATGCTTCAAGCATGGCTGATACTTTATTCACCTTACAGCAAGAAGAAGAAAAAATAAATAGCATCACATCTTGGAGACTTGTCCCAGAATGCACAGGTTTCAAGAAAACTTTATAAACAAAAACAACATGTATGCTTCTGTTGCTAGCTGACAGTATACACACACTAGCCTAACAGTGTGTCTGCACCCAGGCTGACTGTAGCTTTGGGTGCAGACACAGAAAATATTGCTGTGTTGGACACTCCACCTTTTTCCCAAGAATACCTTTAACAGCAAAATATTGATCACCACATATTTCACCCAGCCCCTAAAGGCAGGGCTGGGTGTCGTGTCTGGGTTCCCCGGCTCCTCTCACGATGCTTACATCCTAAGGCAGTCCGCACTGCCCCACGGGTGGCTGTTAGGTAAGTATTTGTGTCACGTCTAGTAGTGCTGGGCGGTATGACCAAAAATTTATATCACGGTATTTTTCAAAATTATATCGGTGTCACGGTATTTGACGGTATTTTTTTTCCAATTAACATTGGTGGCCAGGGCCCCTAAATAGTTTGCAGGCGGTCGCCCCCCACCCCATACAGCCCCCCATACAGCAAGCTGGCCAGCTCCAGGCCAGTGATGCAGCCCATGCCGCTTCTGTTGCCGCTTCGGGACGTCACGTACGCACGGGGCGCAACCCGATCTACACCGGTATGTATTTAAAAAATTTATATCAGTTTTTTTTTTTAAAAAAACGGTATTCGGTATATGGCGGTATACCGTCCCACCACTAATGTGGAACTTTCTGGATAATGGGTTTCCTGATAACAGATCCCATACATGGATTACTGCAAACCAAAGGAAATCTATAGCACTATCAATTATCAGATATTCTATGTGTTTGGAAACAGACCTCTACTTTGGTACTGTTTCCAAACACAGTTTTCCTTTTTTGCTTATATACAGGCCTGGCTTTGGGGTAATCTAATTGAATACTGACCATAAGTTGTATAAAGGTTTATCAGAACACTCACACAAAGTTTTAGAAGTCTCAGAACACCAGGGACCCATGATTTTAACACGCAGAATCTACATTTTCTTCCTTGACCAAAAAGTCCTTAACAAAACACCCAGCTATACATAAGAAATGTTGGGAGATATGAAACTGTGCTTCCTATACTCCCTCCCTGTCAGGCAGACAAACAGCTGATTTCAGTATAATTCATAATTTTTTGCCTCAATGAACAAGACCCCCATAAGTGGCAATTTCCTCTGTCAACACTCAGCATCTAAAGGCAACCATATAGGGACAGATTCAAGCTGCCCATTCAGTCTTTTCAGGCCAAGTCAGCCCCCCATACATAGTTACATAGGGTTGAAAAAAGACCAGTGTCCATCAAGTTCAACCCATCCAAGTAAACCCAGCACACCTAACCCACACCTACCAATCTATACACTCACATACATAAACTATAAATACAACCACTAGTACTAACTGTAGATATTAGTATCACAATAGCCTTGGATATTCTGATTGTTCAAGAACTCATCTAGGCCCCTCTTAAAGGCATTAACAGAATCTGCCATTACCACATCTCTAGGAAGGGCATTCCACAACCTCACTGCCCTCACCGTGAAAAACCACCTACGCTGCTTTAAATGGAAGCTCCGTTCCTCTAATCTAAAGGGGTGACCTCTGGTGCGTTGATCGTTTTTATGGGAAAAAAGAACATCCCCCATCTGCCTATAATCCCCTCTAATGTACTTGTACAGAGTAATCCTGTCCCCTCGCAAGCGCCTCTTTTCCAGAGAAAACAACCTCAACCTCGACAGTCTCACCTCATAGTTTAAATCTTCCATCCCCTTAACCAGTTTAGTTGCACATCTCTGCACTCTCTTCAGCTCATTAAAATCCCTCTTAAGGACTGGAGCCCAAAACTGCATACTCAAGGTGAGGCCTTACCAGGGACCTATAAAGGGGCAAAATTATGTTCTCATCCCTTGAGTCAATGCCCTTTTTTATACAAGACAGCACTTTATTTGCTTTAGTAGCCACAGAATGACACTGCCTGGAATTAGACAACTTGTTATCAACAAAAACCCCTAGATCCGTCTCCATTAAGGATACCCCCAACACACTACCATTCAGTAGATAGTTCGCGTTTATATTATTCCTACAAAAATGCATAACTTTGCACTTATCAACATTGAACCTCATTTTCCAGTTTGCTGCCCAGTTTTCTAATTTTGTCAAATCGCTCTGCAAAGCGGCAGCATCCTGCATGGAACTTATAGTTTTGCACAATTTTGTGTCATCAGCAAAAATAGAAACAGTACTCTCTATGCCCTCCTCCAGGTCATTAATAAACAAGTTAAAAAGCAAAGGACCAAGGACTGACCCCTGCGGTACTCCACTAACCACACTGGTCCAATTAGAAAATGTTCCATTTACCACCACTCTTTGTACTCTATCCTTCAGCCAGTTCTCTATCCAATTACGAATATTATGTTCTAGGCCAATATTCCTTAATTTGATCATTAACCTTCTGTGAGGTACTGTATCAAACGCTTTAGCAAAGTCCAAGTAGATGACATCAACTGCCATTCCAGCATCGAGGTTCCTACTCACCTCCTCATAAAAGGCAACTAAATTAGTCTGGCAAGATCTGTTACGCATAAAACCATGCTGGCACAAACTAATAGTATTGTGAACTGCAATGTATTTAAGTACCCTATCCCTTATTACCCCTTCCAAAATTTTTCCTACTACTGATGTCAGACTAACAGGCCTATAGTTTTCATGCTGAGAACGGGATCCCTTTTTAAATAACGGCACCACATTAGCAATCCGCCAGTCTCTCGGCACCATGCCAGACCTCAATGAATCCTGAAAAATTAAGTGAAGAGGTTTGGCAATCACAGCGCTCAGCTCATTTAATACCCTGGGATGAATCCCATCCGGCCCTGGACCTTTGTTTACCTTTACATGTTCAAGTCTCTTTTGAATTTCCTCCCGAGTGACCCATGCATCAGTAGCTAAATTACTAGAACTGGGCATATTAAAAGGGAAGCCTTCATTATCTGGCTCCTAGTAGGTTCTTGAACCGCCTGAAATAAAAAGTTGTCATTTAGCATATTTATAAACCTACTAGCTTTTTCTGACTTAGCCACCCCATTACTCCAGTCAATGTCCGGATAATTAAAGACCCCCATAATAACAACTTGACCCAGTTTTGAAGCCTCCTCCATTTGCAACAATAGCTGGGCCTCATCCCCCTCATCTATACGGGGTGGTTTATAGCATACACCAATGACCATTTTCTTTGTGACCTTCAGCCCTACTGAAATTTCTACCCAAAGAGATTCAACGTTTTCATTGGTAATGTCTTTATTACATGGCTTTAAATCTGACTTTACGTAAAGACAAACCCCTCCACCCTTTTTAATCTCTCTGTCCCTCCTAAAAAGTGTATAACCATTTAAATTCACAGCCCAGTCGCATTTATCATCCCACCAGGTCTCAGTGATACCTATTAAATCATAATTTTCAATACATGCAATAGCTTGCAGCTCCCCTAATTTACCCGACAAGCTACGCGCATTAGCCAGCATGCAGCGGAGATTACTACTTCTCCCTCTGATGTTTACATTAGCTAATGGAGAATTAGAGCTAAGGCAAATATGAGACTGTTTTCCTTGCAACGGAAGCTCCTTATCTGATAAACTATATGCCCCCCTCACTCCTCCCCCACAACCCTTTGCCCCTGCCCCGTCTACACTAATTTTCCCATAGAACTCTAGCTCACCCCCCTTGTCTAGTTTAAACACTCCTCCAACCTCTTAACCATTCTCTCCCCTAGCACAGCAGACCCCCTTCCATTGAGGTGCAATCCATCACGGCTGTATAGATTGTACTCCAAGGAAAAGTCAGCCCAGTGCTCTAGGAACCCAAACCCTTCCTTCCTACACCAAGACTTTAGCCACGCATTTAGCTCCCGCTGTCTCCCTAAACTTGCACGTGGCACCGGCAAAATTTCCGAAAAAATTACATTGGAGAACCTTTGCTTAATCTTAGAGCCTAGATCCCTGAACTCACTCTTTAAGGTCCCCCACCTACCGTTCATTTTGTCATTAGTACCGATATGTACCAAGACAGCCGGGTCATGCCCAGCCCCTCCCAATAATGTGTCAACCCGTACCGCAAGCTGGCCAGCTCCAGGCCAGCGATGAGGCCCGTGCCGCTTCTGTTGCCGCTTCGGGTTGCGCCCCGTGCGTACGTGACTTCAGTACACACGTGCGCCCCATGCGTGCTGACGTCAAGTACACATGGGGCGCCCGTGCGCACTGACGTCACGTACGCACGGGGCGCAACCCGATCTACACCGGTATGGGGGTATTTAAAAAATGAATATCAGTTTTTTTTTTTTAAAAACGGTATTCGGTATATGGCGGTATACCGCCCAGCACTAACGTCTAGCACAACTTGCCCACATTTGCTTTCTGTGTCCCACTGTAAAACCAGTCCCTGCCTGCCATAAGCTTGTTTTGCAATTTGTAAAATGCCCTCTTTTGCCACTGGGAGAGTCAAAGCAGCTACTTGTAGTGTCACCTATCAGTCTCACACTGTCACATCTGTTGCAAAAGGACCCTGTTTTGACAGAGGGAGAGTGTAAACAGCTTATTTGTTTGCAGCATCTTATTACATGTTTTTTTATTTCAGGAGATGCTGGCTACCCGAGCTCTAGGTGGCTCATCACACCTATTCACAGACCGCGTTCATGGGCCGAGCGTGCTTTCAATGATGCACATGTGAGAGCGCGGTCTGTAATTGAGCGGACATTTGGGGTCCTTAAAAGCCGGTTTCGCTGCCTGGATAAATCAGGAGGCAACCTAACTAAAGTTTCCAACATTGTGGCTGCGTGTGCTGTACTGCACAATCTTGCCAACTGGCATGGCTTACCAGGCGATGTGGCCAAGGACCTGGAGGACCCCACAAGATCCTGTCCGAGGTGCGGATGCCAGAGGGAATGAAGTATGGGGACAAATCGTTAACAACTACTTTTCCTGCCTACAATCTTTAATCCAAAAAAAAAAAGGTTTATTTACAGGGAACCCACTTCCAAATGAAATGTTTTGAGCAGGTGATTCCCCCACCCGCAACACAAATTGAAAAAAATGCAAGAAATATTTACAAACAACATAGGCCTAAGAAATGATAGGTTCCACAGATCTCTAATTTGGCACATTTATTTTCTTTGGCAAAGCTGCCTGGTGGGAGCTGCAGGAGCAGTAGCTGTGCTCTCCCCACTAGCTCTACTGGTAGAGCATGTTGGCTCAGTTGCCTTTTGTGCCTTTTCTTGCAAGGCAATTTGTTTTTGGAGGAGCAAATTTTGCTGAGCCAACAATGAGACTTTTTGGCGTTTTAGGTCTAAAAACTCCTCTTGTAGGCTTAGCATGGCAGCCTCGTGTTGTGCTTTCCGTGCCTCACTGGCCTGCTGGAGGCTTAACATGGCCGACTCGTGTGCGGCTTGCCGTGCCTGACTAGCATTGTAGGCGTTAGTTGCTACACACAAGTCAATATGCATGGTGTCCAATTTTTTCATTAAGGCTTTATTATGCCTAATTAGGAATTTGTGGAACCTATCTTTCTCAGGTTCCTGGGGGGCCACATTAGCTCTTCTGGCCTGGGTTGGGAGCTGCTGCTGCTGGGGAATGTTGGCCAGCTCCTCATCTGAGAAGAAGGCCACATCGCTGCCACATATGTGTGACACTCTTTCACTTGCCTCCCCACTAAATGTTTCCCCTTCAGTTACAGGATCGGGATGTGGGGAGTGGAGCACAACCGAGGAAAGTCCACCTTTTGGAAAAAAGAAAAAAAAGACTTTATTTAATTTTTTGTTATTATGTTCATGATGCCAGACAAACTTCATGGACAATAATGAATGTCATTTGTTTTCAAACATGACCAAGTTTATTTAGCAAAAACTAAATTTGTGGACATTCATTCATTCCAAATGAGCTAAAAAAAATTTTGCCATACAGAGTGCAAGGGCAAAATCAAGTTGAAAAGATTGACTGTCCAAAAGTACAAGAGGAACTGACTGCACCTAGCCCAGCAAGACACACTTAATAACACAGCTATCTTATTAGCAATACACTGCACTTCTGTAACTGATACACCTGCAATATACACGGACACAATTCACTATTATGCCATTGCACAAGCCTAACACCAAACACAGGTCCAACAAAATTTGTTAACAAAAATACCTGGAACAGGAGCAGATGATGACTGTCTGCCTCTGCTTGTGCCAGGTGTTGGTAAGGATGAATCTGTTTAACAAAATTGTATTCCATTAATATTAAGCTTCTCTGCAAGAGTAAATACACTTGTATTAATATCATTACACCTACCTTGGGCAACATTCCTGTCTGAATCAAAGGTGCCAACTACACCGCTCACGCTCTCTTTGTGCAGGAATGGAAGGAGCATCTCCTCAAATTTTGAAAAAAAAAAACTTTTTTTGCAGGGCCACCTCCAGTTCCAGATCTAAATAAAATATAGGAATGGTTTTATTGTGTTGGCTCCAATAAGCAAGCCATAACAACGCAGTCACTTTTTGTTACTCATTGTTGCCCCAATCAATTCCCTTTACTTTCAAGTGTAACAATACTAAGGCATGCTCTGACCCTAACCCTACTAAAATGCTGCAAGTTGCTGCTAAGTGGCCTCGCTAACTCCCAGGGCTCTCCCTTATACTCTGTATTAAACAATGCTTCCACAATAATCCTCCTTGATAAAGCAGATTACAGGGCATTAAGGGGTCCTTTTACTAAAGTGCGTAAAAATTGTCTAAGAGTTTCCGCAGGTTATCGCGGCAAATATTCTGGCGACAGAATATTCGGCACATCAAAGTTTACTAAGCAGCAATGTGCGTGTAAATGACAGCGATCATTTGCGTTAATTTTAGCGAGTTGCGAATATTCTTGCGACAAAATTAACTTTGCGACTATTCTTGCTATAAAATAGTCTACTTTTATTGCGTTAAAGTTAGCGACTATTCATGCTAGCAAATTTTTTTATGGCTATTATTATTAATTCTCATTTTCCTCTAAAATAAATAAAATTTGGGATTTGCATCAGAGAGAATAAAGTTATCATCTAGAACAATGCAATATTATACAAAACAATAAAAAGATCAATAAGGGCATTCAGAAATTATTAGGGTAATGCATTTTCAACTCCTCTAATGCAAATATGCAACTAATTTGCGAGCGTATAATTTAACGCACCCTTAGAATAAACGCAAGTATATTTGGAGACAATTCTGATACCAAAATAAATTACAAGGTATATTTTGGCGACTATTCTGTGACGCGGTAATGTCATTGTAATCACGCGACATGCGACCATTTTGCCTCACAGAGCCTACAGAGACATCAGCTGGAGTCATGCCTGGGGTAACTGATCTCAGTGTTGAGGAGTGCCGCTACATCATCCATTTCATCGTGCGCAAGTCCTATGACACGCAGCCACTGGGGACCATAGGGGTCCATGAAAAGAAGAGAGCCATCCTCCGCAAAATGCGGAAGAATTTCGGCCTAGTCATGGACCTAAGAGATCTTCAGCGGTTGTGGTTGGACATCAAGCACAGGAACCGCGATTTAGTAGTGGAGATTGCGGAGGGTAATTATTGTACTTTATTAATGTTTTAAAGAATACGTTAATTAAAATCATTTAAAAATAATTTTACCTAAAAGTAAAAATTTAAGAAATGTATATTCTGTATATATGTATATATGCATGTTTTTTCCAAAACGACACACAATAAAGTTCACAATAAAGAGGTAATTTTAAATATGTTGTGCCAGTTTGAAAAAATAATACATATACACATATATATACATATCTCTTTCCCAAAACATATATACATATGTGTATATATACATATGCATACATAAGTATATAAAGATCTATATGTATGTATATTTAGATGTATATAAACGGATATATGCATATATACATATATATATAATATATATATATATATATATATATATATATATATATATATATATATATGTATATGTATATGTATGTATGTATGATGCAGGGGAGCCGGAGGAAGCAGGAGGACACGGGGAGGTGGGCACTGGAGGATGCTTGGGGGGGCCCTGTGGGAAACAGGAGGATGCAGGGGGAGGAGCGGGAGGAAGCAGTAAGGAAGCAGCAGGGAGCGGCCTATAGTATGAGTAATTTGGGGAAGGACCACTTGGCTAACAATGTCTGTGTGTCCTATGTACAGTGAGAGGCGCCATTGGGGGTGTGGGAGGAGGGGGACCCAAAAAATTTTGTTGTGAGGGGCCCCATGATTTCTGATGGTGGCCCTCTGTGTATGAATGTGTATATATATATGTATAATATATTAAAACAACATCTTGCAATATTATTATTATAGAACCTGAACAGGATGATGCTCCAGAGGCCCCAGACCAGCCAGAGGCCAAAGACTGGGATGAATGGATGGCGGATCCTCCTGAGGATACTGATGAGGGACCCTCACATCTGACCGAAGATGTGGGGACCCAAACAACACCTGGGTGGACTGACCCCACACTTCAGGAGGACCTTGCCTCCACAAAGTCCCAGTTGTCCCAAATGCAGCAGGACATTGGTGACCTCAAGGCCAGCAAGGCCTAAGTTGTAAATAGTTACTTATTTAAAAGTTATTTTATCTTTTTATCTTTTATGCCATAAATAAAAGTTTATATTTTTAAACTGGGTAATGTATAATTATTTTGCGTTCATTGATGGTGTTCTATACTTTCATGCCTGGTTTCATATAGTTTCTCCTACACTCTTACATTTATCAGTAACAGCATCAATATGCCTTATTTTTCATCTCAACACATATTTTGCACTTATCAGTACATCAGTACTACATACAGTGGGGTTACATTTTTGCAAATATTCTGGCAACAATTTTGTCTTTAAGCCATTGCGCTGAATAGTAAAGCTTGCGTTAATTAGTACGTATATTTTCTGGCGAGTGTGATAACTGCCAATCAAATGTTTTTGTGCCAGAATAATTGCAATATTAAATTTGTCCCCGTTTACTAAACTGCCCATAACATATTTGGCGTTTATTCTGTCTATAAATTGTGCAACAAAATTTAACGCACTTTATTAAACTGACCCCTAAGTATTTTGGCAAATATTTCTTAAATGCCCCCCCCTATTTACTGGCCTAATTTGTTGTTGTACCCCACAGCTTTGAGGACATAAGTTGCGCACATAATAATAGGCATGCCATACATACATTACATACAAGTAAAGTAACTAGGAAAGAAGGCAAAAAGGAAGGAAAGTCAGTAAACCAAAAGGAAAAGCCGGTTCAGTATAAAAGCAGATGAGCAAGTGTTAAATAGAAAGATGTAAGATATTTACCTGTATCTGGAGTCCTCTGCCAGCTTTTTCTTCAGGACCTGCTTTATGTCCTGGTAGCGCTTTTTGCAGTGTTGTACACTGTGCAGACATACCCCTATACTATTAACATGGTATGTGAGATGTCCCTCCAGGCCTTTGTTTTGACTGCCGTCGGCGTCAAAAGCAAATTTGCCGATTAGCTTGTCAAATACTGGCACGAGCCTCTCCACCAACGCCTCATGTGCCAATTGCGCACCACCAGCTTCCGCGCTCTCCCTGTACACTCTCATAGCGCAGCTGCACAAAATGGCGCTAGTCATGTGGTACCGCGCGTGCGTTAATTAGTGCGTGTGCGTTGATTAACGCTCGTTTCGTCAAACCTAAAACTAAACTAAAACTAAAAACTAGTTTTGAGTCATTAGGCATTGTACTAAAATGTCACTCTATCTTGGTTTTAGCCTATGTCCACAGCTACTGCTCCAAGGCCTCCTAGGGGGAGTCCCACAGATTGGGAACCACTCATTTATAGTAAATCAAAAATTAGAGATGGGGAATGTTGTTATTGCTTTGCACAAGTCAAATTTGGAAATTTTTCATGTTTTACAGATGAATAAATATGTCATCCAGGAGAATGAGGTGGATAATAAATTGGACACTAGTCTGGCAACCAAGAGCCCAGGTCACCTCGTTGTCGTACCTCAAGATTCTCAATATAACAAGGGGCCATCATTATCCCTACTGTGTCCACATACTACCTGGGAAACTTTGGGGAAGCAATATCAGGAATATAAGCAATCTTGCCCTTTTATGACAGCTGTGCAACAGAAACAGGGCTTGTATAGCCTCCTTCCTCTGTTCCTTCAGGTTCAGTATATTTGATATCTTTGTATATGAAGTATAAAAATGTTAAGAGAAAACTAAGCAATAACATTAGGCTTTGTTAAAGCAAACAAATTCTTTCTACCTGTCAACCTGCAAGCAGTACACATGATCCACAATATCTTCCTGGGGAACACAGAGAATAAATCTTTAGGTAAAAGCACCAAGTCTCCAGTAAATATATTAACAAACCAGGACACAAACAAAAACACCTAACCTCACACAATAATTCCATGTGACAAATCCAAACGATTTTAATTAAGTTGTAAATAGCTTTTATACTGTACTTGTGTGTAACGCTAATGTCCCACAGGGAGATTTCGCTGCACTGTGACGCGATTTTTAAAAAGCGAGTTTAACCGACTAGTCGCTTGTCTTTTCCTAACAAGTGATTACTAGAGATTTCAACAATGGAGAGATTCTATTGCCCACATATCCAGGTGTCATATTCCTTGCCCACAATTAAAAATTACATTTAGTGCAATGGGGAAATCACAATGACTCCCCGCTCAGTGGGTTTTACTTTTAGCGATTCCAATAGTTTTGAATGACAATGCTTTCTTTGTAAAATCGCTCGAAAAAGGGTCTCATATGGAGATGCTTACAGGCCCCTAATGGATTAAGTGAATTGGTTCATTAGGGCCCTTACACGTGTGTTTAGCCCTGCGAGGATATTAGAAGTCACTGAGGAGTTTTGTGACAATATAAAAGCATGAGGCTGAGTTATACAGGGAACTCTGACTATCACTCATGTATTCTAAAGGATAATATACCATCTACTGTAAATTATAAGGATATTAGAAGTCACGGAGGAGTTTTTGACCATATAAAGGCACAAGGCACAAGGCACAAGGCTGAAGGCTGACGTATACATGGAACTCTGAATATCACTCATGTATTATAAGGGATAGTGTACCCACCTATTGTAAACAATAAGGATATTTGAAGTCACTTAGGAGTTTTATAAAGGCACAAGGCTGTAAGCTGAGTTATACAAGGAAATCTGAGATAGTGTACTCCCCTACTGTAAATTATTAGGATATTAGAATTAACTAAGGAGCTCTGTGACCATGTAAATGGTGCAAGGCTGCTCATGTGCTTTACATCTGTTAAATCTCTGTGTCCATATACAAATATGCATACAAAAATTGGCAATTTCACATCTTAAGTCATATGATTTTAAGGGTTCAAATACACTGTCTAGGCACTTGGATTGGTGAAATCCAATTCCTGCCAAAACAGGCTAGGATTCAGCCAAACTCAGAATAGGATACGATGCATCCATACTTGACAGAATGGCCTTTAAAGGAAATGCATGAATCATGTTCAACCTAGACAGAAGTAGAAATGTTTGGATCAACTTGGTAATTTCTACTTTTTTACAGTTCATGGGATGTATGCTCTTCTGACAAATTTTTAGCCAACAGAAAAACACCCAATTATGAAGGGACTCTGGTTGCCGTATTTGCTCTTTTCTATGTTTCTTATGTGTTTCCAAACTAAACCTTAGTGATAGTGGTTATTGAATGCAACTACTAAGTGGCTTGTTTTATACAGCCCATAAAATATGATACTGAAAATCTGTATGAATCTGAATTATTTCCAGTTAGAAGCAATGATACACATCAACTCATCTTTGCACTGGATGAATAATACAACACATATACAGGAGTACAATAATACATGACTTAGCCTCTAAATATAAGATAAGTAGACATGAGGCTGCACTGAAGTTTTTTTGCCAGTAGCGGTAAGCATCCCCAACACATGTGAGTACAAAAAAGACAGTTAAATGTCTTAAATAAACAGCAAAATATTTGGAAATACTAAAGTAAGGGACCTCAGAAGCATAATATGATATTTTGTACAATGGTGGAAGTGACTATAAAAATATTGCTTTTTTTATGTTTATGACATGTTTCTTCCCTATTGCTTTTTAAAAAGATCTGCATATTCAGACTATTCTCCAAAACCACTTGTTATATTTAAGGCATGTGAACAAACACCTGTAATCGTCTCCATACCTGACATTTGTGTTATGGCCAGTGACTTTGGAACCCTTCTTGCCATGGAAATGAGGAAAAAAATCTCCAACAAACCAGCAGGTGAGCAACTGTGTTTTCTCATGTTACTGTTAGATATTGTTGAACAAAACTATAAAGCATTTTACAGTTTGAATTTTTAATCAAACAAATAAATTAGGTTGAGGAGACTGCCTCATACAGACAAAAGCAAACAAAAGGAATTCTGGGAATGAATTCCAAACTCTTAAAAAAATCCCATTTACATGGGTTTATCCTATAGGCTACAGCTCACCCACAAGCTGTAGTTGGGAATCTGATCAGCTATTGTCCTGGCTTCAGCTTCAAACCCATTGGGTGAGCTGTAGCCTATAGGATAAACCCATGTAAATGGGATTTTTTAAGAGTTTGGAATTCATTCCAAGAATTTTTAATCAAAAAAGGATTAAAAAAATCCACAATACTTATATACTTTCAGTGGCTACTTAGGTGATGAAAATAAGCATGTTACTTACAGATATAGAACCATGCAACTTAGGGCAGTGGTCTGGAACTGTGGGGATGACACTGGAAGGTATAGAGCAGTTTCAGAGGGAGCTCAGGCTGAAAGCCAATTAAGGTGAAATTTGAGGAGAAAGAATATTTTGTCTTCTAGGTACACCTAAAAGCCCATCTTAAACAAATTATCTGTGCTAAATATTGGAAGTATTGCTGAAAGACTAATATGCCAAAGTTTTCTTACATCTCTAAACTTGTTATGTGTTAATAGGAGCCCTGACCAAAGGTTGGATCTCCAAAGGGGCTGACGTTTTTTTAAAAAAATAAAACATAAATCCTGCTTGTGTGAACATTTGCTATACATAAGGTTTTTAATTGGTCCTCCTAGGGGCCTAGTTTTTGGGGGGCTAGAGCCTCAAGGCAATTCAGATACATATAGATAAGCTATATTTTAGAGGAAGAAAATGGGGCTTGAACCCAAAATAGCACAAATAGCTGACACACAAATAGTGGGCCTTTTATTAATTTCCTTTATGTATTTGCAATACGTTGTAACAGATCTGACTGAAGAATGCACTTTATCTTTAGATGCTGCACGAATAGCTCTTACGAGCTTCCTACAGAGGAATGAGGAAGAAAAATCTGGATACTACCTGCTCAAATCAGTTTGCCTTCTCTCCCAAAAAGAGCAGGTATACGCTTGTTGCATTATAAAGTTAATCATTATAAAGTTAATACACAACAAAAAAGCTTATTACATTTTTATATATACATGTATACATATATATATACAGTATCATACCTCCCAACAAAAGAGGGACAAATAGATTTGGCGCGCGCAGCGCAGCAAATTTTTTGACCATGCCCACCTTTGTGGCCACGCCCCAATTAACACACCTCCATTTTTTTCTAAAAATACTCCTTTTATATAGTTGAAATGGTGAGATCAGATGCAAATGTGCTATACCCTCATACTGTACTACATAAGGAAAACAATAGCAACTCCTACATATAAAATACAAATATAGAGAGAAGGCAGTCAGTTATAAGTGAGTTATAACTATGTACCAGTTTTGCCCCCCCATACAAAGTGCCCCCAATGGCCCAATAGACAGTGCCCCCCAATACACAGTGCCCCCCATACACAGTATCCTTCATACACAGTGCCCCCCATACACAGTACCCTTCATACACAGTACCCCCCATACAGTGCTCCCCAATACACAGTACCCTTAATACACAATGCCCCCCAGTACATGCTCCTACTTCTTCAGCAGTTCCTCTCCTTATATGGCTCCATGTGCGGCAGTAGCAGGCCCTTTTATAAGGTTGCGCCCCGTGTGTACGTGTGATGTCAGTACGCACGAGGCGCAACCTGGCACCGCCGGAGAAGAAGCCACATAAGGAGAGAAGCCGCGCAAGGAGCAGAAGCGCCCAGCTTCAGCCGGCACATCCCGCTATCACGGATCGTTCCATGAATGTCCCGCATTTCTGTAATCTATTACGGAAATGTGGGACATTCATGGAACAATCCGGGACAGCGGGATGCGCTATAAAAAGCGGGACAGTTGGGGGGTATGCAGTATATAAACAAAAAAATGAACAACACTCACAGGTCTTAAAGAAAAGAATACAGGCAGGAAGGTGAGATTTATATATAAATAAATATATATATAAAAAAAAATATCAGTAGCAGAGGAGAGCATTAATTAATCGGACCCTAAATTTGCAAACAAGAAAAATGACACTTTTAGTTTAAGAGATGGGGATAGATAAGACAAAGAATATCCCTGCTGTACAAAATCTGCACTCTATGGGGCAGATTTAGCAAAATGTGTCCCTTCCCTTTCCTTTCCTGAAAGATCCTTCTTTGGCGTTAAAACTTTGGAGGTTTAGTAATTTTTGCTTTTTAGTTTATTTTTATGCTGTTTTTTTTGTGTGACAAATTGAAAAATTCGGGATCTTTGCCACTTTTTTTGGACTTTTTTTTTTCAGTGGGGGCTTGATTTAATTTGTGGTTTTAGAGGTTTTCATAATTTTTTGTTTGTAAGTACGCAAAAATACTGATGAGGGTTTTCATATTCTTATTTGGATTCTTTTCACGTTTTTTTCATTCATGCTTCTCATATTCAGTTTTTTAATAAATTAGTAGACATTTGTGGTTTTTTTAAAAGTGAGTTTAGTGGCAAAAGAAAATACCCTCTAAAATTACACATTCTTATTTTGATAGTGTTCCCTGTTTCCCTCAGTCATGGAATCATATGCACAGCAAACATATCTATAACAGGTTGCACAATTATAGCCAGTGGGAGGTATATGTTAGAAGGTCAGTATTATTCTTCCGCTTTTTCTTCTTCTGCTTGTTCTTAGCGCCCCCCCCCCCCAATTTCTAAATGCTAATCCTCCTACAGTTTTAGGGGTAGAACACCTAAACTCTCCACACTTCTTCGCCCTATAGTGGAGCAGGTTGCTTGTGCTTGTGGACCCCAGTCCCCGTCTTTTTGTGGCGCTGCTCCAAACACCCCAATTTTTCCATTGACTTTGACAGGGAAGATTTTCAAACTGCTGCCACACTTACAGCTTTGAAGCTACATCCCCCAAACTTGAATACCATAATTATGGGGTCACCCCGAATGAAACAGCGACATTTGTTGGATGACCCAAAGTGGGAGGGGCCAACAATAGCCAATCAAATTTCACCCATTGACTTTAATGGGGAAATTAAAACTGCTGCCAATCTTAGAGCTTTGAGACGTCATACATTTTATTATTATTAACATTTATTTAGAAAGCGCCAACATATTCCGCAGCGCTGTACAATAAGTGGGTTTCATACATTGGACATACAGAGTAACATATAAAGCAATCAATAACCGATACAAGAGGTGAAGAGGGCCCTGCCCAAAAGAGCTTACAATCTACAAGGAGAAAGGGTTGAGACACAAGGTGTGGGAATGGGCATGACCAGAGTTGTGAGAGGTGTGGCACAGGGTGTTGCTAAACTAGATTAGGGTAAGCTTCTCTAAATAGATGTGTTTTTAGAGATCTCTTGAAGGCAGAGAGATTGGGAGAAAGTCTGATAGTTTGTGGGAGCGAATTCCAGAGAAGGGGGGCAGCCCTTGCAAAGTCTTGAATACGAGCGTGTGAGGAGGGAACGAGAGAGGAGTTGAGGAGCAGGTTAGTAGAGGAGCGTAACAAGCGGGTTGGATGGTACCTAGAGATAAGTTCAGAGATGTAGGGTGGGGCAGCGTTATGAACTGCTTTGAATATAAGAGTCAGGAGTTTGAATTTTATCCTGGATGGTAGGGGAAGCCAGTGCAGGGATTAGCAGAGTGGCACGGCAGAGGAGGAGCGGTTGGAGCCTGGCAGCAGTATTGTGAATAAGAATTTTGGCAGCATCATGGGTAATAAATGATCGTATTTTGGAGATATTTCTTAGGTGAAAGTGACATGATTTGATAAGTGATTGCATATGGGGAGTGAAGGACAGGGCAGAATCAAGGATAACCCCAAGGCCTGGGGTGATGGTAGAATTGTTAACCTGTATAGATACCTCAGGAACAATGTGGGCGTTGGATGGGGGAAAGAGAACCAGTTCAGTTTTAGAGAGGTTTAATTTAAGGTAATGTTGGGACATCCAAGTGGAGATAGCAGACAGGCAGGAAGAGACGCGAGTTAGAAGCTCTGGGTTGAGATCAGGAGAGGAAAGATAGATCTGAGTATCGTCAGCATAGAGGTGGTACTGAAAGCCAAAAGAATTTATTAGTTTGCCAAGTGAGTAGGTATAGAGAGAAAATAGTAAGGGGCCCAGGACAGAGCCTTGGGGAACCCCGACAGAAAGAGGCAGGGGAGAAGATGATTCCCCATTGTAAGAGACACTGAAGGATCGATCTGAGAGATATGATGAAAACCAGGATAAGGCATTTAAATTTAAACTGCTGCCACTCTTTAAATATTAATACTAAGGTCCCCAAACTTTGCAGAGCTAGTCACCAGGTAATTGCAGTTCAGAGTTAGAAAAAGTAGGTGCAGCCAATGGGAAAATTCAACCTAAATTTCATTGGTTTATATTTAAACAGATGCCATTATTTAAGTATTAATTCCAGGGTTGTTAAACTTTCCAAAGTTAGTCACTGGATATTTTCCGTTCAAAGTTAGGAAAAGTGGGCGGAGCCAGCAACAGTCAATCACATTTCACCTATTTACTTTCAAAGTTGAAGTGTAAAATGCTGTCACTCCCACAATTTTTATACCTAACTTTGCCAAGTTGGACACTGGGGGACAGCAATTCAAAAATAGGAAAAGTTGGTTGGGCCACTAACAGCCAATTAGATTTCATCCATTGAATTTTAGTGGTAGACATTAAAAATGCTGTCATTCTGACACTATTTATGCCAGTGTGTCCACCGTTTGTCACTGGGTGACTTCGACTCAAGGTTAGAAAAAGTGGGCACACCCACCAACCACCAATCACAATTTACCTATTGACTTTTATTGGTTGAAAATTAAATTTAAACTGTTGCAGTTCTTTAACTATTAATCCTAGGGTCCTTAAACTTTGCAGAGTTAGTCATTGGGCAACTGCAGTTCCAGTTTAGAAGAAGTGGGTGGAGCCACTAACCGCCAATCAGATGTCACTTGTTGACTTTCAGTGGGGAAATTTAAATTGCTGCCATTCTGGCACTATTAAAACCAGGGTCCCCAAACTTTGTGTTGCACATATAAAAATGAATTTAGAGTGCGAGGGTAGGGTAAGAGAAGTAATTCCTTTTATTACAGGGAGCTGTAAGACAACAGGAACAGTCTCTTAGTCCTGCACATGGAAACTGGTGAATCAGGTAAAGTTCCTAAACATACACTTTTATACAAATACTTCAGTATATAAGTAACATAATATATTACTATGCTGGAAATATAACATATCTTGCTGCATAAAGAATCTATAACCAGCATTAACTACTGTGCAACATGTGCACTGATTCAGCAGGTGTAACTGTCTGGCTGCTGTATCTCACTGCAGGCTGTCTGTGCTGGAGACAGTGTAAAATTGGTTTGCAGTGTCATATAAACAATTTTAGATAACTTCATAAAACTTTAGGATGAGAATTACTACCTGTAAGACAACAGGAACAGTCTCTTAGTCCTGCACATGGAAACTGGTGCATCAGGTAAAAGTTCCTACCTTAGCTGTGCACTTTGGTTCCCCCTGCAGTAGCAGAGCAGGAAGTGTTCCTGGGAAATACAGTCTTATGGGAAACAAGATGTAATTAAGTGCTGAACTTGTTTAAAAGCACAATTTTTATTAGGGGGGTGCATAATAACCTTATACCTCTTACATTTGCACAGTGGTTTTTACTATGTAACTGTGGTCCAAGGTTAGAAAAAGTGGTCGGAGCCAACAAGTGATAAGATTTCATTCAGTGACTTCATGTTTTTCAAACCAACATGAAGTTTGTTCTCAAACTTCCCTTTCTAGTTGACATCTGAGATTGTTAAATACATTTATAACAGGGATATGTTAATAAAAAAAAAAGATTTTGTATCTCATGTTTAGTTTGTACTTTTATTGTACAACTTGTCTGGGTGACAAGGGGGGGGGGTCTAACATATATCACCGCCAATGGTTTTAAGTGGAGCATCAATTAATTTATCATCTCTGGTTCCTCAGTCAGAAGGTGTTCATTTTTCTTTGCTTCCTTGTGCAGAGTGAAGCCCGCCCCCACTTCCTGTTCAGGTCTCTCATCTCCTGCTGCCTCCAGGCATGCGCAGAAGGCTCTCCACTTTGACAACAGGTTGTCGAATTGAAGAGAGAACTGAACAGGAAGTGGGGGCGGGGCTTCACTCTGCACAAGGAAGCAAAGAAAAACAAACACCTTCTGACTGAGGAACCAGGTCAAAGAGAATGCTGGGACAAAGGTAGGTAATTCTGGAGGCTGTTTATAGTAATTTTACTGATAGAAAAAAAAGGTTTACTTATTCTTTAAAATAAGTATAAGTTTAGCAGGTTTTGAAAGTGAAATCATGGGGCATTGTTGATGGTACAGCATGCACAGTTTTTCTTAAGTGTCATCCCTTTAGACCATTGCCCCTTATCTACCCCCACTTAACATCCCACTGCATATATTTTTCTCTAGTATGCTAATTTTGCTGCGAGAGAAACATTGCAGAAAAAAGGCAACTATTTTGTTTAACATATTTTGCATGAAAAACACCTATTGACTAATGGCATTTTGTGCAAAGTTGAGAAAAAAAACACCCATTGACTTAAAGGGGATATATACCATAAATTTTTACAATGCACTAAGCAATGTAAAATAATGTAAAATAGAAGGAAGTGCTTTTATTTTAATACCTTTGGGTTCAAATATGTCCATAACTGCTTGAAAACTGTGCTCTACCCAGACGTTATGCCAGCTTCTGGTTTAGACTCTTCAGTATACGGCTCTCAGAGCCGCCAGCCCAGATAGACTTCTATGACACCCTCACCTACTTAAAGTGAAGTGAATATTCATAGAGTGGGCGAGGCTTAGCAAGCTCACAGACAGTCCGTTCCTGCTCTACTGCTTCTCTCTCCCCCCCTCCCCTCCCCTGGCAGCAGCACAAGCAGAGAGACACAGAAGGAGGGAGGGGTTTTCCCTGCTGCTGCTGAGTAAAGCCAGTCAGTCAGTGCTGTGACCAGTTCCTGTGGGAGACTGAAGGACACTCCCATGTCTCATTTGGCTCTGGCTTCAGACTGGAGAGCTTGTGTAGCAGCTCTCATATAATGGCAGTTTTAGGAGGTAAAATACTTTCAAAACATCTTTCTTTCTGCATCATTTCACATTTTGAGGGAGGATGAATATTATATTATTACCCATAATAACCTTTTGTATATTCAGTTTTGCTTCCCCATTCTTTCTCTTCCCCATTAACTACTGTTCCACATGTTTCTGCTCTGCTCTTACATTTCCCACTTTATACTTCATATAGTTTAGTGTTTTATCTTCTACACCTCTTGCAGCTTTCCTATACACAAATATATATATATGGGGTAAGTGAGTGCTCAATGGTGTGTGTATATACATATATGAGGTTGATGAAAACAGGCACTCTCGTCTAGTGAAAGTAAAATATGCCTGGGTGCAGTGTAAAAAATATCATACAGACTTGAATGAACATTCGCAGGACTTAAGATATAGGTGCAGATTTACTAAAATCTGATTTTTTTCTGGGCTTAGAAAAATTCATAACAGTCACGATAATTTCTGAAGTTCTAAAATATCTTGACAATGCTTTTATCATTCGTACGAAAATATCGCGATTGCGTTCCAAAACTCAAAATATTTTCGTGCCAAAAAGTTTGTTATGCCATGAAAACCTTTCTGGCTTTGATAATTTCCATGTCTGGCTTTGGAAGCTTTCCATAGGACTCAATGGCACTCGGCAGATCAAATATGACAAAAAGATAGTCCAGAGGAAAGTGTAACCAAAGCGTTAACTAATTCCGAAATGTTCATATTCTTTGCGCAAATGTATAAAACTCATGTTATTTTGATAAACTTTTCAGAAGAATTGTTGTGAAATGGTGTGCTTGTCCTGTTTATAGGTATTTGCATATTTTCACTTCAGCACCCACCTGTTTAAAGTGGTTTAGAGTGTGGATACACATATATGTACATACACCAGTTTATTGAAGGTTACAGATTTTCAGTACAGATTAAGTAATGTGTATAATTAGTCTTTCATAAAATCTGAAAGTAAAGATATGAAAAAAGATATTGCACGGTTGCAAAGAAACAATGTATAGTAGTTAATGTGGTAAGGGGTAAATATCAATTGTCCAATTTATCAGGGGCACCTCTGGCCTTATAGGCGAGTTTTATCACTGGTAACATTTTATTGACCAGGTTAATACAAAGGGAGGGGAGAAGGATTCAGTTTATCCAGCTTTCTGGCTTCATTCTAAGCACGATAAAGAGTTTGTAAGACAGGAGAAAGTGGTTTGGAGTCTCTAGGATTAAGCAGGAGCAGTGGGCAAGGGATTCTAAGAATTAGTGATTGTATGAGCATATTTGGGTCTACTGCCTTTGGGATAAACCAGGAGTGTAGGTGGGATAGCTTGGCAGCTAAGTAATAGACTTAGAAGTCAGGGAGACTTATGATAGAAATATAGAAATTTTGAGAGAAACGCCATTTTAAACATGTTAACGCTGCCCCAGAGGGAGATGGAAAGTCTCTGCCAGGTAGTAGTGGTCAATGACAAAACTGAAATGCATGGATCAAGGTTGAGCTTGTGGTTAAGAGTGTATTGGGGAGACATTGACTCCTAAGTATTTGATCCGATCGGCCCAAGCCAATGGGGTATTAATAGGTATTGGTGAAATAGGTATGGGATCAATGGGCATTATTTGTGACTTGCCCCAGTTGATCAGTAATTTCCTGATCCCAAATGTAACAAAAATCAAAAAAGAAAATTCAAAAGGAAAAATCACGTTTATTTGAAAATCCATAGTAAAAACATACGAACCCCAAAAAACACTGCCTTATTCATTTCGTACCCCAACAGTACTTAGTCATAGGCAGTTCCAGTTGATCAGTAGACCGGATTAAGTACCAAATTCCTGTACAATTTCCAGAACTGTTTTTAGAGAAGTGCATGGATTAAATAGAAATAATAATATACTGTCAACTGCTCTTCTGTGGTTTTGAACTTAAGCTCAGTAACTGAAGATATGCGAATAGCTTTTGCAAGGGGCTCTATTGGCATCGCAAAAAGTAGGGAGGGGATGTGGGCACCCTTGATGAGTACCTATGTACATGTTAAAGGATGGTGAGGTAGGGTTGTTTACAAACATTTGTGCCTTAGGGGCTTTATCCAGGAATTGTATCCAAGAGAGAAATTTAGGAATGCAGCCAAAGCCCTTAATGGTTTCCCAGAAAAAAGACCCCTCATGGTGTCTAATGACACTACTATTCTGTAATTGGTATAAAGACACCCGAGGTTGATAAAAGTAGATTTGCTTGGCATAAAGCTGGATTGGTCTGGGTTTATCACTGAAATAATTACTTTTATGAGTCTGTTAGCAAGTACTTTTGCAAATATTTTAGCGTCCATATTTAATAAAGAAGTTTGGGGGGTATGGACTGGATTTTGCCAGGGTTAAGTATAAGTACAATAAGAGCTAAATATAGGGTGGAGGACGTTGTTTAGATTAAAAGGCGTCTGTATACATGTCTAGGAGGTTGGGTACCAGGTTATCGACCATCTATACCATTCAGGTGGTAGCCCATCTGAGCCTGCAGTTTTATTGCTAGGGAGAGATTTCTATAATCTCTTCGGTTGTAGTGGGGTTATCTAATTAACATCTCTGTTGGTGGTCACATTTTGGAAATTAGAGTTTAGATAGATACTCTGAAATGGATTATACCAACTTATTAATTTTGGATTTGTATAATTTAACATAGAATTTGTTGAATTCTTGCAATTTTTCATGCGGTTTAACCACTGTTTTGCCCTTGTCTGTTGTAACTCTAGAGATTACTGTGGTTGGGTTGTTGGAAGTGGCCAGGTTGGCTAGGGTTTTACCACTTTTCCCCTCCTTGATCAAATATGCGTTGAGCAGTGTAAAGTAACTTTTTGATAGTAAGAGTCATGTGAGAATGTTGAAGTGATTGCTAAGCTCTAAGTAGCTGCTTGTGGGCTTCATTAGTAAGGTCATTGGCAAAGTTGTGCTCAGCTAATTGTAATTCAAGTTTGGCCTCATTGCAAGCTTGTTTTGAATTGTTATGAGCGATAGAGATAGCATTAATAATACTCCCTCTGGTCACCAACTTAGATGCTTCTCAACAAGCAGGCACAGTGGCGGTTTAAAAAAATTGTAGAGTCTTTATCAATAATGCGCAACTTAACAGGAAATATCATAGCGTATTTGATGTTGAGGCTGCACAGGCGCTGTTTAGCTTCATTAAAGAGGTTGTTCACCTTAGAATTAACTTTTAGTATGATGTAGCCTGTGATATTCTGAGACAATTTGCAATTGAAATTCATTTTTTATAGTGATGAGCGAATTGGCGGAAACATTTTTGACATGCGCAACTTTTGGCTTTTTTGACATGCGCAACTTTTGTCAAACTGCAGATTTTTTCCACTGCAAATTTTTGCACCCGTTTCGCAAAACAAATCTGCTAATGGCGAAACACGCAAATTCAATGTGAATCCATGCCTACCTAAAAATTTCGCTCATCACTTATTTTTATTATTTGTTGTTTTTGAAGTAATTTGCTTGTTCAGCAGCATTTTCACCTGTGAATTCAGCACATATCTGGTTGCTAAGTTGTAATTACTTTAGCAACCAAGCAGTGGTTTGAATGAGGGACTGGAATATAAACCAGAGAGGGCCTGAATAGAGAAATAAGTAATACAAATTAACAGTAACAATAAAACTGTAGCCTCACAGAACAATGTTTTTTTTGGCTGAAGGGGTCAGTGATCTCCTATTGAAAGCTAGAAAGAGCCAGAAGATGAAAGCAAATACTGTATTTTTCGCCGTATAAGATGCTCTGGAATAAGACGCACCCAATTTTAAAGGAGGAAAATCTAGAAAAAATAGATTCTGAAACAAATACTGTAGTAAAATATTTTATATCAACTGTATAAAGTTAACAGCAGTTTAAGAACAATTTTATGTCAACCATGTAACATATTAAGAACGATCTTTACTCTCATTAACAGTCAGTAAAGTCAGTAAACAGTGAAAGTAACAAAAATAAGGCTGTAATGTTTTTATTCGAACCCCAAGAATTCCTCTTCTTCGCTGCTATCAGAAATGAGGAAGGACAGATCCACGCAGTCATTGTCATCACTTTCTTCCTCACTGGTGTCAGATACATTGACACCCTGTAGTTGGTCCGCCTGAACACTTTCTCACACACACCATACATGCTGCCTGTGATCTATCCAGAAGAAACAGTATTGACGTAGGGAGGGCGGTGTGTCTTCTCCCTGTGATTCGGGGGCGGACAATTTGCAAAAATGTATTTTTGAAAATGTAATGATGACATTCTCTTCCTGATCAATAACATATGAAAAAAACTAGGGGTACTAAAGAAAAGACGTGTTTAACCCGTTCATTGCCATATGTATAATTTCATTAAAATGTATTCATTTCTTTTTAGCAGTCAGACACTGTTGTATTCACTTTTAGTCATGCTCGATGCTGCTTAGTAGCAGTACTGTGCACTAACACTCATTGGAAGCCTTTCTGCATGAATACAAATCACAGTAGAAAGGATTTGGACAATGGTTAATCCATAGAATCTGTAGTATGTTTAGTCAAACACTCATACACAATTATATTGTACACAAATATATTTATGTAATCTATAGTATGGGAATTTATTTATGCACAATACACTAATGTATATGCATAGAAAAAGTGCATTCAGAAGCAGAAGATTAAGAAGATGTCTAATAATGTATTTAAATGCCCTTGTGTTCAAATAGGATATTCTGTGTTGTCTGATCAAGACTGGACTTCCAGATGTGTTTCTGCAGAGTCTATATTTGTTTCTTGCCTTTCCTGCTGGGCATGGGGTCACCAAGATACAAGAGTCTGAAAATCAAGTTAAAGAAATCTTCATGCAGGTGAGTAATGTCTAATACTGATGAGTGAATTTTTTCACCAGGCATTCGTGAAACTGCCACAAAAATTTGCTGCCGCAAAAATTCCCCAAGTGCGGAAAAAAAGTGAGGAACCAAACTACTCTGCTAGGTCTGCTTTTGTAAGTAATTGTTACTTGAAGCTCAGGAAAAGGTGATGTACCATGCTAGCCAGTGAAAATGTTACAGGGTAACCCTTTTGAAATAAAAAATAACAAAAGTGGTATAAAGGTGATACCTTTATTGGCTAACTAAGATAACCATAACAAGCTTTCAGAACATTTTAGTTCTTTTTTCAAGTTGTTTACCTCCTAAAACTAACCTGATCTTTTTAAATTGGCATTACATAGCCAGAATAATACACCACTTTTTGCTGCACTGTTGGAATGCTTTATTTGTAGACTAGGATAAATTAAATGGGTAGTTCCCCTTTAACTTTAACTGTGAGGCTTGCTATAAATGATTGTACTTGATTGTATTGAATTTTCTCCATCTATTTAAGGGTTAATGGGCGGTGCTGTGTCCTGTCCATAATCGTTGTGTGACTATTTAAATGTTTTGTCATTAGAGTTTGTTCTGCCTATGATTAAGTGCATAGATGCACGAAAAGCGCCAGGCATATTGATTTTAAATGGAGCAATAAAAATTGAGTTTTAAAGCAAGCCGTTTGTGTTCAGTGCACTTGGAGCCCTTTTCGTATATGTCCCTTTAACTTAACCTTTACTATGATGCAGAATAATACTATGAATAATACTATAATGCAGAATATAATAATAGAATACTAAGGGGGAGATTCATTAACATTTCAATGTGTTTTTTCATGATTTGAGTTTTTTAGCGCTATTACTAATTTGAGTTATGTCAAACAGTGCAAAAAACCCAAAACCTTGAATGTAAAACTGCACTGTATAAAAGCTTGCAAGTTTCTGTAGAAGTCAATGGGAGTTTTTCAATTTGAGATATACGAGTTTCATGCAAATTTGTAAACTTGAAGTTTACCACATTATTAAATAAGCGAGCATTTGATATGCAATTTCATTTGATTTAGAAAAAGAAATTCAAATTCACAAACTTTAATATTGATAAATAAGCCCATTAAAGTTGAACCCAAAGGTGAACTTTCCCCTTTAAACAGATTTAGCAAGATACAGATGCATATGAATTTATGCACTCGCTTCCAAATTCCACTCTTATTAATTCCAATTAAACTTCAGCAACAATTTTCAGACAATGTCTACAATATTTATAATACACATTATACTTTTAGTTTCCCTTAATTTCAAGTAAACTCTTAAGGTTTATTTCACTTTATTTGTGATTTATTGTGCATTTTTTTTCTAATTGTATACCACTGCAAAATGTGTATTGTTTCACAGGCACGGTCAACCAGGGCACATCTATAGTTAGTTCCTATAAATATAGCACATTAATAAACTGTACAGAATATAACCAAGCCAGATGTGTACCTTAGATCTCTGATTAATAATCACACAACTCTATGGGGCATGGGTGAAAGAAGCTGTAACCAAAAACAGTATAATCATTTTGGAAGCCCCATTCCACCCATCAATTAAAAACTGCTTCTCTGCTGTTTTTAGACTGCAGCTGTATAGGACATTCATGTAAAGCAGACAGATAATAATATATTTGTTTTCGGGATCGCACTGTAGCTGTTTTTAATAGCAACTAGTGTTAATTTACTGGAGGTTTACTGGAGGTTTCTAGATATACATTATAGATTTAATAATCAGGGTTAACACATAGAATATTATACTCAAAACCAATAATACACATAAAAACAAGCTTGTCTGACTTTCTTCATATTGTTAAAGGATATCTATAAATAGAGACACCGTAGGGAAGTGAAATTAACAGAAGGAGGGGTTGGCAGTTTGTGAAAGGCCAAAATGATTCCACAGTAACATAATAGAGACATTATTAGTTTCATAGTGCAGCACTGCCAAACTCATGCAGTGAGTAAGAAGAAGAGAGGTTTACTATATTTCTTACTAATTTCCCCTTACTTGTGAAATCTCTCTCATTTACTAAATCTAAATCATGCTTACCTTAGGTACCTTAACTAATCAGAGGAGCCATAATAACGGAACATTTTTTGCCATACTTACCGTAATTTTCGTTTCCTAGTTACTATGGGCAGAATTCTCTGGTATTTCCCCGCCCTCGCTTACTGATAGGACAGAAAAATAATTAATTTAACACTCTATAAGGTCCCCCCCCCCACATCAGCCCCTTGTCTTTAAGTCCGAGCTAACTCTGGGGAAACGAAAATTACGGTAAGTATGGCAAAAAAAATTCCGTTTTCCCTGGTTACTATGGCAGCCTTCACACCTCTGGGTCCGTACCCTAGCAATCAGAAGGGGTGGGAAAGAAATTAATACAGAATAATGCTCAATATTTTTATTCTTTAGCGAATTGAACCGCTTCCAAAATCTGTTTCCCAAAAATAACATCTTTTGAGGAAGCAAGATTAACATGATAATGTTTCAGAAATGTTTTGGCTGAGCTCCATGAAGCTGATCTGCACACCTGGTCCAGTGTGACATCTGCCTGAAACGCCCAAGAAGCACTCAATGCCCTTGTAGAGTGTGCCTTAACCCCTTTAGGAATTTGCCGTCCTTCCGTCTTGTAAGCTATTTGGATGCATTTTACAATCCATCTGTTTAGTGTGGTTACTGAGGCTGCCTGGCCTCTCTTATTACCTTCTGGAATAATAAACAGTCTGTCAGATTCTCTCCATTCCTTGGACCTTGATAAATAGGTTAAGAGACACCTAACAAGATCCAGAGTATGCCACGCCTGTTCCTGCTCCGATGTAGGTTCTGGAAAAAAGGCTGGCAATACTGACTCATGATTCATATGAAGGGCAGAGACCACCTTCGGAAGGTATCCTGGAACTGGCCTTAATAAGACTTGATGCGGTAGGATAACAGTAAAAGAAGCTTCTGATGATAGTGCCTGTAGATCACTGACTCGCCTGGACGATATGATCGCTGTTAGAAAAACCGCTTTGATTGAAAGCATCATCTCCGATATACTCTCAATAGGTTCGAAGGGTCTTTTTGTAAGTGCCTGCAAGACCAATGGCAGATCCCATGTAGCCGAAAGTGCCCTTCCTGGGGGTCTGAGATGTAACACCCCTGTCATAAATTTTGCTATGTTTTGATTTTCGGCCCACCGTATGCCTGTTAATGCCGAGACCTGGAGTTTTAAAGTTCTTAAACTTAGCCCCTTGTCCAGGCCTGCTTGCAAGAAATCCAAGATCTGAGACGCCGAGAGTTGATTTATCTCTATTTGTCTTGCAGACAATTCTGAAAAGACTTTTCCAATTCTATTGTACGTTTTATTTGTGAAAAATGTTTTGGCCGACAGCATAGTTTTTATGACTGCTTCAGACAGACCCTCCTTATTCAACCTGTCCCTTTCAGCCTCCAAGCAAAGAGGCAAAATATGTGTGGCTTGGGATGCCTCACTGGCCCCTGATTCAACAAATCTTCTCTGTAATGTAGGGCTAAAGGCTTCTGTATGCTCAGTAGATTCAAAAGAGGGTACCAACTTCTTCTTGGCCAATTTGGAATAATTGCAATCACATTGGCTCTGTCCTTCTTGATTTTCCTCAGCACTCGTGGTATTAGAGGTATCGGTGGAAAAATGTAGAGGAGTCCCTGACTCCAACTCTGCTGAAGGGCATCCACTGCTAATGCTTGGATACAATAAAACTGGGAGAAGAATCTCTTCACTTTCCGGTTGCTCAGGGTGGCCATCAGATCCACCTTCGGAAGATCCCATTCTTTTACAATTTTCGTAACCACCTCTGAATTCAACTCCCACTCGTGTTTTCCTATCAGAGTCCGACTTAGAAAATCTGCCACCACATTCTGTTTCTCTGGCAGATGCAGCGCTGAAATCTCTTGTAGATTTTTCTCCACCCAACTCAGAATTGGGTGTAACTCATAAGGCTCTGACTGTGAGTTCCGCCTTGTTTCCTTATGTATGAAATTGCCGCTCTGTTGTCCATCTTCAGTAATAACGATGTACCTCTCAGATAACCACTGAAAGCCTGAATCGCTTTCCATACGGCTCTCAACTCCAATACGTTGGCTGGAAGACTCTGTTCTTCCCCTGTCCAAAGTCCCTGCCGGTACTCTCTTCTCAGGTGGGCTCCCCAACCTGAAGGACTTGAATCCGTTGTTAGAGTTTCCCACGTCGTCTCTGTCAAACGATGACCCTTCATCAGGTTCTCTTCCAGAAGCCACCACCTTTAGCTCTCTCCTGACCTGAGCCTCCATGAATATCCTCTGATTCCAGTCTTGTACTGCTGAGTCCCACTGACTCAGAAACATTCTTGGTCTGATATGCCACCTTGCCCATTTTAACATTGGGAAAGTTGAATTGAGGAGACCTAGAACACTGGCCACTTGTCTCGCTGTGCTGTAAGTCCTGCTCCTCAAAGCTGTTAATGCTATCTTTATTCTGTTTTTCTTTTCCTCTGAAAGAGTCACCAAGTCTCATTAGAAATCTGGCCCCCAGATAAATTAGATCTTGCGGGGGGGCGTGGCCATGATCTCAAGCAGGACAGACGCGTAGTAAAGGAGCTACATTAAAGCCTGCAAACCACTACAATTCTCCTCTCAGGCTCTATACCTACCTCCAGAATGTCGCCGAAACTGGTTAAGAAGCCTACCCAAACGGAACTCCAGTCCTTTCTGGTAAAATGAAAGCTCTCTGCAAAACAACAAGATGGCGGCGCCCAGACAAAAGCGGATATGGCCACGCCACTATCTGAACTGAATCCCGCATCGCAATCACTCTCCGACTCAGAACAAGAGCATCCCTCTGTAGGTGAGTCCTCAGTAACGCCAGTTACGGAAAAAAACATGCGGCTCCTATTATCTGAGTTCAAAGACTCTATACAGTCAGACATAATGGGGGCCCTACTAGAAATCTCAAAAGTAACAAAGCGGGTACAGTCAGTGGAAAATAAGGCGGAAGACATTACTAAGGCCAATTCCTTGTTAGCAGCTACAGTTTCTACACAAGCTGAACACATATATTCTCTTAAGTCTTAAGTAGCAGACCTGGAGGATCGTACCTGTAGAAACAATCTAAGAATTAGGGGCATCCCGGAGGAGATATTGCAAGATAAATTGCGGCCTTATATGTCTACTCTTATACAAACATTCCTACCCCAGCTTACAGAGATGGAAGCAAATATTGACAGAATTCACAGACTCCCAAAGTCTAAATATGCACCGGCAGATGTACCCAGAGACACAATTGTTAGGGTTCATTTCTTTACCACAAAAGAACTACTGCTACAAGCAGTTTGGGTAGGTGTAAACATCCCACAACAATATGCATCTCTAAGATTTTTTGCTGACTTGTCTGCCTTTACCCTAGCACAACGCAGGGAATTTGCCCCTATAACTGTGGCACTTCGTAAGCAAGGTATCTCCTATCACTGGGGTTTCCCAGTCCGCCTGATTGTTTACAGAAATGTTTTCAAAAACCAGAGGAAGCAACAAAAGCCATGCAAGACTGGAATTGTCCGATTGAAGACATGGACATTCCTATACCTAAACCTTCCAAAAAAAGGTCCCTAGATTGGTCTTCAGTCTCACCAAGGAAGGATAAGCTAACCTTACGCTCAGATCCTACCTGAGTTCAAACACTCAGTTGAAGTATCATATTTGCTATTAATAATTACAAACCATTTTACCAGTAACGACAAGTCTCTGTACAATATGGTACCTTACTGGTGATATTTACCTGTATACTGTTGTGTTATATTCGCAATTACCTTTGTTTATAAACCAATTGAGCTAGAATAACTAGCAGGTTAATAGACACGGTTCCTGACAAGGGGTAGACCCTATTTAATCATTCCTTTCCTGTAATTTGAGTTGTGTGCGTTTGTTTTTCCCTACGCATTTTGAGTTACCTGGGTACCCCCCCATAGCTGGCTGAATAGTGCAGCCAGTCGGTACAATTTGGCTGATAGCCTCCTGACTGTCCTCTGGGACCTGACAAGCCCTTAGAGCTGTCAATAGGTCTTTTTCCTTTCCTTTCCTTCTTCATCTTCTTTTCCCTCCCCCCCCCTTTTTTTTTCTTTCCCCACTTCCCTTTCTCTTACAAAGTAACTGAGACAAAATGCAATTACATGTCTCTTCACTTAATGTTAAGGGACTGAATAGTCCACAAAAAAGGAAACTACTGCTAAACCGGGCACACGATGCTAAAATAGATATACTATGTGTGCAAGAAACCCACTTAACGGGTAAAAACCACCCTAAATTACTTTCAAACCATTTCAGCAAGACCATATATGCTAATGCTCCTGTTAAAAAAAATGGAGTAGCGGTTCTTTTTCGGAACTCCATACCTATTAAAATTTTGGACTCCCAGGCAGATAGTAAAGGCAGATTCCTAATAATTAAACTAGAAGTTTTCTCCCATATATATATTTTAGTTAACCTTTACGCCCCAAACTCCCACCAAATGTCGTTTATAAATAAAGTACTTAAGAAAGCTAGGCAAGAAACTGGGATCAAATTACTAATCATGGGAGATTTCAATCTCGCACCAGATCCTCTTATAGACAAATCCCCCATACCAAAGGGTACTACTTTAAAGGAGAATGCAAGTCAAAATTTAAAAAGCATGCTGCCCAATAGTCCTCCTATTGTTTAGTAAAAACACCACACTTTTGGCTCACCTAATGAAATATTTACTCAGTCACACTTACTTCACATTTTCTAGAACAGCTAGCCATCGCTAAAAAGGTATTCTCCCTTCCTTTCCCTCCTTGCTTCATACTGCACATGTATTTCATTCCCTCCCCCCCCTCCCCTCTGCCAGATCCGCTTCTGATTGGCTGGTGGGCATGTGTAGCTCAGAACAGGACACAGGATCAAGTTACACACATGCTCAGAGAATAGGAAGGCTGCCACTGGCACCTACAGGAAGGGAAGAGACATTTCAGTGATGTCACTGTAGTCTTCACACTGCTGTAGGCTGCCAGCACCATATCTCAGAGAAGCAAGCAGGGATCTGGGAATTTAGATATGCAGTAAGTACTTAAAAAGAATGCCTTTAGACTTACTTTTAATTTATATTAACCTTTCATTGTCCTTTAAGGTCAACCACTTCTTTGTCTAAGTCTTTTTTTAATACCATTAAACAATATGAGTTATATGATGTTTGGAGAGCGGGACATCCTACTGAACGTGATTATACCTTTTTTTCACATGTGCATATGTCTTATTCTAGGATTGATTTAGTTCTTGCAGATAAATCCACTTTATTTCAAACGGTTAAGCCTTACATAGGAATTGCCACTTGGTCGGACCATGCCCCAGTCAGGTGTTTTTTGGATTTCCTCCAGATTCCCAGTCCGTCTGCTACCTGGAGACTGAATAATACCTTATTACTTAATAAACAACATGCAGAAAAAATTACGAAACTAACTACAGAATTTTTTTAACAAAATTCTACCCCAGATATATCTAAAGACCTACTCTGGTGTTCGTATAAAGCTTATATCAGAGGTGATCTAATTGCTTTGGCTGCAAGCGAGACTAAGAAAAAGAAAACCAAAGCAACAGAAACTATAAGTTCCATGCAGGATGCTGCCGCTTTGCAGAGCGATTTGACAAAATTAGAAAACTGGGCAGCAGACTGGAAAATGAGGTTCAATGTTGATAAGTGCAAAGTTATGCATTTTGGTAGAAATAATATAAACGCGAACTATCTACTGAATGGTAGTGTGTTAGGGTATCCTTAAAGGAACAGTAACACCAAAAAATGAAAGAGCTTTAAAGTAATAAAAATATAATGCACTGTTGCCCTGCACTGGTAAAACTGGTGTGTTTGCTACAGTAACACTACTATAGTTTATATAATAAGCTGCTGTATAGCCACGGGGGCAGCCATTCAAGCTGGAAAAAAGGAGAAAAGGCACAGGTTACATAGAAGATAACAGATAAGTTCTGTAGAATACAATAGTGTTTTATCTGTTATCTGCTATGTGCCTGTGCCTTTTCTCCTTAGAATGGCTGCCCCCATGGCTACATAGCAGCTTATTTATATAAATTATAAATTTGTTGATAACAAGTTGTCTAATTCCAGGCAGTGTCATTCTGTGGCTACTAAAGCAAATAAAGTGCTGTCTTGTATAAAAAAGGGCATTGACTCAAGGGATGAGAACATAATTTTGCCCCTTTATAGGTCCCTGGTAAGGCCTCACCTTGAGTATGCAGTGCTCATATTAATGAGCTGGAGGGTGCAGAGACGTGCAACTAAACTGGTTAAGGGGATGGAAGATTTAAACTATGAGGTGAGACTGTCTAGGTTGAGGTTGTTTTCTCTGGAAAAGAGGCGCTTGCGAGGGGACATGATTACTCTGTACAAGTACATTAGAGGGGATTATAGGCAGATGGGGGATGTTCTTTTTTCCCATAAAAACAATCAACGCACCAGAGGTCACCCCTTTAGATTAGAGGAACGGAGCTTCCATTTGAAGCAGCGTAGGTGGTTTTTCACGGTGAGGGCAGTGAGGTTGTGGAATGCCCTTCCTAGAGATGTGGTAATGGCAGATTCTGTTAATGCCTTTAAGAGGGGCCTAGATGAGTTCTTGAACAATCAAAATATCCAAGGCTATTGTGATACTAATATCTACAGTTAGTATTAGTGGTTGTATTTATAGTTTATGTATACAGGGTAACCCTTTTGAAATAAAAAATAACAAAAGTGGTATAAAGGTGATACCTTTATTGGCTAACTAAGATAACCATAGCAAGCTTTCAGAACACTCTAGTTCCTTTTTTTAAGGTAATCAGCTTGAAAAAGGAACTAGAATGTTCTGAAAGCGTGCTATGGTTATCTTAGTTAGCCAATAAAGGTATCACCTTTATACCACTTTTGTTATTTTTTATTTCAAAAGGGTTACCCTGTAAACATTTTGACTGGCTAACATGGTACATCACCTTTTCCTGCATCTAGTTTATGTATGTGAGTGTATAGATTGGTAGGTGTGGGTTAGGTGTGCTGGGTTTACTTGGATGGGTTGAACTTGATGGACACTGGTCTTTTTTCAACCCTATGTAACTATGTAACTAACAGATTTATTAGCACAGCTAGCCGAAGCTTCAAGGCAACACAAGATCCACCCCACTGAGGCACTGGCCCAAAAATCCTTAAATGCAGAATTAATGTGGTAAATATGGAAAGAGTAACTTTCAAATTAGGTTGACTAAGCAACGCTACTATGTTGAGGATAACAAAAATAGCAGACTGCTGGCCTCTAAACTTAGGGATGCAAGGGTAGATAATAGAATACTGTCGATCAAAACACCTGATGGACAAATGCTTTCCAACCCAAAGCATATGGCACAAGAGTTTGCAAATTATTACACCAAGTTATACAACCTAAAAGATGATCCCGCAACTCCCCAACCAGATTCAAACAACATCACAAACTTTCTTACTAAGATAGCCTTGCCCTCACTATCAGAAAATCAACTAGAACACATAAAACGCCCCTATAACGTAAGCGGAAGTAACTTCTACAATTAAAGCACTTAAAAATAACAAAGCCCCGGGCCCAGACGGGTTTCCAAATAATTTCTATAAGAACCTCTCAGTTTCTCTAGCCCCTAAGTTAACGGAATTATTTAATTCTCTGCCCACTTCTCAGTCACTCAGAAAATAACATTTCCAAGCTACTATAACTACGATCCCTAAGCCTAACAAAGATCCTACCCGAGTGGAAAACTATCGCCCAATATCTCTGCTTAACTCGAACATAAAGATTTATGCTAAAATACTGGCAAATCAATTAAACCCCATTTTAAAATCCTTGATTTCTAATGATCAGGTCGGATTTGTTCCAACCAGACAGGCACCAAATAACACTAGAAAAGTAATCAATATTGCTATCCAAGCTAATCAGACAAGATCCCCCTGCCTTCTGGTTGCTTTAGACGCGGAAAAAGCCTTCGATAGGGTTTCGTGGCTATATCTACAAAAGGTCTTGGAAAAGTTTGGTTTCTCAGGTACGTTCTTGGATCATATCCTCACATTATACAAATTTCCCTCTGCCATAATACAAACCAATGGCCAAATTTCTCCCAGATTTTCACTTACAAATGGTACCCGACAGGGGTGCCCCCTTTCTCCCTTAATCTTTGTTCTACTTATGGAACCTTTAGCAGAAGCCATACGCCAACAGTCCCAAATCTCGGGTTTCCTGATAGGTAAAAATTCATACAAATTATCCCTATTTGCAGATGACATTATCCTAACTCTCTCCAATCCAACTTGTTCACTTCAAGCACTGTTTCAACTACTTCACAATTTTCCGAGATCTCCTATTACAAAATTAACACAACCAAAACTGAGGCCCTTCCAATCTGGATTCCCAAAAACCATGTGAGAGAATTGAAAGTATCCTACAAGTTTATGTGGCAGCAGTCTGTTATTTTGTACCTAGGTATAAAGGTGGGATTTTCAGTAACTAGTCTTTATAATGCTAACTTCAAAGCCATGGTAGGGAAAATCGAGCAATATTTTCAATCCTGGACTTATAAAGAAATTTCATGGGTGGGTAGACTTTCCGCTATAAAGACTATGATTCTACCGAAAATCCTGTACCTATTCCGGACAATCCCGATCAGGATTCCCAATAAATACTTCTCCACACTACAAAAATCAATCTCAAAATATATCTGGAAAGCCAAGAAGCCTAGAATCCCGTTGGCATCACTCTCAAAAGGCAAACTTCAAGGAGGACTGGGCTTTCCTAATTTTAAAAAATACTACCAAGCTTCACACCTAAACTTTATGCAACGCATCTTTTCCACAACAACTCAACCACAGTGGGTGAGGCACAAAAAGGATATAACCACATCATCCCTTCTTCACCTCGACGAACTTATCTGGATCCCTCCAAAACTAAAACTGAAAACTATCAAGTCCTTTCCTACATTTCAGGTTTCATTTTCAATCATGGTCTGGGACTCAGTCAAACACTTTGACCCTCTAAGTCACGGCTTCCATCCTAAATTTCCTCTCTCAGCTTTCAAAGTGATCATCCCAAATTTCAACCCAGCCCCTTGGCTACAGGCTGGAATAGATCTGTGGGCGAACATCTTGACCAATAACCAACTACCTACATTTCAAATACTTCTTACCAAATGGCCTTTACCTTCTAAGTCATTTTATATCTACCTCCAACTATCAAGTTTCTATAAAGCAAATCCTTACTGTAAACCCAAACAACTCTCTCCTACTCAGTAATGAATTACTTCCTTAACTATGGCTGGCGCATGAATATCCCATTTCTACGCGGCAATTAACGACCAGTCTTTCAAACCACCAGGTGCACATATATCCGCATGGGAAAAAGACCTCAATCTACCAATCGACCCAATAGATTGGAACACTGCCTTTACACTGATTATGGCCTCAACTAAATCTGCTAGACTTTTGGAACCCAGCATCAAGCTGATGTATCGCTGGTACTTCGAGTCTGCACAAAATTTTTCCACAAACAGCATCTAAGGAATGTTGGAGAGGATGCGGCCAAGATGGAACACATATTCACATATGGTGGGAGTGCCCCAAACTTGTCCCATTTTGAACTCAAGTGTTCCATCTAATTAATAAAGTTTTGGAATGCCCAGTTCCCAAAACGCCGTCAATAGCCCTCTTAAATCTGGACCTCGACTTCTTAAAATATTCGCAAAAATGTCTGGTAGTACACTTTTTAGAAGTGGCGAGACTAATTGCTCAGCGATGGAAATCGGGCTTAACCCCAGCTATCCCAGAGTTAGTAAATTTTTTAGACCTTACTGAAAAGTTTGAATTTTTTGACGCCAGAAATAGAAACTCTCTGAGCAATCACCACAAAAAGTGGTTCCCTTGGAAACACTTTAACGAAGGGTAGATAAAAAAAACAATTTTATCATGTTCAGTGTGGTGCAAAGTCTAACTATAATTTAACAATATCTGATTTTCCTGCCCCTTTCCCTCCTTTTTTTTTTTTTTTCTTCTTTTCTTCTTTCTTCCCCCCCTCTTATTTCTACTTCTTTCTCTTTCCTTTCTCTCTCCTCTTCTTTCTCTTATTCTTTTTATGTTTCTGTTAAGTGTCCTTTATGTGACATAAGGAATAACTTCTTTAAAGTTCAAGGCCTGAGCTAAAAGTTATGAAGATAATAACTTGTATTAAGGCCATTATGTGTGTTGTATGTTGTATGTTGTATGTTAATATTTCATCACGAAAATAAAAAATTGTTAATGAAAAAAAAAATTAGATCTTGCGAAGGTACCAGCTGACTCTTCTTCAAGTTGAAGATCCATCCATGCTCCGAAAGGATCCGAATTACCCGATCTCTCTGATGAATCAAGAGCTTCTGATCTTGAGCTATCAACAGAATATCGTCCAGATAATGATATATCTGAATCCCTGACCTCCTGATCTCTGCTATTAATGTCTGAAGAATCTTCGAAAATACTTGCGGAGATGTCAACCCGAACAGAAGGCAGGTGATATGAAAATAGAGATCCTGGCTTATCGCAAACCTCAAGAATCTTTGGTGAGACGGAGTTATAGGTACATGGAAATAAGCATCCTTTAAATCTAAAGACAGGAGCCAATCTCCTTCCTGCACAATCTTTACTATGGAAAATATCGATTCCATAGTTACATAGGGTTGAAAAAAGACCAGTGTCCATCAAGTTCAACCCATCCAAGTAAACCCAGCACACCTAACCCACACCTACCAATCTATACACTCACATACATAAACTATAAATACAACCACTAGTACTAACTGCAGATATTAGTATCACAATAGCCTTGGATATTCTGATTGTTCAAGAACTCATCTAGGCCCCTCTTAAAGGCATTAACAGAATCTGCCATTACCACATCTCTAGGAAGGGCATTCCACAACCTCACTGCCCTCACCGTGAAAAACCACCTACGCTGCTTCAAATGGAAGCTCCGTTCCTCTAATCTAAAGGGGTGACCTCTGGTGCGTTGATTGTTTTTATGGGAAAAAAGAACATCCCCCATCTGCCTATAATCCCCTCTAATGTACTTGTACAGAGTAATCATGTCCCCTCGCAAGCGCCTCTTTTCCAGAGAAAACAACCCCAACCTCGACAGTCTCACCTCATAGTTTAAATCTTCCATCCCCTTAACCAGTTTAGTTGCACGTCTCTGCACTCTTTCCAGCTCATTAATATCCTTCTTAAGGACTATAGCCCAAAACTGCACCGCATACTCAAGGTGAGGCCTTACCAGGGACCTATAAAGGGGCAAAATTATGTTCTCATCCCTTGAGTCAATTACCTTTTTTATACAGCACTTTATTTGCTTTAGTAGCCACAGAATGACACAGCCTGGAATTAGACAACTTGTTATCAACAAAAACCCCTAGATCCTTCTCCATTAAGGATACCCCCAACACACTACCATTCAGTAGATAGTTCGCGTTTATATTATTCCTACCAAAATGCATAACTTTGCACTTATCAACATTGAACCTCATTTTCCAGTTTGCTGCCCAGTTTTCTAATTTTGTCAAATCGCTCTGCAAAGCGGCAGCATCCTGCATGGAACTTATAGTTTTGCACAATTTTGTGTCATCTGCAAAAATAGAAACAGTACTCTCTATGCCCTCCTCCAGGTCATTAATAAACAAGTTAAAAAGCAAAGGACCAAGGACTGACCCCTGCGGTACTCCACTAACCACACTGGTCCAATTAGAAAATGTTCCATTTACCACCACTCTTTGTACTCTATCCTTCAGCCAGTTCTCTATCCAATTACAAATATTATGTTCTAGGCCAATATTCCTTAATTTGATCATTAACCTTCTGTGAGGTACTGTATCAAACGCTTTAGCAAAGTCCAAGTAGATGACATCAACTGCCATTCCAACATCGAGGTTCCTACTCACCTCCTCATAAAAGGCAACTAAATTAGTCTGGCAAGATCTGTTACGCATAAAACCATGCTGGCACAAACTAATAGTATTGTGAACTGCAATGTATTTAAGTACCCTATCCCTTATTACCCCTTCCAAAATTCTTCCTACTACTGATGTCAGACTAACAGGCCTATAGTTTTCAGGCTGAGAACGGGATCCCTTTTTAAATAACGGCACCACATTAGCAATCCGCCAGTCTCTCAGCACCATGCCAGACCTCAATGAATCCTGAAAAATTAAGTGAAGAGGTTTGGCAATCACAGCGCTCAGCTCATTTAATACCCTGGGATGAATCCCATCCGGCCCTGGACCTTTGTTTACCTTTACATGTTCAAGTCTCTTTTGAATTTCCTCCTGAGTGACCCATGCGTCAGTAGCTAAATTACTAGAACTGGGCATATTAAAAGGGAAGCCTTCATTATCTGGCTCCTCAGATGTATAGACAGATGAAAAATAAGAGTTCAAAATTTCAGCTTTTTCCCCGATCTCATCAACCAACTTACCCCCCCATGATAATAAGGTTCCCACCCCTTCTTGCTTCATTTTTTTACTATTCACATAATTAAAAAATAATTTTGGATTCTTTTTATTTCTAGCTGCAATATCCCTTTCCATTTCTATTTTAGCTTGCTTGATAGCTTTTTTGCATGCTTTATTTGCTTCCTTGTACCTGATGAAAGTTTCTGCTATCCCAGCTAACTTGAATGCTTTAAAAGCACGTTTTTTATTACCAACCTCGACACTAACACTTTTATTCAGCCATAAAGGTTTTGCTTTGCGATGCCTCTCCTTGCTTACGAGGGGGATATACTGTTGTGTATACCTGCAAAGCAATGTTTTAAAGATGTTCCATTTTCCTTCTGTGTCTAACCCCATGAAAAGCCTTTCCCAGTTGACACATTGCAGAGATGCCCTTATACTGGCAAAGTCTGCACATCTAAAATTGAGCGTTTTAGTTACTCCCTTATAGAGCTGTCTCTGCAGCATTATCTCAAAGGAGACCATGTTGTGATCACTGTTCCCCAGATGCTCACCCACACAAATGTTAGAGATGAGTTCGTTATTATTAGAAATCACCAGGTCCAAAATAGTCATTCCTAGTAGGTTCTTGAACCGCCTGAAATAAAAAGATGTCATTTAGCATATTTACAAACCTACTAGCTTTTTCTGACTTAGCCACCCCATTACTCCAGTCAATGTCCGGATAATTAAAGTCCCCCATAATAACAACTTGACCCAGTTTTGAAGCCTCCTCCATTTGCAACAATAGCTGGGCCTCATCCCCCTCATCTATACGGGGTGGTTTATAGCATACACCAATGACCATTTTCTTTGTGACCTTCAGCCCTACTGAAATTTCTACCCAAAGAGATTCAATGTTTTCATTGGTAATGTCTTTATTACATGGCTTTAAATCTGACTTTACGTAAAGACAAACCCCTCCACCCTTTTTAATCTCTCTGTCCCTTCTAAAAAGTGTATAACCATTTAAATTCACAGCCCAGTCGCATTTATCATCCCACCAGGTCTCAGTGATACCTATTAAATCATAATTTTCAATACATGCAATAGCTTGCAGCTCCCCTAATTTACCCGACAAGCTACGCGCATTAACCAGCATGCAGCGGAGATTACTACTTCTCCCTCAGATGTTTACATTAGCTAACGGAGAGTTAGAGCTAAGGCAAATATGAGACTGTTTTCCTTGTAACGGAAGCTCCTTATCTGATAAACTATATGCCCCCCTCACTCCTCCCCCACAACCCTTTGCTAGTCCCCCTGCCCCGTCTACACTAATTTTCCCATAGAACTCTAGCTCACCCCCCCCCTTGCCTAGTTTAAACACTCCACCAACCTCTTAACCATTCTCTCCCCTAGCACAGCAGACCCCCTTCCATTGAGGTGCAATCCGTCACGGCTGTATAGATTGTACCCCAAGGAAAAGTCAGCCCAGTGCTCTAGGAACCCAAACCCTTCCTTCCTACACCAAGACTTTAGCCACGTATTTAGCTCCCTAAGCTCCCGCTGTCTCCCTAAACTTGCACGTGGCACCAGCAAAATTTCCGAAAAAATGACATTGGAGGACCTTTGCTTAATCTTAGAGCCTAGATCCCTGAACTCACTCTTTAAGGTCCCATTCCATCTTGAACCTTCTTATGTGGAGAAACGTATTTATTGGTCTTAAGTCCAAGACCGGCCGAAAATCTCCTGTCTTTTTCTTTAGCATGAAGAGAATTGAATAAATCCCCTGTCCCCAAAATTTTTGGGGCACCGGTAGAATGGCTCTGTCTAATAACAGCTGCTGGACATAATGGATTAAAATCCTCCTGTGTTCTGTTCGAGAAGGGATGTTTGAAACTACAAAATGATTGTGTCGTGGAGTCTCCACGAACTCCAGAAAGTACCCTTGCCTCAATGTCTGTAATACCCATTGATCTGTAATTGATTTTGCCCAGACTTCTACGAAGTGTGTCAATCTTCCGGGTATTTTTGAAGTCTGGACTGCCAAGACTTCAGAATTTTCTAGGTGGTTTTCCTGCTGCTCCTCTGCCTCTCGAACCCTTGAACAGTGTGTTCTGACCCCCTCTCCATTGGGTCGATTGGTTATACTGTCTCGCAGGTGTAAACTGTCTGTGCTCCGCAGATGTAGTTTTACTCTGAAAGGAAGACCTGTCTGCATTGTATCCTGATGCTCTAAATGCCTTTCTCTCTTGCGGTAAAAACACGCTTTTCCCTCCTGTTACTCTTTTAATAATGTCATCCAATTTCTCTCCAAAGAGCATACGACCTTCGAACGGCAAGTTACACAGATTCATCTTGGATGGCCTTATCCGCATCCCACGCTCTTAGCCACAAGGCTCTTCTTGCTGCAACAGAAAGAGCCATTGCTCTAGACAAGGAACAAACCAAATCTACTGAGGCCTCTGTAACAAACTCCGTGGCTAGCTTTAATTCCGTTAAGGCATCAATGATATTTCTTCTGTCTACCCCTTCTCTAAGTGCCTCTTCCACATTCTGCATCCACATTTGCATTGCTCTGGATACCGAGGTGAGAGCTAAAGCCGGTCTGCAAGTTGTGCCTAGTGCTAAGTGTGCCCTCTTCAATGACGCTTCCATCTTCCTATCCATAGGATTAAGAAATGATACCACATCATCAACCGGCAAGAGAGTCTTTCTGGACAGTCTGGAGACTGCTGCGTCAACCTTTGGAGGCTTGTCCCAAACTAATTCTTCCTCTTTTTCAAAAGGATAACACCTCTGCACCCTAGGTGGAATCCGATACTTTGCATTGGTCTTTCTCCACTCTCTGACTACAATCTCTTTTATTACTTCATGTAGGGGAAAAGTAGCTCTCTCCTTCTTTAAATATTTAAATGGATTTGAAGAAGACGGTTGTTGCTCCGATTTTTCCGCCTTAAAGGGGAACTATCGTGAAAATTAAATTTTTCAGATGGATAGATATAATCAAAATAATAAAATTCTCAAATATATTTGTTTACCAAAAATGCTTACTTTTTTTTAAATAAAAGAAATAAGATTACAGACTATTAGAAGCCTTTCTCAGAGAGTCAGTTCAAGTGATTGCTGAATGGGAGTGGCAACAACTTGCTTTGATGTCACAAAACCAGTAGCAATGTCCCGCCCTCCCCTATGCTGAAGGCAAAGCATCCTTCCACACCTGAAAGCTTCCAGTTTGCAGCATCTTATCTCCCACAAATCACTAGGTACCAAGAGAAAACACCCTAAATTTGAATGCAAGGGGTCCACTGAACATTTCGATGCCCAATATGTATAGGTTTACCTAAGTATGTGGCACGTAGGGGCCTCAATGTGAACATACCCCCATATGATCTATCATTTCTGTTATTTCAGCTCCTGCAAAATCAACACATTTACATCTTTTTATGTGGGATTAAGCTACAAAAAGTGTGCTTGCCCCTGTTAAGCCATATATTTTTTGGAAAGTACACATTCCAAAGTACCAAGCTGCAAAGCTTTTCTAAGTTTACCGATTTTTATGACATTTCCAAAAATCACCTCAAAACGTCCAATATGCAGCATCTTATTTTCTACAGGTCATTAGGTACCAAGATAAAACACCCTAAATATGAACCCCAGAGGTCTACTGAACAGTTTGATGCCCACTGTACACAGGTTTATCAAAGCACATGGCACTTAGAGACCCCAAAATATTCCTTGTGCCACTAATTTCATGGCTTACATTTACCTAATTCATAAACACATGGCAGTTTTATGTGGGGTAAAAACTGCAGAACTGTAGGGTGACCCCTAAAAACCATATATTTTTGGAAAGTACACATTCTGACAAATCCAAAAAGGTTAAAGAGTCTTTTTTTACACCAAAGTACCAATCTGCAAAGCTCTCCTAAATTTAGTGGTTTTTATGACTTTTCTGAAAAACGTTTAAAAATGTTGCAATTTGCCACATCTCACACAATTTCTTGCTAAAGTATGTTGGATGTATAGACCCTAAATGAAAATAGTGCATATGAATTTTCCCTGAATTTGCATTACATTACATTCTCATATAAGGCTAATGCCACACATATAGAAAAACACAGAGAATTGGCCCTTTCACTGGCATCAGCCTTCTTCCCTGCACCTGGTACCACTGCTTTGTCCAGGGTGCATACACACGTGTCAGTTTCTAAATGCATACTCACACATTTCAGAGCTGAAATCCACTGCGTGTGCAAAGCAGTGGTACCGGGCACAGGCAAGGAAGAAGGCTGATGCCAGTGAAGGGGCTGATTCTTGGTCTTCGTTCAGACAATCCAGCCCTGCGTAGCAGTAGCCTTAGTGTAACACTTGGCCAACCCTGTACCATACCAAGCAGTAATTAATTACTTGACCTTGCTAACTCCCCTGCCTTGGTAACTCACCTCAGGGTTCAGAGTAGGAATTACAACCACAAACACAGATTTGGGAAAAAACATTTACAAATCTGAAGTTTATTTTTTTTAGGCCAATCTTACACAACAGAGATTATTTTTCCCATGTGAGGTTGCATACACAGTTGGCCTATTGTGAGGGTTTCTTTGCACACACACTCTCTCTCTCACAGAAAGACACACATACAGTAGATTCACGGACTGACACACACAAATATACGCACACGTACATATACACAGACACACACAGATTTACCCACACATGCACAGACACACACAGATTTACCCACACATGCACATATACACACACACACAGATATACCCACACACATATACACAGATACACACAGATTTACCCACACACGCACATATACACACAGATATACCCACACATGCACATATACACACAGATATACCCACACACAGATATACCCACACACGCACATATTCACACAGATATACCCACACACATACAGATATACCCACACACATATACACAGATACGCACAGATTTACCCACACACGCACATATACACACCGATATACCCACACACATACATATATACCCACACACACACACACAGATATACCACCCCCCCCACACACACATATATACACAGATAGATACACAGAAACACACAAATATACCCACACACACTGATCCACACAAACACACACACAGATATTTACCTCTCCCAAAAGGCACCTAAAGGCAGCAAATTTAGCTCTGTCCCTTCTCTGAAATCTTCACAGAAAACTCCTGCTCTCTCCTGGCCCTGCCCCCTCCCCCTCCCAAAAGCGTGTTGTATTACAAACCACCATTAGTAGCTCACTGCTGCAAAAGGCTCCTCTCTCTCTCTCCATTCACAGACAGATTCCTGCAAAACTCCTGCCTCTACTTCAACTTCCCCCTCCCCGACTGTGTCAGAAGTAGCTCCCCCCCTTCACAGCACATGCTTTTTAGCTGAGCAGTGAGACTCGCTGATGTCCCAGTTTGAATGTCCTGTATGTAATACTCACCAGCCACTGACTTCTTACAAACCTTCTAGGGAGAGGGCACTGCAAAAGGAGAGAGCAGGCAGGAGTTTTGCATGAATCTGTAAATGTGAAAAATGGAGCCTCTGAAGCCACTGAACTACCGATGCTGGCTTTCCATAGCTCCAGATTGACAGCACTGGCGGCCAATGAGAGAAAGGCATACCTGTTAGTTAGCTAAACCCGACCCCGACTTCATAGCTGGCTAGGAGCAGGGCTGAGAGAAGCAGCTGCTAGAGGGAGCACTGTTATAACTGATATATATATTAAAAACTGTATAAAATTTTTAATACATTTGTAACACCTGTTTGGCCAGTAAAGGGTAAATCCAGGCTAGTATTTAGTAGAGCATGGGTTACATGCGATCCCCCTTTCCCAGGATGGGCCTCCGCTAAGTGGGAGATGGCCTATAGGAGCTATTTTGGAGATGAGGATGTTGTTAAACTACAACTCCCTGATGCTGTATGGTGTAGAGGTAGTAATTAGGACGCCAGAAGGTTCTTTGCTGAATAACTGTAGAACGTTTATTGTTACAGACAATGTTGAAGCAGGGTTATACTCACAATACTTGAAGTAGATAACACACAGTAGTAGCAGTTGTAATTATGCAAGGCAGAGTAGCACCACAGTGGAGGTAGATGAAGAGCTAGTAGCAATCCTAAGGATGATCACCTTTTACTGGACCGGATCCCTACAGAAACTGCCTGATACCTGTGTCTGAACTGCGGTCCCTACAGCAAGGCAAACAGAGCCTGGGTATTGATAAACCCTTAACTTTCTCCGATGTTGGAGCAAATGCTGCTCTTGCTAGATAGCCCTGACTATCTCACACTATCTAGAGTGTGCTATAACAGGATCTATCCTACTACTAACTTCGCCTCATTCACTGGGCCCTGTCCCCGACTTTCACTAGAGCACCAAGGGGCTACTCTAGGGCAGGTGGCTTTACTGGGGCCAATTCTGATTCCAGGCTCGATGGAGATGTTCCTGAGAGTCGGAAGGCAGCCAAAGAGGAAGCCACCCCTCCTTGCTAGACACTTTATCAGTCTACAAGGGGAGTGGTCATCCTAACTAGACCAATAAGGCATAAGGTAGTAAGAACTAGATACATGGGACTCTGCCCAGCAACAGTACTAGGAAATAGGCAGTAGGGAATTAAAGCCATAGGGACTCTAATACCTATGGGTCCCTACACATTATATTTAGAGACTTTCATAACTTCATGTAATAATTCATTTTAATGATTATTAATTTCACGATAGTTCCCCTTTAATCAAAGGTTCTATTAGTGTCTCATCAAACGATGAAGTAAGTTCTTCCTGAAGACTCTCTTCCTCCTCAGAATCTGCAAAAGAACATGGTTCTGGTGATCTATTTCGCTCTGCAGAACGTTTTGTAGCCATATTAACACCTTCTGCTACAGCATCTCTAATTCATCTCATGACATCAGCAGTATCGGCTGCAGCATCTCCTGCCAATCTTCTAGTACATCTTTCACACAATTTTGAGTGTTTTAGCGCTGGATTATCACAAGCCACACAGATCTTATGTTTCTCTTTGGAAGCAGATTTTCTTGGGGTAGGCACACTACAATAATAAACATAAACATAAATAAAATCAATTAAAATAAGCACTCTTTTGATTGAGACCCAAAACCTACCTACACAGTGGCTCACCTCCTAATATCACTGGCAGCATTTTCTGGGCTACTAGGCACTTGGAGATTAGAAGTCATGTAATAAAAGAAAAGGAAAAAGAAAAATATAGCTTCTAACTACCCCTGTGAACACACTGAAAACACTGTGTTCACAAACAGAACTAACATACCTTGAGCAAAGGTAGGAGAGAGGCGCTTAGGAGAGGGGGCGCGCCGAGTCAAAAACCCCCTCTTAACTCTGTGTTCGCGCCAAAATGGCGTCTTCGCGTACCCGGAAGTGACGTCCGCGCCGGAAGCGAACTTGCGTTCCAAGCTGGAACACATCGCATCCATTACCCAGCGCTTCCGGACTCGTGATCGCAAACAGCAAAAGTAAGTAAGGGGAGAAGCAGAATAGAAACATAAAAGAAACTATCAATAGTGCCGCCCCAAGACCTGGTCTGAGACCTAGGTACAAAGTAAATCGCTCCAACTGATTGCATCAGACACGGAGCTAACATGATAATAAGCCCCGGGCTGCCTAATAACGGGGCTGGCTAGCTGACCTCCTCTGAGAGGAAATACATGTGCATAGCTCTACCAGAAAGAGAGGCCAACTTCCCAGTTATGGGATCCCAAAAATGGGTCCATGGGAGCCACAAAATAAAAATATTGCATCCAACAAAAAAAATCCTAGAAGCGAGGACAGAAAAAAGACAAGGGACTGATGTGGGGGGGGAACCTTATAGAGTGTTAATTGGATTAATTATTTTTCTGTCCTATCAGTAAGCGAGGGCGGGGAAATACCAGAGGTGTGAAGGATGCCATAGTAACCAGGAAAATATATATTATTATATATATATTATATACAGGTATATATAATAATTTTCAAAGCACCAACATATTCTGTGGGGCTATACATAAGGGTACATAACTGACACATAAACATATATAGTTTAAAGCCACTCTAAATATTTTATTGCATAGTCGTACACTAAACATATGCCCTATAGCACATTCCTGCATAGATGTACTGTATATTGAAAACATGCATAGAAATATAGTAGTTGGTACAATTTGGTTTCTACAAACTGTTTTCTACAAAAGTACAGCTTTTGACTTCTTTTACTTCAATGGACTTTTCTAAATCAATTATGGGGTAAAATAATTGAGTACATTACAACATAACCCCGGTATACACATTTATAAATACTGTAGTTGCACTACAGGACATGAGGGTCATTTATTAAGTGCAAAAACAGGTAAATCTACCATGTTTTTATACTTTGATCCCTGTTGTGCATCTTGCAAAATTGCCACACACAAGAATATAAAATGTCTCTTTCTAGGCTGAAGGAGCTGACACAAGTCAAACCTATCTTTCCTAAATTTGCTATATTTAGCTCATTCTATGAATAACTGCTGGAATTTACCAAACAAATAAGGGAAATATTGTAGAATATACATCTTCTAAAGTGCTTATATCCCAGGATTTTTATTAAAACCTAGTATTTTAAGGTAATACACCTTTATTATATTACAGACAATGTTAAAACTGTGTAGCCATGCTCAGGGAGTGGAGAACCTGACCAGATCCTCGGACTTTGAATGCCTGCTAAAAGCTGCTGCATCAGGGTGGGATCAATGCGACACTCACTGGAGTGAATTTGTGGAGAAAGTGCTTAAATGTGTGTCTAATGCACTGACCCCAGGAATGCTGCACTACCTACAGAGTAAGTATAAATCAGTTTGATTCGTTTAGAAAGGCACTCCTAGCAAAGATGGCAAAAAAGTTAAAAAGGAATGTATTTACAAAAAGTCTAGAGAAGTTCAACAGCCCTGCTGCTGTTCCTGAATCTGCAGTGTGTCAATGATAGGAAATCCAAGCAGGCTGTCACCTAGCTCAAGCAGTAGAAGCGTCTGTATCAATCAATCCACCATGCAGTCACAGAAGAGAACGTCCTGTCTCCCTCTTCTAAATTTACCCATGCAGTATAGTCCTACTGCTGCTATGACAAAGAAAACTTATAAATATATTATCATATATCCATTGTTTTGATCCAGAGGAAGGCAAAAAACTCAACCTGAAGCCAGTGCCAATAATACCTCAAGAGGGATATAAAATTCCTTCTTGACCCCAATAATGAATCTTTTGTCATGTTTAAAGGGTAACCCTTTTGAAATAAAAAATAACAAAAGTGGTATAAAGGTGATACCTTTATTGGCTAACTAAGATAACCATAGCAAGCTTTCAGAACATTTTAGTTCCTTTTTCAAGCTGATTACTAAAAAAGGAACTAAAATGTTCTGAAAGCTTGCTATGGTTATCTTAGTTAGCCAATAAAGGTATCACCTTTATACCACTTTTGTTATTTTTTATTTCAAAAGGGTTACCCTGTAAACATTTTTGACTGGCTAACACGGTACATCACCTTTTCCTGAATCTTTTGTCATGCAACCTCTGCTCTTATACTATAGCTGTAGGGCTTTTCTGTCTTGCCCTGAATGAATGCTGTGCTGGCAATCTGGCATACAAAGACACTGCCCCCCCTGTGATAAAGTTAAAAGGGTTGATTCACTAAAGTGCGTTAAAATGTGCGCTATTTATAGCGTGCGTTAAAAATTTTATCGCGTCTAAATTTTCGCGACTTAACGCAGGATTCACTATAAGCATACTTGCGTTAATTTACATGCAATACTGCATGCGTTATTTACGTGCAGTATTGGACGGTACATGCGCCAATCAACGCCCGCATATAAATAGTCGCCGCATATAAATGGTAGCACGTAAATAGTGCATATAAAGAGTCGCCGCATATAAATGGTAGCATATAAATAGTGCATATAAATAGTCGCCGCATATAAATGGTAGCATATAAATAGTGCATATAAATAGTAGCATATAAATAGTACATATAAATGGTAGCATATAAATGGTAGCATGTAAATAGTGCATATAAATAGTAGCATATAAATGGTAGCATATAAATAGTGCATATAAATAGTAGCATATAAATGGTAGCCGCATATAAATAGTAGCTGCATAAAAATAGTAGCCGCTAGTGATGAGCGAATCTGTTCCATTTTGCTTCGCCGGAACATTCGCGAATCTTTCAAAAGATCCGCGAAACGGCAAAAAATTTGCGAAACAGCGAAAATGTCGTGCAGCAAAAAAAATTGTCGCCCGCGACTATTCTTTTTTAACGCCTGCGACAATTTTTGGACGTGCGGTGAATTTTTCCGCGGCAAATTTTTTCATCCGTTTCGCGAAATAATCCGCCAATGGCGAAACACGAAATTTGCCACAAATCCATGCCTGCCAAAACATTTCGCCCATCACTAGTAGCCGCAGATAAATAGTCGTGCAAATAAACGCACGCCATATTAGCCATACATGCCAATACTTGCGGAAAATTACTGTACTGAAAATAACCATTTCCCTGCAAACTGGAGGCTGCATCACTCTAGGGCCAACACAGACTTAAATAAATAACACTGCAAAGTCCATATTGTGTTGCCAAAAGCTCATTAACTGTACTTTTCTATAATTACCGCCTGCCTCAAGTAGGTGTTAATTTTCGCATAGACTAATGCGATATTTAGCCCATCTAAGTGTTTGTGAATCATGCGTTAGTGTTATTTCGGTGCGCAAATTAACGCATGTGTTTGCGCACAAATTAACACACGCGGTAATACTGTAGTGAATCGCGCGCTAATTGACGTGTCTATTTTAACGCAAAAAAAAAGCGATAATAATTAACGCACTTTAGTGAATCAACCCTAAAGTGTCTCTCTTTCTGTCACAGAAGCTCTCTCAGACTGACCAAACATGAATTTAAGGCCTTAGTATATATGGGTGTGTAACAAATGGCACTCACTTTCAGAAAATGTGCTTATAAATTTTACATTGAGATCTCCACACACAACGTTTCAGGAGATTCTTCCCCAGAAATGTCATGTGTGGAGATCTCAATAAAATGTAAAAATTATAAGCACATTTACTGGAAGTGAGTGCCATATGTTACATATCATATATACTAAGGTTTGCAACTCCTGAGCAAAGGGGTATACAGATTTAAGCAGTGACAGGCCAAGCCATCTGGGAGGTCTAGGCAACACAGGTCATGCAACCTAAGCAGATACATAATCAGATACAAGTCTTCTACAGATAAGGACAGGATTTGGACTCTTTGTAAATTAAACTTTAGGTATGTAAGGCCTACTGATTAGCCAATTGAGGTGAAACATACCCAGCTGGTCAGTGTGTAGCAGTCTAATCTGCTACATACCTCCCATGTTTGCTGGAGGCCCTGGCTTCCCACAGCTGAGCCCAAATCTCCATTCCTTGTTTGAAAGGATATATGCACTTTAATTTTCTTTTCCAGGCCCGTAAAGTTTAGTGACCAACCTCAGAAGTGTTTGTCTGCAGCATAAAGGATTTTGTAAAATCCCTTTTGACTTCCCTGCATGCTTCAGTGACTTTTGTATGAGTATGATGAGGTTTATGGTTTAGGAAAAGCTATATGCTTAGCTATCTGCATATTCATTGAGGATGTATCTGTAAAATGGGAAGTGGTTTATCGGGCATGTCTCCCAAAATGGGCTAAAAAATATCCTGTGGCCACCATTCTTGCCTGTCCCCAGATTTCACTCTACAAATCTGGTAAATGTAGTCTGACTGGAACTAAGATGGATGCTGCCCCCAATGCTGAAAAGCAGCTATAAAGAAATTAAGACGGGGGGGGGGGGGGGGGGGGGGGGGCAAAAGCACTACCCTGCCTAGGCAGAAATGTTGGAGGGAGGGTTGTGCAAGCTGAATTATAACACATAACACTTTTTTCACTTTTCTTCAATGGTTCCATAGAGGTATTTTTTAACTACAATAAATTAAACAAGGCACTTCCCTGAATATACCAAAGAGTTTGAAGTGGTATTTCAATGAATAAGTTATTTTACAGAAGGTTATGCTGCTTTGAAGTTATGTCACCATCTCGGTATAATCTCCTCCAGTGGAAGCCTATCAGTGATGAAAGATAGTATGAATCCCATTCCAAGTTGGTTAGGTGGGTGTTGCCTAGGAATACCAATTCTACACTACTTCTCAATGGAGCTAAATACTGCTAAGCTGGCCTGTCTATCTTACAACTCTTAGGCTGATGCCACACGCGGCGTAGGGCTGATTTTTTCGGCAAGCGTAAAAACGCTTGCTGAAAATTCAGCCCTACGCCTGCTACTTGTGCCTGCACCCGAATGAATGGAATACGCTCGGGTGCAGGCACATGTAGACGATATACGCATGAAAACGCGAGACTTTGCATTCTCTCGCGTTTTCATGCGTATATCGGCTACATGTGCCTGCACCCGAGCGTATTTCATTCATTCGGGTGCAGGCACAAGTAGCAGGCGTAGGGCTGAATTTTCGGCAAGCGTTTTTCCTTGCCGAAAAAATCAGCCCTACGCCGCGTGTGGCATGAGCCTTACAGGTGTGAAAAGACAGATTTGTCTGTCATCAGACAGAAAGGTCCTCGCATATCTTAAGGCTTAAAGCTTGGTACTGGGGCCTCTCCGGGAAGCAGGTGAAGACAAGCCATGTGCTGCTTTTCCTTATATAAAATTGCACCCCTGCCAATAGTAAATAAGCCCTTCTGTTTTTGGTGTGCTAATACTGTTATTTTATTTGCTTGTAAATGCTGTCTTTATGTTGGAACTCTCTGTTTTTCTTTTCTAGGCTCTCATTGTATTCAAAGCTTTCTACAGACCCTCTCAAAGCAAGTAAATGCTATTGCTCCTAGTGTACTGTGCCAAGTGACCACTATCCTTCTCTCCTTCTTGTTAAATTCGTATTCCCTATCCCCTTCCTTACTTCAGGACTTTGAAAACACTCAGGGCTACCCACTGTTGCTGAAAATAATACTGCAGTGAGTATTTTTGGAAAACAATGTTTGAGTTATTGTTTTGATTGTGAATGCAAATATTAGTAAAGCACACTCTAAATACTTTTCTTTACTTTTAATGATATCTGTTGTTTCTCTATTGTCTCTATCTGTACATTGTTGCAAATTTTGTGATATGTTTCTTTTGTAATTTTTGTTTAATTACAACTGGGGAGGTGAAGAAGAAATGAATGCATTGTTTTTACTGGATACTTTCTTTCTTTTACTTGATCACACAAAAGCCAAACCATTTATAACCTCACTGCATTAGTGAGAGTAATATATTTAGCAGATCCACTGCCTCAATAACAAAGCACAGGGCAGGGTGTGAAGTGCATAAAACAAAAGTGCGAAGCCTTGCTCCTTTCCCAAGAACACAGCATTTCCTGCATTCCACAAGGCTGTTTTTATCATGGGTGGGTTAGGGCTTGTATGTGGGTGCCCGTATGAATGTCCCCTAGCTTGTGCATCATTCAGAGCAGCAAGTACAATTTAGCTGTAGGAGACAATTGTGCTTACTGCACAATGTAGAATTTATAAATGAGGCTTATAATTTTTAACTAATAATTGGGCTTAAACCCTTTAGTAGTGTGCCATATTCCTACTAAGAGAGGCTTTCAAATGCTTCAGCCATTACCTGGTTTCTTTGTGACCATAGGGGTCGTTTGCGACCCAAGCCAAGTGATAGGTTTTAAAAATACCTGGAAATCTAAATTTACAGCGCTGCAGAATATGTTGGCACTTTATAAATAAATGTTAATAATAATAATGTTTTATTATCCTCTTGAAAGATGTAAAGGAGATTCACTTATAGAAAGAGGAGGTGAGCAGCAACTGAATGAACTGTTAACATTACTGACCTCCCTTGTTATCTGTGGAAAATCAGAAGTGAAAGTTTCAGGTCAGGTGTCTCATCCACAGCTCCCTGGATTTAGCATTGGATGGACACATGGCTCAGGTATGTTTTAATTACTGATTGAATCTTTTTTTTATATTACTGGTATGTTAGTCATGGCCCTGTGTAGAATGATAGAGTTTCCAACTAACCTCAGCAACAAAGTAGGTGGAGATTGCCTTTCTTGCCTGCCTCCAGAATCTTAGATGAGCACTGATATGGCTAGTTTTTAACTTGCTTTATCTAATCACCTGTGTAGCATCAGCCTAGACACATGTAAGGGCTCTGGCACACGGGGGAGATTAGTCGCCCGCAATTAACTCCCTGTTCGCGGGCGACTAATCTCCCCCGTGTGCCAGAGCCCTAAACCCAATCTTAGACTTGTCAAAGATTCCGTCTAAGGGCAATGACACATGAGGAGATTAGCCCCCTCCCATGATTAATCTCCTCTAGTGTTGGTGACTAATCTTCCTTAAATGCTTTCCTACTGGCGATAATGTAAATTGCCAGTAGGAAAATACATATGCGTTTGCTTTGGCTTTCTGAAGTCGCCTAAAGTTGGCTTGCAAGGAAACTTTGGGCAACTTCAGAAAGCCAAAGCAACACATATGTGTTGTTTAAAACAATACATTCTCTGTTTATTTTATATATTGACCCTTATCCATTTATCCACTGTTGTTTTCTCTTTCTAGGAAAGACAGTGAAGAACTTGCAGGCCTTTCAAGTCTTGCAGGGTATTTTTCAAAGTAGCATGGATATAAATTTGTGTAGCAAAGTCCTGTCACAAATGCAGTCCTTGTGGGCTCTGGAACACAGCAACTTTTTTCTTCTTGAGTGGAGTTTGCAACCTACCTCCCAGTTTGTTGAGATCCTTCCACTGAAGCCTCCTCCAGTGCAGCACCAATTCTTTCAGCTGATCCAGTTTGTGGTTTCTAAACTGTCCTACATTCCCCATCAAATCCTACAAAAGGTCCAGGAGCTGATAAAGCAGAACCAAAGTCCCTCTTGCACATTGTCAGCTTTGAATATGCTGCAGAACATCATTGTCAAAGACTCTGTTTTCTGTGACCTCTTTAGAGATTCTGGGCTTTTTGGTATGTTGCTTACTCAGCTGAGGAATCATGCTAAGGTCTTAAGAAGAGCAGGTGTGTATGCATCAAACATATTTAAATCCACAATGTTTCTGGAATAACTACAAATTAAGTATACCATTTGCAGTTCGTTGACCAATACCAAATGCATTACAAGTAGGCACTGTTCTTTGAAAACTATAGATATAGCCCGCTTAAATCTATGTAGTAGATTAGAGCTATTAAGATGATTTATTCAGAGATGTTTTGGCCCAAATTCTACATGAGGCAGCCACCCCTTACCCCTGCATTTGCATCTTCTTTGTTCTAACCAGGGTGCAATTGTATCTCCTCCTAGGAAAGCCAGATTTTTTGGTTAAAATACCATAAATTTAGCCCACAAATTTACCAGGTTTGGCATTTTGCCATTACGGTACAACAAAATTTATTTGTAATTTTTAGAATTCAAATTCTCCCTTATAGCACTGCTTTTTTTATTATTTTTATTTTGGGGGAGAAACAGCTCCATAGTTACACTTTTATTGTTTGTTGGACATTTGTTATTGTTGCATGCTCAACAATGGATAATATTCTTTGAGCCCCTCCTTTCTACTGCAACCCTTGTGTCTAGAAATATAAACTTTAACAGTTGTGCAAGCCATGCAAATATATTATGTTAAGTTCAAAGTTGCTTCCAAATAAACGTAGGACCAAGGCAGCGTTAGCTAAGCAAGTGCAAGGCACTGCAACCTTTTAATAAACACACTTGGTCACAAAAAAGATAAGCATGAGGACTAAAATGGGACTTAATGATAGAATGGAAAGGGGTAACAGGAGGAGGATGGCTATAGTATAGTAGTGACAAGTATATATTCAGTACCTTACTCATAGACCTTAGGTTCAAATGGCAAAATATTGCAATACTAGCAATCTTACACTGGATTATGATAAAAATACTTTGCAGAATGAATGAGAATCATGTTTCAAATCATTATTTGCTACAGCCAAAGACAGGGTGGTGCTGGCAGGGGTGGCAAAGCACATAACTCACAGAACAGGAGGGTAGCACTATGCTATTGTCACAGTGGCAGTTACAGGTACATGCAAACTGCACAGGTGTTTACTTTTACATACCTTGCCTAATTTCCCTACAGGAGCTACTTAACAAATATTAGTGAACTGCTGTACATATGTGGTAAACAGGCCCAGATTTGTGGCGAGGCCACAAAGGCCCTGGCCTAGGGCGGCAGAAGTTTATGGGCGGCATGCCGCCCCGCCGCAACAAAATTTTTAAATTTGGCTCCCATACGGAGCAGTTGGGACCCCTCCTCACTGCTCCGTATGGGAGTTTAAAGGGGGGGGGCTGGGGGGCGACCAACAGGGGCGGCCTCGGGGCACCCAGAAGACAAATCTGGCCCTGGTGGTAAAGACATATCCATAATAAGCATATATGGAGGTATATTACCAACAACATACTATCATACCTCCCAACATATTGAAAATGGAAAGAGGGACAAAAATAAATGGCGCATGTAGCGCAGCAATTTTTTGACCATGTCCATTTTTGTAACCACACCTCCTAAATACCACTCCCATTTGACTAAATTTGCTTGGTTATTTAAAGTTTTAACATATTTCTGGGGGTTTTGGGGGTCTTGTTTTATGTGTTATTACAGTTTTGCTGAAAAAAGGTGAAATTGCCCTTTAACCCTTTTACTGCCAGCTGTTTTGGTCAAAGCGGAACTTTTATTGCCAGATTTTGAACATTTTGCACTGTTTCACTTTAGGGGCCTTTCCTCAAGGGGACTTTTAGTTTACCCAGGAAAACAATATATTGTTTTTTTCAGAACAACCTAAGCTTTCAAAATATGGTAGAATTTTTGTGTAATTTCAATTATGCATGAATATACAACTGATTTGGAAAATCCCATGTCTCCTGAACGTGCCAATACCAAATATATATAGTTTTATGGAGATTTCTCACTTGTATAGGTCAAAAACTCCCAGCAGTACACTACCAAATTTCCAAAGCATTGCTTCAGAAAGCTGCATACTTTAGATTTCAAGGACAAAAATTCCACTAACAGAAGGTTTATCCCAGAAAATTGTACATTTTTGGAAAGAACAGATTCTGGGGAATACAGAATAGGCACAACTGTCTGTCTACTTCAAATTATCAAGTCACAATGCTTTCCTAAAGTTATTGATTTTTATCAAAACTTGTGATTTTTTTTAAAAAATCGCTTCAAAGCTTCCAGTCTATAGTATCTTATCTCCTACAGGTCATAAAGTAACCAAATAAAACACCCTAAATATGAACGCCAGGGGTCCACTGAACAGTGTGATGCCCAATATGTATAGGTTTACTTAAGTATGTGGCATGTAGGGGCCCCAATGTGAACATACCCCCATATGATCTATCATTTCTGTCATTTCAGCTCCTGCAAAATCAACACATTTACATCATTTATGTGGGATAAAGCTAGTAAAAAGTACGCTCACCCCAGAAAGTCATAGTTTTGGAAAGTACACATTCCCCCAAATCTAAAATGGGTACCCATATCTTTCTACTCCAAAGTACCAAGCCACACAGCTTTTCTAAATTTAGCAATTTTGATGACATTTCCAAAAATCCCCTCAAAGCTTCCACTTTGCAGCATCTTATCTCCCACATAGTGTTAGGTACCAAGATAAAACACCCTAAATTTGAATGCCAGGGGTCCACTGAACAGTTTGATACCCAATACGTTTAGGTATACCCAAGTATGTGGCATGTAGGGGCCCCAATGGGAACATACCCCCATATGATCTATCATTTCATCTCCTGCAAAATGAACACATTTACATCCTTTATGTGGGATAATGCTACAAAAAAAGTACACTCACCCCAGAAAGCCATATATTTTTGGAAAGTACACATCCCCCCCGAATCTATAATTACATAGTTACATAGTTACATAGGGTTGAAAAAAGACCAGAGTCCATCAAGTACAACCCATCCAAGTAAACCCAGCACACACAACCCACACCTACCAATCTATACACTCACATACATAAACTATATATACAACCACTAATACTAACTGTAGATATTAGTATCACAATAGCCTTGGATATTCTGCTTGTTCAAGAACTCATCCAGGCCCCTCTTAAAGGCATTAACAGAATCTGCCATTACCACATCACTAGGAAGGGCATTCCACAACCTCACTGCCCTCACCGTGAAAAACCACCTACGCTGCTTCAAATGGAAGTTCCATTCCTCTAGTCTAAAGGGGTGACCTCTGGTGCGTTGATTGTTTTTATGGGAAAAAAGAACATCCCCCATCTGCCTATAATCCCCTCTAATGTACTTGTACAGAGTAATCATGTCCCCTCGCAAGCGCCTCTTTTCCAGAGAAAACAACCCCAACCTCGACAGTCTAACCTTATAGTTTAAATCTTCCATCCCCTTAACCAGTTTAGTTGCACGTCTCTGCACTCTCTCCAGCTCATTAATATCCTTCTTAAGGACTGGAGCCCAAAACTGCACTGCATACTCAAGGTGAGGCCTTACCAGGGACCTATAAAGAGGCAAAATTATGTTTTCATCCCTTGAGTCAATGCCCTTTTTTATACAAGACAGCACTTTATTTGCTTTAGTAGCCACAGAATGACACTGCCTGGAATTAGACAACTTGTTATCAGCAAAAACCCCTAGATCCTTCTCCATTAAGGAAACCCCCAACACACTACCATTCAGTAGATAGTTTGCGTTTATATTATTTCTACCAAAATGCATAACTTTGCACTTATCAACATTGAACCTCATTTTCCAGTTTGCTGCCCAGTTTTTCAATTTTGTCAAATCGCTCTGTAAAGCAGCAGCATCCTGCATGGAACTTATAGTTTTGCACAATTTAGTGTCATCAGCAAAAATAGAAACAGTACTGTCTATGCCCACCTCCAGGTCATTAATAAACAAGTTAAAAAGCAAAGGACCAAGGACTGACCCCTGCGGTACTCCGCTAACCACACTGGCCCAATTAGAAAATGTTCCATTTACCACCACTCTTTGTAATCTATCCTTCAGCCAGTTCTCTATCCAATTACAAATATTATGTTCTAGGCCAATATTCCTTAATTTGATCATTAACCTTCTTTGAGGTACTTTATCAAACGCTTTAGCAAAGTCCAAGTAGATGACATCAACTGCCATTCCAGCATCGAGGTTCCTACTCACCTCCTCATAAAAGGCGACTAAATTAGTCTGGCAAGATCTGTTATGCATAAAACCAAGCTGGCACAAACTAATAGTATTGTGAATTGCAATGTATTTAAGTACCCTATCCCTTATTACCCCTTCCAAAAGTTTTCCTACTACTGATGTCAGACTAACAGGTCTATAGTTTTCAGGCTGAGAACGGGATCCCTTTTTAAATAACGGCACCACATTAGCAATCCGCCAGTCTCTCGGCACCATGCCAGACCTCAACGAATCCTGAAAAATTAAGTGAAGAGGTTTGGCAATCACAGCGCTCAGCTCATTTAATACCCTGGGATGAATCCCATCCGGTCCTGGACTTTTGTTTACCTTTACATGTTCAAGTCTCTTTTGAATTTCCTCCCGAGGGACCCATGCGTCAGTAGCTAAATTACTAGAACTGGGCATATTAAAAGGGAAGCCTTCATTAGCTGGCTCCTCAGATGTATAGACAGATGAAAAATAAGAGTTCAAAGTTTCTGCTTTTTCCCCGTTCTCATCAACCAACTTACCCCCCCGTGATAATAAGGTTCCCACCCCTTCTTGCTTCATTTTTTTACTATTCACATAATTAAAAAATAATTTTGGATTCTTTTTACTCCTAGCTGCAATATCCCTTTCCATCTCTATTTTAGCTTGCCTGATAGCTTTTTTGCATGCTTTATTTGCTTCCTTGTACTTGATGAAAGTTTCTGCTGTCCCAGCTAACTTGAATGCTTTAAAAGCACGTTTTTTTTCTTACCAACCTCGACACTAACACTTTTATTCAGCCATAAAGGTTTTGCTTTGCGATGCCTCTCCTTGCTTACAAGGGGGATATACTGTGTGTATACCTGCAAAGCAATGTTTTAAAGATGTTTCATTTTCCTTCTGTGTCTAACCCCATGAAAAGCCTTTCCCAGTTGACACATTGCAGAGATGCCCTTATACTGGCAAAGTCTGCACGTCTAAAATTGAGCGTTTTAGTTACTCCCTTATAGCGTTGTCTCTGCAGCATTATCTCAAAGGAGACCATGTTGTGATCACTGTTCCCCAAATGCTCACCCACACAAATGTTAGAGATGAGTTCATTATTATTAGAAATCATCAGGTCCAAAATAGAGTCATTCCTAGTAGGTTCTTGAACCGCCTGAAATAAAAAGTTGTCATTTAGCATATTTACAAACCTACTAGCTTTTTCTGACTTAGCCACCCCATTACTCCAGTCAATGTCCGGATAATTAAAGTCCCCCATAATAACAACTTGACCCAGTTTTGAAGCCTCCTCCATTTGCAACAATAGCTGGGCCTCATCCCCCTCATCTATAATGGGCGAACATTTCTTTTTGCTCCAAAGTACCAAGCTGTAAAGCTTTCCTAAGTTTGCAGATTTATATGACATTTAGAAAATCGCAAAAAAATGTTGCAATTTGCCCCATTTATCTCTCACAATTTCTTGATAAAGATCAGGTAAAGGCAAATCACCCCAAATAGGAACACCTAAGGTCTACTGAACAGTTTGATGCCCAATATGCATAGATATACCAAAGTCTGCGGTATGTACTGACCCCAAAATGAAAATAGCGCATATGGATTTCTCGCCTGCCAACTCGGCTTTTGCACAGAGCCCCCTGACAGTGTATTATGTGCAGTAACCCCCCCTAACTATACAGAGACCCCCAGAAAACCATATATTTTTGGAAAGTACACATTCTGATGAATTCAAAATAGGTAAAGTTATTTTTGTACACCAAAGTTACACCTGGCAAAGCTACGCTAAAAACAGATTAGGAACACTTATACAGGGATAAAATGCGATAAAACCACAACAATTGTGCAAATAAGTGAAACAACAAAATAAGTCACATGACAGTGTAATTAGTGGTCAGAATATCTGATCCAATAGACACGCTGTCAAAATAAACAGTTTTTAGGTAAAAGAAACTTAAAAACAAAGTGGTAAAATGAAAAAAAACAAAGTGTTTGTGTATACATGTGTGTACATGTGTAAAAGTTGTGTGACAGTGTGTAAGTGTGTATATGAGTGTAAATAAGTGTATAAAAGTGTGAAAAATGAAAAAAAAAAAAAACTGCTAAATTGTGTGCTGTAAGTGTGTGTACATGTATGTAAGTGTGTATAAATGTATGTAAGTGTGTATAAATGTATGTAAGTGTGTAAGTGCAAAAAAAACAAACACCTTACCTGTCCTAAAGCACCCGATCGCCTCCAGGCTGCAGTGGGCGGTGGCATTGGGGGGAAGCAGGAAGCAGCAGACGCGATGCGGTCGCGTCTGCTGCTTCCAGGAGGGTCCTGTGACGATCGCGTCGCAGGACCCTCATGACAGCCCCCCTGGCTCATTGCCGCATGTGCCGCCGCTGCAGAGAGAAGACTTTAAATGCCAACGACGTATGGGACACGTTGGCATTTAAGCCCTTTTACTGCCACGACGTATCCCATACGTCGTTGGCAGTAAAAAAGTTAAGCTGCAAGACTCAATTCCCCCAAGAGACCTGTTTAGCTTATTAGTTACAATTGTATTTAAGTGCAGGTGGGGTTTTTTAACTTTCTGGGCTCTCTGCCACAAGCTACTTTTTAATTAAATATGAGAAACAATGTTTCTAAGTGCAGCTGAAGCTTGTTAAGATTTCTGGACTCTCTGCTTAGAAATCTTAACTTTTTAAATTGAGTTTATATCTTTTTTAGCTTCAGTACAGGAGATCAAAGGGAATTGAGGGACTTTTCAGTAAGAATCCGGGACTGAGGGTTGAGCTGTCAAAAGAGGGACTCTCCGAAAATCGGGACAGTTGGAAGCTATGTGCTATGGAAAAGCCACAGGAGTTCACACTTTACTGCATTTATTTATCATTAACCATATTTTGCAGCTGCCAGCACTGGTCAAACACCAGAAGGGGAATGTGAACGAGAGCTCACTATTGGAAGACTGCAAACAGTGGAAGTCCTGCTTCAGACATCAGTTCGAAACGTAGGTAAGAGAAAGGATTGTTTGCACTTAAAGGCACTGTATTATACCTGGTATAAGCAGTATTGTATGGTGTGTATACCCGCCATGTATGTCTTAATGTGTTCAGCATACATGTGAATAGATGTACATTCAGTGTGTAAAAGCCTTTACGGTGTAAAGAAAACCCAAAACAAAATTCAGAATTCACAGGGGTGTAATTAAAATAAGTGTGTGTGCCAATGTTTAATTATCAAGATATCTAATAAATCTCTTCCAGCTAATAATTAGGGTACACTATTTGCAAGAGACGCTATGGGTTATTTACTTTTAAAAATGGGAAGGCAGTGTTCAAAGTGCAGAAACCATGAACTGGCCATTTTGTACTTTGCAATCTGCCTTTCTATCTCCCAGAACTGATGCAGATATATGTGCTCCATTTTAAAGTACAGAGACCTGCAAGCTGCATCAGTGAATACAGACCTGCCTGCATTCAGCATGTCCCAAAGGAACTTTTCCCAGGGACCCCAAAATGCCCCCACTTTGTTTTAAAAGTTATTTCAAACATGACTGTTTCATCTGCAGCACAAATGGGAATGGTATTGATAGAAACATAAGAGAGATGGTACTGCAGTCATTTGAATAAAAAAAAAATTGAATTAAAAAAAATTCTAAAATTCACAACTTTGAAAACTGATAAATAAGCCTCTCCAAGTTATTGAAAGATGAACTGTCCATTTACGTGTGATACATTTTTGAATTGTAATCTACCAGACAACTAATGACCTAGAATGGATTAATCTTAAAACAGGAAATTTAAAATCTACTGTGTTCTCTTCAGTGGTAGTGCTATTGTTTTTACAATTAACGCATGCCTAGGGTTAAAGAGCTTTAGCATATACCTGTTTTAAGCAAAGTTTTTAACAGGGGTTTTATAGCCACAGCATTTTTCTGCTGTTGAATGTCTTTTGCATTTAACACCACAGTATTGACACTTTTTAAGGGTGAACTGTTACACTCCTGAGTATTTGCACTTGCAGTACTAGGTGTGTGACCCTAAGAAAATGTAGTCTAGATCCAACTAAACCAGACAAACCTGCACTAGGCATGGCAATAGAATTAAAACAAAGAGAAAAGTATGTCACCACTTCACTTTTCAAAAAATGACAGCTGCAAACCTCTCGATTAAAAGTTATGAGGTGTTATTTACATTAAAAACAGTGTGCAAAGTGCCCACACCGTGCTCTGCAGGATTCCTGCTTGCATTAGGAAGCATTCTATCCAATAGGGGAAGACAAGGGCAAGCATGTATATATCCTTCAGAAGGAGGCACAGCCCACAATAGGTGCCTGTCATTATTCTCACATGGAGGTATGTAATAAAAAATGTAATAAAAGTAATAACTAGAAAGGGAAGTTTGAGAACAAACTTCATATTGGGTTGAAAAACGTGAAATCTGACCTGTTGTTGGCTCCGCCCACTTTTTCTAACCTTTGACCACAGTTATATAGTAAAAACCACTGTGCAAAGTTTAGGGACCCTGGTTTTAATAGTGTCTGAATAGCAGCAATTTAAATTTCCCCACTGAAAGTCAATGAGTGACATCTGATTGGCGGTCGGTGGCTCCGTCCATTTTTTCTAACCTGGAACTGCAGTTACCCAGTGACAACTCTGCAAAGTTTAGGGACCCTAGGATTAATAGTTAGAGAACGGCAGCATTTTAAATTTAACCATTAAAGTCAATAGGTAAATTGTGATTGGTGGGTGTAACCAACCACCAGTGACAAACAGTGGGCACCCTAGCATAAATAGTGTGAGAATGGCAGCATTTTAAATATAAAGCAATACAATAAAATTCAATTGATGAAATCTGATTGGCTGTTAGTGGCCCAACCCACTTTTCCTATTTTTGAACTGCAGTCCCCCCTGACATAAATAGTGGGAGAAAGGCAGCAATTTAAATTTAAACCAAAAAGATTCATAAGGTGAAGTCTGATTGGCTGTTGGTGGCTCCACCCACTTTTTAAAAGCTAAAAAATCTAGTCCCCTAGTGACCCTGGTGTTAATACTGTGAGAATGGCAGCAAGTTGAATTTCCCCATTGAAAATCAATAGTTAAAATCTGATTGGCTGTTGGTGGCTCCACCTACTTTTTCTACCGCTGAACCACAGTTACCTGGTGACTAGCTCTGCAAAGTTTGGGGACCTTAGTATTAATTTTAAAGAATGACAGCAGTTTCAATTTAAACATATGAAGTCTATAGGTGAAATCTGATTGGCTCTTGTTGGCCCTGCCCACTTTTCTAAACTTGAAACATAGTCACCCAGTGACAAACTGTGCAAAGTTTGGGGACCCTGACATTAAACATGTGAGAATGGCTGCAGTTAAAATTTCCCCACTGAAAACAATGAAAGAAATATGATTGCCTTTTGGCGGCCCTGCCTACTTTTTCTAACCTTGAGTACGTAGTATGCAGTGACTGTGAAAGTTTGGGAACCCTGGCATCAAACCAATAAAATTCAATACGTGAAATCTGATTGGCTGTTGGTGGCTCCGCCCACTTTTTCAAAACTAAAACTGCAGTCCCCTAGTGACCAACTGTAAAAAGTTTGTGGACCCCGGTGTTAATACTGTCAGAATAGCAGCAGGTTGAATTTCCGAAAAGTCAATAGGTAATATCTGATTGGCTGTTCACAGCTCCGGCCACTTTTGGGCATCCAACAGTCATCATATTTTCATTCAGGCTGACCCCATGACTATGAGTGTAGCCCTTGGCAGCAGTTTCAATTTCCCCATTAAAGGCTGTTGTTGGCCCCTCCCACTTTGGGACCATCCAATAAATGTCGCTGTTTCATTCGGGGTGACCTTATTATTATGTTATTCAAGCTTGGGGGCTGTAGCTTCAAAGCTGTAAGAGTGGCAGCAGTTTGAAAATCTTCCCTGTCAAAGTCAATGGGAAAATTGGGGCGTTCGGAGCCGCGCCACAAAAAGACGGGGGGGGGGGTATCACTTAGAAAAGCACAAGCAACCTGCTCCGCTATAGGGCGAAGAAGTGTGGAGAGTTTGGGTGTTGTATCTCTAAAACTGTAGGAAGAGTAGCGTTTAGAAAATGGGGGGCACTAAGAAGAAGAAGACGACAATGCGGAAGAAAAAGCCAAAGTCAAAGAACAGTATGTTGGGGTTTTCAACCCAACATAAATATTCACAGAAGCACAGGTGCTAGAGAGCGAATCCCCATATGTAATAAAAGGTACTAAGTTTGCCTAGTAACAATAACAACCAATCAGCAGGTAGAATATACTGGTCACCTTTTTAAAAGCAAACATCTTATTGATTGCTATGGGTTACTGCCACTGGGCAAATTTAGTGCCTATTATACATTTATCTAGCACTTGCGCCTCTTGAAATAAAATAAAATATGGAAAACTGCTTTTCTTAGGCAATTACTGTATAAACCTTTACTTAAGGCATACCTGTCTGGACTTAAATTACTTAACTAGAAAGACAGAATAGGTTCCCCAAGAATAACACAGCACGAGCAGGACCAGTATAGTAACAAAAGATATTGCACCTGTCTAACATGTTCATGATACTCACACTAAGGTATTACAACTAAGGTGCACTAAGGTATAAGTTTCTACTACTTTAAAACATGGAAGCATTTGCTAATTTACTTTAGTTTTAATTTTGACAGTTTACAATAGTTTTTGCACACATGCACATGCCTCAACGGTTTGTCACACGCACCTTTTTATCCCACAGTTATTCTAAAAGACTATGGCATGATTCCATACATCAAGATCTTCCTAGATGATATGGGATTACGTAGGGGAGCCATATGTATTCTAGAACATATTTCAACCATTGATCCGGATGAATATATGAGCACAATAATGGGTGCTTTGTGCTCTTCAACTCAGGCCGAGTTCCCACTGAAACTGGATCTGCTGCAGGTAAGTGGAGATTCTTCATTTTACATCTAGCAGGAAGCATTTTGTACTCATAAATATACATACAAAAATATTCCCTTATAATGGTTGTCACTGATAATCTGGGTACAGATTATCTTTGCTACTCAACTCCCAACATTCTTATGTAATGCCTACCTCATGTATGAGGCTAACTTGCAAATCTTCAACTTATCTCCTTATTCAATTCAAGATTTTCCCATAAAGCCAGATGTAGTTCAAGGATAAAAATATATCTTAATTTAAATCACATGAAAACTCTTTTGAAGTCTAGGGGAAAAACTGAATCTGAATTAGGAGAAACGTTTTTTCTCTCCAAATGGAATCTCACCGATAAAAATAATAAAATAATGTTTTCTCATGGAACTGAGTCTGCCTCATTGAGGTTTGTGCCATTAGTTCATAGAATGCTATTTGTGACAGAATTTGCATATGGCTCCAAAAATGTCCTGCACCGCAAAAAGAAACAAAAACCTGGGTACATCATGAAGTAAAAAATGTGGGAAAAATTATTTTTAACACCACATTTTAACACTATGTACAGCTCCACTTTTTAATATGATGCTAAAAAGTTTTACAAGATTTACCCAGATTCCTACATGATTTACATTTCTACATCTAAATTTTTATGTTTGCATTGTCTGTATTTTTGCTGTTGAACTATTCATGGTGTCCTACACATACTTTTCAGTATCAGCCTAACTTTCAGCTCTGTAAGATGTTCTCCTTAGCTGGCCCTGCTGACAGCTTCATCTTGACAAATGATAACTGAGTTATAACATAATAAGCGAGTGAATTTATTATCTCAGCCCTGGGGAGGGTGATTGCATTAGACAGAGCTCAGATTGATTTGCTAATATATATTTAGCTGTTAACTCCAGTCCGATGTGATTAGCCCTCAGCTTGGCAGCGTGACACCCAGCAAATTAAGGGGCCAAACTCAAAATGGAATGCAAAATAATGAGGTTATCTGTAAGTGAGTTAGCACCTTCCCTCACACAGCAGGCCACATGAATACTAACGCAGACACTATTAGACGCTAACTGAGTTACACGTTCACAAAATGCGCTTACACGTGACCTAATCTCAGAGGTGTCACTGATGCTCTGGTTATTAAGGAGGGTGACAAAGAGTAATAAAAAAGTACTGACTGGAGAGAAATACAGTTCACACTGCACTTCCCCTAATATTGCATTTTTCAGGCAGCAATAAAGTTTATTCTGGAAAATTACAAAGAATGTTGAACTAGAAGGTAAATGTAAGCTGGCCCAAGTTTTCCTTAAGCCTTCAAGATATCACTGTTTTCACAGAACTTGCAACTGTATTTTTTTCAATGAGCATTAAAAACAAATTGTACAGAATTCAAAAGTTTCAGAAGCTGGAAACATAATAAAGTCCCATTAATAATTATAGTACCGTAGGGCTCAAAATCAGCAACAAACAAAAGATCTTTTCGTAATATGGATCTCCATACTTTAAACCTTTCCCTGCCAACAACATAGGTACTACGCCGGTGCAGAGAGTCAGCTGTGCCCCCAACCCCCTCGGCAACGAGCCAAGGGGGCTGGCAAGATCGCATTGCAGCATGGACCTACAAGCAGCAGACGTAATTGCATCGCGTCTGCTGCTTGTGCTGTGTCTTCGTCTGCTGCTTGCCCCCCCCAGTGCCGCCCATGCACTTCCTGTGCTGGAAGGACCCCAGAGAGGACCCCTGCCTGTGATCCCTGAGACCTTCTAATGGTAAGTGCTGTTTATTTGCCTAATACACACACTTACACATATTTATGTACATTTACACACAATTTAGCACTGTTTTTTTTTTTGCTATTTTGCACACTCTAGCACACTCTAGCACTCTTTAGCACACTTTAGCATACTTATATACATACTTACACACTGTCACACAAATTTTAGATGTGTACACACATGTATACACAAATTTTTTTTTTACGTTTTGTTTTTTTTATTCTGACCACTTATTATGCTGTCATGTGACTTATTTTGTTGTTTCATTGATTTGCACAATTTGTGTGTTTTTATTGCATTTTTATCTCTATATTAGTGTTTCTGATCTGATTTAAGCATAGCTTTGACATGTGTAACTTTGGTGTAACTTTACCTATTTTGAATTCATCAGAATGTGTACTTTCCAAAAATATATGGTTTTCTGTAGGTCTCTGTATAGTTAGGGGGGGTTACGGCACATAATACAGGGGGCTCTGTGTGCAAAAGCTGACTTGGCAGGCGAAAAATCCATATGCGCTATTTTCATTTTGGGGTCAGTACATACCCCAAAATGCGATTTTCTGAAATGTCATAAAAACCACTAACTTTAGGAAAGCTTTGCAGATTGGTACTTTGGTGTAGAAAGGACTCTTTACCCATGTTAGATTTGTCAGAATGTGTACTTTCCAAAAATATGGGGTTTTAGGGGTCACCCTACAATTCTGCAGCTTCTACCCCTCATAAAACTGCCATGTGCTTATGAATTAGATAAAGATAAGCCATGAAATTAGTGTGCACAGGGTATATTTGGGGGTCTCTAAGTGCCATGTGCTTTGATAAACCTATGTACAGTGGGCATCAAACTGTTCAGTAGACCTCTGGGGTTCATATTTAGGGTGTTTTATCTTGGTACCTAATGACCTGTAGAAAATAAGATGCTGCATAGTGGAAGTTTTGAAGTGATTTTTGGAAATGCCATAAAAATCGTCAAACTTAGGAAAGCTTTGCGGCTTGGTACTTTGGAGTACATGGGTATCCATTTTAGATTCGGGGGAATGTGTACTTTCCAAAAATATGACTTTCTGGGGTGAATGTACTTTTTACTAGCATTATCCCACATATAATGATGTAAATGTTGATTTTGCAGAAGCTGAAATGACAGAAATGATAGATCATATGGGGGTATGTTCAAACTGGGTCCCCTACATGCCACATACTTAGGTAAACCTATACATATTGGGCATCAAACTGTTCAGTGGATCCCTGGCATTCATATTTAGGGTGTTTTATCTGGTTACTTTATGACCTTGAGGAGATAAGATACTATAGACTGGAAGCTTTGAAGCGATTTTTAAAACATTTCACAAATTTTGATAAAAACCAATAACTTTAGGAAAGCATTGCAACTTGGTAGTTTGGAGTAGACAGACAGTTCTACCTATTCTGTATTCCCCAGAATCTGTTCTTTCTAAAAGTGTATAAACAATTTATGTAAAATTTTCTGGGATAAACCTTCTGTTAGTGGAATTTTTGGCCTTAAAATCTAAAGTATTCAGCTTTCTGGAGCAGTGCTTTGGAAATTTGGTAGTGTACTGCAGGGAGTTTTTGACCTATACAAGTGAGAAATCTCCATAAAACTATATATATTTGGTATTGGCACGTTCAGGAGACATGGGACTTTCCAAATCAGTTGTATTTTCAGGCATAAAATAAATTTTGTTTCTGGTGTATGTGTTTATATTATGGAAAATATATTTTTTTTCATTTTTTAGACATTTAGAAGCCGATATCTTGTTACAGAATTGGAATTACACAAAAATTCTACCATATTTTAGAAACTTAGGTTGTCCTAAAAAAAATGATATATTGTTTTCCTGGGTAAACTTAAAGTCCCCCGAGGAAAGGCCCCTAAAGTGAAACAGTGCAAAATGCAGGTCCAGATGCAGTTGAGAACTAAGAAAAAAGTGCCCCAATTGAGGACGTCATTTTAGATAGAATGTCCAGATATTTTTGGATAAAAATGTGTTCGGATACTTTTTTCCGTGTAAGGCATTATGTAATAAAATACACTTGGTTAATGTAATACATGGTCTTAGGTTTACTAGTTGTCTAGTAATCTACAGCAAGTCCATAATGAACAGCACCAGTCAGGAGAATTTCTTTATTCCATGATGGGCAAAATCTGGACGGTATCACAGCTTTTTGGCCGTGGTACCAAAATCTGCGACCATGGCTTTTTGACAAGGTGCCACTTTATTACTGATGCAACACCGAGCACTAAATGGCTCACCCTGTGGAGGATACCAGTGCTGGATACTGCTACTGCTGGTCACTGATTTACTTATTTTCATCTTTCCATTTTTGTATTGACAGATTTCAGTGTGACGTTAATGGCAAGTCTTATTACACAGAACCTAAATATAAAAGAAAATAAATAGATTTACCAAATTGCTATTAACTTGGGGTAAAAACCTTTAAGCAGGTAATCAGTAAATTCTACCTGCTGATTGTTTACTTTAGGTTATGCCTGCACCAGGCAAAGTTTGTGTCTTTTATCCCTTAACCTTATGCATCCATACACAGAAGGGGCATATAATGACTTTACCAGTCACCTCCAGTGTTATGCATACAAGTATGAATTTCTATAGTGATTAACACACATATATATATGTATGTATGTATAACTTTATTTATAAAATACAAAATTACACACAGGGAGGACGAGTGATATAATAAATAAATACAATAAATACATATATGTATATACAGTATATATATGTATATAAGTGCCATGTGGTAAGAGACACAGTAGGAAGGAGGTCCCTGCCCCGTAGAGCTTACAATCTGAGTGGTTGGGTAACATACAGGCACAAACTGGAAGGTAAGAGTGCTTCAGGTATGGGCATTTGCCCATAAGCGCAGGACTGGGCAAAATAATGTCTTAGTGCTCCAGAAGGTAACAGCTGAGTTTTTTCTTAAAGAGAGTTAGTGAGTGTTCCCTACGGAGGCCATGCTAGTGAGCTTAATTGAGGCTGAGCAGGATCCCTCTTAGGAGAGAGCAGGAGGATCCTGGCAGCAGAGTTTAAGATTGATTGCAGGGGAGAGAGGTGGGAGTCTGGGAGGCCGGTTAGTAGGAGATTGCAGTAATCTAAGCGGGAAAGGATAAGGGCATAGATTAGTGTTTTAGCTGTTGCTTGTGAAAGAAAGGGGCGTATCTTGGCAATATTGCGGAGGAAAAAGCGGCAGGTTTTGGCAGTGTTATTAATATGGTTAGAGAAGGAGAGAGACTGGTCAAAGATAACCCCAAGGCAGCGTGCAGAATTTACAGGGTTGATGGTCATGCCATCAATAATAATGGTGAAAGGAGGAGGAGGGCCAGGTTTGGGCAGGAAGACCATGAGCTCTGTTTTAGCTAGGTTAAGTTTGAGCTGGTGTCGGTTCATCCAGGAGGAGATAGCCAGGAGGCAGTTACCAATCTGGGTTTGAACATCAGTGGTTTCAAACCCAGATTCTGGATGTCATCTGCATATAAGTGGTATTTAAGACCAAAAGAAGAAATAAGGTCTCCTAGAGAGAGAGTGTACAGGGAGAACAGCAGGGGACCAAGCACAGAGCCCTGAGGCACCCCCACACTAAGCGGAACCGGGGTAGAGGATTTGTTAGTAAGAGCGACAGAGAAGGAGCGGTTAGAGAGGTAGGAAGAGAACCAGGATGCTGCTTGATCCCGGATACCCAGAGAATGGAGAATTTGCATAAGAATAGAATGGTCGACAGTATCAAAAGCAGAGGAAAGGTCTAGGAGAATGAGGACCGAGTAGCGTCCTTTGGCCTTGGCAGTCTGGAGATCATTTGCCACTCTACATAAGGCCGTCTCAGTGGAGTGCGCAGGCCGAAAACCAGACTGCATAGGGTCCAGCAGATTATGGGTGCAGAGGAAGTTAGTTACACGAGAAAAGACAAGACGTTCCAGGAGTTTAGAGGCTAGGGGCAGGAGAGAGACAGGACGGTAGTTAGAAAGGCAGGATGGGTCCAGTGTAGCCTTTTTAAGAATGGGTTTGACACATGCTTGTTTGAAGAGAGAGGGAAAAGTACTAGAAGCCAGAGAGGAATTGAATATGTGGGTAAGAGCTGGAGTAAGGGCAGGGGCACACTGTTTTAGTAGGGATGAGGGCATAGGATCCAGCGAGCAGGTAGTAGGCGGAGAGGATCGGAGAAGCTGAGAAACTTCAGACTCTGTTACGAGACTGAAGGAGCTGAATACGGAGAGAGGAGATTTAGGAAGGTTGAGATTACCGGTATATATATATATATATTGTACCAAATTACCTGTTATCTTCTGGGTAGCCTGGCAAGGTATGGGTTCCTTTAACAGCCTGGTACAAAGTAGAAATAACACACTTGCTGAATTTATGGTGAGACTGAATGCAGCACTCTCTATTTTACTAGAACAGGTAAATGAAAACCATAAGAGAACACGTAAGTCAGTAAGAACAAACCAATACAGGAATACAATTTATTAACCCCTGTGGTGCACCACATATAACTAAAAATTCAGGCCTGCTTGTTGTGTACACTTTATGTTGGTGCGCACTTATCTGTGATCCAAGGTGTGACATCCATAAGATCCAGTATATTAGATTTATAATCCGGAGATGGAAATCTATCCAGTGTTCCCAGGGATTACAGTATCCAGTATTTAATCGTGGTTCTCCTCTTGGGTAAAACTGGGCCACTAACTAAGCAGGGGTGACCGACTCTAACAGGCACTGGAACCTGGGGCTCTAACCTACTCTGATCAGAGAAGGGACCTGACTGACTACTGAACCTTCTGGTTCTTATAAAACAATTCCCTAAATCCCTAACTGGGCCCTAAATCTGCACTAGTTACAGTTAGGGCCTATTGGACCTGGAACCTAATGGTCCTAAGGTGCAAGGAGAGTAAAATCCTTCCCTGACTGACACTTACTGGCACACTAAGGGGAACCTGCAGTTGGTGCAACCTTTCCTGCACTTTGCCAACCATGCATCCCAGGAGGTCTCTCTCCTTGCTGCCAGATCTGTGCATGCCTTATTGCCTTGATTTCCTCTTTCCCATCTCTTCTTGCAAAGTCACATGGTATCAGCCTTCCTGTTTCCAGATTGTCTAAGGCTGCCATCTGCAGTCTGGAGGTGACATTTGCACAGTCCTCATTTGCCTGCCTGTTACACTGCCCCCTCCTTTGAAAAGATGCATCCTCGCATCTGGTTAACTGAACACAATAGTCTGAATGCCACTTGGGTGCCTTTCTCTGTCTCTGGGGCCTGGCTTGTAAGTTAGGAGGATCTGTAAAGTTCTGAGGTCCAGGATTTACAGTTGGATCAGGCATTGTGGTGGCATGTAGCAATGGTTCCTAACCAGATGGTTCCTAACCATCTGTCTGATGGAGTCATTGGACTCCATCAGACAGCTGTAGGTCATTTGAATTAGAATGGTCAGAATCCTCATCAGGGAGTGGAATTGCAGATTCACCTGTTGGGAGTTGTTCAGGTAACAGAGGGTCTTGAGGGGGGGCTGTTCAGCCAGTTGGGTACAAGGGCCAAAAAATGGTTTCAAGCGTGCATAATGCTGAAGAGAACAGTGTTTTCACTCTGTATCACATACTCTATACAATACATCAGACAATTTTTGAGCAATTACATATGCACCTTTATACCTTACTGTTTCCTGATTGTCTAAGGCTGCCATCTGCAGGCTGGAGGTGACATTTGCACAGTCCTCATTTGCCTGCCAGTTACATTATATATATGTGTGTGTGTGATTTGTTTATAAGATAACATATGTTCTTTGTGTTTTACATTTGCCAGTCTCTACAGAAGACACTAAAGTCACCTAAAGAGCAAACCAGTTTCAGAAATGCAGCTGGGTTTGATGTGCTTTTGTCTCTTATTTCTGACATGGAAGGATCTTTACATGATCCACCTGGAAAGTGTTGGTCAGAAGTCCAATCAGCCAATATTTTAGGGTTAATCCAGGCTACAATGACTGCTATGTCTGCTGCCCTATTCCAGAATGTCCCCAATCAACACTTTTCCCAGAGCCAAAGGATTTTTGAGAAGATGGCAGAAGACTTAAAGCAGTTGGGCTGCTTTTCATCTCCACTAGTATATCAGACACATATTTATCACAATCAGATGAAATCAAGAGGGAGATCTCTTCAGGAACTCTTGGCTGTGATCTATGGTTGTCAGACATCATGTTCACAATCGCTTAGAAACTGTTTTATAATACTTAGTCTTCTACTGGGTATGGCGGCAGGCAAACTTACTTGTAGATGGCAGGAACATGCCATCAAGCAAATTACTATTGAACTGCCAATAAGAGACATGCTGCCAGCATATGAAGAGAAAAGAGAAATGGAAGAGGAGTTAACCAACTTTATTCAATATGCATTTTCTGAAGTCTTGGACAGGTAACATTACATTGACTATTTTATGCTTTTTTGTTAGCTAGAAATCCCCCTCAATGTGAATAATGCCTAATGCCCACCACTTCTATAAAGCAGTGAAAATGTTGGGAATTAAATTTAATTTTACAACAGAAATTTATGATCTGTGGGTTGGGAAACTAAAGCCAAGTCCCTGTGCTATTTAAGATTACAATCCTCTTTAAACCCCTCTTACTATGATTAACAAAAGCAAATTGCCATGTAGGAGGTGCCCCTTTACACTCATGTTTATGCATGTTATTTACACAATGGTGGCATCTTTTTGAATTTTTTCCAGCTCTGTAATATTTTTATGAGCCGGTGTCCAAAATATTATCCTGTATTTAAAAGTTAACCTGCCATGCAAGTAGACTAACACTATAGTTACAGTGTGTTACTGTTTTTTAATGTATTGTATGCTATTTATGAAATGACACTGATTTACCAAGTTTGTACCAAATGTGCAATGAAAAAAATCTCTTTTTTTATTAAGCCATTTACTGATGTTATTATGTTTCCACAGTAGTTCCACAGAAGACCTTGTGACTGTGGAGCCTGGTGCTTTGTGTGTCGTCATCAGCCTAATTCAGCAAGTATACAGTGAAGAGAATCAAGAGGTATTGAACTAGTGAGTGGTGTGGACACATTAGGACATCTTTATTAAACTGCATTGTGTGTTTCAATTAGTGAACACTAGGTGGCAGCAATATCATATTTTAAAAAAAATCATACTTTAAACTGCATATTGTTCTAAAAAAAAAAGATGTTAAAAAGAGGATATATTTTTTTCGGAAAGGTTAAAACCTAAAGGGTCAGGGTTGTTATAGTATCTTTATAAAACTAAATAGTGCACAAAAAAATAAATAAGAAGAGTGGTGTATCAGGATGCAGTGGTGTATACAGTACCTAAACTATTTATACATTCCCATTATTCACCAATGTTCTGGAACATTTAAAGCTTTACACTGTTAGAGGCTTGCATAAAGTTGTTGCAGCTGTGAATAAGAGCAAAGAAAAACAATCAGACATAGCAAAGAATAGCAAATGTAGAAGATGAGACCATCAGCATTGCGTTTTATGTTGTGAAACTCTATTGAAGCACCAATGATCTTGACACCATTCATAGTGGTAATATTATTTTATAACAACTGAAAAAAGATACTAGGAGAGCTTTAATTCTACAGTCACATTCAACCTCATAAATTAGCACTTTTTGCGGGGGGGGGGCAGAGCAGAATGCCGAGCAGCTAAGTCGCATCTCACGGCAGCTCTGCTACTAAGTACCCTGAGCGGACTATTCTGACCACCCAAAGCGACACCAACTGCACGTACCTCAGTGCCCCTCGGACTACTGACCACTCCGATCGCAAAGATGGGGAAAAATTCGCACAGGGTGCACTCAGAAACAGTGGCGAAGTTGGGGCAGTTTGCGCACGGCGCGAACCAAGATGGCGCCCGCAGCCCCACGCCACCTACAGAACAGCCTGCATCGCTTCCACCCGCGTCAGACAACCTAGAAAACCCTGCCTCCTCCACACAGGACATCTTGGCGGCAATAGCGACCTGCCAAACATCGATCATGGCCACGCTGACAACAAAAATAGAGGAGGTAAGAGTGGAAATCTCCCTCCTCAAGCAAGATGTACAGGCCATAAGAGAATGCACCGGGGCCTTAGAGGGGCGCATAAGCACCCTAGAGGACCACAAAGCTCCTATCCCAAGCAAGTTATACCAAATGCAGAAGCTAATAAAACAAGCCACTGATAAACTCGAAGATATGGAGAATAGGCAGAGACGATCAACCATAAGGGTAGTAGGCCTGCCAGAGAGAAGTGAAGGGTCAAACCCGGAAACTTTTCTGAGCACTGGCTTAAGGACTTACTGGGAGCAGAGGTATTCTCACCACAGTTCGTGGTAGAGTGGGCCCATCGAGTCCCCACAAGGCCGCTTCCACCAGGCACCCCTCCCCACCCTTTCCTGATCAAACTACTGAACTATAGGGACAGAGACACTGCCCTCCAGACCGCACGCTGGAAAGGAAATCTACTTTACCAGGGCACAAGAGTCTCACTATACCCCGATTACTCAGCTGCACTCCAACGCCAACGGAGTTCATTTGCGGGAATCAAGAGACGTCTCCGCGACATGGGCATAGTCTACAGCATGATATTCCCAGCCAAACTACAGGTAGTGGATGGAGACAAGGCCCAGATATTTGAACATCTGGATGGGGCAAACCGCTGGCTGGAAACACGACCCAAAACACCGCCACCACGGCCAGCACAGGCGAGCCCTCCATGCTCCCCGCCCAGATCTCCGCATAACTAAGAAAGCGGCACCCGAGTAGTGAGTATAAGACCTTCATAGACCCCACAGTTCTGTATGTTACAAGGACACAAGGTGGACCTCTCAAAGAGAACTCAAGAGCGTTGCCAATTGGTACGAAAAAGGCGACAAATGTGGCCGCCTACTCGTCATACTATCCAGAGAACCGACACAGCTGACAGCTAGACCAAATCCAAAATACATTCACTGCCTTTTACTCTGAACTATACAAATCTAAATTCCAGCACTCCCAAGAAGCCCTAGACCAATAACTAGATAGCATCCCAATCCCCAAACTTACTAGAGAGGGAACAGATCTACTCAATCAAAAATAACACTAGAGGAAGTAGCAGAGGCAATAAAAGACTTTCCCACAGGTAAGGCGCCAGGACTTACCCATTGAGTGGTACAAGGCACACGGCGATACCATATACCCTTAATTGGTAACCCTTTTCAATAAGATCCCTCAGGGAACCTCTCTCACGGAATCCTCCAGACTGGCCACTACAACACTAATCCTAAAAGAAGGCAAGCCACCAGACAAATGTGGATCATATAGACCAATCTCTCTCCTGAACTCTGATGTTAAAATCCTAGTGAAAATTCTAGCGAACCGCCTAAAGCAGATAATTGAACACCTAATTCACCCAGATCAGACCTGTTTCATGCCCAACAAAGGCACAGACATCAATATAAGACGACTATACACAAACCTTACTACAGTACACCAGAACTCGGGAGAGACAATAGTGGTGTCTTTGCACACAGAGAAGGCCTTCGATACAGTAGAATGGCCCTACCTGTGGCAGATCCTAGCAAGGCATGCACTGGGAGATAAATTCATAAAATGGATCAAGGCCCTATATGATTCACCTAGAGCCAGGATACGGATAAACTCGGGTCACAGGAATTCAGTCTAGCAAGGGGAACCAGGCAGGGCTGCCCATTGTCGCCGATGCTCTTCGCCCTCGCCATGGAGCCCTTAGCCATACAAATTCGAGCGAATCCCAATATAAAGGGACTCCAATTACAAAAACTAGAGGAAAAACTGTTATTATATGCAGACGATATGCTGGTGTACCTGGCAGACCCGAGAGAGTCCCTGTCCGAACTCCTGCAAGTGACGAGCTGGTTTGGGGGATTCTCAGGACTGAGGGTAAATTGGGAAAAGTCCCTGATCTTCCCAATAGACCCAGGTGGAAACAGTGACCCCGCACACAGCCCACAACTCCAATGGGTAGACAGGTTTAGGTACCTAGGAATTGAAATTCACAACGACCTCTCAAAATTTATAGATCTCAACCTAACCCCAGTCATACGATCCTTAAGGCTCAAAACCCAAAACTGGACCACGCTACCACTCTCCCTCCCTTGACACATAAACATAATCAAAATGGTATTCCTACCCAAACTGCTATACGCGTTTCACAATTCCCTGGTAATACTACCCAAAAAATGGTTCAGAAACTTAGACGCTATAGTCAGAGGGTTTATATGGGCAGGAGAACACCCCAGAATAAAATGGCAGACCCTTCAAACCCCACTCAACAAAGAAGGCCTAGCACTACCCAACTTCCAGCTGAACCCCAACCCAAACAACCAAGCGGTGGTACTAGAGGCAGCGGTGATCTTCTCCTTTGAGGCATTAGCAAACCAACTGCACAGAGGTACCTCATCGATATACCCCCTCACACTGGCAATGAAAACAGTAGTCAATATATTCCAAAAAACAGTGGTCAACACGTATATAAATTGTCTAAATGGACCATACTATGGGGCAACGATGCACTCCCCCATCTCCGGGCAATACCAGAAGTTAGTACTTGGGCAGCGGCGGGGGTGAAACACCTTGGGGATGTAATCGCAGCTGCAAGATTTAAGCAGTTTCCACAATTACAGATGGAATTTGGACTGCACAACCATATGCTGTTTAGGTTCCTCCAACTACGGCATGCACTTAACACTCAATTCCTCACATCATAACATCACTAGAGCGATACCTGAGGTGCCCTGACCTCACCAAACAAGTAAGCTGGTTCTACACCATCCTCTTGCAAGATGATTTTGACCCACACAAGTATTTCACCCATAAGTGGCAGCAGGACCTCCCACAGCTAGAGGAAGGCTCCTGGAAAGAAATCCTAAATCAAATACCTGACACCAATATCTCCTCCAGGGATGTATGTATTTATGTATGTGTATCTTTATTTATAAAGCGCTACTTATGTACACAGTGCTGTACAGTAGAATACATTAATACAAACAGGGTGATAATAATAGATAAATACAAAGTATAACAATAAATTCAAGATAAATACAGCTGCAATAAGTTAAGAGTCAAGGACACAAGAGGAAGGAGGTCCCTGCCCCGTAGAGCTTACAATCTACAGTATATGGGAGGGTAACTTACAGACACAAATAGGCAAATATAAGTGCTGCAGGTCTCAGTGGGTGACACTACAATATAAGTGCTAGTTCCCAGATCAGGTGCTGGGTGAGTGCTCCAAAAGGTAGTCTTTAACCTTAGTTTTAAAAAGACTGAGGGAGGATTCTCTCTGGAGGAAATCAGGGAGGGCATTCCAAATGTAAGGGGCAGCAAGGCAGAAAGGTTTAAGGCGGGAAACCGCAGTAGTAGTGGGGGGCGCAACCAAACGATTGCTCTGCGAGGAACGAAGGAGTCGGCCAGGAACATACGGAGACACAAGGGAAGAGATGTAGTGAGGAGCAGAGGAATGGAGGGCTTTGAAGGTTAGAAGAAGATAGGGATAGGTACATACACACTAAGTTCCTCAACCGAGTCTACCTGACTCCTCACAGGCTGGCCCAAATCTACTCGGGCTACCCAGATATTTGCCCTAAATGTAACACCGAGCAAGGCACTATACATGCATGTCTTTTGGGACTGTACTGAGATCCAAACATTCTGGTCTGAGGTACTGAATTACAGCACTGCAGTTCTGGGACTACCACATATCCGACCTCCTACTCTATGCCTACTCGGATGCACGGAAGGACTATCACTTAACAGATACGACGAACTATGTCTCCTCCAATTTCTACACTTTGCCAAAAAAGCAATCCTAATGACCTGGCAGGTGACAGCCCCCCCAACCCTGGGCTTCTGGAAAAAACTCATCAACGACATGCTTCCCAGTCAAAAACTAACATACCTGGCCAGAGGATGCCCAGACAAATTTAACAAGATATGGGACAACTGGATCAAGGACATACACCAACCTGGAATGCCGCCATAAGTCACATACGGGACAAAACAAAGAGACACAGAATCACTGATTCAAGACAGAGGAGCAAACAAACGGACACAAAGAACAGACACTGGACTAGTAGATAAAACTTTAAGACTCTTTATTAAAACATAATATAGGGCCATGGAGCAAAATAAAACAAAGACTAAATGCACCCGATACCTACGGAAGCCCAACACCCACCCCCCCATCTGCACTCTCCTCCTTCTTCCCCCCCTACCCTCTTATTCTGTTTGATTTAAGCAAACTAAAGAAAAATGCAATAAAGAAAATCTTTCAAAAAAAAAAATTAGCACTTTAGCCCCTCCTTCCATCCTAAAAGATAAATATCCTGCATGAAAATCAATTGTGCTTTTTTATTTTTTCTTTAAAACCATCCAGTTTCCGGCTTCAATAAACCATTTTCAGTAAAGTGCAGTTTACAGGAATCCTAGTTTTAGCTGAAACTTCACAATCTCAAGTATTGACGACCTAGACAGAATCAATCCCCCCCCCCTTAGTTCATCCATTGAATGCAAAGAAAAGCTGCCAAACACTTCTCAACTAAAGAGAGTCTTATAATGATACAAAATGGATTTTAGGTTCCCACACCACCCCTTATTTATCCCTATACATTATATAACCAAAGATGAGGGAAAAGCAGAAAATCAAGATCAATAAAGAATGTAAGCACTCACCTATCTTTTTGGTTGAATTGGAAAATAAAACAGGGAAGCAACCAAAGCAAAGCAAAATACAGTTTTTTCCAAACCTTTTTTTATAATTTAAATACATGTGAAGAAACCCAGTAAAATGATAAATTGTTCTTCCAAAGACAGAAGCAAGTTATATGCCTAAATACAACATGTATCATATTCTCCATATGCATTATTGGACCATTATCATTTCTATATTTTGGAAGAAAGACCCATTTTCCAACTAGCTGCAAGCAGAGTTTTCTATTGATTAAGTTTTTTGAGAATGCAGTATGTAAATAGATAGACAGACAGGCATTATATGTTATAATTATATTCCATCATGTTATACATAGGAACTCTATTACTTAAATCAAAGAGGTAAAATCAGCATTCCAAAATACAAAGTACTTGGTAATGATACATAATTAGCACTAAACGTCTCAAAAAGTCTACTAATGTTATCTGACATATCACTGTGTTAAAGGGTTGATTCACCTTTAAGTTAACTTATAGTATGTTATAGAAAGGCCAATTCTAATCAACTTCTCAATTAGTCTTCATTATCTGTTTGTCATAGTTTTGAATCATTTGCCGCATTCTTCTAACTCTTTGCAGCTTTCAAATGGGGGTCACTGACCCTGAGCCAAAAAATGATTGCTTTGTGAGGAGTTTTTTCTATTCAGGTCCCCTCCCATTCATATATCAGTCTTTCATTCAAACCACACCCTGGTTGCTAAGGTAATTTAAATCATAGCAACCAAATAGCTGCTGAAACGTCAAACTGGAAAGCTACCGAACAGAAACTGAAATAATTAAAAAAAACTACAAATAATAAAAAATGAAGACCTATTTCAAATTGTCTTAGAACATCACTCTCTACATCATATTCAAAGTTAACACAAAGTTTGGCAACCCCTTTTAATGTTAATAGGATTGGAAAATAAAAAACAAAACAAACAAAAAAAAACAGGAATCCTGATTAAAACAGGAATTGCATGGTAAAAATGGTAAAATATACAAATATACTTACACTAAAACATACTAATAGTTGTATAAACTTAATACATATTATATAGTTTATAGATAGTTTAATACACCATAAAATAAAAGTTGAAATTGTAATGAGCAATTGTAATGATATATGCTGTGCCGTTGTCATATGTCTCCAATCTCTCAGTGATGCAGGTAAGTAGGAATGGTCAGAAACAGTGTTTCTGCAAAAAATAATTGTGGCATTGCATCCCTGTAAGTAAAGGCATAGCCCTCTGCATAAAAATCAGAGCTGGGGTAGCATATGACCACCTATTATCCAAAATTCCCACTCCCTTAATCTCTGAATCCTACCTGTCCTGGCTCACAGAGCTCCTATACATCTTTATGCCTCAGAAGAAGAAGTTCACAGCACACAACAGTTAGAAAGAAAAATATACAGTGCAGTAAAAGAAAGGTGAAACATTGTGAAAAAGTGAAAAAACTCCACATTAAGGGGCAGATTTATCAAAATTAGAGCTCACCACAGAAAAATTCACCCAATTTCTATTCATTCCTTTAGAAGTGTATTTATCAAATGGATAAAAGTTAGAATTCACCATTTGATAAATACCCTTCTAAAAATCCCATAGGAATGAGTATCACACTTTATCTGTGCTGAGCTCACATTTTGATAAATCTGCCCATAAAGGTGGCTATACACTGTAACAGTGCTGTCCAACTTCTGCGGTGCCGAGGGCCGGAATTTCTCTCGCATACATGGTGGAGGGCCGCTAATGGAAGCCAGTTTTGGCCACTCCCTCATTTTAAACCACACCCACTTCAAACCACACCCATTTTGTCACAATGGTCGCTGCAGGGATATCAACCATCATTCATATGTTAAAGAATGATATTATGTCATATTAAGACACACCCTTAAATCAATATGCCGCCTCCTCCTCCCCTGTGGATAGCACAGCAACCCCCAGCATATAATTACACACCTTAGGGACCATTTAATGGCTATTTCCAACTGCTAACAAACTCCCAGACCAAACCCCTGCCAGGTTCACCTCCCACAGGCAGCATAGGGCAGGCAGAATATGGCACACACAGGCAGCACTCTGCCTGTCCTATGCTGCCTATGTGCCAAACTCTGCCTACCCTATGCTGCCTATACACATCTGAGGTGTGAATAGGTGAACAATGTGAGTTAATACAGCCTGAGCCTGAGGTGTGAACACTGCAGGGGGTGAACAATGCAGAGATTAAAAAGTGTGAACAACACAGGGGATTACATGTTTAAACAATACAGAGGGATTACAGCCTGAATCTGAGGTGATAACTATGCATGGGGCCAGTTAAGGTTAGTACTGATACCATTTAAAGCTAACACAAAGTTAAGCCATCAAAGCAGCCAGACAGGTGGGGGGCCACACAGAGGGGGGTCGAGGGCCGCATGCGGCCCGCGGGCCGCCAGTTGGACAGCACTGCACTGTAAGATCCGCTCGTTTGGCGAGGTCGCCTACCTACAGGTGAGTGACATTGGGATAATTTGATCATTTTGCCCTAGGGCCAAATGATCAAGTTAAAATGACGGGCAAAGGTGCCATCAGATCGGGGACTGCACAAACCGGTGCGGTCCCCGATCTGACGGAAAAATCAAACCTGCCCAATATAGATTTGGCCAATTCCAAGCCAGATGTCAGTCATTTAGGCCCAACTGTGGTGTCCATACATGGGCAGATAAGCTGCTAAATCACTCTAAAGGACCGTTATTGGCGGCTGAAATAGGCCCATGTATGGCCACCTTAAGTCTCTATTGCAGGGACCCTCAAACTTCTTAAAGTGATACTGACACCAAAAAATTTCTTTTAAAAATATGAACCTACTTCCAAACCTATCTATAGGTCATGTTGACTGTTTTTTCCTAAAAGTCCTGTTTCTCTACATAAATCCTACTGAAGATCCTGAACCCAACTGTCTAGCAGCCCGACTGTAGCTTCTTAATCTGTCAAAAGGACTACGCCATAAACTGGGAGGATTCAACTTGCCGTTTGCTTCAAAGGGTTCCCCCTCCCTCCCTCCCTTGCATACCATTGCATGGCGTTGTGAACTAGATAGCAGGCAGGCTTGATCTTTCTGTTGCCTGCCTACTTCAAAGGTCTTCCCAGAAAGAATTAAATAGCAGGCCATCTTAAGCTCTCCAGTGCCTGTCTGCCTGCCTGCTTCTAAGGGCTCTCCCTCCCCCCTCCCCATTACACATAGACAATGGAGCTGAGCTTGTCACACACCGTCAGAAAGTAGAAAGGGCTTGCAGGTTTGTGATTGGGCATGTTTATTCACTTGGGAGGCATTTCAATTAAAACCTGTTAGAGGGGAACAAACATGGCTGCTCCGTGGGTCTGTAAATCATGCTACCATAATTATGAAGTGAAAAAACTTTGCAGATTTAGTTTATAAGGAATTTAAAGCTGATACAAATTAAAACACAACAGCAGGTGTAAAAACAATTTTTAATTGGCTGTCAGTATCACTTTAAGCAAGGGGCCTGTTCATGGTCCCTCAGACTGTTGGGGGGCCAGATCACCGCCACCACCAACCCACAAACTATGGCCCACTCCTGCATTCTCTCTCTTCCAGCTCCCCCTCCTGCACTCTAGTAGCAAAATAGGTTACAAGTGGTGTGTCAAATACTAACTTGCTTCTGCAATGAATTATGAATCTTACTTCCATTAAGAAACTACAGATGTTCAATTGGATAAGGGTTATTCCTCACTTCATTGTCTTTAAATACATCAGAATGTACTTTTCAACAGGACTGTGTTCTTTTGATCTCTTATTAGATCAATACATTTGTTCCATTTAAATTAATACTGTGAAATTAGACTCATGTTTTCTAAAAAAAAGTATTTTTAAAGTATTGGATGCTATATGTTTCTGCTGTTCAGTTCCTGCAAAAAAACCTTGGACTGTCTTCTGAAGATTTATTCTTTTTACAATATATTAGCTTTTTACTAAGAACTAGAATTTAATAGGTGTTGAATAATTAATGTACTTGTATGTGCAAATGTATGTACAGTGAAATAAAGCTTAAATAACTGATTCTTCGCTGGTCTTTTTAGTTGTCTAAGGAAATTCAGTGTGCAGTTCTTGAGCATATCCATTCGTTGGGCCGAAGTGAAAGGCAGCGGCAGTTTCTCTGTGAGTCCCAGCTGCTGAACTGCATTGTCAGGTTCTGCAGGGAAACCCTGAGTAATGATGGTGACCCACTGCGACTAACCCTTATTAGGCTCTTTGAGAAGCTGGCATCCCAGGCAGTCCAACCTAATGTGTTAAGGTGAGATGACTTTTTAAGTTACACATTGAAATCAGCACTAATAAAAACAGCAATGCATCCATGGCCCTGGATCAATATGTCACCAACAAAAAAAATTACTTTTTTTAACTCCATTGTGTCATGTTTTGCAGACAATTCCTGTGCTGTGGGATTGCAGCAGAGCAGTGCTGTGAACATGAGACCACCACAGGTAAATAAAAGATTTATTTTGAAATTATATAGCCTCAGTTTATACCACAAATTTAATTTGATTAACTGTAATATATGCTCTGCCCATACCAGACTGTAATATATGCTCTGCCCATACTAGACTGGGACACATTAAACAATATGCTGATATTATTTAAGAGCCACATTTAGAACTAACTTCATGTTGAAATTTCAAGCTCATTAACAGCATCTTACTGCAGACTATTAATTGCTGGCTTGCAGTTAATAACTGCTATTGCTATAGGCAGGCACTATATTTTATATATTCATGCACTCTATGTGCAGTACAGTTCTGTCTTTACAACAGTCTATTTATTAACTCTTCTAGCGGACTATCCCCTTCTGTTGTGCTAAATATCACACATTTTAATTTGATGTAGCTGTACATGACTCTAGGCACCAGATGCATACAATGATTCTCTGCATATAGTGAGATTTTTTTTTCATTTGCAGTTAGATGGTTCCTGTATTAAATATAAAATACATTATAAAATACAACTTGGTTTTATATGCATATGCATTTTCTAAAACAGAATGAACATAGGGGAGTCCCAATTTAAATAAAATACTCACTCTTTCAACTATTTGGGCCCATGGAATATACATAGGGGAGTCCCAATTGGAAATAAAATACTCTCTGTTTCAACTATTTGGGCCTAAGGAATATACTTAGGAGAGTCCCAGCTAGAAATAAAATACTCACTGCAGGATGAAGTATAATTGTAAATGAGATCTTACAAGTGAACGAAACTCAATTAAACTTTTTAATGAGAGCTTGTTACTATGTACTATTGGTAGGCACAAGTCCTAGGTGCATAAATTGATGCAAACTGCACCCAATAAAATGCTATTTATGTAGGGCTTTTGTCTACTTGCACCCCCAACAAGAGTCAAAACAGAATCAAATACCATGGCTTAACTCCTGTTGTGCTCTTTAGTACTACTGCCCATAGGTGCAGTCACTTTGCTCAAGCTGGATAGTGTACATGTAAGGAGCATGCACGAGGACACTTGCCGACACCAATAAGCAGACCTTTATATGGCCAACGCACTCATGTGTGGGACATTCACAAAACATGACTGCAACAAAACAATTACATCGGAATGATGGAAAAGCAAAGTGCAGTGGGGTAAAAACCATTGTGATTTGTGCTAATTATTTGCACTTTGCCTATCTTTGTAGATAACTCATTACAGTGCTAAATGTGCCTCCTAGGGGCTTTCAGAGAATCTGACATCCAGGGTCCATTCACATAGAATTTAGATAGAGACAATGCCAAATGGTTTCATGGTAATATCGGCTTATGGTGGAAATAATAAAGGGCTAATGGAAAATTTTCCAGTATGGGGTAAACTAGTAGATCATCTGGTACGCTGACCCTGACCCTTGGACTGCAAAAAGTAAAGTTGTCCATACAATGCTAGATTAGCTTGTGGGTGGATCTGGTCTAATTTAGCTACTCGCACACTGTGCCAAATCGGGGTGCTCCAGTTGTTGGCTTGTTATACATTTATTATGTAACATTTCAGGCTTGTCTTCATGAGTGAATACCAGTTTTCATTCATTCATTTCTCTTTATGTCTGTGTCTCTCATTTATCTATTTGTTTTTATAGATATGCAGGCAAATGTCTACAGCCACCGCCTTTCCTCTTGCTGGGTTCTGCATACATCTATGAGTTTGGTCTCCATGACATCCCCTCGTAGATTCCAAATGCACAATTCCTCTATGTCACCTTCATTTGTGGAGTTTGATATGTCAACACATGGATCAGGGTATACAATTTAATTCTGAGCAGTTGTTGTGGGAAATATAGGTAGTGGGATCTTACGAATTTAACAGCAAAGTAAAAGTGGATCAATATAAGTCTCATTTGCACCCTGCTAGTGTGGCATGCTAGGAGTGCTTAAATAGTCTCAAAAGTGTGTTGCAACTCTACCTACTGCAGTCTTGGTTTATTTGCTATGCTAATGTTACTTACACTATCAGGTGTGAGTAATGTTAGAGAAACAAATTACTTTTTCTTCTCTTACATTTCAGGTGTTTGTTCCTTCCTTCAGTTGGTTCTATTTTGGGTTCTAATGTTGAGGATATCTTGTCTGGGGGTGTAAGAACAGGTAGGTTATTTGGAACAAATTTTTACTTTCAGATAACATTTAAGACTGTGTAACTGCAGGAAATGACTTTGTGACCTCCCTCCATTAAGCAGTAATATTGGAGACCTCCCCCTGTGACCCTGTCACTTTCACCAGCTCATCAGCAAAAAGCGATCATTACCTGCTACACTGAGCTATAAAAACATAGCACACTCTAGAAATGATAAGCGTTTTAACCCTGGGTCACACTTAATGGTTTAGATGGTATCAATGAGCGAAGATTCAAAGAAGAGCCAAGAATTATAGGATGCGTTTGTCTACCCTTGTTTAACAATAGTTTGTATACACAGGATTACTGCCTGAGGAGAAATATTTAAAAGGGGGTCATTTATTAAGTGAATCTGCCATGTCTTTGTATTTAGTTCTTTTTTCCTTGGGGGTCGTCATTAATTAAAATGATTTACTTCTGTTATGCTGTCTATCCAATATAGCTTGACGAAATTGCAAAAATAGCTGTAGTATTAGTTTATTAAGTATATGAAAAAAGTTAGTACTGCATCTTTTTTATTTTTTGGAATATTAATTTTTCAAGACAAATTTTTGAGAAATGCAGCACATAGTTACTATTATTAACATTTATTTATAAAGCGCCAACATATTGCACATCGCTGTACAATAAGTGGGTTTCATACATTGGACATACAGAGTAACATATAAAGTAATCAATAACCAAGAGGTGAAGAGAGCCCTGCCCAAAAGAGCTTACAATCTACAAGGAGAAAGGGTTGAGACACAAGGTGTGGTTACATAGTTACAAATTTGGTTGAAAAACTACAAAAGTCCATCAAGTTGAACCCTTCCAGGCAAACCCCAACCCACACACATACTGTAGACCTATTTCTGACCTATCTATACACTCACATATTAACATAAATACCAAGGGGAAGATTTACTAACATTTCTCATGTTTTTCTTTTTAAAAATTAGACTAAACTGAAACTGCTCTAAAACTAGAATTTTTTTAATTGTTGTACAAAAAATAGCATAAAAAATATTTCAGGAAAGGGAAGGGACATCTGCCATTGACTGCTATATGATCTTGACAAGTTTTAGCTGGAAAATTGTCAGATTTGAATTTTTAGCCGCATTGTAAATCTCAAAAAAGTTTTTCCCTGTGACTTTTAGTGCTAAAAATCTAAATCAGGAAAATAAAAACCAGATGGTTAGTAAATGGCCCCCCTAATTGTAGATTTCAGTATCACAATAGCTTTGGATATTATGCTTGTTCAAGAAATCATCCAAGGCATTCTTAAAGGTATCAACAGAATCTGCCATCACATCACTCTGGTGTGCTGATCGTTTTTATTGTAAATAAGGAGGACACCCCCCATCTGTCTATAATCCCCTCTAATATACTTGTACAGAGTAATCATGTCCCCTCACAAGCGCGTTTAGTTGCATGTCTTTGCACTCTCTCCAGCTTATTCATATCCTTCTTAAGACTGCAGCCCAAAACTGCACTGCATACCCAAGATGAGGCCTTACCAGAGACCAGAGACCTATAAAATGTCAATGTTATGTTTTCATCCATTGAGCCAATGCCCTTTTTTTTTTGCTTTATTTGCTTTAGTAGCCACAGAATGACACTGCCTAGAATTAGACAAATTGTTATCTACAAAAATCGCCAGATCCATCTCAATTAAAAGATACCCCCAACACATTAGGGCTCTGGCACACGGGGAGATTAGTTGCTTTTAACTTGTTTATTAATGACCAGATTAATGCAGATGATACTAAATTGTGCAAAACTGCACGATAAATCTCCCTGTTCGCGGGCGACTAATCTCCCCGAATTACCATCCCACTGGTGAAAATGTAAGTCGCTGGTGGGATGGCACATGCTGCACAGGTGATTTCGGCAAATCGCCGAAGTTGCCTCGCGAGGCATTTTCAGCGATTTTCCGAAATCGCCTGCGCAGCGTGTGCCATTCGCCGGTGGGATGGTAGTTCGGGGAGATTAGTCGCCCGTGACAAGGAAGCATCGTGCAGTTTTGCACAATTTAGTATCATCTGCATTAATCTGGTCATTAATAAACAAGTTAAAAGCAAAGAACCTATATCTGAAATGTACCACATCTGCTAAAGGGTGCCTTGCTTGGATTTTTGAGTCTTTAACTGCCAATACAATGCTATTAAATAGCCATATCCCTTAAAGTGTTGAATAAAAAAAACATTATCTATGTTGGGCAGGTTTATAGTTATGCTTCTACTGCATTTCCAGTTTTTGCTGGGCTTTAGACATATGTACACTCAGTATATTCAAATAAAATGAGTTGCTTTGCACCAAACTTTTTGTAGCAATAACTAAGAGGGGCAATTAATGTCAGGTAATTTGCAGTGATAATTTCCAGAAGGCAGCCGAATTGTGATAATCTTTTGTGGTTAATTAACACTAGCACTCAGTGATGTTAATTTCTGTGGGTAGGAAAAGGCAGCAGTACAGTTATGGTTGTCATGGGACATTTGGAGAAAGTTAATTATTTTAGTATTCCAACTTCAAAACAGAGACAGAATTACAAAATTAACACTTAGCTTGATAAGGTGCCTGCAACATGTGGCTGTGTCTATTTTTCCTGAAGAAATGCTTTTAGTTACACTTTGTGATACAACCTATTATTTTATACAGCCATTATAAAAGAAAGACTTGTAAGCACCTATGAGGCCTATTTTATTTACACAATAAATAGTGATGCAGTGTTAAGTCAATTTAAAATTGTCGCTGAGTCAAAATGCCCACGGACCCAAGGCCAACAGCAGTATGAATGCATGAGGGAAGTAGTAAATGTAATTAAATGTATACAAGTAAATAGGTCAAACTGTGTTGCTGGACAGAGGAAATGAGCAGGGAAGTAGTATGGGAGGATAAAAAAAAGTTCATTTTATAGAATAAGAAAAGCTGATGTAAAGTATGAAATTGTAAGGGAAAAAGTAAGGAAGTCAAGCATAATGAGAACAAATGGCAGATTAAAACTTAGAAGCAAACACAAGAATAAGGGGGGGCAGACTGGAAGGGAAGATGATTGGTGGCAAATAGTTTTAGCAGTTTGAAAAGCATAGAAAAGTATAGAAATTGATGGAAAACAGAGCACAAGGAGCAGGATGTAAGTAAATAGTGGAAGGGTTAGAGGTGGATGACCAGGTTATAAAGAACTGAAACAGTCTTTAGGGTAAAGACACACAGAGCTGTTGTAGCAGCTACTTGCCATGGCTACTAAAATAGACAATACTGATTATTTACTGATAACTGTCTCTTTGTGTGTTTTAGTACATCTCAGTATTGTCTGTGTTTTAGAAATGCTCAGTATTGTCTATGACAGGGTATTTTCTGGCTTTCAGTAGCCATGACAAGTAGCTTCTACTAAGTAGCTCCATGTGTCTTCACCCTTAAGGGCAAGACCCCTTAGCGACTTACTCTCCCACAATAGATCGCTGCTATCATGGGCAAAATACCTGCTCCAAAAAGGGTTTCCACCAGCAACTAAAGGAATCACTGGTGGAAAGCCCTTTGCATGGCTTCGGTTTCCGAAGTCACGCAAAGTTGCCTGCAGGAGGAGACTTTTTACGACTTTGGAAGGGGACATCAATGCAAAGGTATTTTCAGTAGAATTGACTAGTGATGAGCACATTTTATCGTTAGGCATGAATTCGCAGAGAAATTCTGCATTTTGCCATCAGTGAATTTTTTCAAGAAACTGCAGTTTCGCAAATTCGCATTGACAAAAATTTTGCAGAGTAAAAAATGCCCATTGACTTGTATTTGGAGAAAGTCATATAAGAAAAAAATTGTTGCATGCGCATAAAAAATTAATGAAGATAAAAAAAAAGTTGTGCAGTTGCCAGGACAAACGCAGTTTGCTAATTTTTTGCCATTTTGCAAATTTTTCAGTAAAGCGAAGCAGTACAGATTCTCTCATCACTAGATTTGACACCTGTGGGTACAGCAGATTTCCCATGGGCAACAATTTTTCTGTGTGTCAGCACCCTAAAGTGAATGGGAGGCAGTATGGGCAGTTTTGCCAATATACCCAGTCGCTAAAATGCCAGCAGTAGTGATGGGCGAAATGTTTCGCCAGTCATGGATTTGTGGCGAATTTCCGCGTTTCGCCATTGCAGGATTGTTTCGTGAAAAGGATGAAAAAATTTGCCATGGAAAAATTTGCAGAGCGTCCAAAAATTGTTGCCCGCGACAAAAGAATAGCCGCGCGACAAAAAAAATAGCCGCAGGCGACAAAAGAATAGCTGCGGGCGACAAAAGAATAGCCATGGGCGACAAAAAAATAGCCGTGGGCGACAATTTTTTTTGACGTGCTACATTTTCGCCGTTTCCCCCAGGGAAACAGCATGGGAAAAAATAAAGCCGCGCCATTCCAAGATGGCGGGGCGGCCTCAAGCGCAGCATGGGGAGACATGGAGGAGGAAGCCGCCACTTCACACATACACAAGGTGAGCTCCAACGCTGCTCAAACACTAAGCAAATATGCCAGGCAACCACAGGAAGCCCCCCCCCCCCCCCCCACAAGGAAACTCCTGCATAGCAGCTACACAGCCAACCCTGACTGAATCCCCCCCCTTCTACCAACACCTATGAACCATCTTTGGGAGAAATAGCAAACCTACTGCACACTAACCACGCCACAGTACTTAACAGACTGGATGAGCTCAAACTAGACTTTAATATCATAAAACTGGATGTACAAAACCCGAGGAGCGCACACATGAAACAGAAAGGTGCATATCTGACCTAGAGGACAGAACGCAACGCCTCCAAAACGTAGTAGATGAACATACCCGCAAAATTGCTGCCCACCAGGCCAAAACTGATGACCTGGAAAACCGCTTACGGCGATATAACATCCGCATTTTGGGCATCCCAGAACGAGCAGAGGGCAGACAAGTTAAACTCTTTATTGAGAACTGGCTCACTCAAATATTTGGCAAAGAGACATTTTCCCAATGTTTTGTAATTGAAAGGGCCCATAGGATCCCTAGCAGGACCCCACCACCGGGAGCACAGCCGCGTCCCATTATTGCCCGACTCTTAAACTACAAAGACCGGGACAAAATATTACAGGAAGCCGTGGTCCGGGGCCCAATACAATTTGAAAATCACAATGTATCCATATTTCCAGACTTCTCTATGGAGGTCCGCAACCAATGTTTCAAATTTACAGCCGTTAAAGAGAAACTCAGCTCCCATACTCAATGACTTTCCCAGCTCACCTAGGAGTGATAAAGGACGACAAAGCACACTGTCACGATTACGCCACTTCAGACGCACGTGACTTTAGGCATGGCTGTCTAGAGGGTCCCCTGCTCAGTCTCACACACCTGGCACACAGGTCAGACTAGGGTCACAGCACCCCAAAGTCCAGCCAACACTCACAAACTCATACACAACTTGCTGCCACCACACTCTCATACTTCTTACACTGGCGATGAGATATGACAAGCACACTGGTAGAAAAAGGGTTAATGTAAGGAACTGACACACACACTCTCCTTACCAGCAGTCAAAGGGTTAATCAGCATACAGCATGCAGAAGGCTAAGGCACACAACACAGTTACACGCTCGGAGGTTAGGTAAGTTTTAGAGCATCAAGGACAAACTTATTAAATTTTATATTTAATATTATAAAAGGTATAACAGTGCAAATTTAAAACAAGATGTTACAAAAAGGACATACAGTAAAATGAGTACAAACAGTTTTAAAATAAAAGGGAAAAACATATAAGTCCTATACTGTACCAAGCAGAGTCCTTCTAGTCCTGGAGGCAAGGGGAAACCACAGGATAAACTTCCAATAGAATTTGGTCCTCCAAAGTATATCAGAGTATAGTCAGAAGAGCTGACTATTTATCCCAGTTTGCAGGGGATCAGGTAACTGCACACCCCCCCTCCCTCAGGAATGCAAGGGGTATTACCATTAGCAAGACACAGTGTGAGTTTTATGACCTGTGTATGGACTGGACCAATGATAAAAATGTCCATAACTCCTTGTGGGGAACATAATAGAAAGATTAAATTAAATTCATCAGTTCTGAATGATCCCACTGGTTCCATACAGACTAAACATCACTACTGTGTGACCTGCCCCTGCCCAGATAATCCTATCTGCCCAAATCCAGTGATGTTTGGACTATAAAAGGCCATAGTAAATTAAACATATACTCAGGTTTTGGTACCTCCAGTATAAATGGTATGGGTTCTGGGACAATAAATATTTGTGAGTTTGGGTTATGATGTGACCTCCACATCACCTATGATGGGTTCCAATGTGAACTCTAAGTCACCCCCATGTGGGTTTCCACTTCCCCACATGGCATGGCTCTTATCAGCCAGGGATTAGAGCTGGGCATTCCAGGTTGTGAGGCCTTTACACATGGCTGGTTCCAGACCCTAGTGACCAGAGGCCTGTTATATATCTGTTTCTGGCACATTGGGGAAGATTTTTGTGATACCTTGGCCTGCTTGATTAACCCTTACAGGCCTATATCATGACACGCACTTTTTCACCTCCCCTGAAGAAACAATAAAATGGTTGGAAACGCTGACAGGCCTCCGCACTCTACAAAAATCCTCGTACCCGTATAAAAACAAATCAGACAATTTCACCCCCCTTCTCGCTCTCTAGAGGCACCAGGCAGGGATGCCCCCTCTCCCCTCTATTATTTGCAATTGCAATGGGACCTCTATCCGCTATACTTAAGAACACAGCACCAGTTAAACGACTCCAGATAGGTAAAATTACTGAAACTATAGCAATGTATGCGGATGACCCTATACTCTTCCTAGAAAACCCATACAAAGCCCTAGATTCAGCCCTCAGGATAATAAATAACCATACAGTCTACTCCGGACTGAAAATTAATTGGAACAAGTCAATAATTTTCCATATAGACACCTTCCCCCTAGATTCACTCAGATACAAAGCCCCCCTCCAATGGTCCACAACATTTAAATACCTAGGAGTATACATACACAGAGATATTGAGAAATATGTAGCCCAGTCAACCTTAGCCCACTGTTTCAACTCTGGTTGAAAATAAATGCAAAGCATGGCGTAACCTCCCTCTAACACTTTTAGGCCGCATTAACCTTTTCAAAATGACTCTCCTTCTCAAATTCACATAACTATTCCACCAAGCACCAGTAACAGTTATTTCACAAACTTAAAAATCTATTAACTACAATGTACTGGGCCTCAACCCCAACAGGACAGCCCTAACAACACTACAATACCCCCCTGACATGGGAGAGCTAGCCGCCCCCAACATATTTCTCTATTACATTGCAACCAAACTGGTAAACGCATGGTGGTGGGCCTCTCCATCCATTAACAATGCAGCCACTATACTTGAAGCCCAACTGGTTAATTCATTAGAAGCACTCAAAAACCTTCTTTACCGGGGCATTAATAAAAACAAAACACTCTCCCCATTAATGAAAACCACAGTAAAAATTTGGAAAACAGCACTAGTATACTTCCCCAGAAAAGATAACTGGTACTCAAAACATACACCCCTCTGGCACAATCCACAACTCCCTCACCTATTAACAATCCCTGAGCCCCAAAATTGGGCCAAATACCAAATAAAATACCTAGGAGAGATTATGGAACAAGGAGAATTACCCTAAAGGGGAAATTCAATTTACCTAACAAAATGTCTCTTCAGATTCTTACAATTACACCATGCTCTGCAAGCCCAATTTGGGAAAAACAAAATAGATGTCACCCCTAGAAGAATTGAGGAAATGATCTTTGAACCAAACCTATGCAAACCTGTATCCCAATTCTACTCAATACCATGTAAACTATATGACAAATGGAAGAAAGATATTCCCCACCTGACACCTGAAATGTGGATAGAGACACGTATAATACAGAATACTAGAAACTTATAATACAACTCTAATCAGTTCCAAAGATAAGATGATCCAATTCAGATTCCTACACAGAACCTATCTAACCCCCCACAGACTCCACCGAATTAACCCAAAAGTCCCCGACGTCTGCCCAAAATGTTCCCAAACCCCAGCTGACTATATACACATGATGTGGGACTGTCCTATAATAAAAATTAAAAAAAATTCTGGTACAAAATAACTGAAAAAATTAGCCGCTTACTGGCACTCATAATACCTTTAGACTTATCTTTACTGCTACTAAACCAGGTGGAGGACACAACCCCCGCCCCAGCTGAAAAAACACTATTGCGTTTTCTCTTTATACAAGCCAAGAGACTAATAACTCTCAAGTGGAAATCAGAACAACCACCCAAAAAAGACAATGGATAGACCTAATTAACAGCTCAGTCCCCCTATACCACCTGACATACCTTAGCAGAGGATGTCCCCAAAAATTCCACAAAGTGTGGGCCCCCTGTCTAACTGAACACCTACCCGCACTATTACCATAAAGAAGTCAGTCCCCCCTTCCCCACCCTTACACAGGAAGCTGAATCTATTAAGAGAGGTGTCAGGTAGTTGCTTTCTTGTAACCTGCCCATTGTTCTGTTGTGATGCTGGGGGGAGGGGGGCTAAATCACTACAACTTGCTGTGCAGAACTAAAGAGTAGCTGCGTTTATCATTGCACAAATAACAAGGCTGAGGGCACTGAGGAAGGTAAAAATATGGCTAGCCTCATGTCAGATTTCAGAATTATATACTGTACCAAATTATCTGTTACCTTCTGGGTAGCCTGGCAAGATATGGGTTCCTTTGACAGCCTGGTACAAAGTAGAGATAAAACACTTGATGAATTTATGGTGAGAGTGAATGCAGAACTCTATTTTACTAGAACAGGTAAATAAGAAACATAAAAGAACAAGTACAAATAATGTCAGTAAATAACAGGCAATACAGTAACACAGTTTATTAACCCCTATGGTGCAACACATATAACTGAGAGTTCATGTTGGTGTGCACTTATCTGTAATCCAAAGTGTAGCATTCAGGAGATCCAGTACATAAGAATTGTAATTTGTTAATGGATATCCATTCAGTGTTCCCAGGGATGATAGTGTCCAATATTTAGCCCTGGTTCTCCTCTTGGATACAACTAGGTCACTAGCTAAACAGGGGTGACTGACTCTAACACATTGGAACCTGGGGCTCTAACCTACTCTGATCAGAAGGGGCCTGACGAATGAACCTTCTGTTTCTTATAAAACAATTCCCAAAGTCCCTAACTGGGCCCTAAATTTGCACTAGCTACAGTGAAAGCCTATTGGAACTGGAACCTAAGGGCCCTAATGTGCAAGGTGAGTAAAATCCTTCCCAGACTAACACTTACTGTCAGATTGCTTGCATAGAAACAGTCAAAACACCATTAATCTCCTGTCTACTCTTCCTCCTGCAAATCATGAGAAACACTGCCTTTAATAGACAACTGCAATGACATTCTTTGTTTTGATCCAGTTGCCGTGCCTTTCATCATTACAATTACAGCAATAGTTGTAAAGACACTTAACTAAAAAAAGAAAGTGTAATTCTAAGTAATACACATTATTTAAAACTGCTACATGGTTTAAGGGTTATTTTTTTCAATCAGCTGTCTTCTACTACATAGTGCAGAGAATAAAATGAAAAGCCAAAAATTAATTTTAATAGCAAATACATTTTCAAATAACTTTAATACTAATCAAGACTTTAAAGTAATGTATATTTGATATTTGCCTAGAATAACATTTCTTTCATTGTGCAAAATTGTATTTTTGGGTTTATAACACCTTTAACCTGCATTTTTTTTTTCTTTTTCTGGTAAACAGAATGATTCTAAGGTTCATTTTCTGTTTAGTTTTAAGTATTAGTCATCAGGCATGGAATGTATTTGGAGAAATCATTTTACCCTAAAATGTTTGTGCTTTAAAGTATTCCCAAGTGAGGTGATAGTGTATTTCTTCCTACTTGCGGCACAAACATCTGTCACTTTCATCATGTCCCATATGGTGTAAATACACTGATGTTAAATCTAAAATAGACATCTACTTATTTTAAACATGAAAGATAATGAAAAGGTAATGAAAGATGGTATAAGATTATCACATTTTATGTAGATAAGATAATTATAGTGTTACTAACATCCATTCATTCATTTGGTAAGACTGAACATTTTCCCTAAAGCTCTTTTGGATTTAGCTCAGTATATATATTTAAGGAATACAGATATGTACAGTATGAAAAAGGTTCCCATTCCCAACCCTTACTACGGCAAGATCTTGCCATTGCCTGTGTAATGTGACTTCTTTACTTATTATCTTGATTCATATTTTACCCACAATTTGCCCCCAAACTTAATTTGTTATAAGCGCAGTCCTTTTTGGGGTATGTGTCCATTAAATTTCCAGGTTCCTATATTGAAAGTTTCTGTCCACACTGTAGAATCAAAACATGCCAACAGTTGCATTTTGTGCGTTGGAAGAAAAAAGTGGCAGGGCTTGCTATTAAATAATAAATACAAATGAAGTGTTCTTGCACCTTCCACCCTTTAGTCCAAATTCAGTATGGTCCCTGAGGTGTGAACGTAACAGAAAAAATGAACTGCAAAAGAGATTTTCACATACAAATTGAGGTATTTTCTATAGTTTAGATTGTTAATAAAATCACTTGGATTTTAGACTTAAACAATGCATTATATTTTGATAATGCTTTTGGCAATTTTATTCCCTTGCAGGTGGTCGAAACTTTCCTCCTCCTGGTGGCCTTAATTTCTCGTGCTGGTTCTTGGTGAGCAGATTCTGCCTTGCACCAGAGCCACATCCCATTCGCCTCCTAACCATTGTTCGTCATATGTCACGGAGTCAACAGCATTTTGTGTGTTTATCCATTGTCCTTAATGCAGCTGAGAGATGTCTGCTGGTTTCTACAGAGGAACAAGAATTCCAACCTTTGGGTAAGGCATTAGTATTTGTATGAATTAGGGGGGGCAGCTGAGAGGAGATGCTCACCTTAAAATTATGTTTTAGTATTATGCAGACTTTAGAGTTCTAAGAGCATTTCATTTGTCTTTTTTTGAGTATGGTAATTTAGGCTTTAGCCCTGTGGGTTTTAATATAAACACTTATTTTCTAGTTGATTGGGTCTCTGTAAGCCTGGCAACCTTCCAATGGTAGAATCACTAAATAAAAGACATGAGTAAAAAATAAAAAAACATTTCCTAAATTGGTTACTTTAATAATGTCTATGGAATGTCAAACTGATACATTTTTTTTAACACTTCTTGCTTTTTTTCACCAAAGATATGATGGAAGTGGAAGTATCGTCTTGTAATTCCTCACGCTCACCATCTCAGGTGCAGCTTAATGTGTCTGGACTACTAGTGAAGGACCAATGGCATCACTTATTTGTAGCACTAAAAGATTTAAAGCGGTCTGGTGTGGTTACTGCCTGGATAGATGGCCAATGTCTGGGTTCAACAGAGGTTAGCAAATACACTTTGTAAAATTATCAGTTTACTATTTTATGTGTACATTTTTTTGTCCTTGTAAAAATATTGATGCCACATACCAGTAATGCCAAAAGTGATTTCAGAAAAATATAGGTAATAAATGTGTACCACCACTTGATCACAATTTAAAAAAATAGATGTTAATTAGTATCTATTGTGAGAGATGCAATGGGAAAGATCATTATTTGGTGTGTTTGTCACCGGTGTTAAAGGTGGGATACAAGTAGCACCAGGTAAAATGCCTGGTTTTACAGCAGGTAATGCTGTGTTGAAGTTATTGGCTTAGGAAAAACCAAATTAATAGGTCACTGGAGTGAATGTAGGGGGAGCAAGAAAGACCCTCCATTCCAAACTCCAGTTAATGTTTTCAGTTGGCCAGCTGTAGGGAGCTGCCTGATTGGGCTGCAGGTGAGCAGCAAATAAAAGGGCTGTGCGATTAAACAGGGGGTTGAGTTGGAGATTGATTCCTGACTTAGAAGGTCACTCTCAGAGTGGGGCACAGGGCAGGAGGGCTGCCTGTGTCAGGAACTCCCAGAGGAGCTGGGGGTGTCTCATGCCACTGCAAGGAGCAGAGGGAGTTGTGACCAGGCAGATGAGAGCTGAGAAGAGTCAGCAAGGCTTAAGGTGAAGCCTGAGTGTGAGTTACTCTGGGAGGTGAAAGCCCTGAAGAAGGGACAAATCATATCCATGAACTGTATGTTGATGAACTGTGTTCCTTTAAGCTTTATATTGGGAAGAATTTGCCCTAAATAAACCTGTGTTTTACCCGAAGAAGCTGTGTCCCTGTTTCTTATGCTCCAGATCCTCTGCATGCCTGCTTACCATTGCTAATTCCCCCAAAATTACGTGTACACGCAGTCAGCATGTCACACTATATTAGTTCATTTCATGCAATCTGAAGACACAACTTAGCAGGTGCTTGTCATTAGATTGCAATTTGCTCTTTTCACATTTTACTAAATTTTGTAAATGTATAGTATATTTTTGACTCTGGAAGGCTTATTTATCAATTTTCAAATTTGCGAATTACAGAGACACATTTATCATCATTTATCATTTATATAATCATAAAGAAAACCCTGTGCGAGTTAAGGAACGCATGCAGGATTTCAGGCAAAAATACCTCATTAGTTGAAATATTTTTTCCCTGACCAGGCTTTCTTAAATAATAAGATAACATCCAGAAAAAGCGGAGCACCACGTGGTGAAAAATAAAATCAGTCTTTATTTAGTCACATTAAAACGGCACATGTACAGCATCAGGACTTACGCTTAACGCGTTTCGTGACCTTAAGTCCTGATGCTGTACATGTGCCGTTTTAATGTGACTAAATAAAGACTGATTTTATTTTTCACCACGTGGTGCTCCGCTTTTTCTGGATGTTATCTACTTGTTTAGGGCCATTGGGAGTTGGTCCGTGAGTAGCACATGTGGATGAGTAAGTGCTCCCGTGTTGATATAACTTTTCTTTCTAAAATAATAAATATGGAAGCTCGAAAGGCTCAAACAATTACAAATGTGCCCTCTATAGAGTTTTTTTTCATTTGGATAAACTCAAGGTTTTACCAAACTCAAATGTTTGCTTATTTATTAACATATTTGAATAAAAAAAGTCTTCCCATCATTTCAGTGGGTCTACAAACTCTCTCCACTGATCTGAGTTTTCTTTTGTCTCTTGAAGATTCATTATGTGCAACGCTTGCCAGGGGGCATTACCAATTTGGACCCCTCAGCACTAGTAGACATTCATGCATTCATTGGCACACCACAGATTTGGCGCCAGCAGAGTTCTCTGCTGTGGAGGCTGGGACAGTCTTACCTATTTGAGGAGGTTTTATCTGAAGAGACCATGCAATTGATTTTGAAACTTGGACCTTCTTACTGTGGAAACTTTAAAACTGGTCAGTAAACGTATTTTATTTAGAAAAGGTTTCACGTGCAAAAGATCATATGTTCTCTGCCTGATGAAGATCACCATGCTATTGATGGAAATGTTTAACTTTTTAAGTTTGCATGGTGTGTATCCAAAATGTTTCGCTTTTTTTGGGATAAATGGTTCCATTGATGTAACCGGACCTACAGGCACACAAAATGCACCCAGGACCCAGCCCAATACCCACTACATACACATGCTCTCTTGATGCCTTTATCCTTACCATAGGTGGCCAGATCTGCATGCATCCTGCCCTCTCAGTAATTACGCCAGTGTTTTCTGAATGTGAACACAGTAGATATTTTTAAACATGCAGCCTTTGTTAGACTATGAGGTTAGGAGCAGCTCATTATATAGAGGGCTGATCTTTAGATTGGTGATTGCTTTTCCGTGCATCTTCTCTGCTCAGCAGAACACAATAAGTAGTTTATTTCAGGAAGTTATAAAATGAAACTGTTTTCATTTTCTTGTCTAGAGCAGGGAATAATAACTATAAAAAATACACTCGCTTATGAACAAAGAAACGCCTCTAGTAGATTACTGAATAATACATCATTATTAAGAATGTCTCTTAAAAAATAAATGCACAGCAGGCTAAAGATAAAACGCTAGACTGTGCATTCAATGTGTAGATCATCATGCCTATGTTGTGTCTACAGATTGTGTGCACTTGTGCTTTATTGTGCTTCATCATACAACACCTCATAATGTGTGCAGTATTCCCAGAACTGAATCCTTGTTTGCATTTCCAGTTTCCCTTCTCATCACAGGTCAGAGGTTGAAATGGTTATAAATGTGCTCAGTTATTACTTGTCACTCATAAGTGTAGGGTGAAGGTGTAGTGCTGTGGGAAGAGGCTGTTGTTTAAAGTGGTTTATTGATTTCCCATTCACTGATCCTTGTTCAAGATCTGTTCCCGTATAGATTCATTGGGAATTAAAACATTTAGAGGATAAAGACTATTTGAAATCAAGAAACTTTTTAGAGACAGTAAATCTATGAACATTACATTCTTACATAAAGACTTGTTAATAATAATAATAAAAATAATTAGCAGGATCAGCCTGTGGGCACAATAAAAGCAAAATTGTAAATGTATAACTGCTCTTCTAAATAACATGTACTCCTCTTTACATAAATATCCACACAAATTAATGTAGTGCTAAGTTTTAGCAAATAGTGGTGCTGAATATCTTATTACATAGATCAGATCCATCTGTTGTAAATGTAAACAATAAAATATGTAAATATTAAAGTTACAAAATATAACCAAGGTTGTTTCTGAACTTTAGGATACAAATGATGTATGTAGATTGGCTGTATAACTAAAACTCAGATTGTGTCTTCATCTTTTAAAGTCCTCAGTGCAGCACGATAAGCAAAATAAAAAAAGGTAAAAGAAAATTTAAAGTACCCCCCAGCATTAAATCACCTGCAGTAAATCTGCAGAAGTTCCCTTTCTTATTTCTGAATTTTCCTCATCATTGTGGCAATTGTTTTTATCACATGCTAATTGCTGTATAAGCAGTAGATGCTGGAAGGAAAAGTTCTGAGGCAGAAACAATTTTTGATTTGTGATTTTTTTTTTTTTATATTTGCATTTTATATTATTTGTTTTTCTTAGGAGCAACTACTGTTGTAGCAGAGGAGAAGATTGTCTTTGGTGTGAATGTTCTCAGCTCTTATTTCAGCACTATCACCAAGATCAGAGACATGTATAATGAGGTGGATGGGCGACATATAGCTAAAGAGGTATTTGAAAAACTGAAGCATGCTATTTGTTATCTCCTTACTGAAAAGCAATTTTTCTGTAGACCAACTATAGATTTGTGTATAGCAATTCACAGATCAGTCATTGTGGGCTTGTGAAGGTATTTTGTACCTTAATGCATAATTATTTTATTATGAAGATTTTGCTCCTTTTCTCTTACAGTTTGTTATCTCATCAAGGGATAATTCAACACCTGTCTTCTTGTCAAGAAATTTGGCTTCACATCTCCAGGGTACAACACGTACTCTTGGTGCTGTTACTGTGCAAACTAAGGGTAAGAGGGTTTGTGTGACTGGATATGTATGTCATAGTGCCATTTTCTTACCTCAGCAATCATGAAAAGGCAAAATAAAACCAATTTGCTCATTTCAGAATCATAAGCAAATTAAGGTAGCTGATGATAAAATCTGTAAACAACATGTAAGATTTACCTTCTGACTCCACTGTGCAAACTGTGGGAAGGGAAAGCTGCATTTTCATCTGACAATATACAGTTTCCTCACAAGGCAACTTTGAATAAACAATTCATCGCTTATGTTATTACCAGCTGGAAAGCATTTTTCAGGAGGTTAGTCATCTGCAGTAAAGCAGATTTATCACAAGCGACTAATTAACCCATTTGCCATCGCCCTTAGTATTTTGGATTATAGTAACTTTTTTTTTGTGTATGATATGCTGCCTCACCCCTTAGTGTTGCCTCCTCTTTATCTTCTTTCAAAACTAGGTGTACGAGTCTTTAATTCCACACCGGCTTCTGAGTCCCTCAATTATATTGGTGGCCCAGCAGTAATGCTCAGCTTGATTGCCATGTCAACTGATGACCAGGCCCTGTATGCTGCCATTAAAGCACTTGTGTCTGTCCTAAGCAGCAGTCTTCTGGCAGATCAGCTCATGCAACATATTGATGGATATCGGGTAACTTTTAGACATTTTGCTGTAATACCCCAACTTTATGGTTCGAATCTAGACAAATCTTAGAGTGTGGTCTAAAAAGCTAAAGGAAGTCTAATGAGCCTTTTCAAAGCTAAAAGCAGTAGCTTGAAGGCTTTTTTTAATTCAGCATCAAAACATCTGATTTCATGAATGACTAACCAGTTAATACCACAGGAAATGTTACAGCAGCCTTAAAGGGATAGTTCACCTTTAAATTAATTTTTAACATAATATAGATATTCTGAACTATCTGCAATTGGCCTTAATTTTTTTTGTTTTGTAGTTTTAAAACTATGTAGCTTTTTGGTCATCAGGTCTCTAGCTCTCTGGTTGCTAGGGTCTAATTTACCTTAGCAATCAGGCAGTGGTGTGAATAAAAGACTAGGAAGTTTATAGAAGGGCCTAAATAGAAAGATAAGTAATAGTAGAGCAATTGTTTTTGGCTGCCAGGGTTAGAGAACCCCATTTTAAAGCTGAAAGGAGGCAGAAGAGACAAATAATTAAAAAACTATAAAAAGTAAATGAAGACCAATTTAAAACTTGTAGTAATAGCACATTCTATAACATGCTAAAAGTTAACTTAAATGTTTACAGCCCCTTTAAGGTTTAGGCAAAACTAATTTCCCCACAGTTGCTGTAGTAAGGCACGTAAGGATTACAAGAATCTTTCTGAATCATTTTTTTATGAGTTTAGGAGTTAACTACAAATCAGCTAATCTGATCTAAAGGAAAAAACTGACATATGATTAAGAAGATCAAATATGTAAATCAGTGGTAGAAATTACAATGATTTGGTCTACACAGCAACAGGAGCAGTTTTATTAAATGTTAGGATTTAGATTAATATGCCTGCTAGAGTCAGGTGATGGAGTAATTTTTATTTATATAGATATATCCCTAAATCCTTGCCTGTTTGTGGCCCTCAAGGGCTAGCCGTTCATTCCTCTGTTGTGCAGATAAAAATTGTAGACTAGTAAGTGCTGTTGAATTCTGTGAAACAACATGGAGAGGGGATAGAGGGAATGTATTGGTTTGTAAAAAGCGATAGCATGAATTATTAGTAGAGATAGTAAAATTCACAGTGTGTGTGAAGCCTCTGGGTGTGCAGGCATTACTTCAAAGCAGTATGGTGCAAATATACCATTTTATTGCTTGCTTCCATACTTCATACACAGGTCTTTAAACATCTCCTTCGTGTTAGATTTTTTGTTTTGCATCCCTACCTGCTTCATTCACCTTCCTCCACTTTAGCTATTAAACCAATACGGTTTCTCCTATGAATTTTTTATGACTGCAATGAAAAAGATTAAAGAGGATGGATGGGTGTAATTAGGTTACCGGATTTAATAAATACAGCCGGGATCTTTATGAAATGGAAATTTTACAGGAGCAATTAAGACATTTAGAACGTTTATGGGAACCTAGTGGCCCATCTTCTGTATTTCATTTGGTGTAATTGGAGCTCCGACTAATCAGAATTTGAAAACGAATCTCCATGGAACAAGTTTGTCCTGGATTGTAAACTTCTTGGTGACACTGGGAGAGACTGCTGTGTTGGCCGCCCCTCTTCATCTTCCCATAGCTTTTTTGTATTGCGTAGATGGGACTCTGAGGATATTTTGTTCTGTCCGGGACAGAAGACAATAACAGCAATACCACAATACTGAGCACCTAGACAGCAGATTAATATACAGTTTATTAGTAATCTATGTTAAATCAGCAGCATCTGTGTCTACAAGGGCTTTCAATGAAATGCTTTAAAGTTTATTCATCAAAATGTTTTTTACATTAATATAAACACGGATATATCCATTTTGTTATTGAATTTTTGTTTCTAATATTGCGTTTTCTAAAATGAACATAAAACAAATGTACTTTATAATTAACCCTAAATGTGTACCACACATCCTAAAATCACTTTTTGGGAAGTCATCTTCCTGACACCCTTATGGCTAACTGAAAGAATAGAAAAATAAATAAATTCATAGCTTAGTTGCCCTGGTGATCAAGTTGCTGCACACAGAAGAAAATAGAATTTTTACAAACACAAGAGATGCTAGCTACTTAGCTGTGAAAAATATATTCCTGTACTAACACCAAATATGCTGAATTTGTTTTTAGCTTTTGGGATACTTATTACGACGTAAATCCTGTATTTTGAACCCACGGATATTTCAGCTCATATTGACCATTACTGGCACTGCTGATGTAAGTGTTGGGCCTGCAAGACCTTTGAACCTTTCTGCAGTAAAACATATACTGTGTGATTTCCAGGTGAGCCCATAAAGAAAAAAAATGCTCTTTTATGGAATGAATCCTGCAAATTGTTGAAATGTATTGGAATCAGCTAGACAGAGCTACTGAAATCTGTCAGTGTAGATGAGGTTAAAACACTTGCACATAAATTGTTAAATATCTAAACAGCTGTAAGGGAAAAAAGTAATTTTAAAAAAATGTGAATGGAGTAGGAAACTTTAATACATTTTAATCCACAGGCATTTTTGGTCATTTTGCCACCCACATGGGAGTCAATTTTGTATTGGAAACAAAACATCCTATATGTCATTAACTTTAATTAGGAAATTGCAGGCAGTTGTACCTGATAAATTGCAAGTGTAAGTCAAGAATGCAAAAACAGTGAATGGAGAGATCATGATTAATCAAAATGTTGCTCATAGGCTCATGCAACCTCCTTGGCTCTACTAGGAGGATAACCAGACTGTAAACCCAAGGACCCCTAAACCATGCAGGTCCTGACAAATTTTAAAGAAAGACTGCTGGTTATAACAAACCCAGACAAAACAACAAAGCAAGGAAACAACTGTAATCAATGTACCCATATAAGCTTCTAAATATGCACTGGGTTACAAGAAACCCATATTAAAAAAAGGTTGTCTTGTGCTATTCTCACAACCTGGCTGCTCAGCAACAATTATTATTACATATGGTATAAATGTGTTGAAAATGGCATGAATATTAATATTGGTGAAACCTCAGATTTAAATTTATATATGACATATTGGCCTGCAGAATTTGCATGTATGCATGTGTTCAACTGATGTTTAAAGATGATTTCATGAATTTGATGCTAAGTTTCTCTCTTTTAATAGTAAAGATCTTATTAGTGTATCTCAGTTTCCATTTGTTCTCCTGTAGATCTGGCTGGAGGTACCGGGAGATCTGGATGTGTCTCTACTGACTCACCTTGAAGAAGTTTTAAGATACCATGGGTAATGCAAACCCCCCCCCCCCCCAAAAATGTAAAATGTTCCATCTTTTAAATGGATTCATATTTTTTAGTTCTGTAATGCATCCTGACACATTATGATATTTTAAAGGGGGCCTGCCACCTACACATAAAAATCTGTATAATAAAAATCCTTTTCAAATGAAACGCATAACCCAAATGATTATTATTATATTATTTATTAAAAATCCATACTTGTATTTTACAATCTCAGCTATCAATCAAATATTGCCTGTCACACCACTATGCCACAGGCATTGAGGCAGGACAGGCAGGCAATTACTTTCAATTTCCATTCTGCACTTCCTAGATGTTCTGCACTACTCAAATTTCTATAATTATTCTATAATTATGTAGCCTGTGAGTGGCAATGGGCATTGTGGGCTTGTCTCACAAAATGGTGTTTTTCTGCTTGCTCTGACTGTGCAATTCAATGACTGAAGAGAACATAGAAATTATATTGTGTAATACATTTTATTTTGCTTGACAAGCACAATAGAAAAGAATTTAGGGTGACTGGTCCCCTTTAATATGAATAGTCTCTTGAGGTCTCACAATGATTAAGATTCAGCCCAGTATGAGTTTTAAAAATAAGATTGTATTCTGTACACTATATAGAAAAATTATCAAAACTGAACCTGCAATCAGACCCTTCTTTTAGCACTAACAAAACTGCCAAATTATTTGGCTAGATGGGCATGAGTGGATTAGCAAGTAATATTTGGAAAAACAAAACAGAACAAATCAGTGAAGCAAAGTGGTAAAAACAGACCACTGGTGCTATATTGGCTGCTATAGGTGACTACACCTGTAGCAAGCTGATTTATGAATTTGAAGGGGTACTGCCTCTCTGTCCATGTATATAGTTGCCCAAGCAATCTTTTTTTTTTTTTTGCAGTATCCTCAAGACTTACTTCTTTATGAAACAATTGTTTTGCAAGTAACAGAAATAGTATACTATCAGGGAGTTATGTTTGAGTATGTTTACAAATAATTATAAAAATATTTGATACCATACCTTTATTACAGAGATGCAGAAATCATTCAACAGCTGCAGCTTGTTCCAAGTCTAATTTTCCTCCTCAATGACCTTCGCGTGACACAAACAAAAGCCACCCTCATATGCAACCTTTTAAACTTGTGCTTGAATTCTTGCTTTAACAAGAATGATATATCTAGGTAAGTAAAGGCCTAGCTATTTATTTCAATTACATGTTGGTGGTTAGGAAAACATGGGGAATCTGCTTTTTGGTTTTAGGAGAGACTGAGAATCCTGGTACAAAATTGTGCAGTGTATCAAGGGATAAACATTGTAGGGTCCCAACATAATATGATAAAGTATGATAGTACACATTTTATCAGAGAAAAGTTTGAGAAGCAACTTATCAAATATTGCACATCTATAAAGGAGATACATTGCCTATGTGACCTGTCACCCTTTCTTGGCACGCTCTCTTACACGCCAGCATAAACAGCGTGTTACCCGCTGTTGATTAGGCAAACTTAGGAACTCTCTAGAATCTGGATTGAAGAGACTGAAAAACTGGGATTTTACAAAGCAGCGCCTCTACCTAGTGTGCACAAAGGAATACACCTCAGGGGATCCCACTAGGAAATAAAGCACACACACTGTAATATATGTTATTTTTTTAAAAAAGTCAATGGGCATTAAAAAAAAAAAAAATCAATTTTTTATGAAAAAATACAACTGATTTGGAAAGTCCCATGTCTTCTTTGTCAAGGTGCAGAAACAAAGAATTGCTAGATAAACAAACAGTGGCAAGAAAGTCTGTGAGACAGCGGTAATGCTGTCACTACACATCACAAAATCCCCCTAGTGAAAAAAGGAAGTGAAAAAAAATTAACATATCACTAAATAAAATAAAAACTAAAGTGTACATATTTGTTCAAATAATTACTATGGCAGCTATAGTTTGCACAATAAACTATGCTGTAATATACTGTAGATACATGATACAAGTTTGAGCACAAAGCATCAATCATTGAAATAAAATGTCATTACAACACTGCTGTGATATCAAGTATAGAGGTAGTTATAAGGATTAGAAAGAACAGCTCACAGATGGAGAGGAACCCATGTATTATATCATCTGAAGTTATTTTGCTTATCTTATAGCAATAAGGCTTCAGTTGATCTGAGATTCTTTTGTTCTCCCATGACATGTTCTTTCTGGCTGAGCTCATCCAATATAGACTTCTTCTTGTTCCCCCAGACAGTCACTTCAGACAGTGGCAGCAAAGGATCTTTTATAACCTATGGTAGCCCCTCTAGTTTGGGTGCCAAACCTAGGCTCTCTCTAGGTCCACCTCCTTTCTTAGATAAACCCTGAGGCTCCCAAAATGAACCAGTCCTGCCTCCCAGATGATTGGATCACTCCCCTGCCTATAAATGGTCTGGATTATATTATAGGCAGGGGAAACCAAGGCACAGGATTTGGTTGATGGAAAAATGCAGGGGATAAGTACTCAGTGCCCCTAACAACTTACAAAAAGAAAATATGCTGTAGCACATGCAATATATAGTGAATTAGTGTATGATTGTGGGCTTCTGCAAGTAATGCAGGCTAAAATGACCTTAAATTTTCGGTTTTCCAGACATTTTTAAAATTTGCTTTATTACACACCACAGAAGCATGCTGTTAACAGATTTTAATATTATAGATCAGTGCTGTCCAACTTCTGTTGTACCGAGGGCCGGAATTTTTCCGACCTACGTGGTGGAGGGCCGATAATGGAAGCCAGTTTTGACCACTCCCCTTTTTGAAACCGCACCCACTTGAAACCACACCCATGTTATCACAAGACCATACCCATATTAATGGTTGTAGTACAGCAAAAACCTGCCATACTCTGCCTGCCCTACCCTGCCTTTGTGTGTGCCATACTCTGCCTGCCCTACCCTGCCTGCGTGCCATACTCTGCCTTCCTTACCCTGCCTGCGTGTGCCATACTTTCACTGTGTGTGCCATTCTTGGCTGGTTTGTGCCATACTTGGCCTGTGTGTGCCATACTCTGCCTGCCCTACCCTGCCTGTGTGTGCCATACTCTGCCTTCCTTACCCTGCCTGCGTGTGCCATACTTTCACTGTGTGTGCCATTCTTGGCTGGTTTGTGCCAAACTTGGCCTGTGTGCGCCATACTCTGCCTGCCCTACTCAGAGTATGGCACACACAGGCAGCCTTCCCTACCCTGCCATACTCTGCTTGCCCTATGCTGCCTGTGTGTATGGCACACACAGGCAGCCTACAGTGACACAATGCTGGCACTGCTCCTACAGTCTGCACAATAACTATATATTAAAAAACTTTTTAATTGCAGTACCACCTCAGTATATGTTTTTTTTGTAGTATGCAGGGATTATTTGTGGGTTTCTACTGCTCCTGAGGTGTGAACAGGGGAACAATGGGGGTGATTACAGCCTGAGCCTGAGGTGTGAACTCTGCAGGGGGTGAACAATGCAGAGAGTAAAAGGTGTGAACAGTACAAGGGATTACATATTTAAACAATACAGCCTGATTACAGCCTGAATCTGAGGTGAGAACCATGCAGGGGGCAGTTAATCACAGTACTGATACAATTTAAAGCTTTCACAAGAGTAAGCCATCAAAGCAGCCAGACAGGTGGGGGGCCACACAGAGGGGGGTCGCATGCGGCCCGCGGGCCGCCAGTTGGACAGCACTGTTATAGATGATGGGACAATAAAGTTGTTTTGTAAATGTAACAGCTTTATTTGAATGGTAAATTAATATACATTACGTTCATTGCAGTCAAAATAGTAGATACATATTGTAAACTTGATTTTTTATTTAAGGCTGGGAGATGATTGATTTTTGTTCTCACTCTGTCTATCAGGAATGGATACCAGTCATAGATTTAGGGCTAAATAGAGTGAGATTGTCCATAGGGAGGGTTTATGCTGGAAGTCTGTTATTTTATTTATTTATTTTTTTCTTTCTTACAGGCTTGGCCTCTTTCTGGTCAGCACATTGCCTGGTACATCAATTAATGAGAAACAGCTTTACCCACAGGACCCCCCAACTGAAGGTTAATACATCTGAGTAAACTACTAATAAATACAATATGAACGGGAAACAAATCAGGGTCCCTACCATTATAGCAGTAGTGTTTTGGTTGCTATGCGTGAATTATTGTCAGAATACAATGAGATGTGCAGCATTATAAGGTTGAATTTAGAGATGGTTACATTGCTTATCCAGACTGTAGATATATGTAGATGTAGTATATGATTACAAATATACTGGAGATTCCAATATTTACCACAACCAGGTAGAATATCTACATTATACAACACAGACATGCCAAAATACAGTTCAGGAACCAGAAAATAAGTTCCTCATTTTAACTGAAGCTGTAGAATGTAATAGCTGCTGTTAGATGCAACTTTTGTGAAACAAGGCTCAATATTGCATCACCGTTTACCTAAATAACATAAAAAATTGTTGATGAACTGCATATTCCATGTAGGGCCAGAGTTTAAAAATAATGTATATAATTTAAACATACATAAATATATGCTTTTTGCACTTCCTTATAGTTGTGGTACAGCCTCCTTCCTCCCACAATTTATTTTTCAATTTATTTTCTGTTCTTTGTGTATTTTTCTTACTCCTTTCTCTATCTTATCTGTTTACATCCCCCTCAGATACCTCTGCAGATTCTGGGCGACTGATCTGGCTTCGAAACCAGCTCCTGCACATGCTGATTAGAATTATGTGTCCTCCTTCTTCGTCTCTGTCTGAACAGTGAGTGTGGGCATGGCACCTAGAACTTGCAAAGAATATTTATCTAACAGACTAACATTTTTCTCACAAATCTTGTGAAAGTGCAGTTGTTTAACATATATAACAAAAGGAACTGAAATGAATCCAATAAACTCACACAGTTCTGCAGAGCCCCCCCCCCCATTTAATTTATTTGTTTCATTAGTGATGAAAAAAATGCTTTGAAAGGGAAGGCCAAAAGTGACACAGAACATGTCCCTGCCCCATACAACTAAATTTTCTAGGCCCCCCTCCTCCCATGCCCCGCCCCCAGGGTACAAAGGACACACAGACATTGGTAGCCAGGGACCCAGCTCCAGCTCCCCCCCTAGTATCCTCCAACTCCCTCCCTAGCATTCTCCAGCTCCCTCCCTAGCATCCTCCAGCTCTCACCCACCAGCATCCTCCAGCTCCCTCCTGTGTTGGTTCTGCTTCAGCATGCTCCAGCTCCCTCAATAGCATCCTCCGGGTTCCCCCCAGCATTCTCCAGCTCCCACCTACTGTCCTCCAGCTCCCACCCCCCAGCATCCTCCAGCTCCCTCCTGTGTTGATTCTGGTTCAGCATCCTCCAGCTCCCTCAATAGCATCCACCGGTTCCCCCCTAGCATCCACCAGCTCCCTCCCAGCTTTCTCCATCTCCCTCCCTGACATCCTTCAGCTCCCCCCAGCAAGCATCCTCCAGCTCCCCCCCCAGCATCCTCCAGCTCCCCCCCTAGCATCCTCCAGCTCCCTCCCTAGCATCCTCCAGCTCCCTCCCTAGCATCCTCCAGCTCCCTCCCTAGCATCCTCCAGTTCCCCCCTAGCATCCTCCAGCTCCCCCCCCAGCATACCCAGCTCCCTCCTGTGTTGGTTCTGGTTCAGCATCCTCCAGCTCCCTCCCTAGCATCCTCCAGTTCCCTCCATATCATCCTCCAGTTCCCCCCAGCATCCTCCAGCTCCCCCCCTCCCCTAGCATCCACCTGCTTCCTGCGGCTCACCCTGCTCACCCCCAGCGTGTGTCTGCTTCACGTGCCTGCTTCCTCCCGCTGCATCTGCTGTGTCCACCGGCTCCCTGCTGCATCCACTGTTTTATAAGGTTGCACTCTGTGTGTACTGACGTCACACGTACGCACGGGGCGCAACCAATCGAAATCTCCACTGGCCACCAATGACAAAATCGTGTGTGGCCAGCTTTAGGGGCAGATTTATCAAAATGTGAATTTAGAGCTCAATACATAAAAACTCACTGACATTCTATTCATTATTATGGGATTTTAAGAAGCGTATTTATCAAATAGTAAGCTCTAACTTTCACCCATAGATAAATATGGTTCTAAAAATCCCATAGAAATAAATAGAATGTGGTGAGTTTTTATGTATTAAGCTCTAAACTCACATTTTGATAAATCTACCCCCAAGTACATGCATGGTATGATATATGTTTTTATGGATTTTCAGTTCATGGTACAATTGAGGGTTAAATATGTATTAAAATTCACAAGGAAAAAATGTGCATACATAAAAACAATAATTCACATTTTGCAACGTAATAATCATAACTGGAGAATTATAACAATTTGAATTTTAATAATGTCTAAGCACAGTTTAAGGCCTGCTTAAATGGGGTGTATTCTTTTGGCACAAAAATGACACCATGACATCGGTGACTGTAATACAAAGTGCATGCCAGGGTTCAAATGTGCAAAAAGCATTGTTTTTTCTTTTGAAGGAGATGAAACACCATAAAATTAAAGGAATTCATATGTATATACATATAAAATCCTGTTTCCCTGCACTAGTAAAAAAAATGTATGTACTTTAGAAACTGTACTGTAATTTATATATATGAGCTGCTGGGAAGCCATGAGGGCAGCTATTCAAGCTAAATAAAACTGGCCATAAGCTGCCAATTTGGCCCCTTAAGTTAGCATCTGATCTGCCATGTATGTGCCCCCCCAATATATAAATAGATTTCTGGCCAGATATCTATTGGGAACATGCCATCGGACGGGGACCAAATTTGTGCATTGATGAATCTGTTTTTCAATAGGTCTGCATAGGTGCCTACTATGTTCCAGTCCTTGGCCCAGGGCCAAACAATTGGATTGCAAAATCAAGCATAATTCCCATGAAAAAAAATCTCTGCTACTGCCAGCGACTGTTCTTCTCAAAATGCCTTCCCACAAGCAATAATGTGAACCTCTGGTGGGAAGGCATATGCATGGGTAAAGTTGGTCATACACTGTAAGATTTGCTCGGTTGGGTGGACAATATTGTGTTAATGCGATCATGTGGCCCTAGGGCCAAATGAGGGGGATAGGAAAAGTCAGAGCAAGGACCACATCAAGTCGAGTCGATGCAGTCCTTGATCCAATAAAAATCAAGCCTGTCTGATTGACATCTGGCCAATTTTGACCAGATATTGGTTGTGGGAGGCTTGCCGGAGGGCCCCATACATGGGCAGATAAGCTGCCAAGTCTTTGGGCAAGTGGTAGCAGAGATTTATCATGGATGATTAATGTCCTGTGACAGTGTGGTTAGGAAACACATCAATCTTTTCTAAAAATGTAAGAGAAAGTGTATATTTGAGGTGTGTGATGTGGACTGCAGGTGGATTCCTTGTGCAGACAGGGTTAATAATCCCTCTTAGTCAGCTAATTAAGAGGCAGCTAAGAGAGGAGCTGCTTGGAGTGGTAAAAAGGTGTGTGTTCACACACCTGGGGGCCTCTCAGTGTGAAGGAGTCACCGAGAGTGAGGGGTCATTTAGAAAGGTGTCCACTCTCAGAGCAGGGCACAGGGCAAGAAGGTTGTCTGCCTGTGTTAGGAACTCCCAGAGGAGCTGGGGGTGCTGCCTGCCACTGTAAGGAGCAGAGGGAGCTGTGACCAAGTCTATAAGAGCTGAGAAGAGTCAGCAAGGCTTACTGAGAAGCCAAAGTGTGCCAGAGGCTGGTGAGCTGGTATCCCAGGAGGAGAGAGATGAAAGGGCTGAGTGAGTAGCCCAGAGTGTTCACGAGTGTGAGAGTCACCGTGGATGTGTGGAGGTCATTGGGGGTTGGTGAGAAGCCCTGGGAAAAAGTTCCAGTACCCTGGAAAGTGAGCCCAGAAGAATGGACAAATCCTAATTATGCTTGTTGATAAACTATGAACTGTTATGCTATAAACCACCCCGTATAGATGAGGAGGATGAGACCCAGCTACTGTTGCAAATGGAGGAGGCTTCACAACTGGGTCAAGTTGTTATTATGGGGGAATTTAATTATCCGGACATTGACTGGAGTAATGGGGTAGCTAAGTCAGAAAAAGCTAGTAGGTTTGTAAATATGCTAAATGACAACTTTTTATTTAGGCGGTTCAAGAACCTACTAGGAATGACTCTATTTTGGACCTGGTAATATCTAATAACACTGAACTTATCTCTAACATTTGTGTGGGTGAGCATTTGGGGAACAGTGATCACAACATGGTCTCCTTTGAGATAATGCTGCAGAGACAGCTCTATAAGGGATTAACTAAAATGCTCAATTTTAGACGTACAGACTTTGCCAGTATAAGGGCATCTCTGCAATGTGTCAACAGGGAAAGGCTTTTCAAAGGGTTAGACATAGAAGGAAAATGGAACATCTTTAAAACATTGCTTTGCACGTATACACGTGTGTAAACCTTATCCGCGCTCCAAAAAGAAAATCAATATCGGTGTCAATATGCGTTTACTACTATTGGTGGACCCGTGAGAAGAGAGGGAAAAAAAAAAAAAAACTACTTATCTTAACAATAGTTTCACCTTAGAGCTGCCTTCCTCTAAGTCTATCTAATCCATAAAGTGCTTCCAATATTAACCCCTCAGAGTTGGCACTCAAAAACCACTACTCAAAATCAGTGATAGATAAAAAACACAGTGACATATAGTTCATATATTATAGATAAAAGTAAAGGTAAAAATAAAGTGCATATTTTCTATTTCACACATTAAATAGGAGAAGGTATTTGTAACATCGATTGGTAAAAATAAATAATTGGAATAAAAATGATTGATTAAAGCAGATGGGTTGCAGCTAATAAGTTACTCGATCAATTAAAAATCAAACTCCAAGTTCATTATATAGAAAGGGAAAAAAAGAGTATAAAATATAATGACCGATAGGTTACTCAATCTCTCACTATCAATCAATTAGAATCTGATTCCTAATTTATTAAAAGGGAAAAAAATTTGAATATGTTCTATCCAATAAATTACCCAATCAGTTAGAATCAGGTTCTTAATTCATTAGGCACAGGGGGAAAAGGGGATATATCAGGCCCTCAGTTAAAACAGAGTTCTCATGATTCATATTACAAATATACTACAATATGCAGCAATACCTATAGATTTAACTTAGTCCCACTATATAGATCAGGGGTGCAACACTTATTAAAACTACATACCCACGAGGTTAAACGCACCCCAGTATATACAGTAAAATCTATGACAGAAGTGGAACGCTGTTGCACAGCGCCCTCCGAGGTGCAGGTTACTCTCAGGGTAGAGGCCCCCTAGGGAATATTTTTGCAAACAACCCCCCTAGTCCCGGCCGGGAACTTACTTATGGGTTTCTATGGAGAGAGGCACGGACTACGTGTTCTCGGTTTCGCGCCGTTCCTAGGATGATGTCACCGCTGAAGCCGAGTTCTCTGCTATGGGTCCCCTCTCTGACCAATCTTAATGTCAACGCGTTTCGCGCTTGTGCGCTTCTTCCTGGACTGCTTTCCCTAGGGGCTTACCCCTTCTTTTATACCTAACCTCACCATACACACTTAAGGTATTAACTCTTTCATAGGTTCACTTGGCACATTAAACTAACGTATACCCCCCAACTGTCCCGCTTTTCGTGGGACAGTCCCGCTTTTTATGGCGCGTCCCGCATAGTTCCATGAATGTCTCACATTGCGGGACATTCATGGAACTATCCAGCACAGCGGGATCCGCAGGCCGGAGATGTTCATGCTTCGTCGGCTGCTTCGTTATACCTCTCCTTGCGCTGCACGACAGGCCCTTTTATAAGGTTGCGCCTGTGGGTGTGACATCATTACGCACGGGGCGCAACCTTATAAAAGGGCCTGTCGCGCTGCACAAGGAGAGGCATAACGAAGCCGCAGACGAAGCGCCTATGGGAGGTACGGGGTGGGGTGGAAACTGTGTATAGGGGGCACTGTGTATTGTGGGCTACTGTGTATAGGGGGCACTGTGTATTGTGGGCTACTGTGTATAGGGGGCACTGTGTATAGGGGCTACTGTGTATAGGGGGCACTGTGTATAGGGGGCACTGTGTATAGGGGATACTGTGTATAGGGGGAACTGTGTATTGTGGGCTACTGTGTATAGGGGGCACTGTGTATTGTGGGCTACTGTGTATAGGGGCTACTGTGTATAGGGGGCACTGTGTATAGGGGGCTACTGTGTATAGGGGGCACTGTGTATGGGAGACTACTGTGTATTAGGGGCTACTGTGTATTGGGGGCTACTGTGTATGGGGGGGCAAAACTGGTACTTAGTTATAACTCACTTATAACTGACTGCCTTCTCTCTATATTTGTATTTTAATGTAGGAGTTGCTATATTGTTTTCCTTAGGTTGTTCAGTATGAGGGTAAAGCACATTTTCATCTGCTCCCGCCATTTGATCTATATAAAAGGAGAATTTTTTTTAAAATGGGGTGTGGTAATTGGGGCGTGACCACAAAAGGGGGCGTGGTCAAAAAATTTGCCGCGCTGTGCGCGCCAAATCTTTTTGTCCCTCTTTTCATTTTTCAAATGTTGGGAGGTATGCTAACGTAAGCCCACAGGCAGCTTCCATTATTTGGCACATTAAACTAACATAAACCCACAGGCAGCTTCCATTGTTCTACCTCTTTATCCTTATGGGTACCTACACCTAATTACATTAAAGGGTAAATAAAAATAAATAAATAAAAAAAAAATTATAATTTTAAATTCACTTACAGTTGAATAAATAGCTATCCTTTTTATATTACTTCCTCATTTGTACATTATATATCACCACCATATGTTCACCTATAGCGGCATGGTGTGGTAAAAGATGAAGTCTACAATTGTATACAGAATATACATTATCAAAATTTGGGATTTCGTGGTAGACATATACTATCTCCGCACGTTTAACTCAAAAAAGACTTAATATTCCAATTTTCATTAAATCCTATCGGTTCGAAGGTATTTAGGGTGAACATCCAGAATGATTCTCTCCTATCTAATGCTGCCAACCTGTCACCTCCCCTATAATCCACCTCTATTTGCTCTATAGCCTAAGCTTTCAAATGATGCATGTACATCTTTAAAATGTTTATATAATCGTATTTCAGTGGATCCTAGCCTTATCTTCCTAATATGTTCATACAATCTCGTACAGAAGGATCTGATAGTTCGTCCAACATATCTCCTGCTACAGCTACATTCAATCACATATATTACATACTGTGACCAGCAGGAGATATGATTCCTGATAGTATATTCCATACCATTACTGTAATGTTCCATATTTTTAACCTTTTTTGGGCAGTAATTACATTGGGAACTCCTTCCACACACATGCCAGCCTCCAGAAGCCTCCTGATTCGCCTTCCCTACTCTATCTTCATTAGTACAAAAATAGTCTAAACAGATTCTTTTTTGTCACTACGGTTCTTCCTATGTTGTTTTAGGACAGTTGGTGCTAAAATCTCCCTTAAAGTTTTGTTTTTCTTGTAAATCACGGGTAAATTCTTCGATAGAGTATTTTTAAAAAAAGGGTCATTCGATAATATTGGCCAATATTTTTCAAGCAAAATTAGTATTTCTCTTATTCTGTAGTGGTACCTCACCACCATGGCCAACTCGCCATACTCATTGGATGGCTCATTGACGGTGGATTGTAACACTTCTGTTTGCTCTATTTTGTTAATATAATATTTCTTCTGTTTTACTCTCTTAAAGGGTTTTTCTCCCTCCAAATTTAAGCCCTCTTCACCCCTCTTTTCTCTTAACTTTTTACTTTTAGTTTTGTTTTCATATTTGTTGGTATTAGTCCTACCTCCTTTTTGGTGGTATCTGGAAACTGGCATATCGTTGGCATGAGCCTTCTCATCAGATCCATTCTCAAGGAAAAGATTGAGGTTATCCCTTGTCAAACGGTCTTGGGCATCTATTTGAGAAATTAAGTCTATTTGGTCAGCCCTGTAAGTATCCCCCAACCTTGGAAGGAAAACAGAGAAATTCAATCCAGCCACCCTCATAGATGCTGTTTGTCATACTTCTTTTTTACAAATCTCCTGTAAATGAAGCCACTCTGTTTGAAAAAACAATTTCTGCGTATTCTCATAAACTGACTCCTAGGTACATTGTTAAGCCAAATATCCCTATGATGACTGCTTTTCAAAATGTATGTATTACTATCAACTTCTTTGAAATATGTTCTTGTGCACAGTTTACCTCCTTCTACAAATATCTCTAGATCCAGAAATTCTATGCTAACTTCGCTGCATTTATAGGAAAACGTAAAACCTTCGTCATTTTCGTTGAGAGTCTTAAAGAAGGTTTCTATAGGGGAAACTTTAGTGTCCCATATTAACAGCAGGTCGTCGAAAAAAAACGTGCATTTAAAGCATTCAAGTTAGCTGGGACAGCAGAAACTTTCATCAGGTACAAGGAAGCAAATAAAGCAAGAAGGGGTGGGAACCTTTTTATCACGGGGGGGGGGGGGGGGTAAGTTTGTTGATGAGAACGGGGAAAAAGCAGAAATTTTGAACTCTTATTTTTCATCTGTCTATACATCTGAGGAGCCAGCTACTGAAGGCTTGCCTTTTAATATGCCCAGTTCTAGTAATTTAGCTACTGACGCATGGGTCACTCGGGAGGAAATTCAAAAGAGACTTGAACATGTAAAGGTAAACAAAGGTCTAGGACCAGAGCTACATTGAGCGGAAGCATGGATCGGCCTGAAAATTTCTGCTTTCGCATTTTTTGGCTGATCTTCTGCTCCACTCAGCATAGCTACACTTAGGTGGAAGCTGTGATTGTCAATACAGCTATACAAAGAGGCAGAAGAGAGAGAATCTGCTTCTTTCAACCTGCAGAAAAAATGCAGGCTAGGAGTGATGGCTTATATTTGGGAGATTTGTTTCCCGTGCAGGCAACAAATCTCCCCACATGCTATATCCCTCAGCTAAACAGTTGTAGTAAGATGCAACAAAGAATTGCAAGATTTTTGCAGCAAGAAATGAATTACTGCTATTGATGTACTGCACAGTTCTGACTCACTGTTTCTTGACTTTCAATGTATGTACAACTAGTATATTTTTATGCCTTATCATTTAATCTATGTCTCATTTAATCTGTTTCTCAGTGTTTTCCCTCCAGGGATTGTCTTGATGTGTTGTCTTATCTAAAAAGTGAATTCCTAGTGGCTACAAAATAATCAAAATAAATTGCAGGATAATAAAGTAATAAGGTAGCCAAGTACCACAGTGATTACATGCAAAATAATATGTTTTGTATAGTGTTTTTATTTTTGGTGTTTATTATGGCAGAAAATTATGAATGTGCTGAAGACGAAAATGCCCCCTACATTTTATATATATATATACAGTGGTGTGAAAAACTATTTGCCCCCTTCCTGATTTCTTATTCTTTTGCATGTTTGTCACACTTAAATGTTTCTGATCATCAAACACATTTAACTATTAGTCAAAGATAACACAAGTAAACACAAAATGCAGTTTTTAAATGAGGGTTTTTATTATTTAGGGAGAAAAAAAATCCAAACCTACATGGCCCTGTGTGAAAAAGTAATTGCCCCCTGAACCTAATAACTGGTTGGGCCACCCTTAGCAGCAATAACTGCAATCAAGCGTTTGCGATAACTTGCAACGAGTCTTTTACAGCGCTCTGGAGGAATTTTGGCCCACTCATCTTTGCAGAATTGTTGTAATTCAGCTTTATTTGAGGGTTTTCTAGCATGAACCGCCTTTTTAAGGTCATGCCACAACATCTCAATAGGATTCAGGTCAGGACTTTGACTAGGCCACTCCAAAGTCTTCATTTTGTTTTTCTTTAGCCATTCAGAGGTGGATTTGCTGGTGTGTTTTGGGTCATTGTCCTGCTGCAGCACCCAAGATCGCTTCAGCTTGAGTTGACGAACAGATGGCCAGACATTCTCCTTCAGGATTTTTTGGTAGACAGTAGAATTCATGGTTCCATCTATCACAGCAAGCCTTCCAGGTCCTGAAGCAGCAAAACAACCCCAGACCATCACACTACCGCCACCATATTTTACTGTTGGTATGATGTTCTTTTTCTGAAATGCTGTGTTACTTTTACGCCAGATGTAACGGGACACGCACCTTCCAAAAAGTTCAACTTTTGTCTCGTCGGTCCACAAGATATTTTCCCAAAAGTCTTGGCAATCATTGAGATGTTTTTTAGCAAAATTGAGACGAGCCATAATGTTCTTTTTGCATAAAAGTGGTTTGCGCCTTGGAAATCTGCCATGCAGGCCGTTTTTGCCCAGTCTCTTTCTTATGGTGGAGTCGTGAACACTGACCTTAATTGAGGCAAGTGAGGCCTGCAGTTCTTTAGATGTTGTCCTGGGGTCTTTTGTGGCCTCTCGGATGAGTTGTCTCTGCGCTCTTGGGGTAATTTTGGTCGGCCGGCCACTCCTGGGAAGGTTCACCACTGTTCCATGTTTTTGCCATTTGTGGATAATGGCTCTCACTGTGGTTCGCTGGAGTCCCAAAGCTTTAGAAATGGCTTTATAACCTTTACCAGACTGATAGATCTCAATTACTTTTGTTCTCATTTGTTCCTCAATTTCTTTGGATCTTGGCATGATGTCTAGCTTTTGAGGTGCTTTTGGTCTACTTCTCTGTGTCAGGTAGCTCCTATTTAAGTGATTTCTTGATTGAAACAGGTGTGGCAGTAATCAGGCCTGGGGGTGACTACAGAAATTGATATTGAAATTAAAAATTGAAATTGATAAACCACAGTTAAGTTATTTTTTAACAAGGGGGGCAATCACTTTTTCACACAGGGCCATGTAGATTTGGAGTTTTTTTTCTCCCTTAATAATGTAAACCTTCATTTAAAAACTGCATTTTGTGTTCAATTATGTTATCTTTGACTAATAGTTAACGGTTTTTGATGATCAGAAACATTTAAGTGTGACAAACATGCAAAAGAATAAGAAATCAGGAAGGGGGCAAATAGTTTTTCACACCACTGTATATATATATATATATATAATATATATATACATATATATTTCCTAATATGCCTTCATACATTGTACACAAATAAGGTTTTTTAATTCCTTGCCAACATCACATATCACATCTTGGCATGTGACACTGACTCTTTTTTCTGTTGATACTAATTTGACTCCAAGGCAACAAGACGAAGTAGTGGCAGCTCTTGGGCCTGACTGGTTTCTGCTGTTTATCCAGCCCTCTGTCCATCCTTCCAGTGTAGACTTGGGCATGAAGCTATTGGGACAAATTCTTCAAAGCCGGACATTACTTGCTCGTTTCAGCAATGTGACAAGAGCAGGAGCTTGTGTGGAGAACAACACTTATGAGCTGCATTTGTTAATGGGTCAGTAGCAGTTCGTAATGGCTAACAATGCAAAATGTGAGTTTTTTTGTACCCATAGTAAGCAATCATGCATTTGCTGTCACTGTTAGTGACTTTTAGGAAAATTAGTTAAATATACTGAATAACCTTAGTATTTTGTTTTATATTTCAGTTATACAACAATATGGAAAAAGCCATTCCACTGAAAACGTTTACATTAAGCAGAAATAGTGTGTGATAGAAGAAATATAATAAAAGTCGTAAACAGAAAAAAAAATGTACAAATAACACAAAAAAATGCCATTTTATTGAAGTTTTGCAATAAACATGTAGGATGAATAATGACAAATTATTTAAATATAGGTTGTACAACAATAGTCACATTCAACAGTTTGTCCTTCAAAAAGATAAGAAATGAACAAAATAAGTAATTTAAATAGAGAAAAACAAAACAAAACCGAGCAGCTTCTTCAGTTCAACTGGTTCAGTTTCAGAACTCTTCACACATCCATTCATGCAACTCTAACAAGTAACACCTGTTTTGAAGAGTTGCATGATACTTTTGTAATCCTTTCAAAGTAACTCCACAGCATTCACACCTCTGTGAGTTTCAGATGTCACCTTTCTGAAGAGTTACAAAGTGCCATTGTGATTGGATTAGCAGAAGAGTATATATGCTGAGGACTTCTTCAGTCAGTTGAACTGAAGAAGCTGTTCTTCAATGATTACTTAACAAGTCCAGTTGCTTTATATTTATTTATACTAGATATACCATGACCTGGATGAATCAAAATCTTCATTGTCATACTTTTATTACGTTCTCTGGCATATGTCTAAAACTCTTGTAGATAATTTAAGAGGCCAAGACACAGTGACAACGTACAATTTCCCTCTGGTGTTTGGATTCCGGACTCTGATCTGCATTATATGCCATCATTGGGACAGGACAGAACTTTACCTGTTGCTCTCTTCTGTGCTCCTGAGGACTCCCCTAGTGGAGGTATCTACTGAGGTGAGCAGGCACAGTTGCTGAATGTTGTAAGATGTTTTTTTAGAAGTTATTTTAAATAAAAAAGTGGTGTATTAACAAAACAGCTTACATTTAACATGCAAACTGATGTAGCGATCTGTCTTTTTCATTATAATATAATCAGTGATATCCTTTGAATGTTTATATGGTTTCAGATATCACAAAAATTAAATTTAAATGTAATGCTACTAAAGTAATATAAAGCAAAATACATTTCCCTGGCATCAGCATTTTTCTTTTTGATTCAATTAAAAATGTGCATTAATAAATATTATTGTTCCCATAAGAAAATACAAATATAAAGGAAAATTGATGTTTTGAAATAAAGCAGAATGAAAGAAATCATAATATTTGAGGAAAATATTTGTTTTTCTGTACAAGGGTTTGTGATCCAAAAAAGTATGCAGACTCTGTGGTTAGATTTCAAGTGTTTATTTTTTTTGTATCATTTTGTATTTTCAGTCTGCCAAAAAAACAGCACCTGGTTGACATAATAATTTATACAAGAATCTGAGTGTTAATCCAGATATATTACAATAGTAAAAATTTGGTGTGGATTGAGTATGGCTCTCTTTAAAAATGGGGCATGGGCATTACAAGAGAACTTGTTTTAGCTTGAACAGGACACATTTTCTGATTTTCTGCTCACTTTTATCATGATATAGTGCAAATAGACAAGAAGAAAGCTGATGTAATTGCAATATTTAAGAGAGAAGTACAATTTTAACACAATTTAAGTAATAATCAATCAAAACATACATTTGTACGAAGAGGTAAGTAGGACAGCGGTGCAACAGAATATGTGGTGTACTTGGGTTTTGCCAAAGCTTTTCATAGTGTGCCACATGCAGGTTTGCCATACCTGTTGGTATTAGTATTGCTGTTTGCACATGGATACAGAACTGGCTTAAAGGAGAACTTAAGCGTAACTAAATAAGTAGACTAGAAAAGTTGTACATTATGTTTTGGACTTCTGTACCAGCCCAAGGTAACCACAATCCTTTAGTAGTGAAGATTTGTGCCTCAAAGATGCTCACATGAGCTCCCCATTTTCTTTTCTGCTGATTACTGATTTCTTAAGGACCAACTCAAAATATACTATATATATAGATTATAATTGTCACAATACAAGGCATCTTAGTAATTAACATGGTAGCTAAAACCAGTGTGATCATCTTCAGAATTTAATAATTAGCCCTGTAGCTTCAGCTTCTACAACAGATAATCAATAAAAAAAATTATAACAAGACTGCCTGTTAATTTAATCTCTTCATTTATTTAAGATTTTGGATTCTCTAGGGATCCAGTTTCTTAGCTAATGAATGCAAATGTCCAACTGCTGGTTAATGTTAACCTACCATTTTCTGTGTGTTGAAGTAAGTAACCACTCTGAAATCATGTTAGGATCATAATGCATACATAATGCATGCTGTTGGGTGGGTGACAGACTGAAGCTGTAGATCTGCAACTGTGGAACTGTTATATACAGTAACTATCAGATTTTTTTCTTTTCTGATTCGGAAATGAGTTTATTTTAATTTTACAATTAATAAAATTAGAAATGTTAGAGTTTTAGAAAATCTGCCCTTAAGAGATGTGGCTTTTTTATGTGAAATAATTAGTGATGGGCGAAATGTCTCGCCAGGCACAGATTCACGGATGAAAAAATTTGCTGCGCGTCAAAATAATAGTCGTGTGACAAAAAAATAGTAGTGCGACAAAAGAATAACCACGGGTGACAAAAGAATAGTCGTGGGCGATAATTTCTTTTTGCCACGCAACATTTTCGCCGTTTCACAAATTTTTTGCAGTTTCCAGAGAAGCAAAATGAGACAGATTCGCAAATTACTAGAAATTATTTTTTTCTGTCAAATAAAAGAACTTTGTGCTCAAAAATCCATGAAATACTGTAAATCATAGCCTGTGAATTGCCAGAGAGGGTTACTAAAGCTAACTAAAGTTAGAAAATGGTTTCTCTAGTAATACTCAAAAATATCATATGTTTAATTTAGACTAGTAACTCCTATAAACCAATTGATAATTAGCTTTGATTAGTCCACTGCATTTTGTTTCATTTATATGGGTTATTATTCTGCTTTGTTAGTCTTTGTTGAGATACTGTTTTTTGGATTAAAACTTTTCATGTTCGCTTAGGAAGTGTATTGTCATTGTTTTACAGAGGAATATATTTCCTTGTACTTGTTGTTTGTGCCAAACAACAGAATTCTTTTCCTGCTTTATGGAAATAAATAATGGACCTTTCTAATAAAACACAAAATGTCATCTAATGTAACAGCAATGTCAATTAAAGATAAAAAAAACAACTTTTATTTTGGGGATGTTCCGTGTATTTGGCAAAATAAGAATTAGATATGTTACTTGTCTCTTACCAGGGAGATGTGGAGAGCAAATTGCAGGATATATTTCATAATCACAGCCCAGATAAAATTTCTCAGCATGGACTCTGCTTAGAGGGGGCACTTCTGCTGATGGCTATGGTTAAGAGCATTCTCTATCAGGTGTGTTTTCAAAAATGTTCATATTCTGAAACTTCTATGCGTCATTGGACCTCCAGGAAAATTCTGAATTAGATTATTTTAGACATGGTCATTGGCAAAGTTTTGCTTCAGAAAAGGCAAATACGCTTTTTGGTATTGTGTAGAATCTTGTAGATTAGCTGCTTGGTAATAAAATGCTAAATGCTAAAAATGCTAGGTTTTTCATATTACATATGGATTCCTGTGGACTGTCACTCTTTTTAATAGAAAACAGCAACTGAAGATAAACCAAGATTACTAGCACACTCCAAAACTGTTATGCAGTTTCTCTGCCTAGTCTATGACACCTACCCACAGGATCCGCTCTGGATAGCATCAGGCCTGATTAATGCCTTGGCCAGTCTCCTCTTCCTGCCTATTGATTTGGTAAGTCTTCTCTTCTACACTATTTCTCCATTGTTCTGTGTTACATTATGCTCCTTGAAACTTGAATTTGTACATTCAGATAAAAATGTACTGTTATTAAGAACTGAAAGCAGTTCAATCGTGCAGAGCTGGCATCTTCTAAAACCACAGCATCAGGCAGAACAACCAGAGATGGCTGTCTACACACTAATAGTACACATAAACAAAATACATTTATTGGTTCCAAAATAAATGGTAGAAGGAATTATTTGCAATGTACACAGCATCATTTAGTTATAAAAACTACACCACAAATATTGAGACAGAATCCTTTTAAATATTACAATAAAAACAATTTGACAAGTAACACAATTTTCCTTCCACATTCTAAATGACAGGAGTCAGCTGACACCATTGTACTCTACACAGTTTATCTGATACATAAGACTTTATATCCTTTATCAGCTTGAGTGGCTGCTCCCATAACTACCCAGTAGCTTATTTTATTAAACTGCAGTAGTCGTGAAGCAAATACAACATTTTTACCAGTTCAGAGTAACATTATATTTAAGTGCATACAAACCCTGACCTTTTTAGTGTAAAGGGAAACTATTGTGAGAATGAATTTTGAATATAAACTGCATCTCATGGATATAAGATATAATAAAAATATTCTTCAGTATACTCATCCCAACAATCTCTCTTTTTACATGCATTTTTTGTGTTAGAGTCAATTATTTTGACAGCCCCAATACATTTGTATACATTTATTTGGTCTAACTGTTCATCAAAATCTGACCAAACTCCTACACGAAGAGAGGCAGATTGTTGAGAGTGGGATAATTTCTAGTTTATTAATTTTCTTTTGTACTTTGCCCACTGTGTAGGGCATTGTACCTGAGCCACAAATATACATTTATATAGTGGTAGAAAACCACTATTAATTAATTACTCCACACTTATGAATCTGTTTACTAAAAGGTGATCCAAATCGGATTGTTTTGTTAATACTCATTTACCTAGGTTATATGCTTGTTCAGCGAATACATTCAGATTGCAGCATAGAATTGTATTACTAATATTGTATTGTGCATCAGTGTTTTAATGTAATATTCTGCAGTGTATCGCTTTTTCTTTATTTACTCTTTTATGCCTGATAAGTACATGTGTGGATTGTTTTTTTTAAGGAAACATATTTAGTATATTCTTCATTATAACAAGGCACAGTCTCCCATTCATTTTAGTCCATATATATCCACTGTAGGAATCATGTGATGCTGAGGAAGAAGGAATAATTCCAGGCACTCAAGATCTTCCTGTTAAAACACACGAACAGTACCTTGATGCTGCAAAGAAACCAATTCAGAAGTTGATGCACTTAATTCTCAAACAGAATCTCACACAACTTCCAACTTTCAAGCATGAACCCCCCTTGGAGTATCTCTTAGAGGTCTATATTACATATTAACAATGTCTGGACAGCTTGCTAGTTGAGCATGTTATTGTTAAAGGAGAAGGAAAGTCTGCACTTACTGTCACTTTACACACCTACATGAACTCTAACACTATCCTAGTTACCCTAACCTTATGTCTTAGCCCTCCCTTTTAGAATGTAAGCCAATCCTCATAGCGCTGCGTAAATTGATGGCGCTATATAAATAATAATAATAATTATAATTTTACTGCCAATAGATTCGCCACATTAGTGCCACCTAGAATGCTATATTTATTCAGCAGAAAGCTTTACTATACCTGGGTAAAGAGCCCTAGAAGCTCCCTCTGATAGCAGCTGCCATTTTAGCTTGGTCTTGGTAGCTTCCTGCTGCAGTTATAGCCTTTGGAAGCTCAGATCACACATTCCTAAGGGTGGAGGAAGTGAGTTTTTATGCATTCTTATGGGAGGAGGGAGCAGGGGAAGGGAGGGAGAGAGGAGGGAACTGAAGCAACTCAAGACCCAAACCTGAAGGTGCCCTAAAAGGCAGGAAGTCTGATACCAAAGAACATGTTCCAAATTTTGATAGAAGACTCTGTGAGTGCTTATGGCTGTATTTACATAGACTTTTCTGATAAAGCTTACTTAGTTTTTACCTTTCCTTCTCCTTTAAAGATATGAAAGAGCTAGGTTTGCAGTATTGTCTGCTTTAAATGAAAACTAACCTCTACCCCATTTTCAGCCTCTATTCCACCCTCCACTACCCCCTCCAAGCTCCAAGCTAATCTGTTCAGAAGTCTCCTCCTGTCTGTTTTCCAATCCTCTTCTGTCAGTTGTCGGTACAGATCTTGCGGATGCATGTGCAGCTGAAGTTGATTTAGGATGTGGATTTTAACTGCAAGCTCTTCCAAGATCTGTGTCGGTGTTTAAAGAGAATTGGAACACAGGGAAAATGCCTCTTAGAAGAGGGGCCTAAATATCTGGCTTTTAAAGCTAAACTGATTGTGGGAAGATCTGAACCTGACACATATGTTGGGATCGTGATGATGATATGCTATCAGGTCTAAAAGGATTTGTCCTGTAATTGAACATTGGAAAGGTCATTCTCTCCAGGGGCAATTTGTGTAGCAAATGACTACTCTAGTCACATGTCCACTATGAAAAAGTGCATTTGCTGCACAAATTGCAGCTGTACAGATGCAAAAAAAAAACTGTTTATTGGATTGTCATCACTGACTTACAGGACAATAAGTAGATTCAAGAACTGATTTAAAACTAACCTGTGCTGCTATGGGACTTTGTGTGGAAATTGCAGTAAAGTGTGTGCATTGTTAAAATAGTATAAATACACTGCATAATACAACTTCTAAAAAGATGATGGGGTTAATGCTCAAATTTAAATTTGTTAGGTATTTCAGGCCGATGTCTCTATTGAAAAAAAAAGTCAGTTTCAAACAGAGATTTTACTGTTTATGATGGACATATTTCATGCTGTCAGCCACCGAGGGGAGTCAGAGAACCCAGAACTACATGGTATGCTGAAACATCATGTTGCTTTATAAGTTAAGATCGCTAACATGTCTTTTATACTGTTTGGCATCCAAGCAACTGCTTGGTCTGTTGTCTCTTTTGTTACAGTAACAATTAAAAAAAATCAGTATGAGCCCCCTGATTAAGAATGCCCTGAACTGAGTTGTTGAGATGCTAACCGATCTTCCAGTGAGCCTAGGACAAACTGCAATACAAATTAATTCCAATGAATTCACTAATGTGTTTTTTCCCCAAAGTTTCAGTCAGGGACATTTTTCAGGGGTAAAAAGTAACATTTACTTACAATATTTCTAGACAAGGAACACCCAAATATAGACAGGGAACACCATCACCCATTTAATCTCTCAGATAAGCGTTGAGAAGTATGAAAACCAGAAGTGACATGACATGACTACCACAAATGCGCATCCTCAAGCAGTTGTGCTGAGGCTGCAGGGAATGAAAGTCTGTCCTCTAAAAACAAACAATACTAAAGTACTGTATGTACAAACTGTATCTATGATAGTAAAACTTTCAATCTGTTATTCAACATATACCAAAAACTACCAAAAACATGTGGGCATGTAGGGGAGAAATCTGCTACTTCACCAAACAAGCAGATGTGTCATGGCCAGGTATATTTATATACACATTTACAGTGGAACTAACAATCTCACTTATTTGACATATAGCAATACACTCTTAGGGGCACATTTACTATTCCACGAATCCGAATCACGAATGGGAAAAAAACGCATTGGAAACGAAAATTTCGGAAGGTCGCAAATATCACGAAAATGCTTACGAAAAAATCGTATTAGTCACGATAATATCGTATTGGCGATCCGAAAGTCATGAAATTTTCGTACCGAACAATTGTAAACAGCGGTAAAACCTTTCCGATTTTTTCGTGCAAACGTCCGAAAAAGTTGTGCGCCGTACGAAAAAGTTGTGCACCGTACGAAAAAGTCGTGCGGATGCCCGAAAAAATCGGCGAAAATACACTCGGAGCATTCGTGCCTTTGTAAATGTGCCCCTTAGAGTGCTAGGTATCATTATAGGCAGCAGAAAATGTTTTTGTTCAGGGGCCAGGGGTAAGGGATTGTTCAATGCAAAATGTGAACTATGTCCTGTCAGTAGTCATGAGCGAATCTGTCTCGTTACGCTTTGCCATAAAATTCGTGAAATGGCAAAAAATTTGCGAAATGCATTTGACGCACGATTTTCTTTTTGTCATCCATGTCTTTTTTGGCTGCCCGCAGTTTTTTTTATATGCAACTGCGCCCTTTTTTTACGAGGCGAAATTTTCAGCGGCAAATTTTCCCTGAAGTTTCACAAAACAATTCGCCAATGGCGAAATGTGAAAATTTGCTGCGAATCCATGCCTGCCAAAAACATTCGCTCATCGCTACTTGTCAGCATTTGAAACCAGAACCAGGTACATGGAACCATGGCTTCCCTGGACTACTGGTTCTGGATCCTTTGCTAGATTTCACATTTTATATAAGATATGGGATATTTTTCCTGTGCTTTGCAAAATAACAATTACAATTTGACAGACTGATTCCTTCTGGAAAAGACATCAAAATTGTAAACATTTCAGTAGGGTGAAAGGAGGAAAGAGTAGGGGAGTTGAGGGGGGACGGCACTCTCCTAACACAGCAACAGACCCAAAGGCAGTAGTATATTACCAAATGCAATTTGCTGTTAAAAGAAAAATCTGATTAAATCTCTATGGTTATCTAGACCTTGATCATACATTTTGCCAACCATAACCATGTCATGTTTACATTTCAAATGATATCTATAACTCAGAAACCTTGGTGTATCCAGCAGGCAATGAGATTTCAGAAGCAGTGGCAATAGCTAACCAGTCATATTTCAGCCAAAAGCTGTTGGAAAAGATGCTTTCTGGAATATATATTGATGACCCATGCAAGATTCCTCTCTTCTTTATCAAGCAGATTACAGCTGTAAGGACCATAGAATTCTTTTTGCATTAAGTCTTCCTCTACTTCTAAAGGCTTGTAACTTGACTTCTTGATGCTTCCAAATGAATTGAAGGGATACTGCAATATCAAAATTGTGTTTCACAAAGTTCATGTTACAAAGTAGTATTTTTTATCTGCATCTGCATCTGAATGTCATGCAACTTAGGGGACAGGGTGGGAAGAAGACATGAGGGGGACAGTGGCGTGGGATGCCTATATTTTTCCTGCCTGTTCCTCATGAATAAAGTTCTGGTGAATGTAGGCAGGGGAGGCAAAATAGAGTTTAGAGACCTGCAGCAACTCTTCTGTGTGCAGGGCGTTAAGTAAAAAATCATGGTAGATTGTACATATTTTTGCACTTTGGACCATGCCCTGCATATAATAAAGGACTAGCGATGAGTGAATTTTTCTGCCAGGCAGAATTGGTGAATTGTTTCATGAAACTTCAGTGAAAATTTGCAGTGGAAAAATTGTTGAGTATCAAAAAAGGTCACAGTTGCGTCAAATTGGGCATGGTCGCAGCAAAAAAAGACGTGGGCAACAAAAAAAAAAAGACATGGGCGTCAAAAAGGACCCCTTACATGTTAGAAATGATATAACATTATATTTCATATATACATATATATATGTCATATTTGTGATTCTATTTGTTGCCATTTTCAAAGGGCACCAGCAAACTGTAAATGCAGCCCCTGTCAAATGACATAATTTGCTTTTTTTGAAACATATAAGCAATACTCAGCTAATACTAATCATCTTTCTGTTTTGCCGTTTCTGTCCTTGTGTCCTTTTTGTCATTTTATAACCAATTATTATTATAATAATACCTAAATGACATTTAATACTTGTGTTTAATTCTTACTTAAAGGTAACACACACCACAGCACCCTGTAACAGGGACAGTCTTTTCACTATTCTATATGACCACCTGAATCGCAGCATTCTGCACTGTTTATCAAGGTCCAGAACCACCCTCTCAGGGATGAAAAATCTGCAAAAAGTCCTGGAGCTTCTCCTCTCTCATTGGGATGTTATCTTTGCCACCTACAATGCCAGCACAAGTTTTCTTGCTTGCTTTCTACACTGTCTTTTTCAGATCTTCTCTGGAAGGTAACTCATCATCTACTTAAGATAAAAGGGAGGCAGTTACTAGTCATCATGATTTGCAAGAGTTTTACTTTATTCGTGATATGGTTCCCTTATTTCATATATAACACTGCTCTTCCTGAAATTTTACTTTGTAATATTAATTTAAGATAGATAACCCAACAGCTTAGGGAATATTATGAAATTGCATGGGTCTATGCAATATTATTGGGGCCCAAAAGTATTTTTAGTCTTAAATGTATAATGTGTTTTGAATACAAAAACAAATTATATAGTCACAAATTAAACTGAAAACATCAAAAACTATTTCTTCCTTAGTTATCCTGAAGGTTTTGGTATTAAATCCAAGGTTCAAAGAAAATCTTGGCAACTAATCTTTCTCTCTGAAGAGGAGGAAGGAGAGGAGCAAAAAGATAGTCCTGACATGCAGGATGGTATGTATGGCAAGGGATGCATTGGTCTGCTCACCCACATATAATCTACTTGCCAAATGATAGATGTTTAAGGCTTATAACAATCACAGAAGGTTGTTTAGCTGCATTTATTATTTCACTAAAATGCTATAAATACAACAGCCCTCACTTACCTAATATGATTGCATAAAGAACAAAAAATAAATCTTAAAATAAAACTTTGGGCAAATACTGTATTTTTATCACTGACATACTTAGCAGGCAGGCCTAAATTTGGGGCAAGGGAATGGCTCCTTGGAGGTAAAACATTAATTAAAGTACAAAAATATTGTTACATTGTGTAACAGTTATAAGATTTGTTTTATTTTAAACATCTGGGTTATCCAGTTTACTGCCTCTGCATTTTTACTAAATCTGCTAGCATCTCACAACGTTTGTCTGTAGTTGCAGGATATTGTATATAAACTGCTAGATGGCTCAACTTTGGCTCTGCTGGTAAAACAAGACCAAATAGCCCTACTAAAAAAATTGACCTTATTTTCCTTAGAACATCTTAGCACATATATGCAGGGAGACACACAGCAATATGTTATATTCAGTCAACCTTTACTTTGGGCTTCTGCTTTATGTAAACTTGTCATCTGGAATTGCTTACTCACCCTATGAAATATTTTTTTCAGCACATGTCCATGTCCTACAAGCAGTGCATAAAGTCTGGGAGCAGCTGATGGTTTATAGAGGCCAGCTATTGGAAGAGTATTACAAGATCGATCTGTATTTTAAACAAGGAGAATGTCAAATATCCCAGGTCACCCCTTTATGGGAGGAAATAGCTTTAAAAGCCTGGCAACAGTATTTAGGTAATTTTTAAGAACACTGGGGTCATCTGGACATCTGCTAGTAGCATTCACTATTATGTAACTATTTCATCAGTTGTAACTGTGAGGGTAAAAAACTCTGCTTGTACTTTCATTTTAAACAAAGGCACAGACATCATATATACATAATATATTTACACACAGTTATCATATCAACCCTTAAGTGCCTCTTCTCCAGTGTAAACAACCCTAACTTTGCCAGTCTTTCTTCATAACTGAGACTTTCCAAACCCTTTACCAGCTTAGTTGTCCTTCTCTGGACCCTCTAACACAATAATATGCAGTTTAAGCACTGCAGACCAAAACTGCACAGCATATTCTAGATGGGGCCTTACCAATGCTCTGTAAATTGAAAGAATAATCCCCTCCTCCCTCAGATCTATGTCCCTTTTAATACAGCTAAAACCTTGTTTGCCCTTACAGCTGCTGCCTGTTCTTTCTCTTGATTATTTATATTTAGTACTCCCTTCACAGAAGAATCAAGCTGGATATGCCACCAGAAGAATTTTGAAACTTTGCCAGCATATTCCTGTGTGAATGATGCATGTAGATATAAATAGGCAAGAAAAAAATGTACATAGGGCGCAATAGTGGTATCATATGTTATGAAATTATTGCAGGTGCAAGATCACTCATTTACTTCAGCACACACACAATCTACTCTGTTTGCCCCTACTATCTCTTATTATATGAAAGACCCTTCCCTGCTAAACTGATAGTCTTCTCCCCAGAAGCCATGCCACTGAACAAATTTTTAAAATCTTGCAAGCATATACTGTACTTAATACCTGTAGGACTTGATACTTCTTAGTAGGAAATGCTAAATACTAATAGTCAAAAGAAAGAGTAGAGAGCACCATTGTATCATTACTTTATGAAATGATTGCAGGAACACTCACTTTACACTTACTGTGCTCTGTAGGCTCTCTGTGTTGTGCCTTGTTACTTTACCTCAGTGCTGTCCAACTTCTACGGTGCCGAGGGCCTGAATTTCTCTAGCATACATGGTGAAGGGCCGCTAATGGAAGACAGTTTTGACCACTCCCCTTTTTGAAACCACACCCACTTCAAACCACACCTATTTTATCACAATGGTGGTAGCACAGCAAAATCCCAAATGCTTGGTCCTTACTGTGGGGATATCAACTATCATTCATATGTGAAAGAATTATGTCATATTAAGATATACCCTTAAATTCCATATGCCTCCTCCTCCCCTGTGGATAGCAGAGCAACCCCCAGTACATAATTACACACCTTAGGGACCATTTAATGGCTATTTCCAACTGCTAACAAACTTCCACAACAAACCCCTGCCAGGTTCACCTCCCACAAGCAGCATAGGGCAAGCAGAGTATGGCACACACAGGCAGCACTCTGCCTGTCCTATGCTGTCTGTGTGTGCCATACTCTGCCTGCCCTACCCTGCCTGTGTGTGCCATACTCTGCCTTCCCTATGCTGCCTCTGTGTGCCATACTCTGCCTGCCCTATGCTGTCTGTGTGTGCCATACTCTGCCTGTCCTACCCTTCCTGTGTGTGCCATACCCTCCCTTACCTATGCTGCCTGTGTGTGCCATACTCTACCTGCCCTATGCTGGCTATATGTGCCTACAGTACCTATGTCTGAGGTGTGAAGAAGTGAACAATGGGGGTGATTACAGTCTGAGCCTGAGGTGTGAACACTGCAGGGGGTGAACAATGCAGAGATTAAAAGGTGTGAAAAACACAGGGGATTACATTTTTAAACAACACAGAGAGATTACAGCCTGAATCTAAGGTGAGAACCATGCAGGGGGCCAGTTAATCTCAGTACTGATACCATTTAAAGCTTACACAAAGGTAAGCCATCAAAGCAGCCAGACAGGTGGGGGGCCACACAGAGGGGGGTCGCGGGCCGCATGTGGCCCGCGGGCCGCCAGTTGGACAGCACTGCTTTACCTCATATGAAAAAGTCTTCTGAGCCAAAACATTCTCCATTGGGTTCAGCAGGCATGATTTTCCATTAACCATCACCAGACCCTGGCAGCTGATTTTTCAAATATCCCTCATTGACTAAATGAATCCCCCAGTACTCACAGTCACATCTTCAGTTTTCTGATTTATCTAAAAGCACATCTTATTTTTTGAATCATGTTTTTTTGCTTTTGGTCAATCAGACAGTACTTGCAACAGGGACATTTGTAAGGTACTGTAATTCGTGGATATTATCATTGTTACAGTTTTCCCCTGATAACAGGGATAATATAAAAATACACACACAAAGAATGTAATTGGGAACTAAGAAATGTAAATGTTATCACAGCAATATAACTGGTCTAGAGTAATATAAATGGACAAAGAGGGATATATACACTTAGCTGTGAGTATGGGAAGGAAAAAACACTATAATGGTGCGATTGGGGATTTTTTTGCACATTGCATATTTTATTTGGCTGTGTAAATATCCATAGGCATCTGCAATCCATTTCAGTGAGTGAGGAATGTAGGCACCCACCTCCTACCCGCCCCATACAGGTGTTCATATGGGTTTTTCATTCAATGCTTTTTGGGATTGAAATGATTGCAGAATGAGCACTAAGGGTCAGTTGTGATGCTTGTGAATGCTGCAGCATGTGTTGTTGTGTTGTTCATGGCATGCTGAGTTTTCAGTTCTCCTTCATTGGCTCTGGTAAGCACTGAAGATTGCCCAAGTTCCAGCAGTTATTGAAATGTTCCTTATCACTTTAAACCTTGCTATGAGGCAAGCTGTGATAGTACAGTGGTCTGTCAGCTGGGGCACCTGTCTACCTGTAAAATTGGGTATAGTTATAATAGTAACACAGTTCACACAAGGCTAGTTAATCATAGCAACCAAAAAGATGCTAACAGGTGACCAGTAAATGCTACATTGTAATTGGTTCCTACTGGTTATTAGATCTGATGCAGCTTTTATTACATTTCCCTCAGGTGCACTTTGTTTTAGTGATATTCTTCACGCTTGGCAACTTCAGTCTTCTCAGTGGTCTGTATAAGAAAACTAGCTATCCATAGGTTGATATGGTTGCTGGAACATGAAAAATACTTGTTACCAAATAATGCCTGTGTTTAGCGAACATCATTTTAATTTATATATGCCATGAAATGACCTGTGCATTGTTTGGATATATTAAAATAAAACTGATAACATGTAATTGTTTGCAGCAAAATGTGATATGTAAGCTGAATATTTTTTAGTATCAGAAAAGAAGACCCTGAAGAGTAAAAACAGAACATCAGCAGGTCCTGGGCAGAGGATCACAGCTGCTGTCAGAGGACTTTATGAAGGAAATGGGCAGGATGCTAAATTCAAGCCACAGGTAAGTATTTATATTATGTGCTTAATATATCTATTTGTTTTACTGCAGCAGACAATAATTCTGCATTGTTAATAAAAAATATGATATGACAACTTTTACTTAAATTAGTCCTTTACTGCCTGCTTCAACACAATTGGTAAGTTATCAAGTGTTATTTAGTAGACAGCAATGTGGGCCAAACAACCTGAGGAACAATTGAAGAGGACAGCCATGCTTTGGCATTCATATTATGCACTGTTATTAATATAACCAGCGCATACTTCTGTGTTTGGCCTTAGCCCTATTCATTGCACTAAAGGGTTTACTCTCTTTTAATGTATTTCTTTATTTATAGTGTTTAACTTATAGGGGCTGATTTACTAACCCACGAACGGGTCGAAATGAGTCCGATTGCGTTTTTTTCGTAAAGATCGGTATTTTGCGATTTTTTCGTATGTTTTGTGATTTTTTCGGCGTCTTTACGAATTTTTCGTTACCAATACGATTTTTGCGTAAAAACGCGAGTTTTTCGTAGCCATTACGAAAGTTGCGTAAAATCTTGCGATTTTTCGTAGCGTTAAAACTTGCGCAAAAAGTTGCGCTTTTTTCGTAGCTTTAAAACTTATGCGAAACTTCGCACCTTTTAAGTTTTAACGCTACGAAAAAGGCGCATACTTCTGTGTTTGGCCTTAGCCCTATTCATTGCACTAAAGGGTTTACTCTCTTTTAATGTATTTCTTTATTTATAGTGTTTAACTTATAGGGGCTGATTTACTAACCCACGAACGGGTCGAAATGAGTCCGATTGCGTTTTTTTCGTAAAGATCGGTATTTTGCGATTTTTTCGTATGTTTTGTGATTTTTTCGGCGTCTTTACGAATTTTTCGTTACCAATACGATTTTTGCGTAAAAACGCGAGTTTTTCGTAGCCTTTACGAAAGTTGCGTAAAATCTTGCGATTTTTCCGTAGCGTTAAAACTTACGCGAAAAGTTGCGCCTTTTTCGTAGCGTTAAAACTTAAAAGGTGCGAAGTTTCGCATAAGTTTTAACGCTACGAAAAATCGCAAGATTTTACGCAACTTTCGTAATGGCTACGAAAAACTCGCGTTTTTACGCAAAAATCTTATTGGTAACGAAAAATTCGTAAAGACGCCGAAAACTTACGCAACTTTCGTAAAGGCTACGAAAAACTCGCGTTTTTACGCAAAAATCGTATTGGTAACGAAAAATTCGTAAAGACGCCGAAAAAATCGCAAAACATACGAAAAAGTCGCAAAATGTTCGTTTTCAAGTCGGAACTTTTCCAATTCGGGTCGGATTCGTGGGTTAGTAAATCAGCCCCATAGTGTTCATTTGGGCTCTAGCCTTGCACTTCAAGAATATGGATATATAGAAGACAAGGGCAGAGACCAACACTTCACCCCTTTTCCTGCCTAAAGCTTAGTAGAGAATAAAATAAAGTTGATGCTGCATGAAAATGCTAATAGTTAATATCCAGGCCTGTTGCCATAGTTAGACTATTCTCTATTCATTGAGCTGGTGGGGACTGTTTGGACCTCTGTGTTCTTGAAATGCCAGGTCCTATTTTGAATCCCAGTCCAGGCCTGTTATAGACGTTTTCAATGCACCAAATGATTGTGCATTTTCCAGTGAGTTAGAATGTTTCAGTGAGAAAGTGTTAACGTTCAGTTAGCTCCTCACTATGAAGAGAAAATATGACGTGCAGTGTATATAACAGGACCTGGTAGCAAGGGTGTCTGTTAACCCACTCCATTCTTCCCAAAGGGTTTAATTTTAGAAATTAGTGATTATGAGAATAAAGGAAATAAATGCTGTTTGAAAGAATCTTACACTGAACCCTGCCTATTACATTCCCAGATTTCCCTGCTAACTCTTCCATAATCCATTGTAACTTCTCTGCAAGTTTGTCTGAGTTTGAGGGGGGATTTAAATCACCCTCTCAGCCCTCTGGCAATGGTTGTGTAAGAGAATGGTGGAGCTGTCTTGAGTTGATGTGATGAGGAATAACAGTTCATGAGTAATGTCCCTTCTCTCCAATCTCCTTGTGCATGAAATGCTCCGCACGGCAGATAGAAGGAGAAAGAGAGAGACAGGCGCCTCAATTTCATGCATTCCTGCGTGAGTGATGTCTCTATTCGCAGCTCCAGATGGCGGGTGCTTCCGTGGGGGAGCTAATGATCTAATGATCTGGCATATTTAGGGGAAAACCAATAACAGCGTGTTTAACCTTCAGCTGCAGAAAGCGTCCCATAGCCATCTCTCTGTGGGAGAAACCAGCAGATATCAATTACAGTGCTCGCTGAGCCGATTAGCTGGAATAATCACAATTAGTTTTAAAAAATAATTAAACAGACCCCAGGGCAAATTGAGGGGGAACATAGAAATGATGACATCACAGGCGATACAAGTCTGGTGGGAGGTGTAGCATCCCCAAAAACTAAGATTGGCTTATTAACCCCGTGGTATCCAGTGTGCTGATATTGTTCTGGTACCACTTGCAAAAAAACATCACATTGTTACTTTCATTGGCACAGAACCACAATCCACAAATCACATTATAAAAAAACAGACAAAACAGCCTTTAAAAGTGCAGTAAAGAACTTCCTAATGGTTATCCTGACACTATTATTTCTATGCAAGGCAGGTATATTGCCTTCTGAGCCCAACTACATGAAATTAAATCAATCAGTTGTTGCCTCCTGACAGAAATCTGTCCTGTAAATTCAATCACTTCTTTTATTATAATGTATATGGGCTTCCTTATCTCTGTCAAAATAGATGCTGGCTTATCCCACATTAATTGAGGCCATAGCAGGCTGTGCTTAACCTCCAGAGTTCCTATGTCAATCCAAGTAACACAGACCCCTAAATATTGGGACCATTGTTAACTAGAAAGGGTCTTCATTTAATCATTTCCTAGAAGCCTGGTTGTAAAGTGGATAAATCTAATTAAAATGCTGCGAATATGTAAAATATGGCACTGGTACAGCTTTTGCTAGCGAATTCCATATTACGGCCACTATAACAATATTATAAAGGTATAATAATATATATAATAATATAACAATATACAGCCATGCTCATCTGTGTTAGGAATAGCTTGAAGAATCAGCTTGCTGCCGTCCTTCTGTCCCCTGTAAACTCTAAAACCGGGTACATGAAGGGTAATGAACATTGCTAATCATCTAATTAAGTTCATTAAACATCTTGTGATGGCAAATGCAGGAGCTGACATTATGTATGGCTGCCTTGGATCTTCCTGCCTTTCTGAGACCTAATTAAAATGTAAATGAGCAGAGTGCCAAAGACAGCAGGGGGAGTGGCAGGGAACTTGTAAAGCTGGGGTAGAAATTCTCTTCTGTTATAAGAACTTACAGTTCCTTTATTAGAGGTCAGGGCTGCACTATGCAAAACTCAGTTGGCAGTACCTGTTTCTTATAAAATTAAATCACAGATTTCAATTGCCCAATGTATTTACTGATAGGCAGTTTTATTTGCAGTTTACATGTATTCTTGCTTGATATGTCTCTGCCATCATTACAATCTTTCTAAATTACTACTAAATGCATATATATATATATATATATATATATATATATATATATATATATATATATATATATATATATATATATATATATATATATATATATATATATATATATATATATATATATATATATATATTTATTTATTTTATATATATTCATGCATTTTTGCAGCAAGGGCCTGTCTAGGGGCTGTTACACACTTGAGTTTTTTTATGCATTGAAGTTTAAAAAAGCATGTTTAAACATACCTAAAACATTTTGACGATTCCCTTCTGCTCATGAGCGTTCAGAGTTGCGTCTTATGGCATTTGCATTTCATCGTGTTTTTTCAGACATGCTGTATTTTCTTGCATTCACGAGAAAACAGAATAGAGGGTTGCTTTTAAAGACTGACAAAAGCGTACTTACAAGCAATATGCATTTTTATGCTCAGAATGTGTTTCTAAACACATAAAAATACCCATCTAAGAGCCCTATACTGGATCAGTGCTGCTAATTGCTGCACTGCAGTAAACTAAATGAAACCTCTAGCACCGCTGTTGCTTATTTATTCAGTTTATTGCAAGATTATTGTGTTAAGCATTAAGAGAAGAATTGCAGGTTATTTACATGGTGATGCTAAAGTTTTGGCAACTTACTAGACACAACTAGTGATGAGCGAATTTTTTCAGCAGGCATGGATTCACAGCGAACTTCCACATTTCGCCATTGGCGAATTGTTTTGTAAAACGTCCATGAAAATTCGCAATGGAAAAATTTGTTGGATGGAACTTTTTTGTCGCACATCAAATTTGGCATGGGCGACAAAAAATAGAAGTGGGTGCAAATGCATTTCGAGAATTTTTCACTAGACACAACAAACAACGTGCATTAGAAGCGCATTACAATAAAGAAAAGGTGAAAATATGGTGTTGTATTTCTTAAATTAATAAAACACCAACAAATGCAAGCTTAAAAATGTGACTATAAATGAAGTTATACATTTTGTCCACCAGTGCAAAATGGTGAGCTGATAATAAATCTAAATAAATGTCACGAAAGCCACCACAGACGTACGTGACCAGGCAGGCAGCTGTAAGGGTTAACACATCAACTACACAGTTTTCCGCTAACTCATGCAATCAAACCCCAAACAGCCCCATCCCGCCTAAACTAAATAAACTGCCACCACCGCATTTAAAGGCTGCAAGCACCCAAGCCTAAAGGTTCTATTGCACACTGACACACACTGAGGCAAATCACCCCAGACTTCCTAGCTAAGCACTCTCGCAGACAATGAAAGTTAGTCTACAGACAACACACAACTTTCCAGCAAGCAAACAAAGGGTTAAGCAGACACACTTTCCTTATAACTAGCAAGGGGTTAAAACACATTTACATACACACTCTTCTTAAGGCATAAAGGTTCATTAGAGCACAAAGAAAAAATTATTAAATTTTATATTTAATAATCCAAAGTGGACAGTGCATATATTATATAAAAACAGGGAATGTTACAAAAAGACATACATGTTGCAAAACAGTTATAAAATAAAAAGAGATAAAAATGCAGAAACCTACATACATCCCCAATTGAATGATCCTATGTAATTCCTGTTTCCGGGGGGATGGAGAAATAGCGACATATACCTCCTGAGCAGCTCGGTCCCCAAAGGCATTTGTCTGGGCCATTGATATACAGTTCACAAGGTTCACACCCCCAGTTTACAAAGTTCACGCCCCCGATCAAATGAGAAAGGTGAGGGCGGGTCACCATTTGGTAACTGGCCGTTCTGTTGACATTTTTATTTTCCAGCTATCCTTAAATACTTATGGGTATTCACCAGAATTATAGAACCATGTGCATTATGTGGGAAATGGAATTCTCTTTTCATAGACACCAGGCCTAACCCATATTATTCTGGTTTTATCAGTTAATCCCACAATGGATCATCATAACACGGGAGTGTTTGGAGTCTGTGGGGAGCCCTAGCTACAAGCTAATGACTGGGCGCCATGATTTTTATCTTTAGTAAAAGGTATTTATTTTATGGGCCTAAGAAATATTAGCTAAGAATCTTCTAAGAAGAGACAGACCCCCACTGTAGCACAGGTATGATAATTTGGTTACCCTTGTTGAATAATTCTGGCACTTCACACCTCACCAGTCAGCTCAACTTCAGTGTCATTTAGGGGGTATTTGTGAATTACCCCCTACTGTGAGGGGTTTACTTCAATTGTGGATTCCAAACAGACTTCTAAATTGAAAACTTAACCCTTTACTCCTGGGTCTAACACGACAATAAATAAAAACAAAACAACTCTATAGAAGTAGAGCAAGACATTGGATTCAGGTTACTTGATAGCATTCCTGAAGAACTATATATGGCTTCTGTCTCCTAAAAAACTATTATGGGACACATAGCCACACACAGCCCATCCAGCTGGTAAAATACTAACTAGGTGGCAACCATAACAGAAGATACACTCTAACCTGCATAACAACCAGCATTATCTTTATATTCCTTCTCAGGGGTCATTTTTTAATGTATTCACTTAATTTTTTAGGAAGCTGCTTCCTCTCTGAATGAATGCAGGAGAATAGCACAAGACTTATTTGAATGTCTGTACAGAGATAATCAAGAGGTAATGCAAATTTTGTGTGAAACACAAGTCATGTCCTTGGACTCGAGTTTGGTAAACTCAATTTCTAGACCACCTCCCCCAAAACCCCAATTATACATGTATCTCAAATTGGGTGGAAAGGCTAAGCCTTGATCTGTTAACATAAGATACCTAATTAGAGTGCACCCAGGTTTTTATTTATGCAAAAAAATGTCAGTTTAGCGAAAGAAAAAAATTTACAATTGTGTATCTCTTCCTATAAATATGCATAGAAAAACTGCAAAACAATTTATCCTCATTACTGGATGAATAGCATTTCTCATATGCATACACATATGCCTACTTTTGATGCTAGTGTTGTACATCAACAATAAACATAAATTAATACAATGTAAGGTGATTTACCCTTGAAAGAAAAAATTGGTATTGTTTTCATGAATTCTTACAATTTCCCTGCAACACCATAACTAAACTGAAAGTGTTGCAGATGTATAAAAGGAAGGAAGCTCAGAAAACTTCATAAAGACTAAGTTCCCTAATGTTCGATAGTGAAAACTCCCAGCATCCCTCATACCTGCCTATAAAGATTATAGTATTCTACAAATAAATAATTAATGTCTCTTTTACTGTAAGTCTAATATGGACCAATATGAAAGTGAAAACAAATTACCAATACTTTAGGGAAAATGAACAACTTTATTTGAATGCAATCTGCATATATTGTTAAGACAAAACGAGCCCTGTTAATCATTTCCATGGTAAAGTAGACATTGCACTTTAAACTAACAACCATTTACTTACTTTACCACCTCATTTTGTGTGATTAAAAGTTTTTTTGCGCTTTATTCTAGCCTACAGGTTTTATTATATTTAATCTGGATTGTCTTAAACAGATACAGCAATGTCAATATATGGCTGCCTGCAGGGACTGGTCCGAGCAAGAGCAAGAGTTGCTCTCAGAAGTTGGAGTCTGGGGGTTGCTTCAGAATCACACTGAGCACAAGTGGGAATTGAGTCCTAGTGAGGGTCCATGGCATATCAGAAAAAGGATGCAGCCATTTCAAAGAAAACTGGAAATACTGGTATATATATATATATATATATATATATGTATATGCATTCCTAATATGTTACTTAGAACCTACCTGCCAAGATAGAGTTTCTCTGAGTGGAAATATATTTCTCTAGTGTGTAAACGAGAGAAGGTAAGTCACCATCTTTTTCTTGGAACTCCTCAATTACAGAAAGAGGATGTAGTCCAGTGTTTTTGGGTGAATTCCCTAGTGAACAGCATGCTCTGAGCAAGGAAGCCTTAGAAGAATCTTAATTGGGACTAAGGGATACCATGAAGGAGGACTTGGTAGATAAAGGAAAATCCTCTATCCTGTAAGTTCTCTATGATTGCAGGATAGTCAGCGTATTTAAAGAATTGATTTGGCTCATTTGAGGAATGTGAGTGAGTAATCCACCAGCCTAGGGACTCTATGCATTTAAATGATTATCTTCGTAGCCCAGTAATTAGGCTTTATATAATGTCTGTATTTGAAACCAATGTGTAAAATACTGTAACCAAAAAGCCATTTATTTACTCTAAATAATTAATCTATAACAACACCTCTTCTTGTTGATAAATTGTTATTGACTGATTCATTTGATATATTACATTTAAGGGGTTAGAAGTTTAATTGTGATCTGTCCTGGGTAAATATTATATGATTAAATGAATAGATAGATACTGTAGATAGATAGATAGATAGATAGAGAGATAGATAGACATTATAGTTAAAGCTCATCATGTGTATAAATCATTTTTTAAAAAAAGGCTAAGTAGATTATTTACAACAATATATGATGTAAAAATGTCAGCACAAGTGAAAGAAGCATACAGCTACAGTGTCTTCTGGCCTTCTGTCAAGACTTGTGAAATACAACTACAGTACAGTTGTTAGGATTGTAGGGTGAGTTGTTGGTTGGCTGGCGAGGAATCAGTTAATATGCACTGGCCACGCAGCCTATCAGAGTCAGACACAGGTTTCTTAATTGTGTGCACTCCCCTTTGCCAGTTCAATAAAATCGCTCACACAGCTAGTACCTTTACAAACCTTCAGCAATTTGTGAGCCGAGCTGTGAGTTGTTACAATACTTTCAAAAAGTCAGCCTAGTAGCTATTGTGCTGACGAGTTACAGACTTGTTACTTTGTTTGTAAGCCAGCAGCTGCACCAGGGAGCTGAACTGTGTGTTGTTACAATAGTTTCAAAACCAGTCTAGCAGCTATCCTGCTGAAAACAAGTCAGACTTGTTACTTTGTTCTGGGTCTCATGCAAGGGGCATCCAGTAATAGTTTAATTTTTGCTATATGATATCAGCAAAAGATCGGAGGTAGTAGAAGATTGTGGTCATACTTGTTACATTGTTCCGGGTCTCATGCAAGGGGAATCCAGTAATAGTTTAATTTTTGCTATATGATATCAACAAAAGATTGGAGGTAGTAGAAGATTGTGGTTATACTTGTTACTTTGTTCTGGGTCTCATGCAAGGGGAATCCAGTAATAGTTCAGCAAAAGGACGGAGGTAGTAGAAGATTGTGATCAGTTTCATTTAGCAATGGTACAGATAAGGAAAATTGTAAATCCCCTGATTTTAAAGGAGAAGGAAAGTCATTTTGAACACTATATTTATTCTGCAGAATCATACCTGAAAAAGTTGTTATAGGTCAGATCACACATTCCTAAGGGTGGTGGGGTGGAAGTATTATAAATTCTTATGGGAGAAGGGAGCTGGAGAGGGGAGAGAACTGGGCAGCTCTGGCCCCAGGAATGAAGGATTTTTCTGAGACAGGAAGTCAGAACATGTTTACAAAAAAGGAGACAAGAAATCCTGTGCTTCTTTTGATAGAGGACTCAGTGCAGCTTTTCTGTGAGTGCTTATGGCTGTACTTACATAGACATTTCTGATAAAGTTTACTTAGATTTAACCTTTATTTAAGTTTCCCCGCATTTTATTCTTTTTTTTAACATTTTACTTGACTTGACACCATTTCTTTTCTGGCCCCTTAAAAAATGTAAACTAGGGGTTCTACTGCATAATGGAAAGAGACTTTCCATCTTTCCATTTGAAAACTGTTCAATAAGGTTTAATTAGTTTTGCTATTTGAATAGGGTGGCAATGTTTAGTTGTGTATTTTAGGTATTCCATACTGGTTTATAACATAATGTGCATAAATTCTTATATAAACCTACACAAACTTTTCAGTGAGTGAAGCCATGTAAGCACCCTTTATAGCTTATGTATGATGTTTGTATGATAATTGGTATTTTATGCTATTGCTATGCTAATGATTCCTCTGTCCACTAAAACCACAATCTCAATTCACAAAACCTTGTGAATGAAATACTGTATACAGAACTCCTTTCTATAAATACTATCCTTTTACTGCAAGAGCAGATGATTTTATACTTCATGTATTTTTCAGAAATGTAATTATATGAATGCACTGGACACCTTAGATACAGTTTTTATTTTGTTATTTCAGAGTGCCACGGAAACAGGAGTGACTTCTCTTTTGGGAGAGATACATAAAGGTAAAAACTTAAGATTATTTTATATAAGCCTAGTTTTCCAGCACCCAAAATGTGCTCAAAAAGTCACCCTCGGCTTTAGCTCATCTGCAGTTGAAAAGCCAGTACAACTACTTATTGGTCTTATGTGGTTGGTGTGTAGGGATATCACAATAGTGTGTTTGTGTGTGTGTGCTTTATACTAAATCTATATGGGGAAGTTAAAACTGTAAACATGTAAAGTAACAAATACTTTTTCAAAAAGCCAAAACTATTGTATTCAGAAACTTTGAGTTACCTTCAAAATGGTTAATCATAATTGATTTGGACAGATTCTAAGTAGCTACCTGGGATTAACAGCCTGCTAATATGAGCTGTATTGGGCTATGTTCCAAGGTCTTGATACAATTTTATTGATTTTTTTGGTGTGTGCCCTCCCCCTATTATGTTGTGTATAAATATATACTGTATATATATATATATATATATATATATATATATGTTTGGACCAGAATAAGTATTAAAAACAACAAAATGTCTTTATTTCACATACCACTTGTGTCCAACATTTTGGTTTATCCATCACAGTGACATCATTAACAGTAATTGTGTTGGGTTGAAAACCTCAACATACTGTTCTTCGACTTTGGCTTATTCTTCCGCTTCTTCTTCTTGTACTTCTTCTTCTTATCCCCCCCATTTTCTAAACGCTACTCCTCCTACAGTTTTAGGGGTACAACACCCAAACTCCCCACACTTCTTCGCCCTATAGCGCTTTTCTAAGTGATCCGGCCCCCCGTCTTTTTGTGGCGCCGCTCCGAACCCCCCAATTTTTCCATTGACTTTGACAGGGAAAACTACACCGCCCCAAACTTGAATAACATAATAATGGGGTCACCCCGAATGAAACAGCAACATTTGTTGGATGAACCCAGAGTGGTAGGGGCCAGCAACAGCCAATCAAATTTCACCCATTGACTTTAATGGGGAAATTGAAACTGCTGCCAATCTTACAGCTTTGAGGTTGCACTCCCCAAACTTGAATCACACAGTCATGGGGTCAGCCTGAATGAATTGCAGGATGCCCAAAAGTGGGCAGAACTGTGAACAGCCAATCAGATTTTACCTATTGACTTGTGGAACTCCAACCTGCTGCCATTCTCACAGTAATAACACCGGGGTCCCCAAACTTTGCAGGGTTAGGCACCAGGAAACTTTGGTTCAAGGTAAGAAAAAGTGGGTGGAGCCACCAACAGCCAATCAGAGTTTATCTATTGACTTTCAATGGGGAAATCCAACCTGCTGCCATTCTCACAGAATTAACACCAGGGTCCCCAAACTTTTCACAGTTGGTCACTAGGGGACTGCAGTTTTAGTTTTGAAAAGTGGGCGGAGCCACCAACAACCAATTAGATTTCACCTATTGATTTTTATTGGTTTGTTTCCAGGGTTCCCAAATTTTGCATAGTCAGACACTGGGTGACTACGCATTTAAGGTTTTTTTGTAAGTGGGTGGAGCCACCAACAGCCAATCAGATTTTCCTATTGACTTTAAATGGGGAAATTCAGCCTCCTGCCATTCTCACATTATTAACCCCAGGGTCCCCAAACTTTTCACAGTTGGTCACTAGGGGACTGCAGTTTTAGTTTTGAAAAAGTGGGCAGGCCGCCAATCACATTTCTTTCATTGTTTTCAGTGGGGAAATTTTAAATGCTGCCATTCTCACATGCTTAATATCAGGGCCCCCAAATTTGCACAGTTTGTCACTGGGTGACTATGTTCCAAGTTTAGAAAAGTGGGCATGGCCAACAACAACCAATCAGATTTCACCTATACACTTCATATGTTTAAATTTAAACTGCTACCATTCTTTAAATATTAATACTAAGGTCTCCAAACTTTGCAGAGCTAGTCACCTGGTAATTGCGGTTCAGAGTTAGAAAAAGTGGGTGAAGCCACCAACAGCCAATCAGATTTTAACTATTGATTTTCAATGGGGAAATTCAACCTGCTGCCATTCTCACAGTATAAACACCAGGGTCACTAGGGGACTGCAGTTTTAGGTTTTAAAAAGTGGGTGGAGCCACCAACAGCCAATCAGACTTCACCTATTGATTTTTTTTGTATTTAAATTTAAAATGCTGCTTTTCTCACACTATTTATGTCAGGGTTACCAAACTTTGCACAGTCAGTCACTGACTGACTATATATTCTGGGTTAGAACAAGTGAGAGGGGCCACCAACAGCAAATCCATTTCCACCCCTTAGATTTCATTGGTTTATATTTAAACTGATGCCATTATTTAAATATTAATTCCAGGGTTGTTAAAGTTTCCAGAGTTAGTGACTGGCTATTTGCCATTCAAAGTTAGAAAAAAGTGGGCGGAGCCTACAATAACATTTCAATGGGGAAGTGTAAAATGCTGTCAGTCTCACAATTTTTATGCCTGAGTCTCCAAAATTTGCAAAGTTGGTCACTGGGGGACTGCAGTTCAAAAATAGGAAAAGTGGGTTGGGCCACTAACAGCCAATTAGATTTCATCCATTGAATTTTATTGGTTTAAATTTAAAATGCTGCCGTTCTTTAACTATTAATCCTAGGGTCCCTAAACTTTGCAGAGTTAGTTACTGGGTAACTGCAGTTCCAGGTTAGAAAAAGGGGGTGGAGCCACCAACCGCCAATCAGATGTCACTCATTGACTTTCAGTGGGGAAAGTTAAATTGCTTCCATTCAGACACTATTAAAACCAGGGTCCCCAAACTTTGCACAGTGGTTTTTACTATATAACTGTGGTCCAAGGTCAGAGAAAGTGGGCAGAGTTGAAAAAGTGCAGTATGTTTAAAAGCAATCATGTTTTTGCGCAGGGCAGGGGAGAATCAGATCATGTCTTCCAATATCCCTGTCAGTGCACAAATATGGAAATAAAATACATAGTCAGGTTATTCAAAGGAAACAACTCAATGGAAAAGTTTTGTTTAGTACTCTGGGTTTCACTGTTTGTAGTTTGTGGATCCATCGTGCCTTATATTGCAGTAATAACTTATGGCTGTCACCCCCTACCTTCAGAGGGAGGAATATGGTCAGTGACCCAAATTGTGGTTTATGTCAGCATGGGCAATATTTTACGTCTAAAATTACTAATCTTTACAAATTGCGCTATCTTAGTGACATAACATCATTAAGTTTTTCCTTTAAAGAAGGAAACATATAAAAACACAGTCACATATTAGGACACCCAGCTCCAGGGAAATGTATTGGACTCACTGGGGCCCCTGGGACCAGCTCCTACTAGTTATAACTCACAAAAACATTGTTTGCACAAAAACATTTTGCTTTTAAACATACTGCATTTCACTCCATTTTTTACCACTAGGAGGCATTGTGATTAGCTTTTGTTCCTTCATGATTGCATATGCTAATTATGGTTGATGATGTCACTACAATGTAGTTTTGCTGCCAAATCATGTTGAAAACACCACATATTTAATTGGAGATTTGAGGAGGAATGTAATAAAAGTCAGAATGAATAAAAAATTCACACAGATAAGAATAAAAATTCACATTTAGCAATGTAATAATCTTTATTAGTCAGTTATTGCATTGAGAATTATTAAGGCATGCTTGAAAGTGGCATGATCTTTTGGAGCAAATTAAACTTTTTCATTAAGAAGATTCTTACATGCATTGTACACTGGTGCAAACTATAAAATTCACAAACTTTCTTCCACTGCCGGAAGTGGTCACCAAACAGTTTCCACATTTACAAAAGCTATTTTTTTGTGCAAAGGTATACATATAATTTTTCTGTTACCAATTTTTAATATATTCCCCCTTGGTGTTTGGGTTTTTCCTGCATAGTAAGCTTTTGCAGAATGTGGATTGGAATAATATGTGAGTTAAAATTTTGCGACATACAATGTCCCAGTCTGTAAATTAAATATGTAGTATAGATGATGATATATCACTGCAATGTGCACAGCTGCATGTGTTAAATTTTTCACGAACTAGTCCCTGCCCAGTTTACAATTAAATTTTTGGTACTTGGTGCATAAACAGATTAAATGGCTTGCCAAAGAAATTAAGCAGCTGGTACTGGGATTTGATCCAAACATACCTATTTTAAAAGTTACCCAACACATAAACATATTAAGTGTACATTATCTGGATAATAATGACAGGCTCAGTTCCATAAAATGGGCAAATGAAAAATGTAAAGATATCTCCCTCTCCAAATTTTCTGTTATTGTTTTTTTTTTTATTACTTATTTACTTTTAAGTGAAATTAGATATTATAAAGTAGATTCATAAACAACACAGTAGATGCCTTTACTGCTCTTGGGGCCTAAGCCTGATATTGTTTGTTGATTCAGTGATATTCATTTAAAGCCCTTCTTTCCAGCAGTCGCATCTTGTATCTGGTGTTACACAAGCTTGATTCTCTGAGAAAATCTCAGGCACCATGATGCTTCTTTGGAACTGTAAAAAGTTTGACCCTGCAAAAGTCAGACTTTTTTTTATTTTATTTCACTTATGGTACTGATAAACATGGTTCACTGCAAAACAAAAATGTATTTTTTTTTAATTAATGACTACAAATTATTATGACAAGTGAATGATTCTGTGGATTCAGTGAACCTTGTTGGCACCTGATGCTTTATGTTTTTTAAAGGAACCCAGATGAGGCTGAATGAACAAATGAGCGATGGGACAAGCATAACCTTCTTTCCAACTCTGCCAGATAACCCAAAATGTTCACATACATGCACTATATGTCCAGAGAGACTTAATGTGCTGCGGGAATTTCCAGAGAAAGAAAAAGTGAGTCTCAGAAATTATATATATTTGTGAAAAAAATGTATGTATCTTGTATGTATGTGTATCTTTATTTATAAAGCGCTACTTATGTATGCAGCACTGTACAGTAGAATACATTGATACAAACAGGGGGTTATTACGATAATAATAGATAAATAAGGACTTTAGCAGGGGAAGGGCCTGAACTCTCCTGGATGAGAGGAGGAGAATTCTGCTAGCCTTGAGCCTATGATTAAGTACCCTCAATGGTACAAAATGCGTAAGGCTTCTTTATAGCATGTATGTGTATTAAAATAAAGTACTTATGATTTTACTTCAATTTTGAGCTTCTACTCTACTTCTTTGGACTTCCCGAGTGCCTGCCTTTCCTACTGATTGAGAATTCTGGCAGCACTATTTAATATAGACTGTATTGAGAAGAGATGGGAGTTAGGGAGGCCGGTTAGTAGCAGGTTAGAGTAGTCAAGTCGGGATAGGATGAGAGCATGCATGAGCATCCTAGCTGTTGTACTGGAAAGAAAGGGACAGATTTTGGCAATATTGCGTAAGAAAAAGTTACAGGTTTTGACAGTGCTGTTAATATGGTCAGAGAAGGAGAGACAGGAGTCAAAGATCACCCCCAAACAATGCACCAAATCGACAGGGTTGATGAGGGTGCCATCAATAGGGATAGTAAAGGGTGTGGGTAGGACCAGGCTTAGGTGGAAACAGAGCCGGATTTCAAAACCGGCTGCCCCCGGTCGCACCCCCCCCCACAAGTGCGCATGCGCGAAGAGGGGTGGTTTTAGGGGCGCGCGTGCGCATGCGCAAACAGCGGGGGCGGGCGGTAGGGGTTGGGGATCCAAGCGGCCATGCGCCGTAGGCCAAACTAGCATACGGAGCATTGGGGAGAAGTCCCCATTGCTCCGTATGGGAACACAAATTTTTAAATTTTGGTGCGGTAGGGCGGCATGCCGCCCCCAGGTTTCTGCCGCCCTAGGCCCGGGCCTTTGTGGCCTCTCCACAAATCCGGGCCTGGGCAGAAAGATCATTAGTTCAGTTTTTGTTAGGTTCAGTTTGAGGTGGCATTGGTTCATCCAATTGGAGATAGCTAGGAGGCAGTTAGAGATTTGAGTTTCACTTTCAACGGTTAATGAAGGGGTCGAAAAATAAATTTAAATATCATCTGTATGCTGATGATATCCAAAGCCAAATGAACTGATAAGATCTCCCAAAGACAGCGTGTAGAGGGAGAACAACAACGGCCCAAGTACAAAGCCTTGGGGTACCCCCACATTAAGAGGAACTGTAAATTAGGTTTTGTTAGCATAGGAGACAGTGAATGAGTGGTTAGAGAGGTAAGAAAAGATCCAGGATGCAGCCTGACGGATACCAATGAAGTGCAGAATTTGCATCAGGAGGGAGTGGTCGACCATATCAAACGCGGCCGATAGATTGAGGAGGATTAAAGTGACCTATGGCTTTGGCAAGCTAAAGATCATTTGTAATTCTGCACAGCGCTGTCTCAGTAGAGTGCCCAGGCCAAAAACCAGATTGCAGAGGGTCCATTAAATTATTATAAGAGAGCAAGTGGTGAGCGGAGCTGACAATAGATGCCGGGAGACTTCGGAGACAGTTACAGAACCAAAAGAGCTAAGACATACAGAAGGGGGCTGAGGAAGGAGGAACTGGTTTGTATTAGTAGATGGGGGAATCTGATTGAAGATGGACACTTTGTTCATGAAGAAATCAGCAAAGTCATGGGGAGAGTGCATAAAGTTAGGTGATGGAGTCTGTGAAGGACGCAGAAGGGTATTGAATATAGAAAACAGGCGTCACGGGTTGGATTTATTATTTTTTATAAGGTTATTGTAGTAATCCTGTTTAGCCTTTGACAAGGCAGAGTTAAGGCAGGCCAGTTGGAATTTATAATGGATAAAGTCCGCATGCGTACGTGATTTCCTCCACATACGTTCTGCAGACCTCGCACAGGAGCGTAAGAATTTGGTGTGCACACGCTTAGGCTGAAGGGGTGCAAATGAGTCAATGGTGGAGGCTAGTATGCTGTTGTACTTGCTAACCAGGGTATCAGGGTCAGACATCTCGTTAAAAGAGGAGAGACTGGACCTGAAAGAGTGAGCTAAGGCCGGGAGGTCTACGTCACGTATATATAATGTTTAGTAACTTAGAAAAGTGCTGGAAAAACTGATTTACGTATTTTCAGAAAGCATTTTGATTGTTTTTCTTGTGTAGGTAATTGTATTTCCCGTTATTTATATGTTTTTTCTCCTTATTGTCTGTTACAGTGCAGCAGTCCTGATATTCTTTTTGGCTGAATTATTAATATCTTTAAATCAAAGTATTTTTTAACAGCAGTCACAGACTCTGAAATCCTTTGTTCACATTATTATTATTATTATCAGCCCATATAGTGCTCACATATTCCTATCTCCCAGTTGAGGTTAACATGGTTACATGGTTAACTTCATGTAATTGTTATTTCGTTTAAATGGCAACATTGCACTGCAAATGCTTGTATTTTTACCAGCACTTACTGCAGAAAAAAAATATTTTGTCATTGCCATCTGATATTTCCTTCCACGTTAAATCTTTTGTGGAAACTGTTTTCAAATTGTTTATTTGCTGTATTGAAGGTTGTATTTGAAATTGAAATACAAATGATAAAGCAAAAAATATATACTGCATACAGAGCCAGAAGTTGGAGGAGGATGAGGCATTACAGTTGGTCCTTTTGTCATTTCCAACTGATGCTTAATTTCAATATATGTCAAAAAACATTTATATAAGGTCTGAGAGATAATAAATATGTAAAAAGATTTTGCTGTTGGGCTGAGAAACATTTAGGGGCAGATTTATCAAAATGGGAGTTTAGAGCTTAATACATAAAATACATAAAAAAATCCCCTTTCACCCATTGATAAATATGCTTCTGAAAATCCAATAGGAATGAATAGAAAGTGGGTAAGTTTTTATGTCTAAACTCACATTTTGATAAATCTGCCCCCTAGTGTTACCACTGAATAAATCCCTGGATAAATCCCTCTGTATTAAAGGCTGTCACCATGAAAGTTGAAGATGTGTAAAGTATTCGGCTATTTTCATAAGTAAAGAGTTCTCCTGCTGAGAATGGGGTCATGTATATTCAGGAACAAGCTTATCTTACTGTTCTTGTAATTGTTATATGTCAGCCTGAGGCAGGATCGCTCTGTGCTAGTCATTCACAGCAGCAAATGGTAAGAGTGCAGGGAGCCTGTTATACACAGCAGGCCTTGTGTCAGACTGCTGTTAATGTTCTCTGTGTGTAACAGACTGTTCAACATAATGGCAGACTATGTCTAATACAGATGGTTTTGCACACTTTTGTTATTTTACAAAAACAGCTACAGCTTCAATGTGCACATTTTTGCTAATATAAACTGCAAATGCCCATTATGTGCTATCAGTTATGTGCCTCATTTATTTATGTGTAAAAATCATTGCAATTGGCTGATTTTCTCCCAAATAATGCCAAAATATTTAGAAACTTTTAAAGTGCAACTAGATGGCAGACCTCTGGCTGGCTTTAACCCCGTCATCAATTGGCTTTGGGTATCTTTCTCAGCACTCCCACTGGAATATGCCACAAGTGTACAGTGGTGGTTGGGGGGAATTAATATAAATATAAGGCAGACAATCATGTTTTCCTGTCCTTCCGCATGGCAGTGGGCACTAATAGGTTAACCCCCCCCGCAATGCGGAATGACAGGAAGACCAATAAAAACAATCTTCCCTCCCCCTACCTCATCTCTTTTTTCCTGTCCTCGCATCGGACCGTACCCCCGTGTATTCCGGTGGGGATCTTCCTCTCTCTGCCCCACTGAAGCTGCCGGTTCAAGTTAGCCATGGATGTCCGGGACAGGCATGAAGGATTGGTTTAAAGAATCCATGGCTAAGTCAGTGAAGGACTTAGTAGGCACGGTGACGGAAAGTGTTCTGCATAAAGTGTCTTTGTCTACAGCTGGAGTGAAGCCTATAAGTGAAGAAGCCTTGCAACTTCAGCAGCCAGCATCCTTACACAGTCAGTCGGATAGTTCAGATCAGGAAGAACTTATAGTTCTAGATGAAGAAAATACATTTGATACTGATATGGTGGAGCCGCTGATTAAGGCTATGCGTAAAGTGTTGGACCTGGAGGATCCTGAACAAGAGGCAAAACAGGATAAGATGTTTAAAGCTTCCTCTAAAAAGGCTTTGGTTTTTCCCGTACATGAAGTTTTGGGAAATTTGGTCAAAGAGGAGTGGAATACTGCAGACAAGAAATTTTTCATATCTAGAAGATTCAAAAGAATGTACCCTTACGCAAAGAGTGATGTGAGTCGCTGGACTAATCCACCTAAGGTAGACGCGGCGATCACTCGGGTGGCCCGTAAAACCACTCTACCAGTGGATGAGGGTGTGTCCCTTAAGGATCCTGTGGAAAGGAGACAGGATACGGTAATGAAGAAAGCTTACTCAGTCTCAGGTCTGCTGTGTAAACCTTCAATTGGAGTCACATGTGTGGCCAAAGCAGCTAAGATATGGCTGCAAGAGCTGGAGAGCCAGCTTCAAAGTGGAGCAGACAAAGATGAACTAATCCACACTGTGGATGATCTTAAGGTAGCAGTGGATTACATTACTGAGGCTTCGATGGATACGCTAAAGTTAGCAGCTAGGAACATGGGATACGCAGTAGCTGCTAGAAGGATGTTATGGTTAAAACATTGGCAAGCTGACACCCCCTTCCAAGTTTAATCTCTGTGCGCTTCCTTTTGAAGGTGACTTGCTTTTTGGTCCGAAGCTAGACAGCATTATTTCTAAGGCTTCGGCAGGCAAAAGCTCTTTCTTGCCGCAAGAATGGAGGGAAAAACGTCAGCCTGGCAGGACGGATAGACAGTCCTTTAAGGAGACAAAGGCTTACAGGCCGGGAAGGCCATATAGCAGACAGCCCTTTTGGAGGAGTCGATTGCAGAATCAGGGCAAGAAGGACTCCAAACAAGAAAAACCTAAGTTGTTCTGATGGTGTCGGTGCCCAGCAGTCACCAGTAGGGGCAAGATTGCTCCAATTTCAGGCTGCCTGGGCAAACACCACATTAGACAAATGGGTGTTAGAGGTAATTTCTCGAGGCTATCACTTGGAGTTTGTGAGGAAACCAAGCAGAGATATTTTTCGGATTTCAAGCTGGCCAAGAACTTTAGAAGCATGTTCGGCAATGGCAAACATCATATCAGACCTCATATTAAAAAAAGTAATCTCGGCAGTGCCAAAAAATCAAAGAAGACAAGGAATCTACTCCCCTTATTCCTTTAGAAGGAAAACGTCGGGAGAATTTTGTGCTATCCTGGATCTCAGATATTTGAACAGATTCTTGAAAGTGAAATCGTTCAAAATGGAGACGCTGAAGGTTATTGGCCAAAGTTTGTGTCAGGACGATTGGTTGGTGAAGATCGACCTTCGGGATGCGTATCTTCACGTTCCCATTGGTATAGCCCACCATAAATTTCTCCGGTTTTCAGTGCTGGGGAATCATTATCAATATCGAGCCCTGCCGTTTGGACTAGCGTCTTCTCCAAGAACATTTTCGAAGGTTTTAGCTCCGGTGATAGCCCGTCTACGTCTGCAAGGGGTGCAAATCTTCAGCTATCTGGACGATCTGTTGTTAAAAGCACCAAGCGGGCAGGAGCTGAATCGACATCTACAACTGGCATTGATGGTATTAACAGAACATGGATGGTTAGTAAATCACCAAAAGTCCCAGTTGATACCAACGCAACAGATAGTATTTTTAGGAATTTGCATAGATACTCGTCGGATGAAATTCTTTCTCCCACAGAACAAGGTGGAGGATATTGTGCATCTTGTCCGCAGTTTGATGAAGTTCAAAGTTACGACGGCCCAGTTATGCCAACAGCTGTTGGGGAAATTGGTAGCAACAAAGGAGGCTGTCAATTGGGCAATGATCCATCTTCGTCCCTTACAGTTCGAGTTCCTGCGACAGTGGGACAGAGGGAAGCAACATCAACAGCTTAACCTGGTGGTTGAACCAGGGGAATCTAATACAAGGCCCATCGTGGAAAATAGTGACCACGGATGCCAGCAGCATTGGTTGGGGAGCCCATACTGGTCATATGATGGGACAAGGGTATTGGCCTCCAAAGGCGGTGACATGGTCATCGAATTTCAGGGAACTGAGTGCAGTGCTTCAGGCTTTGCACGGGTTCGAACAGTCTCTCCAGGGGTCAGCGATCTTAGTCCAATCCGACAACTTGACAACAGTAAGCTACATCAAGAAGCAGGGAGGCACACGCAGCAGAAGGCTGTTGGAGCTAACTCTTCAAATCTTCAAATGGGCAGAAGTCAATCTGGTGGATCTTTCGGCGTCCTATATCCCAGGGCACCAGAATATTTGGGCGGACAGACTGAGTCGAGAGAACCTCCATCCAGGGGAATGGGAGCTGTCTCAACAGATGTTCCGGTTTCTGGTGAATCTTTGGGGGGTTCCCCAAATAGACCTTATGGCTACGATCAAGAACAGGAAAGTCAAAGCTTTTTGTTCACGGTTCCCAGAAAAACAAGCACTGTTCTGGGATGCATTCAGTCAGGAATGGAAGTTCGACCTGGCTTACATATTTCCTCCTTTCCCGCTTATTCCCAGAGTATTGGAGAAGATCCAGGCAGACCAAGCCACACTCATAGCAGTGTTACCATGGTGGCCAAGGAGGCCTTGGTTCACGCAGCTATTCTCAATGGCAATAGCCAAACCTGTCAGGCTACCGTATTGTCAGAAGATGCTGACTCAAGGCAAGAGGTGGCATCCGAACCCTCGCAGCTGGGCTTTGACGGGGTGGCTTTTGAGCGGCAAGAACTGACTAGATTGGGTTTGCTGGACTCTTCTGTCCACACATTGTTAGCCTCAAGGAAGCCAACTACTGAACACACTTATCACAGAATTTGGGAGAAGTTCAGGGAGTGGTGTTTGCAGTCTGCAGTCTCCTTTTCTTCACCTTCTGAGTCGACAATAGTAAATTTTCTTCAGTCAGGCTTGGAGAAGGATCTTAGTCTTGCCACGCTGAAAGTACAAATATGCAGCTTTGTCAGCGCTGACTAAAGTTAAGTGGGCTGACCAGCCGCTGGTGTCCAGATTTCTTCAAGGGGTGAAAAGGCTAAAACCGCAGGTTAGGCCGGTGGTGCCATCCTGGGACTTAAACTTAGTTCTTCAGGCTCTTGTGGAACCACCGTTTGAGCCGCTGGAGTCCATTCCTCTGGAATTGCTGTCAATGAAGGCAGCTTTCCTCATTGCGATAACATCAGCAAGAAGAGTGGTTGAAATCCAAGCACTGTTGAGAAGTGACCTGTATCTGAAGATACACCAGGACAAAGTGGTGTTAAGACTATCGGAGAAGTTCCTCCCTAAAGTAGTTTCATCCTTCCATGCCAGTAGGGAAGTTGTTTTGCCAGCATTTTTTCCCAACCCCTCTAATGAGGAGGAAACTAAATGGCATAAACTGGACTTAGTGAGGTGCATTTCAATTTACTTGAGTAGAACAGAGGAATTCAGGAAATGTGACAACCTTCTCCTCCTCTTCAAAGGACCAGCTATTGGTAATCAAGCTTCAAAGCGTACTATCGCGAGATGGATTACTGGCTGCATCAAGAAAGCGTATCAGCTCAGGTCTTTGCAGGCTCCTCCAGTTAAGGCTCATTCTACCAGAGCGGTGGCAACGTCTTGGACTTTCAGAGCTCAAGCTACTCCGGAGGAAATTTGCAATGCTGCTGCATGGTCCTCAGTGTCGACTTTTTGTCGATTCTATAAATTGGACATTTTTGCGGCCGAGAAGGCTTCTTTTGGACATAAAGTCCTTTCTTCTGTTGTGTCAATCTAATAAATGTAGCAAACTCCCTCCCGGCTTTGTAGTTACTGCTGGGGCATGTCCCATTAGTGCCCACTGCCATGCGGAAGGACAGGAAAAGGGGAAAATTTTATCCAACTTACCGTAATTTTCCTTTCCTGGACTGAAGCATGGCAGTGGGCATATTTTCCCTCCCCATTTGCTAATTGCCGAAGCTCGGACATTGTAAGAGATGAGGTAGGGGGAGGGAAGATTGTTTTTATTGGTCTTCCTGTCATTCCGCATTGCGGGGGGGTTAACCCATTAGTGCCCACTGCCATGCTTCAGTCCAGGAAAGGAAAATTACAGTAAGTTGGATAAAATTTTCCCCTTTTTTTCATGTCTGTGTAAAAATAAAAGAAAAAAATATTTCTGAAAGTTCAGATAGTGTTTATTCACCTTTTTTTTAGCAAGCTAAACTGAATGAGCCCATGGCAAAAGGTGGGTATGTTTTACGAAAATTTTGTGACTTTCGGATCGCCAATACGATATTATCATGACTAATACGATTTTTTCATAAGCATTTTCGTTATATTTGTGATCTTCAAAATTTTTCATATCCAATCCGAATTTATCCCATTCGGGATTCGAACTCTTGATTTCATGAATCTGCCCCATAGAGACATTAGAAATGGCAAAAGTTAAGGATGGCACTAACCTGAATAATGTAGTCCCTGGAAGTCTGGCAAGTTAGATACTTCTTGCATTCAATCCACTGTATGCACTCTTGATAGCTGTTCTAACATGCTCAGCAGTAGATGCAGAAAATAACATGCTCAGCAGTAGATGCTGAAAATTAAGAATCTTGTACATAACAAACAAGCATCCCTTTCTCAGAGACTTAAGTAGTGTATCATGCGAACCAGGTTAATGTCATCTTCTACTTATTGAGGTTACATTTTCTAGAAGATTTGTTTTCATCATCAGTCCTGCTGACATTCATAAAATTTTGCCCATCCTGCACTCACTGTTTCTAAGCTGACCTACAGTCAGTCACTTAGGCTAATGCCAGATGAGGCATAGGATGGATATTTTCGGCAAGCGGAAAAACGCTTGAATAGAAAACGCTCGGGTGCAGGCATGTAGCCAAAATATTCATAAGAACGCAAGACTTTCGAACTCTCGCGTTTTTATGCATATTTCTGCTACATGTGCCTGCACCCAAGCATATTCTCTTCATTCGGGTGCAGGCACAAGTAGGAGGCGTAGGGCAGAATTTTTTCCGCTTGCCGAAAATAACCGCCCTGCGCCTTGTCTTACATCAGCCTTATGGCTGGAATTATGAACAATAAATTGCCTAAAAATGTTGTTCAATTCCAGGGCTTTAAAATTGTTGCAGGTATGTTTGTAAATGCAAAAAAATGCATCGGGTTGCTTTTTTGCTCATTACACAATTTTACTGAGATCACTTTGGTGATTTCATTGCACTGAAATTTAAAGGGATTTTCAACCATTTAGTCACCCATAAGTTTACCTAGGTGACAAAATGTGTGTTATTGCCCTTAGGGGCTGATTCCCAGCAGTCAGGCCCGGATTTGTTGAGAGGCAACAAAGGCCTGGGCCCAGGGTGGCAGAAATGTGGGCCTCTTCCCACTGCTCCGTATGGGAATTTAAATGTATGCATATGCGCATTTGGGGAGGGGGGGCCACCAACGGTAGTGGCCTCGGGGAGCCCAGAACACAAATCCGGCGCTGCCAGCAGTACATTTATAAGAACTTTCCTGACACTGAGGAAAGTCTTAATGAGAGAGAGTGACACAGTTATCAATTTTGATACATGTGCCTATGAATCCTGACTCCCCTATACATATCACATGTTGCTTGAACTGTTCGGACAGCTATTTGCACTGGAATAAAATGCACTAGCACAGAGAATTTTGAACTATCAATAACTCTTTCATGAAAGGAACACATTGGTACAGCTAATTAAGAGTTAATAATGATTTATAAATCAACTTCTGTTTACAAATTGTTGGTGTACAAATAACAAATTGTTCTCAATTTTGTGGTTTTATTTATCAAGAAAGGTTTTATAAAATATTTTGTCTTTTATAGTGCAAAGGGACAATTCCACTTTTAAGTCATGGCTTGGGATAGCATTTTTGTGGCTCTGTGGACTGGGACAAAAGTCTCATTATTCCCCCTTTACCTTGAATAGGAATTGCCTGCAAATGCCCAGTGCAGTCAAGCAGACAGAAACAAGAGGTCCCCTGCACTCACCTATTATCAAAATATATAGGACATTAAGGCATTCTGTGCATTAAGCTGCTAAGAAATGCCCTTCCCTTTCAACAAAACAGAGATTGTTTGTCTATATATTGCAATATATTCAAGTTTGCCAACTAGGTCAAATTCATCCGTGGCCTGGCCAGTCCTACACTCACAGTCATCTTTGGTGAGCATTTTTCACTTTTTTGCTACAGAGTAATTAAGTGGCATTATCACTGGGCACTGCAAGTGATTTCAGTTTAAAAAGCCTATTTCATTTCGGCCATAGAACTACAAAACCTTTCGACAAAATATGATTGTTGTGCCATTAACTAGTTTTAATTTGAAAAAGCTTTTTATCATTGTTTTGCATGACTACAATACACTGTGAACGTTTTACCTGACTGGAATTGTGTAATCTTCTGTCTGCAGATCTTTTTAAAAATGGCCATGGTTTTAGTAGAGGCACATGTGATCATGGAAGGGGTCCTTATGTTTGGGAAAAATCATTTCTACTTGTGTCCTCAATTCACTCTATCGGCCTCAGGTGATGTTACTTGCATTGCACATGGAAAATCAAGGTAATATATAAAATATTTGACTTTTTTTGTAGTTTGCTTACAACCCCATGCTTTTCTCATAATACCCTCAAAAGAAGTAAATACAGGCAATTTCTGTGTATGCATTCTCTGAATGCCCATAGTTACATAGGGTTGAAATAAGACCATCAAGCCCATAAAGTTCAACCCTTCCAATTAAACCCAGCACACACAACCTATACTTACCAATCTATACTATCACATACATAAACTATATATATATAACCACTAATACTAACTGTAGATATTAGTATCACAATAGCCTTGGATACTATGCTTGTTCAAGAACTCATCCAGGCCCCTCTTATAGGCATTAACAGAATCTGCCTTTACCACATCACTAGAAAGGGCATTCCACAACCTCACTGCCCTCACCATGAAAAACCACCTACGCTGCTTCAAATGAAAGCTCCGTTCCTCTAATCTAAAGGGGTGGCCTCTGGTGCGTTGATCATTTTTATGGGAAAATACAACACCCCCTATCTGCCTATAATCCCCTCTAATGTATTTGTACAGAGTAATTATGTCCCCCTTGCAAGCACCTCTTTTCCAGAGAAAACAACCCCAACCTCGACAGTCTAACCTCATAGCTTCCATCCCCTTTACTAGTTTAGTTGCTCGTCTCTGCACTCTCTCCAGCTCATTAATATCCTTCTTAAGGACTAGAGCCCAAAACTGCACTGCATACTCAAGGTGAGGCCTTACCAGGGACTTATAAAGAGGCAAAATTATGTTTTCTTCCCTTGAGTAAATGACCTTTTTTTTTACAAGACAGCACTTTATTTGCTTTAGTAGCCACAGAATGACACTGCATGGAATTAGACAAATTGTTATCTACAAAAACCCCTAGATCCTTCTCCATTAAGGATACCTCCAACAAACTACCATTTAGTAGATAGCTTGTGTTTATATTATTTCTACCAAAGTGCGTAGCTTTGCACTTGTCCACATTGAACCTCATTTTCCAGTTTGCTGCCCAGTTTTCCAATTTTGGCAAATCGCTCTGCAAAGCGGCAGCATCCTGCATGGAACTTATAGTTTTGCACAGTTTAGTGTCATCAGCAAAAATAGAAACAGTACTCTCTATGTCCACCTCCAGGCCATTAATAAACAAGTTAAAAAGCAAAGTGGGTACTCCACTAACAACGCTGGTCCAATTAAAAAATGTTCAATTTACCACCACTCTTTGTAATCTATCCTTGAGCCAGTTCTCTATCCAATTACAAATATTATGTTCTAGGCCAATATGCCTCAATTTGATCATTAACCTTTTGTGAGGTACTGTAAGTCCAAGTAGATGACATCAACTGCCATTCTAGCATCGAGGTTCCTGCTTACCTCCTCATAAAAGGTGACTGAATTAGTCTGGGAAGATCTGTTACACATAAAACAATGCTGGCACAAACTTATAGTATTGTGAACTGCAATGTATTCAAGTACCCTATCCCTTATTGCCCCTTCCAAAAGCTTTCTTACTACTGATATCATACTAACAGGCCTATAGTTTTCAGGCTGCGAACAGGATCCCTTTTTAAATAACGGCACCACATTAACAATTCGCCAGTCTCTTGGCACCATTCCAGACCTCAACAAATCCTAAAGAATTAAGTGAAGAGGCTTGGCAATCACAGCACTAAGCTCATTTAATACCCTGGGATGATCCAGTCCTGGACCTTTGTTTACCTTTACATGTTCAAGTCTCTTTTGAATTTCCTCCCAAGTGACCCATGCATCATTTGCTAAATTACTAGAACTGGGCATATTAAAAGGGAAGCCTTCATTAGCTAATTTCTGCTTTTTCCCTGTTCTCATCAACCAACCAATTTGCTTCCTTGTACCTGATAAAAGTTTCTGCTGTCCCAGCTTACTTGAATGCTATAATAGTATGTTTTTTCTTACCAACCTCGACAATAACACTTTTATTCAGCCATAAAGGTTTTGCTTTGCGATGCCTCTCCTTGCTTACAAGGGGAATATACTGTTGTGTATACTTGCAAAGCAATGTTTTAAAGATGTTCCATTTTCCTTCTGTGTCTATCCTTATGAAAAGCCTTTCCCAATTGACACATTGCAAAAGTCTAGCAAAGTCTGCATGTCTAAAATTGAGCGTTTTAGTTAATCCCTTATAGAGCTTTCTCTGCAGCATTATCTCAAAGGAGACCATGTTGTGATCACTGTTCCCCAGATGCTCACCCACACAAATGTTAGAGATGAGTTCATTATTATTAGATATTACCAGGTCCAAAATAGAGTCATTCCTAGTAGGTTCTTGATCCGCCTGAAATAAAAAGTTGTCATTTAACATATTTACAAACCTTCTAGCTTTTTCTGACTTACCCATTACTCCAGTCAATGTCCGGATAATTAAAGTCCCCCATAATAACAACTTGACCCAGTTGTGAAGACTCCTCCATTTGCAACAGTAGCTGGGTCTCATCCTCCTCATCTATACGGGGTGGTTTAAAGCATACACCAATGATTATTTTCTTTGTAACCTTCAGCCCTACTGAAATTTCTACCCAAAGAAATTCAACATTTTCATTGGTAATGTCTTTACTACATGGCTTTAAATCTGACTTGACATAAAGACAAACCCCTCCACCCTTTTTAATTTCTCTGTCCCTCCTAAAAAGTGTGTAATCATTTAAATTCACGGCCCAGTCACAATTTTTCATCTTTTGGACCCTTTGTTGGTCCCACTGCCCCGTCTACAGCTCACACCCGTCTAGTTTAAACACTCCTGCAGCCTCTTAATCATTCTCTCCCCTAGCACAGCAGACCCCCTTCCATTGAGGTGCAATCCGTCACGTCTGTATTGATTGTACCCCCAAAAAAAGTCAGCCCAGTGCTCTTGGAACCCAAACCCTTTAGCCACGCATTTAGCTCCCTAAGCTCCCGCTGTCTCCCTAAACTTGCACATGGCACAGGCAAAATTTCTGAAAAAATAACATTGGAGGACCTTTCCTTAATCTTAGAGCCTAGATCCCTGAACTCACTCTTTAAGGTCCTCCACCTACTGTTCATTTTGCCATTAGTACCGATATGTACCAAGACAGCTGGTTCATGCCCAGCCCCCCCCAATAGTTTGTCAACCCTATGCCTAACCCTGGTACCAGGAAGACAGCAAACTGTTAGGTTGAAGAAACCATGAGAATTTTCATAAATAATAAAATAGGCAAAGTGGTCAGTTTCCAAATAACATTTCCTGCTCTCATCCTAGAGACTGATTGGGTGTTGAGATGTATTTATACTACAACCGCACAATACTGGAAATGCATTTAATTCATATTATGTTCTGAATATTGTCAAGCTATGATTCATAACTGGAAATTGCTTTATTTCAGTCCTCTGGCAGAAACCTTCATTAAGTTACTTTAACATGATACAGGTGGTGTTTTTATATAAACTCCTCTCCCAGTTTGAAACATGCAATGAACCGTGACATACAACTGAAAACCAAAATCCTTGAAAGAGCAGAACAAAATAACATTTCCGATCAGCATGTAGTTTTTTTAAGTAACACCTTTTTGAACAAGGGGTGCTCAGACTCTGGATTACCTTCAGATGTAGATCCTCAGAATTGGCAGGGCAAATCACAACTCCTGGTAGAGCATGTGTTACATGCAACTCATTTACCTAGGTGGGGCCTCGTTGTACTAGTGGAGGAAGAGGTAAACGCACTGCATTTCACATGCAAATCTGATCTATTAAATAAACTTTGAGTGCAATGGCTCTTTAAACAAAATATGTATCCTTTATTGACTGGTTGCTACACAATCAGTATGTGTGTGTGGTTGCACATCATACATGCTTCAGAGACTTTTATCCTTTAGTTTAGATGGTACTATTACAGTCACAGCTGTATTGTTTTCAACAGTAATCCCCAACCAGTGGCTCGTGAGCAACATGTTGCTCACCACCCCCTTTTGATGTTGAGCCCATTGGCCTCAAAGCAGGTCTTCATTCTAAAATTTCTAACTTGGAGCTCACAGGTTAAAAAGGTTGGGGACCCCTGGTTTACAACAACCCAGAGATAGTACTCACAGATTGGTAAACTAGTCCCAAGTGCTAGCTGATGCTAACAGTGGCGTATTGGTTAGCCTAACCTTTGAGTATCTATTCTGGAAAGTGACAATGAATGGTACCAACCCTTCCTGGCCTTCTTGTTGGAGTGCCTGGCTGCTCTACTGACTACCCTTATCCCACCTTTCACTCCTAGAGCTTTTACAAATCTTTCCCAGGACTTTACCTAGTGAGGCCTGCCTCTGAAACATGGGAAAATCCTGGGTGTAACAATAAAGAGCAGACTGTCTCACTTTTGTGGGGCCCTAAGAGATTTTGCTCTGGATTTTATATAATTTCATAATTTATAACATCTTTCCACAGTATGACTATTTCCTGCTTTAATATAGTGACTTGAAGTCCAGGTCTCTTCCTCTTTGGCCCCCATCTTGTGACCAGGGTGAATGTCTGTTGGGGAACGAACCTGGGATGACAAGGCCCAAGTAAAGAGTATATCCTAAAGGGACAACTGCTATAGTTATGTCGGGGGACAGGGATCCTGTGAACAAGGTACTTAGACAGCAATAGGTCTAGCTCTGTCATAGACACTCTAGGACTGTTAGTTAGTCATCAGATTTGTGCTCCACCATATGATCAATAGCTCTCTCTAGGATATACTTAAAGTGAAGCCACCACAGTTTGAAAGTGATTTAGGTTAGTATTTACTTCTGGAATATTTCTACTGAAGGACATTCTGAAAACTAGCTGGTAGACCTAAAGGTGCATTTTAAACTTGTTAAGCCATCTCGATAAACATGCCATTACTCTGCAATTGATTACTACTGAATCCATCTACCCCAGAAACTACTGTGAGTAATCACCTTTTGGTATATGCTGAATAAACCCTCTGTTTTTAGTTGCCTTTTATGAGGAGATGAGCAGGAACCTTGATGCTGGAATGGCAGTTGATGTCATCTACTTAGATTTTGCTAAAGCGTTTGATACTGTACCTCACAGAAGGTTAATTATCAAATTGAGGAATATTGGCCTAGAACATAATATTTGTAATTGGATAGAGAACTGGCTGAAGGATAGAGTACAAAGAGTGGTGGTAAATGGAACATTTTCTAATTGGGCCAGTGTGGTTAGTGGAGTACCGCAGGGGTCAGTCCTTGGTCCTTTGCTTTTTAACTTGTTTATTAATGACCTGGAGGTGGGCATAGAGAGTACTGTTTCTATTTTTGCTGATGACACTAAATTGTGCAAAACTATAAGTTCCATGCAGGATGCTGCCGCTTTGCAGAGCGATTTGACAAAATTGAAAAACTGGGCAGCAAACTGGAAAATGAGGTTCAATGTTGACAAGTGCAAAGTTATGCACTTTGGTAGAAATAATATAAACGCGAACTATCTACTGAATGGTAGTGTGTTGGGGGTATCCTTAATGGAGAAGGATCTAGGGGTTTTTGTAGATCACAAGTTGTGATCACAAGGCAGTGTCATTCTGTGGCTACTACAGCAAATAAAGTGCTGTCTTGTATAAAAAAGGGCATTGACTCAAGGGATGAGAACATATTTTTGCCTCTTTATAGGTCCCTGGTAAGGCCTCACCTTGAGTATGCAGTGCAGTTTTGGGCTCCAGTCCTTAAGAAGGATATTAATGAGCTGGAGAGAGTGCAGAGACGTGCAACTAAACTGGTAAAGGGGATGGAAGATTTAAGCTATGAGGTTAGACTGTCGAGGTTGGGGTTGTTTTCTCTGGAAAAGAGGTGCTTGCGAGGGGACATGATTACTCTGTACAAGTACATTAGAGGGGATTATAGGCAGTTGGGGGATGTTCTTTTTTCCCATAAAAACAATCAGCGCACCAGAGGTCACCCCTATAGATTAGAGGAACAGAGCTTCCATTTGAAGCAGCGTAGGTGGTTTTTCACGGTGAGGGCAGTGAGGCTGTGGAATGCCCTTCCTAGTGATGTGGTAATGGCAGACTCTGTTAATGCCTTTAAGAGGGGCCTGGATGAGTTTTTGAACAAGCAGAATATCCAAGGCTATTGTGATACTAATATCTACAGTTAGTATTACTGGTTGTATATATATAGTTTATGTATGTGAGTGTATAGATTGGTTAGTATAGGTTGTGTGTTGGGTTTACTCGGATGGGTTGAACTTGATGGACAATGGTCTTTTTTCAACCCTATGTAACTATGTAACTATGTTTAAGAACATTTGGCTTGCTCTATAAATACTTGAACTTATGAGAGATGTAGTTAAACAACACCACTCCCTTACTCCATACAACATTGCGAGGGCCCAGCTGTCCATTCTGAATGTCTAAATGTAACCACTCTTACCAGCTCAGCTAGATGTACATTGTGAGCCTTAAGTTATGGCTTAATATGATTTCTTACAGCATTGAAGACCCATTTATTCATGACTTATGCTACAAGGATACACTTATTATGAGCCCCAAAGATACCGAACACAACCTGGAATCATCTAAAAGAAAAGCAATCAGCGGGAACCCAAAAATAGAATGCTTTCCATTCCAGGATCTGTTAGATGTGCAGCCTATGCGGTTTCTTATGCAGGTACAGCATACACCCATAGATAACCTCCTATATGCAAATATTTACTATCGCTCTTTTATTTTTTTCTTTACCTTTTGTTGATATAGTTTCTCTTTCCTAGGAAATAGCTCTGGAAATATATTTGAGGAACAGAACTTCCAAATTCCTAGTTTTTCCTAATAAAGATATGAGCACTGCAATGAAATGGTAAAGGAGGATTCTACAATAAGCATTATTGCACTTTGTCAGTTTTTTGTCTGTGTGAACCTTGCAGATCTATTTTCTTTGTATTTTTCGTATTTGTTCTCATTTATAGCAATACATTCTATAATGCCAGTTTTAGATTCACACCTATAAATGTTACTGCAAACTTTATGCACAACCTTTATATGCATGTTCCTATTGTATTTTCCAAGGTCATTGCTATCCTGACCCTGCCTAATATTTCTAGGTTCCAATCTTCAATGTCAAATGCAAAAGGGAAAGTTGCTGATGAAGATTCTCAGCATGTAAGGTATGTTCCCAGCAGCCCTGCGTTATATTTTTCTCCACTTTATTTTTAGTTAACGTGTCAGTAATCAACCACTAAACACTATGTCAATTAAAATGGTAATGGTAATTAAAATTTGTACTGGTTTCCAACACTATCGGGACTGGCTATTCATAAAGCCACAAAAATTTTGCAAAGTGAAAGGGATGTCATACTATATTGGAAATGTTATAGTAGAGTACTGCATCCTGTAAGAACAGGGCTGCATCAGTCCTTTCTTGAATAGGTCCATACCCCCCTTAGGACTTTAGCAGGTAGCATGTGAAGTGCTCCACATCAAAAGCTTGCACATGCTCAGTATAGGCTAACTGGGGAAGAGTGGGTCACACAATACAAATGTTTGTGATCTCTAACTCCCCTTTGCTTAAACTAGTGTGTTGTTGAACAGATCTGCTTGTTGGCGACTTTGCCAAATCAGCAGAACTGCGATAACTAGTTTCTGGCCTTCCAGTTTTCATCTGCCACACCTGAGCAGTCATTACATTATAAGGTAATGTTAAAAAGGTAATGTTAAAAAGTTAATGTTAAAACATTAAAGTGCACTTGAATTGAAAGAAGCTATATTATTGCTTATATCATTCCAGCACAGTTCCCTGTTCAAAGGGCCCAATGTGTTTTACAGAAAATAAAGACATTATATATGTCATAAGACAACTAAATATACCATGACACTAGAAAATTAAGTAACTAGTTAAGTGCCACATAAGATAGACAAAGTGTTCCTACCCAGGTCCCTATTCTAGATCCATTGTCAGGGACACTTTTTAAGCTCTAGGTCAGGAGTTCTTGAACTTCTTAAGCAAGGGGCCATATCATGGCGCCTCAGACCGGACCGCTATCAACACCACCCGCCCCCCCCCCCGGTCAAAATGTGTCCTCCTGCATTCCCTTCCGGCTCCTGAGCTAGTGAGCTGTCCGTGAGGCTAGTAAGCAGCAGCCTGCAGTGACCGCCCTGTGGCAAGATAAAGCACAAAGGTAGCGCTGGCCACAGCGCTGCCCCTGCATTGGCTGCTCTGCTCTACCTGTGCTCCAGGTGCCTATAGCGGGCTCCACTTGACACCAACTCTCCCGCAGCGCAGTCACTGACTCGGCACCAGTTTGAGCTCCCACATCAAGAAGCTAATGTCAGAGTAGAAGAACAGACTGGAGACAGACTGATACATTCCCCATTTCCCGGATCAGTCATACATATAGTCACAACACTCATGAGGTGAAAATCTTGTAAATTAGCCCTTGTGATTTCCAAGGCTGCAGATTACCTGTTATATATTTAGTCAGTTTTATTGTTTATGTTTTCAGCCCATTAAATCTAAACTTTAATAAATGCATGGTTTAATGTATTTTATGATTAATATATGATTTTATTATATTTTTTCATAATCTGATAAAAAGATATTCTTATATTAAAAGAATTTCTTATTACCAAAGGCAAAAGCACAAGAGCACTAAGGGGTGTAAGGGCTTTCCTCTTAACACTCATTCGAGCAGCACTTTTTTCCCAGGTCAACCTCTTCTTCTCCCTAACTTGTTTGTCTGAATGGCAGGTAAGTATGGGTGAAGACACATGGAGCTACTTAGTAGCAGCTACTTGTCATGGCTACTAAACACCAGAAAATACACTGCCATTGACAATACTGAGAATTGTCTCTGCTAAAACACACATAGAGAGAGTTATTATGATATTTCTATTTTAACTGCCTCATTACAAATACCCTATAGAACATTTATTGGTACACAGTAACTATTGTAGAAGCAAACAAAAAATATATATTTCCTTTAGACAATGATAATTTTGCAGTGCTTTTAAAGGAGACGTAAAGGTAAAAACTAAGTAAGCTTTATCAGAAAGGTCTATGTAAATACAGCCATAGGCTGCACTGGGTTCAAAACAAACACAGGATTTCTTGTCTTCTTTTGTGTAAATATGTTCTTCCATCAGACTTCCTCTCCTTCAGGTTTGGAGCACAAGTCTGTGCAGCTCTATTCTCTCTCCCTCTCCCCCTCCCTTTTTTTGCTCCCACTCCCATAAGAATTCACTCCCCCTCTGATCAGACTGTGTGATCTGAGCTACCAAAGGCTAGAGCTACAGCACAGAAGCTACTGAGACCAAGCTAAAATGGCAGCTCCTATCTTAAACAAATGGAGGAAGCTTTTAGGGCTGTTTACTCAGGTATGGTAAAGCTTTCTGCAGAATAAATATAGTGTTCAAGGTGACACTAATGTGTCTAATATATTGGCAGTAAAATTCCAAAATGCCTTTCCTTCTCCTTTAAGCATTCCCCTTCAGAATAAATGAAAATATGTTAATGTGTTTGTGTTGTTCTTGTGATGATCATCCATGAGACTACATTTCGAATACATGAAATATTGGGCTGTTGAGTAAATACCAATTGGTGAATTATCACTGACTAGTTTGTTTCGGGTGGTTGTTTAAATGTATGGATCAGAAAAAAAAATCAGGAGGAGCTGTAGCATGTTTGGTTGCACTAGTTATATTAGACCTAGTTCTTTAATCTTTGTCATCTACATATTTATTAAAATACTTACTACCCAGCACACAAATAGATTGGAGCAACAAAGCATACATGCAACACTTTCACCTTTTATTACCAACAGGGTACTACTTTAACAGTTGTTTTGACTTGATCTTATCTCCGATCAATCTCTCTCAGTAAGTTAGGATATTTGATATGCTCACTAGTTAATTTGGTCTACACTCAGCAGTTTTATTTTACTTTGAATCCTTCTTTTTTTTAGTCCACTTATTTGTAAGTGGGGTCTAGTTTCAGTCCAATTTTCACCTCCACTCAGCTTGGGTTTCTTTGGCTGTAGAATTTGGAGTCACCAAATTGGTAAAGATTGGCTTCTTCAGTGTTGATGGCCCACAGTTCTTTAATTTGTTAAGCTTGTTCCTTTCTTCCTGGCACTTACTCAGGCATGGCTGGCATAGGTCCTTTTGGTCTACCAGATAAAGAGCTTCCACTCTTTGGATTGTATCCTTCTCAGTTTCATGTAGCTCCTCCTGTGTGGGTGGAATTGGATTTCTCCTTGTGTTCAACTTCTTGAGTTTAGGCAATTTGATGATGCTGGTGGGTAAACTTGTGAGCTGGTTATCAAACAGCCCTACCTCCTTCAGTTCCTTAAGGGCCCCCAGAGTGGTAGGAAGCATGTCAATAGTGTTTAATCCAAGATTGAGAAGACGGAGGTTTTTCAGCTGATTAAGCTCTAGTGGTATTCCTTTTGCTGTAATCTTGTTATTGGAAACATTGAGGTGCAGCAGTCCCTGGAGCTGACCAATGGATTCTGGAAGTTTCTCAATCTGGTTGCTATGAAGATCCAGCCAACGTAGGTTCTGGAAACGCTGGATCCAGTCAGGCACTTTTCGAATTAGATTTCTGCTTAGGTCAAGCTCTTCCACATCACACAGTTTAAGCAGACATTTAGGCAAGGCTGCTATTCCCATTTTTGAAAGATCTAACCTGCGTTTGCCGTCAAATGTAATCTTAATGGAATTCTTGGCCTGTTTTAAGGTGATTTTCTTACCTTTTGGTCCACTTTTCTTTTTTGGCATTTTCCTGTTGAAGGAAGAGATTTAAAAAATCAGCACCTGATCAAAATATTAAGTGAAAGCCACATTCCCTACAAATTTGCAAAATTGACTATCCTCATAGCAAATAATATAATTTATTTTTAGCCTGCCACAGGTACTCATGTGCAACCACCTTAATGCTGCATTCTGTAAAGAGACATGTCTTGTACATGTCTCTTATATAAATTTGTTAATAGTTTTACTTCCATTTCAACTAGAAGCAGTGGTTAGCATGGATAAGCAAACACGAGAAATGGATTGTATTTTATATTTAAGTAAACTGACATAGAGTAGACTTTGCAGATAAAATTCAGGTGCTTTAGAAAACAGCACAGAAATGTAATGTAAGAATAAGTGGTATGTGATTTTTCTGAAAAGAGGGGGCCTGCGTAGGGTTTTGGCCGAGTGAATGTCTCGTAGAGCTGAGCATCCTCTGATGTAGCATCTTGTGTATATACATTCCCCTCAGGGTGCAAACAGAGCTCATTAATCATTTGGCAGGCAGGGAAGGGAGACAGAGTGGTTACCACAACTACTGAACATGCATCATATGAATGTGTTCATAAAAAGGACCACACAGACCCCTACAGCAATAGGTTAATGGGATTCATTTTGTGACTGGGACTTATTCCTATCCAGAGATAAAAGAGCAAAGAGTAGAAATACACATAAAAGACTAGGTACAAAACTGATTTATACAGAAAAATTAATAATGGGAAATTACACATAGCAATGGTAAAAATGGTAGAGAAATTATGTATAAAGAGAGCTGAAACTGTGCACTAAGCTATACAGGTAAGGGATCCCTTATCTGGAAACCCATTATGCAGAAAGCTTCGAATTACGGAAAGCCCGTCTCCCATAGACTCCTTTTTAATCAAATAACTAATCAAATAACTAATTTTAAAATTGATTTTCTTTTTCTCTGTAGTAATAAAACAGTACCTTGTAATCGATCCCAGCTAGGATATAATTAATCCTTATTGGATGCAAAACAATCATATTGGGTTTAAATGTTTTATTGATTTTTTAGTAGATTTAAGGTATGGAGATCCAAATTACGGAAAGACCCCTTATCTGGAATACCCTTGGTCCCGAGCATTCTGGATAAGTGGTCCTATATCTGTATAATCAAACTGAGAGAAATATTGTAACATTTACAACAACTTGATGGCATGCAGAATCTTTCCAAGTCCAGTATTCCAGTTCAGCTACCTCATTCAAGCAGGCTATCACTCCTGTGCTCCTGTTGTAGCACTAATTGCATGTAGACATCATATAAGGTAATGGAGGACACCTGACACTGCAGGGCTTTGCTGCAAATTAGTGTTTAATAGTATGTTACACTACATGTTTCGGGCAAAGCCCTTTTTCAAGTGAACAACATAACATCTGAACAAAAAAAACATTTAAGTGGTTACAAGACCCAAGTCCAACCTCCCCCATCACCGCATTGGTTCCAAGCAGTCCAAAGGGAGGGGTTACTGCTCCAGGGCACTCAGTTAGGAGCCTGACCCCAAGGAAACTCTTTTAAAGTCCAAAGTTATTTTTTATACATGGCCCAGGAACTACCAAATAAATTGGTCTTCCACCATAGTGTAACTGTAAAAGAAAAACAAATTCCAGGTACAAGCACAATACATATACTGCCCATCTTAACTGATACCTATTTTCTACTTGGGTGTCTTACCACATGCTGACCAAGTCTCACTAGGGCAGTTCATTTATATCTGTAAAAGAACAGAGGTTACCATTAGAGGTGTATAGTTTACAGAAAACATTTTACACTCCATGCATCATTTAAACCATTAGGCGCTAAACTGTTCAGTTTTTTTTATCCATACTGCCTCCTTTTGCAAGAGTAGTTTTGTTATATTCCCCCCCTTGAGGGGTACTTAACTACCTGTAGCACCATCCAGCGCAGTTGCGATTGGTTATGTTTTACCTGGTGGAAATGTCTGGACACAGCTGTATCGCTGGCGGAACCTTCTTTAAAATTTCTAATGTCCCCCTTATGTTCCTTTATCCTGGTCTTGACAGGTCTATTAGTTTGGCCAACATACACCTTGCCGCAGGGGCATTTGATCATATAGATCACACTCTTTGTATCGCATGTTGAAAAATGTTTTAATTTTATAGGGTAACCTTTTGTTGGATGGTTAAACTTGTCACCTTTAATTACCCCAGAGCAGCAAACGCAATTAAGACATGGTGCTGTTCCCCACTTTGGGGTACCCAGGAAAAGCTGCCTTCCATCTTTCCTTTTATATTCACTTGGGCATAGAATGTCCTTTAGTGTACTGCCCCGTTTATAGCTAAACATGGGGGGTTCTCTATAGCAGTTACCATACTTCTTATCCCCCTGCAATATTGGCCAGTACTGCTTAACCAAAGTTTCCAGTTTTTTACTAGCCTCACAGTATTTACTCACGAAAATGGGTTGCATTGTAGTTTCTCTACATATTTTAGGTTTTTCTAGTAGGGTGTCCCTTGGTATTTTTTGCACCTCCTCTGCTACTTGTACGAGTTTATGCTTATTGTAGCCTTTTTCTTTGAAACGGCCTATCAGCTCCTTAGCTGCTGTCTTATATTTTTCATCTTCGGATGTTATTCTGCATGGAAGATGGAAGGCAGCTATTCCTGGGTACCCTAAAGTGGGGAACAGCACCATGTCTTAATTGCGTTTGCTGCTCTGGGGTAATTAAGGGTGACAAGTTTAACCATCCAACAAAAGGTTACCCTATAAAATTAAAACATTTTTCAACATGCGATACAAAGAGTGTGATCTATATGATCAAATGCCCCTGCGGCAAGGTGTATGTTGGCCAAACTAATAGACCTGTCAAGACCAGGATAAAGGAACATAAGGGGGACATTAGAAATTGAAGGTTCCGCCAGTGATACAGCTGTGTCCAGACATTTCCACCAGGTAAAACATAACCAATCGCAACTGCGCTGGATGGTGCTAGAGGTAGTTAAGTACCCCTCAAGGGGGGGGGGAATATAACAAAACTACTCTTGCAAAAGGAGGCAGTATGGATAAAAAAACTGAACAGTTTAGCGCCTAATGGTTTAAATGATGCATGGAGTGTAAAATGTTTTCTGTAAACTATACACCTCTAATGGTAACCTCTGTTCTTTTACAGATATAAATGAACTGCCCTAGTGAGACTTGGTCAGCATGTGGTAAGACACCCAAGTAGAAAATAGGTATCAGTTAAGATGGGCAGTATATGTATTGTGCTTGTACCTGGAATTTGTTTTTCTTTTACAGTTACACTATGGTGGAAGACCAATTTATTTGGTAGTTCCTGGGCCATGTATAAAAAATAACTTTGGACTTTAAAAGAGTTTCCTTGGGGTCAGGCTCCTAACTGAGTGCCCTGGAGCAGTAACCCCTCCCTTTGGACTGCTTGGAACCAATGCGGTGATGGGGGAGGTTGGACTTGGGTCTTGTAACCACTTAAATGGTTTTGTTGTTCACTTGAAAAAGGGCTTTTCCCGAAACATGTAGTGTAACACACTATTAAACACTAATTTGCAGCAAAGCCCTGCAGTGTCAGGTGTCCTCCATTACCTTATATGATGTCTTGATGGCATGCAGACCATTGTTATATTACACAAAGTAATATATGATTACTTCATGATAAATGTTGTAAGATACAAATAAAAACAGTGACAGGCAGTGTTAGAGGCATAAAACACAGCTGCTACATAGTTACATAGTTAAGCTGCGTTGAAAAAAAGACCAAAGTCCATCAAGCCCGCAAATCAACCCCAGTGCACATAGTTATACAGAACTATCTGTACATTTATAAACTGTACATACTAGTGCCAAATTCACTGTAGATCTAAAGATTACAATAGCCTTTAATATTATGCTTTTTCAAGAAATCATCTCTGCCACTTTTAAAGAATTTAATAGAATCTGCCATTTCCACATCACCCGGCAAGGCATTCCACAACCTTACTGCTCATATCATGAAGCACCCCGTACACTGCTTTAACTGACAACTGTTCCTGTAGTCTAAAGGGATGGCCTCTGGTGTGTTGATCTTTTCTGTGGGAAAAAGATCCCCACTATCTATCTACAATATTCTTTAATTTGTAGTACAGGTATAGGACCCCTTATCCGGAAACCCATTATCCAGAAAGTTCCGAATTATGGAAAGGCCATCTCCCATAGACTCCATTATAGATTCCATTACAAGCAAACTATTCTAATTTTTAAAAAAACATTTTCTCTGTAATAATAAAACAGTACCTTGTACTTGATCCCAAAAGTTAGTGCAGGGATGGCCAGACTTCTTCGGTCGCGATCGACCTGACCGACGGGGAATGCAGAAGTGCGGTGTGAATGCGTATGTACGTGACGCAGCGTATGTACGCATTTATGGAGCACTTCCGCATCCCAGACTTGATCGCGGTCCACCAGAAATCCACGGGGGATTGACTAGTGGACCACGATCGACGTATTGGCTACCCCTGATTTAGTGGGTCAAATAAAATCTGATCAAATTCTCATGTGTGGCAGGATCCTGCATGAAACTTATAGTCCTGCACAATTTACACAACTTTCAAAGTCACCATTAGAGGACACATCATCTCACTAACTTCACAAAACAAAAAACAATACAATCAGGCCCGACTGAAAACCGAAGCCCAACAAAAAGCTCTTGAAACACAATATGATCAAACAAAGACGGACACTCTCCTGACACAGATCTTAGCCCTGCACTCTTTCAAACACAAGGAAGCAGAAAAAGCAATTCTGTGCATGAAACAAAAATACTACGAAAAGGGAGACAAACAACATACCCTACTGGCTAACAAACTAAAAGACCTAAAAAATCAATCCAGGATAACATCAATCAAAACCCCCTCAGATCAACTCACATACAAACCCGATCAAATTGGAGACGCCTTCAATCAATTCTACACCAACCTATATAACCTCAACCTACAAACCCCAACGACGAACACAAACGCACCAGATCCCCTCACAGAATTTTTCATGCAAGCCCGAATTCTCAGAAGATGGCCTAGGCCTCCTCAACGCAGACATTACCCCAGAAGAACTAGCACACACTCTCAAGGCAATGCCATCTGGAAAAGCACCAGGCCCAGACGAGCTCACCTACGTCTACTATAAAACATTCCTCCACATATTCTCTCCCTACCGAGTCCGCCTGTTCAATCAGTACTTGATCACCCCTATCCCCACCATGGATCTAACCTCATATTTATCCCTTTTACCGAAAGAAGGGAAGGACCCAACGAGCTGCTCCAATTACAGACCAATTGCATTGCTGAATTCGAACCTAAAACTGTTCTCCAAAATCCTTGCTAACCGTCTAGCCCCACTGCTGCCCAAAATAGTAGATCGGGACCAAGTAGGATTCATCCCAGGCCGACAAGCAGGGGACAACACAAGAAGAGCAATTGACCTCCTTGAAATAATCGAACAAAATAAAACCCCATCTGTCCTACTCAGCCTGGATGCTGAAAAAGCATTCGACCGCCTGAGTTGGCCTTACCTCTTCCGCCTCTTATCTCACTTAAACCTATCTGGACCCTATGTCAGAGCACTTGAAGGACTTTACAGCAAACCTACCACCGACCTGAAACTAGCAGGCCAATCACATAGACCCATAAAAATCACCAATGGAACCAGGCAAGGGTGCCCCCTCTCCCCTTTACTCTACGCCCTGAGCATCGAACCTTTGGCAGCTGCCATCCGAAACACACCAGACATCAGGGGCATAAAAATATCCACGAAAGAATACAAAATTGCTTTATTTGCTGACGACGTACTGTTGACCTTAAGCAACCCTCTGATCTCTCTCCCCGCTCTCCATGGACTCCTCAACCAGTACTCCGCTCTATCAGGATACAAACTCAACATAACTGAAACAGAAGCAATGGCATTACATCTGCACCCCTACACTCTAGAAACGATACAGACCAAATTCCAATACAAATGGAAAACCGACCATGTAACCTACCTTGGCATTCATCTCACACCCCAGTACAAGTCCTTATACTCCGCCAATTTCCCACCGTTAATCCAACATACCAAACAGCAACTGCAGAAATGGAATACAGCTTCCATATCTTGGTTTGGGCGAATCTCGGCTATTAAAATGAATATTCCCCCCAAATTCCTCTACTTATTTGAAACCATTCCGATTGCAGTCAACATTAAAGCACTCAAGGAGATTCAAACGGCGTTCCACAAATTCATTTGGGCCCAGAAAAGACACAGAATCTCCAAATTAACCCTCACAACATCAACTAATAACGGCAGGCTAGGAGTGCCCTTACTCCAAAAATACTACGAAGTTGCCAACCTACGCCAACTACTAGCATGGTCACATTGGAACTCTACAACAAAATGGGCCCAAATCGAAAATCTACACTCTAGGGACAAACACCTGAACTCAATAATATGGTCCACCAACAAACCTCTATTGTTTCCCCCAACACTGCTAAGGTTAACTATCCTTACTATACGCACCTGGAAAAGGCTGAAAGCCAAACATGGACTGACGTCCTCTCATCCAGTAAATACTATTTACCTTAAGAACCCAAACTTCAACCCAAGCCTTAGCCCATCCTTCTACAACACCTGGGCAACCACAAATTTACATACCATTAAAGACTTGCTACATAACACCACGCATCAAATGCTGCCCTTCGCAGAAATCGCAGACAAATCACCTGGACCACGCATAAAAATGTATGAATACTTCCAGCTGCGCCATTTTCTAACACCCTACATTAGACAAAGACAAAACACCCCCCCCTACACCATTTGAACACATAGCCCTAGGGGGTTTGCCCCAAGAAGGACTGATATCATGGCTATACAAATTCCTCACTGAACCACCGGAAGACTCCCTCCCTCAACACTCATATTTGATTTGATTTGGAACAACGCTGAAAAGATGGTAACCTGCACTAAACAAAAGGAACATATATACAAGATTATGATGTTCTGGTACCACACACCAGACAAACTCAATAAACTTTTTCCCAACCAATCCCCCACCTGTTGGAGGCTATGCGGACAATGTGGGGACCCTGGAACATATATTTTGGGACTGTCCTGTAATTCAGCCATACTGGAACAATATTGCCTCCATAATAAACATACTGTCATCAACCCAACTTCAAAAGGACATAACCTTTTTACTTGGACAACCCTTCCCCAATCTGCCCAAGCACCTCCAAACACTAAGCAATCATATACTTACCTCTGCAAGACTGACTATTGCCTCAAATTGGAAATTACCCACCCCACCAACCATAATAGAAGTGCTACGGCGGGTCAACAGCAATAAGGACTTTGAATGCAAAATAGCGAGACTCTCCAACCAAACCCAACGACACATGGACACATGGTAAATCTGGGAGTACCGGGGACTGGCAAACCCACAACCACCACTAGACTTTCTCTCAAATGCAGAACCCTAAACCCGAACCCTATCTAATCCCTCTCCAGGTACCACCCTGAACCCTATGGACCACGGGACCCAGAGACAATTCAGCTACACTAGAACTTTTACTTCCCCCACAGTCTACTCCACCCTAGGCGCAATTTCGGTTTTGTTCCTTTGTTCCTCTACATTCTCCAACCGCCTCACCCCTCCTGAACCTGAAGGCGGAGCTCCTATGGGGGGCACTGAGTATTGGGGGCTACTGTGTATGGGGGCTACTGTGTATCGGGGGCACTGTGTATGGGGGCTACTGTGTATGGGGACTACTGTGTATCGGGGGCACTGTGTATGGGGACTACTGTGGATCGGGGGCTACTGTGGATCGGGGGCTACTGTGTATGGGGGCAACTGTGTATGGGGGCAACTGTGTATGAGGGCACTGTGTATGGGGGGCTACTGTGTATGGGGGCACTGTGTATGGGGGCTACTGTGTATGGGGGCTACTGTGTATGGGGGGCACTGTGTATGGGGGCCACTGTTTATGGGGGCACTGTGTATGGGGGGCACTGTGTATGGGGGCACTGTGTATGGGGGCTACTGTGTATGGGGGCTACTGTGTATGGGGGCACTGTGTATGGGGGGCAAAACTGGTACATAGTTATAACTCACTTATAACTGACTGCCTTCTCTCTATATTTGTATTTTATTTGTAGGAGTTGCTGTATTGTTTTCCTTAGGTAGTACAGTATGAGGGTATAGCACATTTGCGTCTGATCCCGCCATTTCAACTATATAAAAGGAGTATTTTTTTTAAAATGGGGTGTGGTAATTGGGGCATGGCCACAAAAGTGGGCGTGGTCAAAAAATTTTTGTCCCTCTTTTCATTTTTCAAATGTTGGGAGGTATGCTACAGGTTATTAATGAACAAGTCAAAAACGCAAAGACCCATGGTGTACTCCACAAACAGTACTGGTCTGATTAAAAAATGCTCCATTTTTGAGCTGCATGAAACACAGTTTTACAAAGCGCAATCTTATGCAGACCAGTATTCTAAATAAGCCACAATTATGGGGGCTATGGAATAAAAGTGGCAAAATTTGATACTGGTCTAGTTACTTATAGAAACCAATTAGCATTAATCTATTTAAAAGTAAAAATATTATTTTGCCATTTGTTTAATATGGGGTCAAGAGCAGCTTTCTGAGGGTTCACAACAAAAGGGTTGCTAAACAGCTTCTGGGTTCACAAAGCCCATATTAAATTTGTGCAAAGGCAAATTTGTTCACACAGAGGCATACATTTTTGCATTGCGAATAATTCTTCCATTACTGACTTTTTTTTACATTGCCCCCTAAAAGCTAACATAAAAGTGAACCACCCCATTAAGTAGGTGTGACTAATCCACGGAATGGTATAAATTAAGGAAGAGCAAGCAGAAATAAAGCTTACACTGATTTTGTGTTTTGGCTTAAGAATTCTACATGACCACCAGTAGTGATGCTGAAAAGTAGTACAGGTATAGGATCAGTTATTTGGAAACCTGTTATCCAGAAAGCTCCGAGTTACGGAAAGCCTGTCTCCCATAGACTCCATTTTAATCAAATAATTCAGATTTTTAAAATTGATTTCCTTTGTCTCTGTAAAAATAAAACAGTTCTTAGTATTTGATCCCAACTAAAATATAATTAATCCTATCGGATGCAATACAATCCTATTGGATTAATGTTTTATTAAGTTTTTAGTAGACTTAAGCTGGCCTTACACGCAACGATAATATCGTACGAAACCTCATTTCGTACGATATTCGGTTTGTGTATGGCAAGTCGGCGAGTCGACCAATATCGCAGGAGTCTGCTGATATTGGTCGACTCGCCGATCGGCCAGGTTAAAAGATTTTGATCGGGCGCCTGCGCAAAATCTGCCTTCAGGGCTGAATCAGCAGAAGGAGGTATCTGCCGTTTCAGCCCTGAACGGTTAGTGGCTGATTGAACGATCTTTCGTGTGACCCCTTATCTGGAAGACCCCAGGTCCCAATCATTCTGGATAATGGGTCCTATACCTGTATATGAAAAATGAATTATTCAAAACAAGAAATAAGGAAGCACCCACTTCTATGCAAAATTTAAATATATAAAAGAAGAATATTTTGTGCACACAGTAAACAAAAAGACTGTCCTGCTCTGCTTTATATTACATTTACAATAAGAGACTGGAGTAATTCCTGCTCTTCTAAATCAATACAGTACATGGGTAATTTGTCTCTCTAATGCTTGTGTTGTTTATTGGTTCCCATGGAAAAGTAACCCAACATGAGGTCTGTAGCACTTGGTGGGTGAGTCAGCTGACACAATCTTGTAAATCTCAGTAGCAACAACTTCCTGGAGACATGAGACAGGGAGATCAACAGAATTCTATTTAGCTTTTAGCACTGCATACTAGTACAAGCTAGCTGATTCTTTTAACTAGCCAGCGTCCAAATACAAAAGAACTTTGGTAATTGTTAGTATTTGGGGTGATACCATAACAACTTTAGTCTTCTTGCTGGGGTTGTTAAATATTGGAGGGAAAAAAACAGTTTGGAAGTTGATGTCCTCATGGAATTTTGTTCTACTTTACTGGCATCAGTAACTGGTAAAACAGCATGGCTGCCTAAATTGAAATGACACACGTAGATATATATCACTGCTAAATTACACCAGTACACCCATAGCAACCAATTAGTAATTAGTAATGAACATTTTCCTACAAGATAGAGGATGAAAGCAAAGATCTCACATATTGCTTATGGCTATTTGTACATGTTTAATTTTGTTCTTATATTAATAAATGAGCTCCTGTGTAGGGCTATTGCTACATTTAAACTGCCCCAACATTTTACAGAGAATAAAGCCATAATGAAACCTTTAAAGAATTAATTAGTCTGAGTTTCTTGATCCTATAGATCACAGATCAGATAAGGTTACAGTCACAAAGAAGTCAGAACACAGCTTTAGCTTACAGTAATCTGTAAGAAAGGGCCTGCTTTGTTGCTAAATTCATGCAAGAGATCTGCCAAGCAGCATTTGTTGAACCCTATCGCTCAGTAGCACTGCATAATACAGCATAGTTAATTCCTGTGATAAAAAAAAAACCTCTTTATTTTTTTAAATGGTAGAAAAGGTATGGATTGCCATGGTCCTTTAGTGGTACTAATATTGTAAATGCCTAATCAATATATGTAAGGAAGTAAATAATAGCTGTCACTCTAATTTCAAATATACAACTTTTGTAATTTCCTTTTTCTTCTTGACTATTTTTACTTTCTCTTAAAAAGACACAAGAGATCCTTACCTTTCCTATTTAGTGCTGTCACTGATGTCTGTGTTGCTGTAACCTGGCAACCATAGTAATAGTTTGTTGGCATGAAAGGGAGAGATGCAGTGTCATGGAATGAGGAAGAAGATATACTATAGCACTTTATATGTGTTTTCTCTGATATATAGGAAACTTTTCTGTACTAGGCAGTGTAACGTCAGTTATTAGTCCCACATCTCAACTTATGGAAATGGCTGCAATGAGATACTGGTTAACTAGATAATATGCTAAGGTCTTATTTTCCTTCTCCTGAGACTCTAAAAGATAGATTTTCTTTTGGTACCATGAGTACTGAATCTCTTTGCAGAAAATATCCTAATATAAGGTGCTGAATTACTCCAGATAAATACTGGAACAGCAATGTGCACCTAGGGAAGACCCATATTTTTATTTTATGGTTTTTACCAAGCACCCATGTACACACACGGTTAATGCATCATACTTTTTGAGATATGCTTATTATCAGTTAAGTTATTGCCTTTATTAAAGTTAGAGAATGCAACCTAGGCTGATTTATTAATTCCCTGTTCAACCAACTAATACAAATACAGGCTGCAGGTAAACATTTCTGTTAAGATACAAATGAGCACAACATTGTTTTGTTGTTTTGTGATCAGTTAGAATCCTGTTACAGTGATCAAGCAGCATTCTGCCTTCATGTTAATAATTCGATGAGCAAGTTTGTACTGTCTTTCTGTTTTTTTTAACAACTACCATGCTGGTACAAGTCAACAGTAAAATTATTATTTTACTGTTGACTTGTACTAGCATGGTAGTTGTTAAAAAAACAGAAAGACAGTACAAACTTGCTCTTCGTTCTTTAAGTCAGTTTTAATGCATCTCTTAGTTCCTACCTTCGTTGTACTGTCCTGCTTTCCTTGCCTCCAAGCTTGTGTCTCTAAGTTATTCCTCAGCAGCTCTCTGGAGAGTTGTACAAGCTGCTCTGTTGCTATAAACGGAGGTTGTTAAGAGACCTGACTGTGGACTCTAAACATTTACAGAATGAATAGAGACAAATCTGCACAAAGATTCATGACCTGGAGGAAGTTTTAAAGTCTTTCTTTAAATCCCAGTATATTGCTTCCTGCATGGGCTTTAGAAAAAGGAAGTTTAGTTGTGCAATATTAAGGCCCTCTTAAAGTTGGAATGCTTTTTTGATGCAATAATTGTGTGTTTCAGTAAGTTTTTCAGTTTTACTACTCACTAGTGGCAGATGGAGTTTTGGGGTCGCAAAAGTTATATAAACCTAATGTAAAGGAAAAAACTCTGCACAAAAACATTGTTCTATGCACAGTGCATATTTTATTAACATTGATTTGGCAATAAGTGTATTCAATTCTAAAGACACAACCATAACCTTTATATGGAGTAAAGAGGGCCCAGACAAAAAAGAATACAAAGTATTTTTTCTGTTATCAGCTCATTTATAAATGCAAGCACATTATGCTCAATGTACACCATTTCTACTTGCCTCCAAACTTGCACCTTGTACTTTGTCCAATGCTACCCAGCCTGCTGAGATAAATAACAAAGTGCATATATTGATGCAAGGTAATCCCCAAATTTATTGCCAGCCTGGGTGTAGCAGTATTTTCAGGGTTTAGCTTGTGGTTTGTATTAAGGTAAAGACACACAGAGCTACTAGTAGCAGCTACTTGTCACTGCTACAAAAATAGACAATGCTGATTATTTACTGATAATTGTCAATACGTGTGTTTTAGCAAAGGCAATTCTTAGTATTGTCTTTGGCAGGGTATTTTCTGGTATTTAGTAGCCGTGACAAGTAGCTGCTCTATGTAGCTCTTTAAAGAATAAATCAATTCTTTAAAAATCATACAATGTGATTTCCTGAATTTTTTTTTTTTTAAAATGCTGTCTCTCACAGTGGGAATGCACCTACAATGTGAATTTCAGACCCCTCCATGATTTCTAAGTGGGAGAACTTGCAAGGGTGTTCAAATACTGATGTTCCTCACTGTATGTGTATAGATATATGTAACACTTGTTTGGCTAGGATATGGCAAAACCCGGGCTAGTAAATGGTATAGAGCATGTGTTACATGCGACACTTAATACTTAGGAGTGGGCCTCCGCTAAGTGGGAGATTTACTATGGAGCGAGGGTGTAGTTGAACTACAACTATATGAGGTTGTGTGGTGCAATAGATATTAATGGACGCCAGAGGATTCTTATGGTAAACTATAATACAGGTTTATTGTCCAAGACACAAATGGTATGGCAGGGTTTCATATACTCACAAGAAGCAAGCAGATATGAAATCTCACAATGGTAAATAGCAGTTGTGAACTTTAGGAACAGAATAGCCCAACACAGAGATGTACAGAGGTACTAGCTGAGAGCCCAGGGTGGATGCCCTTTACTGGACCGGATCCCCTCCAGCCGACTGTGGTTCAGGGGTAAGTACTGCCTGAATCCTGCGTCTTAACTGTGGTCCCTACAGCAAGGCATACAGAGCCTGGAGTAGGCTAAACCCTTAATGTCTCCTTTGTTGGGGCTAATGGCTGCCCTTTCTAGCTAGACTGACTGTGCTCACCTCTCCTAGAGGGTGCTATTAAATAGAGCTGCTGTGCTGACTTGTTCTTGTTCACGGGGCCCTGTCCCCGACTTTCACTAGAGGTAGAGTATCCTCTAGGGTACAATGCTTCTGGGGCCTACGGTCCTGCCTCCAGGCTCAATTGAGCTGTTACTTGGAGAGCAGCCTGCAGCCAAAGAGGAAGACACTCCTCCTTGCAAGTAGAGATGTAGCGAACTGTTCGCCGGTGAACTAATTCGCACAAAAATCGGGTGTTCGCAAGTTCGCAAACTTTTAGCGATGTTCGCAATTTTGGGTTCGCCTTAGCTGGAGCCAAATTTTGACCTCTCACCCCAGAGCCAGCAGATACATGGCAGCCAATCAGGCAGCTCTCCCTCCTGGACCACCCCCGGACCACTCCCTTCCATATATAAACCGAAGCCCAGCAGCCATTTTACATTCTGCCTGTGTGTGCTTGATGAGTTAGCATAGGGAGAGAGCTGTGCAGGGGTTTGAGGGACAGTTTAGGTAGCTTTGCTGACTAGTAATCTACTTTCTACTGCTCTGTATGTAGCTGCTGTGGACAGCTGTCCTGCTGATCATCTGCTGTAACCCAATAGTCCTTGTAAAAGCAGTTTATTACACAAGTTTAGAAATGTAGTGTGATTTCTGCCCTTTACAGCACAAAACGCAACTCTGTGTCAACAACGTATTTTTCAGAGAAATTTTTGCCCTTGATCCCCCTCCTGCATGCCACTGTCCAGGTCGTGGCACCCTTTAAACAACTTTAAAATCAGTTTTCTGGCCAGAAATAGCTTTTCTAGGTTTTAAAGTTCGCCTTCTCATTGAAGTCTATGGGGTTCGCAAAGTTCGCACTTTTTGGCAGAAGTTCGCGAACGGGTTTGTGAACTTTTTTTGTGAGTTTCGCTACATCTCTACTTGCAAGACACTATATCAGTCTGCAGGGGGAGTGGTCAACCTGTGTAAACCTATAAGGGGTACAGTTAGATAACTGAAACCTGAGTATAAGGGCTCTGCCCAATAACAGTAAGGATAGTGAAGAGGTAGGGGTAAAGCCATAGGGAGCTTAACCCTATGGGTCCCTACATATATATTCAAGATTTTATCTTTTGGAGCACTAGAACATTATCTGGTCCAGTCTTTGCTCTTAAAGGACAAGGAAAGGCAAAGTCACTTGGGGGTGCCAAAATGTTAGGCACCCCCAAGTGACTTTAATCGCTTACCTTGTACCCCGGGCTGGTGCCCCTGTTAGGAGAAAACAGCACCAGCCCGGGGTACCTGGAGTGATGCGCTTCCTCCTTCCTGCTTCGTTAAGCTGTGACTATGCGGTAGGCGCATGCGCAGTAGAGTGAAAAGCCGATTTCTCTGTTAAATTTCGGCTTTTCACTCTACTGCGCATGCGCGCGCTCGCAAAGCAGGATGAAGGAAGCGCTGTAGCTACCCCGGGCTGGTGCTGTTCTGTCCCAACAGGGGCACCAGCCCGGGGTAAAAGGTAGGCGATTAAAGTCACTTGGGGGTGCCTAACATTTTGGCACCACCAAGTGACTTTGCCTTTTCATGTCCTTTAAGGGCCAATGCCCAAACCATTGTGCACATTTCACCCTCCTATTATTGCCTGTATTTTGTCCAGTATTGTCCATGAGCTCTATGGGGCAGGGACCTCCATACTACTGTGTCTCTGATCACATTACACTGTACTTATGATAAGTACAGTGTAATAAGTACAGCACTCCCCTCTCCAATAAAGTTCCCATCCAGGTGCTTCCCTGCAGCATTTAATACTTTATGCTTAATTTATACTTATGTATATATAGTAATATTTGTCCTTTATATAACATAAATAAACTTATACATGCACATACACACATATGTATAGAGAGAGAGAGAGGAAGGGGAGGAGGCAAAACATTTTGCATAAGGGAATAAGCATGCACAGGCCTGTTTGGAACTGTTTAGATTGCTTTCCTCAGCACGGTAACAGGTAATAATAAAGCTGCTTTTAATAGGTTGCCACAGACCTGCTGTCTTTACTGGCATGATAGGTGGACAGACTCACTAATGGCCTTTACTGTCCTCTGCTGTTGGGTCTGTTACATTAAGGTACGAAAAACCACGATGGGCCAGAAACCCACAAGGGTTCAGATAAGTTTTTATAAAATAGATAAAATAATGTTTTGTTCTCAAAAACCCTAAATTTTGCAGCCACATGATTTAAGAATTTCATTATTTGTGAATTTTAAACTATGCTTTTCTTTTCAAAAGATATTTAGCTTTTTTTTTTTAATTCTACTGTACATTTAACAAAATCATTAAAATTGCTTCACTGACTTTTTTTCAAGGTGTAGCATAAATGTCTAAGGTTTGCAGATACTTTATATTGTGTCTTCATGTGTTGTCTGTAATGTATTTGCAGGAGTTCTGCAGGGGAAAAGGTGATGTTACAGAAGTGGCAGGTAAGTCAGATTTTAGGAAGACCAAATATTTTTCTGTTAATAACCATAGTTGGTTTAGAACCAGGAAGTAGCCAATATAGAACTGGTGTTCCCACAGACAACCTGCCCTTAATTGTCCAAAGATGTCACATTCTGAGAATGCACTAAATCCAGAGATGGTTTTATTTTCTGTGGAATACCTAAGCTTTTTTAGAATATATAGCACATCATTAGCACATGCAAGTTAGGAAGCAGATGATATAGGCTGCCACTGAGCCCTGGGAGAAGATGTGCTCTTTGAATGAGTACAAAGGGGTGCCCCTTGTGCCCCATTGGGGCACATTCATCAAAGTATGATTGTTTCCAAATACAAAAAAAATCATATTTTTTGTAAGTTTTCGTACTGTGCGCAATTTTTTTGCGACTTTTTCGTACTTTGCAACAATTTGCACAACAATTTGTGCGACAAAATTGTATTTGTTGCAACAAGTACGAAAGTTTCGGAATAATTAAAGCTTCGTTATCGTGACTTTCCTTGGGCCAGGTTGGATTGCTGAGTGCCATCGAGGCTTCCAAAAACATGCACAGAAGGATCAAAGTCAGAAAGGTTTTCCCGCCGTTTACGATTGTTCGGATACAAAAATTTTGTCAATTGCCATTGTCATAAGCATTTTCGTGACATTTTTCCAATTTCAGGATTCAAACTCGTACTTTGATAAATCTGCCCCTTAGTGTTCTTGAACTTTCTCCCCCTGTCATTATATATGAGCTCTTATGACTTTAGGCTCATGTTTAGAATCATTTCTATAATTTAGAATTCAGATAATATTATATATTATCTTGTCTAATATCAAGCCAATGCAAAACATATTCTCTACACATGAGGGTAAAATTATATATATATAGATATATATATATATATAATTTATTTGTTAGGTTGATTATGACTTATGCAGAAATTGAAGAGTAATTTACACGCAGGACAGGGTGCAAAAATGGGCGCAATCTACTATTAATGCACATTACATTTGCATTTCATTGCTGCCAGACCTCAGATGCAAGTGCTAGAATAAGCACTAAGAGGCATGCTTTTACTCTAGCACTTGTGCCTGGAGTTGAAGTAAATTAACTTCTGTATGATCCAAAATAATTATTTTACATGTAAGTGCATAAGACATTCAATAGACATGCAATAGACTAAAACCTTTCTATCTTTGTCTAGGTATTTTCAATATGTGTTGCTCATCTACAGTGGTCCCCTCATGCTTTTTGGATTTCTTTCCATGCACTGTATGTCCCATGGTCCCTGATTATAATGTTACATAGTTACATAGGGTTGAAAAAAGACCAGAGTCCATCAAGTTCAACCCATCCAAGTAAACCCAGCACACACAACCTATACTTAACAATATAAACACATACACAAACATACATAAACTATATATACAACCACTAATACTAACTGTAGATATTAGTATCACAATAGCCTTGGATATTCTGCTTGTTCAAGAACTCATCCAGGTCCCTCTTAAAGGCATTAACAGAATCTGCCATTACCACATCTCTAGGAAGGGCATTCTACAACCTCACTGCCCTCACCATGAAAAACCACCTACGCTGCTTCAAATAGAAGCTCTGTTCCTCTAATCTAAAGGGGTGACCTCTGGTGCGTTGATCATTTTTATGGGAAAAAAAGAACATCCCTGTCTGCCTATAATCCCCTCTAATGTACTTGTACAGAGTAATCATGTCCCCTCGCAAGCGCCTCTTTTTCAGAGAAAACAACCCCAACCTTGACAGTCTAATCTCATATCTTAAATCTTCCATCCCCTTTACCAGTTTAGTTGCAAGTCCCTGCACTCTCTCCAGCTCATTAATACCCTCTTAAGGACTGGAGCCCAAAACTGTACTGCATACTCAAGGCGAGACCTTACCAGGGACCTATAAAGAGGCAAAATTATGTTTTCATCCCTTAAGTCAATGCCCTTTTTTATACAAGACAGCACTTTATTTGCTTTAGTAGCCACAGAATGACTCTGCCTGGAATTAGACAACTTGTTATCTACAAAAACCCCCAGATCCTTCTCCATTAAGGATACTCCCAACAAACTACGATTCAGTAGATAGTTTGCATTTATATAATTTTGCACTTGTCAACATCGAACCTCATTTTACAGTTTGCTGTCCAGTTTTCCAATTTTGTCAAATCGCTCTGTAAAGCGGCAGCATCCTGCATGGAACTTATAGTTTTGCACAATTTAGTGTCGTTAGCAAAAATAGAAACAGTACTCTCTATGCCCACCTCCACGTCATTAATAAACAAGTTAAAAAGCAAAGGACCGAGGACTGACCCCTGCAGTACTCCACTAACAACACTGGTCCAATTAGAAAATTTCCATTTACCACCACCCTTTGTAATCTATCCTTCAGCCAGTTCTCTATCCAATTACAAATATTATGTTCTAGGCCAGTGCTGTACAACTAGCGGCCCGCGGGCCGCACACGGCCCCCGACCCCCCTCTGTATGGCCCCCCACCTGTCTGGCTGCTTTGATGGCTTACCTTTGTGTAAGCTTTAAATGGTATCAGTACTGGCCCCCTGCATGGTTAACACCTCAGACTAACAGGCCTATAGTTTTCAGGCTGAGAACGGGATCCCTTTTTAAAGGACAAGGAAAGGCTAAGTCACTTAGGGGTGCCACCTTGTACCCCTGGCTGGTGCCTCTGTTAGGAGAAAACAGCACCAGCCTGGGGTACCTGTAGCGATGCGCTTCCTCCTTCCTGCTTCGTTTAGCTGCGACTATACGATAGGCGCATGCGCAGTAGAGTGAAAAGCGGACTCTGTTAAAGTTCGGCTTTTTCACTCTACTGCGCATGCGCGCGCACAGAAGCAGGAAAGAGGAAGCACTGCATCTACCCCGGGCTTGTGCTGTTCTCTCTGAACAGGGGCACCAGCCTGGGGTAAAAGGAAGGCAATTTAAGTCACTTGGGGGTGACTAACATTTTGGCACCCCCAAGTGACTTTGCCTTTCCATGGCCTTTAAATAACAGCACCAGCCCAGGTGCCCCGGGCTGGTGCGGTTTTCTTCTAACAGGGGCACCAGCCCGGGGTACGAGGTAAGCCATTCAAGTCACTTGGGGGTGCTTAACATTTTAGCACCCCCAAGTGACTTAGCCTTTCCTTCCCCTTTAAGAGAAAATATCCATTTAGTTTCTCTTCTTATTAAAGCCTGAATTATGTCTCCACCTCGGGGACCAGGGATAACTCTATAAAGCCCTATAATGTTCAGGTAGGATAGAGATCTATTAGAACAATCATTGAAGTGCTTAGCTACTGTAGTAAAACAAGTTTCATTAGTAATGTTAAGGATGTGCCCTCTGATCCTATCCTTAAGTTTTCTGCTAGTTTGGCCTACATATTGTTTATTGCACTTAGTGCAAGTAAGTAAATAAATGACATATCTTGTGTTACAATTAATGTAATGTTTTATATGAAAAGTATTTTTTGTAACAGTAGAAACAAAAGTTTGTGTTTTAACAATAAAGTTACAAGTTATGCATTTTTAGATCCACATTTAAACATTCCTCTGGTAGTCAGCCATGTATCAGTAGGTGCATTCCGATTAATAAGACTAGGGGATAGTTTGTTACTTAAAGTGTTAGTTTTTCTAGTTACAAAACTAGGATTTTTCTCAGGATTGGATCAGTTTTAAGTATAGTTAAACTCTTATTAACAATTCCTTTTATAACCTTATATTGAGGGCTGTAGGTGAAAATACATGACACTACTTTAGAGTTATTTTGATTTTTGGAAGGTATGGCCATGGTTTCTGAGAAGTCCCTTGTTTTATATCTTTTAAAGAGATCAGATCTCTTGGAAGCCAGTTTGACCACTCCCCTTTTTGAAACCACTCCCACTTCAAACCACACCTATTTTATCACAATGGTGGTAGCACAGCAAAATCCCAAATGCTTGGTCCTTACTGTGGGGATATCAGCAGTCATATTAAGATATACCCTTAAATTCCATATGCCTCCTCCTCCCCTGTGGATAGCACAGCAACCCCCAGTACATAATTACACACCTTAGGGACCATTTAATGGCTATTTCCAACTGCTAACAAACTCCCACAACAAACCCCTGCCAGGTTCACCTCCCACAAGCAGCATAGGGCAAGCAGAGTATGGCACACACAGGCAGCACTCTGCCTGTCCTATGCTGTCTGTGTGTGCCATACTCTGCCTGCCCTACCCTGCCTGTGTGTGCGATACTCTGCCTGTCCTATGCTGTCTGTGTGTGGCATACTCTGCCTGCCCTACCCTGCCTGTGTGTGCCATACTCTACCTGCCCTATGCTGCCTGTGTGTGCCATACTCTGCCTGCCCTTATCTGCCTGTGTGTGCCATGCTCTGCCTGCCCTACCCTTCCTGTGTGTGCCATACCCTCCCTGCCCTATGCTGTGTGTGTGCCATACTCTACCTGCCCTATGCTGGCTGTGTGTGCCATACTCTGCCTGCCCTTAACTGCCTGTGTGTGCTGCCTGTGCTGCATGTGCCTGCCCTACCCTGTCTGTGTGTACCATACCCTCCCTGCCCTATGCTGCCTGTGTGTGCCATACTCTGCCCACCCTATGCTCCCTGTGTGTGCCATACACACAGGCAGCATAGTCCAGGCAGTACCTACATAGGTACCTACAGTACCTATGTCTGAGGTGTGAACAGGTGAACAATGGGGTGATTACAGCCTGAGCCTGAGGTGTGAACACTGCAGGGTCTGAACAATGCAGGTATTAAAAGGTGTGAACAACACAGGGGATTACATTTTTAAACAATACAGGAGGATTACAGCCTGAATCTGAGGTGAGAACCATGCAGGGGGGCAGTTCATCTCAGTACTGATACCATTTAAAGCTTACACAAAGGTAAGCCATCAAAGCAGCCAGACAGGTGGGGGGCCACACAGAGGGGGGTTGCGGGCTGCATGCGGCCCACGGGCCTCCAGTTGGACAGCACTGGTCTGGATAATTAAAGTCCCCCATAATAACAACTTGAGCCAGTTGTGAAGCCTCCTCCATTTTTGCAACAGTAGCTGGGTCTCATCCCCCTCATCTATACGGGGTGGTTTATAGCATACACCAATGATCATTTTCTTTGTAACCTTCAGCCCTACTGAAATTTCTACCCAAAGAGATTTAACGTTTTCATTGGTACTATCTTTATTACATGGCTTTAAATCTGACTTTACATAAAGACAAACCCCTCCACCCTTTTAAATCTCTCCCTCCTAAAAAGTGTGTAACCATTTAAATTCACGGCCCAGTCGCATTTTCATCCCACCAGGTCTCAGTGATACCAATTAAATCATAATTTTCATAATGTGTGTTCATTTGTGACTTGATTTTAGCATTCCTGCATATCTTGATCTTGCAGCAATATATTCTTCCTCTATGTATAATTCTTACTTAATTGTACATCTTATTAATGATAAATGACTACATTATGACATATGATTTTCTTGTGTCTCATAGGGCCAAAATGTTCTATAATCCTTACATCTCACAACTTTTCTTTTTCCACAACAGCGCAGAGAAATTGGGAACTTTGAATACCTGATGTTTTTGAACAGTCTTTCTGGCCGTACCATTAGAGATCTCATGCAGTATCCAGTGATACCCTGGGTACTTAGAGATTACAAGTCTGAGGTGAGTGTATGGATGATGGGTGTGGATAATCTGCTATTACTTAACCAACATAATAGATAACTTAATCTATTTAGTAAATATTAAGGTATCCATATGCAGGCTATAAATAACTGCAGACTTGACTGCTCATAGTCAGCATCTTATCAGCCCATGTATGGGGACAAACCTGCAGCCTGCCGAACCAATATCTGGCCAGGGACTGGCTAACAGGGGCTGTTTATCAGATGGGTTTAAACAAATTCTACTGGGTGAGGACCACATTAGCCCATTTATGCAGTATTCTCCTGGATGGTGAAATCAGGACAAGTTTCATTTGTTAAACTTGGCAAATTAGATCTTTCTGTTTGGACAGTATATGGAAGTATGCTATGCTTCTTCATTATTCTGCCAATAATTATACAATTTTACTGCTGTTGTGAAAGGAAGAAGTAAAAGTTAATAAACTGTAAGCACTCACCATAACCACATCCAGATCAAGGATACAATGATATTCTTAAAAGTTCCTAAATACTTAAAAGGGCCTAAAAACAAATCACTATTATGCAAAGGTTGTTATTGCAGAAATATGACAGGATACCTATGCAATTCTGATACATAGCTGATGGAAGATTTAATCTATAAGGAAAGGTTGGCAATGTTGTTTACAATGATTAGACACTTAAGGGACATGGTGAAAGAGGAAAGTCTGGAGGGCCACATCTGATCCTTGGGTCTTTAGTTGGACAAAAAAAATTATATATAAGATGTTTATAAAGTGAACATTACCAACAAGGAAAGTGTTACAGGAAACTCTCTACTGAAAACAGCTCTAAAAGAATAAAAAATATGTTTGTTTCTACATTGTATGGATTTTTTTTGGCATTTACAACAGATTTACTAGTGCTAAATTGCTACAGTCATTTATTTGTTTCCTTTGATTGAGTGGGTGAATATACAAAGTAGTAGAAATAGAAAGGGTGCAAACTGACTTTTTCCACAACTTGCAGGGCACTTAGCTATATTTATAATAGGCCTGGTGGCAGCCCCCTTTAAGTGTGCTGTCCTTATTGCCATTAATTGTTAATTGCATATTAACAACAGAACTGTATGCTCTCTGCTGTAAATCTTAGGAAGAACTGTCACCTCTATAGTTGCACCACTCCAGAAAGGTGGGGGCAAAGCAGTTATATGACTGTGGACCTCTGTAACTGTGTTAACATTTTTACATGACCCCCATGATATTTAAGCATTAAAAGAGAACTAAACTTACTGACGGAGCTATTATGAACTTACCGAAGAAGCTGACTAACTGAGACTTCAGCTGGTAGGAGCATCAGTAAAACTCACATAATTAGTGTGGGTAACTTAGCTTAAGGCCAATGTCAGATCTGGCGTTTGGTGTATATTTTCCGCAAGCCGAAAATTGCTTGCCGAAAATGGCGCCATAAGCCTCCTACCTGTGCCTGCACCCGAATGAATGAAATACGCTTGGGTGTAGGCACATGTAGCTGATATCTGCCAAAGATAAGAAGTCTCGCGTTTTTTGGCGGAGGTAGGAGGCTTATGGCGCTATTAGCCTAAAGGTCATTAACCAGAAAATTGAGGTTCAACTGTCATAAAAGCTGATGCAATGCCTCTGTCATGTGGTCTGATGATCTGCCCACTGCTGCCAGTCACAAGTTGGTCTAGCTGCTTCCATCAAATGCGAAATCGGGTGCAAGTCAGGCTTGCTGAGGGCCCAAAAATATTTTTGGTGGGGGATTTGTTTTCCCCCCCAAAAAGCAGCTGGCATCAAAATTGACTGGCCTGGTGCAATTTTTTTGGTGAAGTGAAATGGGATAGCTCCACTTATCACTTATGAGGAGCTTCTGGGGGACTAGTACAAAACCCCAAAACATATTGTATAGCATTCCTAGCCTTTATCAAGCTTTAGTTCTCCTTTAATGTCTTACAGCAGTAATGTTTAGGTTTATACTATGCAAAAATGAAAACTTGAAATGTATGTATACATTGTAGTTTTGAGGACAGAGCACACAACAAATGTTGGTGTGCTCAAAGAATTTTGTTTGAAAACACAAAATGTTTTATCTATTTTGAGCTGAGCACACCATTTTTAAAAATGTGCGAAAACAAAATGTTATAGAAACTGAGGATGGAGTACAATTTTTCAAAAACTTTTACTGATTCTTAAACATAATTTTGCAGAGGCTTGTCAAGGCACGTTCACGTAAGTAATTGCATGCATGTAGTTCTGTGTAATGAATCCCATAAAACATGCTGCACATTAAATCTACACAAATGTTTTTGTAAGTGCCAATGTCTACATGACCTGATAATTTTTAGGGTTATCTATAAGTAATAATATATCAATTTCAGATTGAATTTACAGTACAGATGCTTACTGTTCCACTATAGTCCTATGTCACACCGGAACTGCTTTCCTTCATTACAGAACCTTTACCTCTCAGACCCCAAAGTCTTCCGTGATCTATCCAGACCTATGGGGGCTCAAACTCGAGAGCGCAGTCAAAAGTTTATTCAGCGCTATAAAGATGTAGAAAACAATGATGGTAAAAATTACATTAAATTATTGTTACATTTTATATTATTGACAGATACAGAAAGACTAGAACAATGCCTAATAAGGACCGTACATAGAAAGAGCTTACAGACTTGTATGTTTTTATAAGGCAACATGGACCTTTATCCACTTATACAGTACATAGCAATTAGGTGTGAAGAGGATCTGTATTTTATTGATTCAGACAATACTAAACAACTGATAATGTGCTAATTTCTGAAGTGGCAAGACTGCATTACCTAAAAAATTGTTTCTTCATGAAATTAGGGCTTGCACCTTGAAATTTGCTCCTATCACAGCTGACTCATAGGGGCACATTTACATTTACTTCACGAACGGGCCGAATGCGTCCGATTGCGTTTTTTTTTCGTAATGATCGGTATTTTGCGATTTTTCAGAAAATTGTCGCGACTTTTTCGTTGCCATTCCGAATGTTGCGCAAAATCTGGCGATTTTTTCGTAGCGTTAAAACTTGCGCGAAAAGTTGCGACTTTTTCGTAGCCTTTGCGCCGAGTACGAAAGATTCGGATTCATTCAAGCTTCAGTATGGTGACTTTTCTTGGGCCAGGTTGGAGCTGCAGGGTGCCATTGAGTCCTATGGGAGGCTTCCAAAATCATGCTAAGTCTGAAAGTTTCGCCTGCCGCTTACGAGCGCTCAATACGAAAAAGTCGCGACAAGATACGAGCGCATCGTAATGGCTACGAAAAACTCACGTTTTTTCGCGCAAATCGTATTGGTAATGAAAAAGTCGCGACAATTTCAGAAAAGTCGTAAAGGCACCGAAAAAATCGCAAAAAATACGAAAATGTCGCAAAATGTTCGTTTTCCAATCGGAATTTTTCAAATTTGGTTCGGATTCGTGGGTTAGTAAATGTGCCCCATAGTGTAACACAAAGGGTTTCATGTCTTTCAATATGCAGCTCTGGCAAGTATAGGCAGGACTGAAAATAGGTGTCACCTAACAGGGTTCCCTATCATGGTTGATTATAGTTAAGCTTAAACATAATTTAGAATGTGAAAGCCAGGAGAACCAGGGATTTCAAAGTGCTAGGGAGTCCTGTGCTTACTGACTACTTATGGCAGACACTGAGTACAATGCTCCCTTTTTGCCTGTCAGCACTATCCTTTATGTATGTGTTGGGTTCACAGTGGAGTTGTGCAGGACTCAATGGTAATGCTTAACAACTTATTTACAACATGGCAAACTATATACAGACATTTTCAAGTAGGAAGTATATCTAACCACAGAGAACAAGAAAAGGTCAAGCTCGATAACACATTGTAGCTGAGCTAGCATTGAGGTATGCAGCTTCCTCTAGTGGTACACAACAAGTATGAGAATTTAAGGGCAGGGATATTGCGGCTGGAATTCTTGGCATTTGGTGTATTTATGAATTTAATGGTCACATAATTCTAAATAGCCAACTGGTAAGTTGCATATTTTTTTGCATTTGGACATACATTTTTGTCATGATATTATGATTCTTAGACTAGTGAAATATAACTGCTGAACCAGTTCAAAACTTTGCCTATAGTACACAACAAAAATATTGAAATATATTGATTGTTAAGTTCTTACTGTTTCCTTGGTTCTCAGGGGATCTTTCAGTGCAGTGTCATTACTGTACACACTACTCCTCAGCAAGCATTGTTTCATCATACTTAGTAAGAGTGGAACCTTTCACACAGGCCATGCGATGGGTGCAGGTAAGAGACACAGCTATTTTGACTAAAAAATAATGTAACACAGATAGTTCCAACAGAAACCTAACTATACATATATACTCTTCATATAAGTCTATAAGCTCAAGACTACTGTACTTTTGTGCTTTTTAATGCTCCCAGGAATCCCCAACACTATTCTGGGCTGATGCATGTGATGTCAGAACTTTCTGGTGGATTTTTTTTAATTAGAAATGTGCCCAGTTTGAAAATGCCAGTGCTTTACCTTTCCTTCTTTTTTAATAAGATACTCAGAACTAAAAACGCATTTTTAATATGTAAAAATGAAAGATAATCGAGAACCTGTGAAGCAGGTTAGTATGAGTTACTACTGCAGAAACAGGCACAAGTATTCATAGATTGAGTCTAGGCTGACTACTCAGATTAATATAAAATGCAGAAACACAGCTTCATCCTGTTATGAGATGGGCAATGATCCGTAACATTGGTCCTTGTGGATCATCTCCTTCTATGCAACTGTTATTTTAGCGGAACAATTATGATAATTCAGTTTCATTGGGATATCCTAGCAGATGACTTGGACACCCCATGTGTGATCATCTTTACAAAAGCAACATAAAAGCCTACAATCATGTAAGCCAGAAATTGTACATACAGGTACAGGGCCTGTTTTCCAAAAAGCTGGATAATGAGGCCTTCTGTAAATTGGATACCTTTAGTCTACTAAAAAATCATAAAACATTAAATAAATCCAATAGGATAGTTACCTCCAAGGACTGTCTTGGTTGGGATCAAGTGCAAGCTGCTATTTAATTATTATGGAGAAAGGGTTTATCATTTTTAAAAATTAGAATCATTTGATTAAAATGGACTCTGTGGTAATGGCCTTTCTGTAATTTGGAATTTTCTGGATAACGGGTTTCCGGAAAATGGATCCAATACTTGAATACAATTAAAGCCTATATGTAGGAGAATAAAGGTTTTCACTATCCTGAGAGGAAACACCAGGTTTTAAATTTATTTCAAAATAAATATCTATATTTCCATAACCCTCCCCACAAGCAAAATTCCATATAAAATATACACAAACATATAAATATATTCACACATCTATCTATAAACATGCAAATAAACATATTAATACAGTACGTGGGAAATCAGTTATTGTTTTCTGAATAATCCAGACTTAAGTTTTAAAGCAGCACCTAATTTATTAAAAGAAACTCGCATACATATTTAAAAAGGACATAAAGCAATAAAGATATTACTTTGCCCAAACTGCATTACAGAAGGAGCGAGAGGCCCCGGCCTCCGCCTGCTAATATCGGCAACGCGATTTGTGAGCGTAACGGCTCTGGCTGTGTATATATTACTTGTGTTTAATACAGATAATCTCTTTATGGCCACTTGATTGGGTCCCAAGAGATAAGAGGCAAAACTCATAAAGTAAAATGGGAAGGGAGGGAAACGTACAGATACTGACACAAATACACACAAAGATTCACAAAGATATACACATATAAAGCCAATACAGACACACAAAAAGTAATTACAAAAACACTCTCACAAAAACAAACCTGCAGATAGAAAAATGAAATTACATATACAAAAAATCTTGCTTTGATAGACAAGGACACTGTGTGCAAATTAAATTTGAAAGAGAATGTGTGTATATGAATGTGCCATATACAAAAACATGCATCTTTAAAGTAAACATGTTTTAGCCTGTTCATATTTAGTAGTTTTATTTCACAAGTACCCACACAGCATTATAATCATTTAAAGAGAGACAACTTAATAATAATAATGGCAAAATTACTTCATAATGTGGTTCTCTGTGAATCATTCCATGTCACGTTATAGTGCTTGTTTAGACATTTTACATCTATATAAATATATAGTATAGCTGGATCTCATCTTATGGATCAGCAGTGTAGAACTGAGCTCCACATTCCACTGACAGCTCTCAGATTTGGATTTAAGGATACATTACACAGTTCTTAGACCACTAACAGACAAAAAGCTAAGCCCAACTGCAATCTGTATTAAATAGGAGTCAGAAAATTCAGAGCAGAGTTTGATTTGTGTATCCCCAACCTTACTACACATTTAACACACTGTACATCTTCATACAATTTGAAATTGTATATACAGTGGCACAGTGAGCCATAAATATGAATACACTTATCTTAAAAACACATTAAATCGTTATGGACAGTGGACCCTCTTACTTAGAAATATCAGAATCTTTTCAGACACTAGGGCCTCATTTACTAGCATTTGTTCAAAGGCTGGTTGCAAAAGCCCACACATATTTGTGTGTTCTAAATAGCCATGTACAAAGTGGTTGTACTTTCTTGTACTTAGCATTGACTATAAATCAAATGCAAGGTTTGACCATTGCCACCTTTCTTTGACCATGTCTCCCTCACACATAGAGGGCATTTATTTATTGTAAGTAAAGATCATGCAATTACAATTTTTTTAGTTAATAAATAATGTAAGTATACACCCATGTCCCTTCTATTTGGCGCCCAGAATAGATTGAGTGTAACATAGGCATAGCATTTGCAAACAGCCACATGTTTCATTCCCACATTGCGGGGGAAAAAATAATGGTGAAGTTTTCTAATTGTGAGGCAACCAAAAAAGACACGGGCAACAAAAAAAACCCAGGCGACAAAGAAAAAAATTGCGCAACAAAAGTGTTTCGCAAATTTTTCAGCGTTTTGGGAATTTTATGGCGAAGCGAAATGGGACAGATTCGCTCATCACTAGTGCCTATATCTAGGTCCCTGTTTTTAACTAGTCTCCAAAGTTTATAATTTATCTGTCGGTTGGTTGCAGGGGGGCCCTCTAGACCTGGCTGACCGATTATTCCATAATGTAGCAGGAGTCTGGGAATCTGCCTCTTCTGAAAACATGAGTGATGTTCGAGAACTTATACCAGAATTTTATTATCTGCCTGAAATGTTTATCAACAGCAACCACTGCCAGCTTGGTATGTATATGGATTTATTGCCAGTCTTAGCACACAACAGGAGAATACACGTTCATTTATTTGTTTTAAGGTTGACTCTGCACTTATCCTCTACTGAACTTATAAAAATCAAGACATACAGGATACTTATATACAAAAAAAGTGATTTTTGTGTTTGTACTACACAAGGGTACACAGTGTATATATTTGTGCAAACCCTATATTAATATGATAAAATATGGTCTACATCAGATTATATTTATTCACATTTATATTAGAAACTTTTTTGAAATCATTATCTGGCCCATTATAGGTTGCATGCAGGATGGAACAGTTGTAGGAGATGTGCTTCTTCCACCCTGGGCTCATGGAGATCCTCAATCATTTGTTCGTCTGCACAGTGAGGTAACTATGTCAGCATAAAGTTTAGTATTATTTTTTGTCTTTGAGCAGTAGTCTGGCTGTTGTAAATATCTGTATTTTTGTGATGGTTGCATCTCTTTTGAAAGGAAGAGAAAAGGTTTTCAGAATAAGATTACAGGCCTATTCCACTAGGGGGCACACAGAGATCCTCCATAAAATAAATTTGTCGCTACTAACACTACTGAATGCAATATACACCTTTCTAAATGTAATTATCCTAAATGGGACAAAAAGTAAAATTAATTTAATTTGCTTTTTATGATTGATATTGGCCAGGATGTACATTTGAGAACAAGTTTTCTTCAAAATACTGTAAATGGGTTAATTTTAACTTATTCATAAAAGAATAAAAGCAACATTTACTGTGCAAGGTTAAAGCTACAGATATCTTAAATTTAGATCTTACCCAAAACACTTCTAAAAATATTTAATAAAAAATAGCACACAGACTATTCTTTATGTACACGTGATTCTGCATTATAAGGCTGCATGGTGGTTCACTTTTGCCTTGAAGCCTGAGTATCATTCCCACATACTCCCCTAGCTGCAGGCAGTTTTTATGTTCTACTCATGTTTCCACAAATTTCCTCTGGGTACTCTGGTTTCCTCCAACACTCTAAAAACATATAGGCAGGATTATTGGATCTTAGGGAAATTGTGTGTAAATGTGGTAGATTCTTTAGATTATAAGCTCCACTTGGGCAGTGACTGATATGAATGATGAACAATTTCTGTAAAACTCTGTGTAAATGTGTTGCTACTATATAAATATAGAATAATAATAAGATAAAAACTAATGTGATACAGTTACATAGGAAATTTAACCATGATAGAGAGTTTATAAATATCAAATGTATCTGTGCCTAGCCATAAAGAGGCAGCCAGTAACGACTATTTATTTGTGTATGTGTGCAGGCTCTGGAGTCTGAATATGTCAGCTCTCAGATTCATCACTGGATTGATCTAGTGTTTGGGTACAAGCAGCGGGGGCCAGCAGCAGTGCATGCGCTCAATGTTTTCCATCCATATTTCTATGGGTCTCCAGATTACCTGAATAGTACTGATCCCTTGGTACGAACTACTCTGATTGGATTCATTAGCAACTTTGGGCAAGTTCCCAAGCAGGTAACAGACAGAAAGCGAAAAGCACCAATAAAGTTGGTAGTGTCCCTTCCACTTTGCCTATATAATACTCTCGAATGCATTTTCTGTGACCCTCTGTACTTTATAATATATATAGTGTTCCATTCTTTTCCTTAAGAAGTCATTCTTCTCACATCATGGCTAAATCTGTAATATGACTTTATTATTTTTACAGCTTTTCACTAAGCCTCACCCTTTACGACATGGTAAAGAATTATCATCAGGACATACTGTGAGCCCTTTTTACAGTGCTCCCTGCAGTCTGAAGCAAGTCACTGTCACACCTAGAGGTACTGAAATAGCTCATTATGCAACCACTGTAATTTACCAAGCTTTAATTGTATAAGACAGACCTTCTTGCCTTTCCATACTACCAGTCATATTCCACACACTGCCTGTGATGTGTGCACTTTCCACTGTCATTTATAGGCTTTTATACTGTAAGGTAAAGATAGTGGGACTCATTTTTAAAGTTTGCGCAGCGCAGAATTATTTACACAGTGAACATATTTGCTCTGCCTGTGTTTATATTTATAAAGCTGGACAAGACTGGTGCATTTAATGTGCAAACATAATTGCGAATTTTTATTTACAGTGCAAATGTCCTTAAGAGTAGTGATAAGCAAATTTTTTTGCCAGGCATTGATTTGCATATGCAAAAACAATATGCACGAATTTCATGATCCCCAATAACATTCATGTTCACTGGGTTACACTAAGGGGCCAATTTCCTAAAACTCAAATTTATCTTGTTTTATTTTTTTTGAAACCACAAATATACTCATTTCTACAAATTACATTTATTAATAAATCCAAAGTGAAAAAGCAGCATGCGGGAAAACGTTGCAGAAGTCATGAAAGCGTGACTTTTTTAACTTCTTGTGTGAATTGTCGCACAAAAACCAGTGTCAAAAATTAGTAATGAGCAAATTTTTTCACAAGGCATAGATATGTAGCAAAATTTCTCATTAAAATTCCACATTTCACCATTGGCGAATTGGTTCCTGAAACTTCAGCGAAAAATTTTCAGCAAAAAAAGTTGTGCGTCACACGTATTTCGCTAATTTTCCTGTAGTTTTGGAAATTTGTTTGGTAAAATTCACTCATCACTATTTCACTATCAAAAATTCAAAAAGCTTGAAACAGAAAAGAAAAATTTTCCAGGGAAGAGACATCTGCCATTTACTTATATATGACCTTTTTAAGTGGAGAGTTTTCGTAATAGGAATTGTCACAGAAAAAAAGCATAATAAATCTAGGAAAAGTCACAACTTTTTTCCTGCAACTTTATCAAGGTTTGTTAATCACAGCAATTAACAAACCACAACAAAGTTGCAGGAAAAAAAAGTTGCATTTTTTTTATGCTGCATGATGAAATTTCAACGGTCAAGTGCGACCATGCACTTTTTGACACGGCCACTCATTTTTCTCTTTGAAATTTTGAAACAAATTTGCTAATAACGAAATGCTGATATTCTCTGTGAATCCATGCCTGGCGAAAAAAAATTTGCTCATCAGTAGTTGGGACAATGTGTTTGCGCCCCATCAATGTAATGATAAGTATATGATTTTATCAGATCATCCTAAAAGCAGTTGTTTCATGCAATGGTATGTGCCCATATATTACTCTGCTTCAGCTAACCATGTTATATGGAGCCATGCTCAGAATGCAATATTTTTATAATGTGCTTCAGGCTGCAAGTCCTTTTACAGCACAAGTATAATTTGCAATTTCATATAAAAACAATATGTTTTAAAATATATAAACTCCCAAATGTGTGCCCATTTTTTAGGATTTTGCTACATGGAATTTTGACCTTTTTACAGTTGATGCCTAGGGTGTAGCAAGTGTAAATAGTATCTTTCTAGGTACAGTTAGAAGCCAGCACAAGCTAACATGATACTTCATAAGATATTAACAGCTTGCTCCATCTGAAATTCTTGCATTGTTAGCTCTGCATCAGTGTCCCACCAGGTCATCCTTCATTTAAACAAGTGCAAGCTGCTAGCTGGGCACCTCTTCTTCGATCAAAATAAATGGAAGCTAGCTCAAGGTCAAAACAGATTTTTAACTTAGCTTCCAGCAATGCCATTTATAGTTGGTTCAAGATATTCTTAGAAAAACAACTCTAAATATTGCAGCTTACTTACAAGGAAAAACATTTTTTCATCTGCATAACATACAATTTTATATACATTTATTTTTTGCTCTTAAAGCCTGCTGCCTGTTAAATTATTGCTTTATTAAGTCCTTTTTTGTTATTATATAAAATACACAACTGCATGTAATATCAGCTCCATTTCGAAACCATATTTAGTCACTTTCTATACCTTCTTGTTCTGGGCTGCAGGAAATCTACGTGGAGCAGTGGGTCACATGCTTGTGACAGAGAAGGCCGTGTTTGCAGCAGAGAAAAACCATGTTCTGCTGTCTCCATCATATGCAATGAGCCTAAGCTGGGGCTACAGTGATGGATCCCTGAAACTGCAAAACCGCAACACTCGCAAGGTACTGTAACTGCATTTATGTTTGCCATTAAATTGATTAAAGGATGCATACCCCCTTACACACCAACACAAATACCTAATTGTGTCTTGTACAGAAGCTTAATGAGCAGCATATACTTGTGCATTTGCTGCATGGATGGTAATGTAGCACATGCTGAGAAACCTCTGTTGAGGCCTGTATGCTAAATAAGATGTCTGGAATACCCCCTGCCCTAAAACTTACAGCAATATTACTTTTTGTGATCAAAGTTTACTCACCTACTCTAATTTATTTTATTGAAACATATGATTAGCAATCATATTTATATCATTTCAGCTGTAGGTATAGACTGCATTAAACCAGTTTCTGAGTTTATTAGCACAGGACCAGTATGGGTGATATAGGTCGAAACTAGGTATTTGCCATTTAAGCTTTTATGTTCTTCATTTGCCTCACCATAATAAAAGCCAGCATATGTCTTCTGTTTCTGTGTTCTTTAATCCATATGACTGCAAATAAGCCCCTGGATATTTACATTTTTACATATTTACATATATATTTTTACATATATATTTTACATATTTGTTCTTTGTTTGAGAAAGTAATATTCCTGGGGAAGGAATTAGCCCTCATATCTTCATGTTGAATAGAAATTGTTTTCCTCCCTTGAAGGATAATTATAAAACATTACAGGACATCACTCTGTAGTTAAAAGGCAGACTATCATGACAATCTTTTTTTCCTGGTGGGCTCTAGCCAATTGCCCCTTTTGCCCATTTAACAAAACAACGCTGATTAAAGAATAAGTAAACTTTTTTTTTTTCTATGAGTAAAATTACTCTAAACAGCCTCCAGAATTACCTACCATTGTCCCAACATTCTCTCTGACCTGGTTCCTCAGTCAGAAGGTATTCTTTTTCTTTGGTTCCTTGTGCAGAGTGAAGCCCCGCCCCCACTTGCTGTTCAGGTCTCTCATCAAAAAAAAAAAGGCTAATGCACAGACTGGCTCCTGCTGCCTCCAGGCATGCGCAGAAGGGCTCTCCACTCCACCAACCTTGTCGAATTGAAGAGAGACCTGAACAGCAAGTGGGGGCGGGGCTTCACTCTGCACACGGAAGCAAAGAAAAAGAATACCTGCTGACTGAGGAACCAGGTCAGAGAGAATGCTGGGACAAAGGTAGGTAATTCTGGAGGCTGTTTAGAGTAATTTTACTCATAGAAAAGAAAAAGGTTTACTTATTCTTTAATATCTTGAAAAAGATTTATAAATTGCAATAGGTTATAATTAACATATCAACATTATTTGAACTCATTCAGTGCCCACACTATTTGCTTTTCTACTATTAATTACTATTTATTTGTAATAAGCATAATTGGGGAACCCCCATAATTAGGGGAATTAACTTAATTATTGGTGTCAATACAATTGTAAGCAGTAATAAGGTTCAGTCAAATACTCAACTGAACCTAAACCCAAATTTGCATAATAATATCTAAGCAAATGATACAAACCATACCATTTGTGAACAAAAATCTGTGGTCTCTAGCTGTCCAGTACTTTAAAGTCTTCAGGGGGGTGAGTGGGTTGGCACAGCATGAAGGTCAATTAGGATGAGATTTGAGGTGAAAACGTATTTGTTGCTTTAGATATTTTTGGAACTAATACAGAAATGTTTCTGTCAAATATGTTTTGATATGTAACTTTGTTTTTAGGTTTTAGGGGGAATAGAAAAATGTTGCACCTTAAAGACAGACATGCCAGACATGTATGAGGCAGCTTAGACTCATTGCAACTTGCTTTTAGCAAAATAATTGGCTTAATGTATAAACCAAGAAAAAGAAAGTTCTTCATGAGGACAACTTGTTTTTTTCAACTGTTTCATTAGATAATGATGTTGAGGTGGAGAATTGTGTCAAAATCATATCCTTGCAATTCGCAATGCTATATTGACCTTACCTCCATGAACTGTGCTAAGATCGATGCATGTTTCACTTGAGCTTTGCTAAGATTTATAGCACTCCTTACTACATCGTCTGGCTATTTGAACTTCCTTTGGTGGCAAAACTGACACAGGGGGTGGAGCATAATGCACAATTCATGTGGATTAGGGTAATAGAAGATAGACAAGCAAGAATGTATTGCAAGTATCAATAGGCAAGCAAAAGTTTGAGTTGAGGTGGCTGATGAAAGCTGCTGATTTGGCAGCTTGTTTTCTGAGGTATGATGCCATTCGACAGGCCTCACTGATTGATATATGCTCAAAAATAGGACAGATATCAATTTAACAAGTTTGATTTTGTTGACACATCGGATGATCACATCTGAGCATTAATGTAGTCTTTGTCCCAATGGCCTGCATCACTGTCATATGATCGATAGGACATATCTGTGAAAATTTGTTTGGCAACGTCATCAAGCAAGTGGATCTTGACATGTAGTGCTTTAGCTGTAGGACATAAGGAAACTAGTTTAACTTGGCTGTTGGTGCCAGGCAGATGCTTGTTTCTAGGATCTCCCTGGGAGATTGGGGAAGTTGGAAAGAACTTGGAATTAAGATGCGGGCGACAAAAAAGACGTGGGCGAATTTTATGGCGAAGCGACACGGGACAGATTCGCTCATCACTAGCCATCAGCCATCAGCCTTACAGCACAAAAATGTCCAAAAGTTACCAAGTGGTATTATTTGATTTGTCATTTACGTTACAGGTTGTAGACGTATGGGAATTGATGTCTCACTGGGGCTGGTGTCATTCTGTTATTTGCCCTTCACCAGCCATTGTAATCACTGCAATGAGCAGTTCAGTTCTGTGTGTATGGATATTCTCACCTCCAGGACAAAAGGAAAGGGAGTCTGAATTACAACTGAAAAAGGTACCAACTACATTGTATACCAACTGCGGTGCATCCATAACTGTGTTTCCCATGTATATGTAACCCTATCTTGGTTGGCTAGATTTTAGATAGAAAGTGTTATTACAATGTTTACTGGTCACTAACTAAAGTCTCTTCGTGGGGTCCCTGATCCTCTGACTTTAGTAGAGGTAGGGCCTTCTATGGCAGCACAGCTTTACTGGGGCCTTGTTCATCCGAGGATCAGTGTACATCCACCTGGTTCAACAGATGCAGGCCAAAGAGCAAGATCCACTCCCTACTAAACATGATATTAAAGTGTGGCAGGAAATGGTCATAAGCCTATAGGCCAATAATAGATATATGGAATTGAACAAAAATAGATACATGGGCATTTATCCAGCAAGAGAAAATAAGGAAGTGTAGGGATTTAAAGCCATTGGAGCTGTTATCCCTATTCCTGTGATGCCTCTGTGTGCTGTTATTTAGCTGGAATATGAAAATCATTGGTTTCAAAACGTAATAGATTTTAAATGTTTTTAGTGTTACCTTAATAAAGAAGAGGTTTAATTTACTAATTCTCTGTATGAAAGTGCAATAGTACTAAAGAGCACAAAATGTTGCCCCCTAGTGTTGATTAAGTGAGCAGTGTCTGCAGCATAGGTGAGCTCTGCACCTCACAGGATTAAAAATCTAGTGCAAGGTGTAAAATGCAATGCTGTACTATGGCACTCCCTAAATTGCAGAGCTTGGGACTTTCCATGTGGTCAGTAAATGGAAAACCCTTAACCTATATACGTGTGAGGAGCAACGTTCTCAGCTGCTTGGGGGTAAAATAAATGGAAAAGATTGCCGTCCAAACAAACAGCAAATGAAAAAACGTGTAAAAAAATTACACCGATTTTACGCCGTTTTTCACACATTGAAGCCTGGTGATGTGTGGCGAAATTTCTCGCCATTTGTTACACAGCATAATTAATATGCCCCTAAGTCTATCTCATAAAGATACAAACTACTGCAAAAATAACCCTTGTTACTAGTTCCAATATTAAGCTCTGCTTATATGTTTTCTCTTTAACCTGTTCCCTTTCATTGGTCTTGAAATTTATGTATGTTAGTTTCTCAGAGGGCAAAAGATGAGCATTTAACATTTTTTTTAAATTAAAAAAGAGTAGGAATGTCTCCTTTAAGACATTTAAGACATTATTAGGATATACATACTAAAATTTGGAAGAATATATTACATAAAGCATTCATCTGGGAATTTTGTTGTTTTAAATAGCTCTGCATATCTTATATACTGTTTACACAAATATATTCTTTGCCCATACATAAAACTGTACACAGGAGATTTGTAAGATAATGAACCAATTTAAGTTAACTTCAAATACTCTAAATAGCCCAACATGTTCAATAGATTGCCCATGAATTCAGTTACATGAATGTTAATAATCATGCATCTTCAAAAAAGCTTTTTAGAAATTAAACTTGAACAAGCATGGTGCAGGATGAGATACCATCGATAAATGCATTCAACCCCCTGTTTCAGTGTTTGTTTCAGTGTATAACACTAGTTTGGATTTCCCCAGGTGCTAACAGGTCATGGGTCAGCGGTGCTCTGTGTTTGTGCATCAGTAAAGTATGGGGTTCTGATCAGTGGCTCTGCAGATGGATCTTGCATCCTTTGGGATCTGGACAATCTGAAATGTGTCCGAAAGCTCCCAATTCACCCAAGAGAAGTAACACTTGTAGCGGTAAATGACAGAACGGTGAGCATGCGACAATCTGCACACACAGTATACTATCTTTGAGCTACCAGATAGTAGGACATATTTTTTGTAGCAAATCAGCACAAGAATCTAATAGTGTCTAAGCATAATTTGGATCATGAAGTGGAATATAGAGATGGGTTGCAGAATGGTTGTATGTATGTAAATGTAGGGATATCAAGTTATTGTGGTTTTTTATTTGCATTCTGTTAAACTTGCCGTTGGATACATCTAAAATTGAATTAACATTTTTTTAATTTCCACAGGGTGCATTTGTCTCGTGTTGTCACTCAGATCTCTACATGTGGTCAGTAAATGGAAAACCCTTAACCTATATACGTGTGGGGAGCAACATTCTCAGCTGCTGCTTTGGGGGTTTGAGTGTAATAGTCACAGGATCCCAGGATGGAATTGTCAGGGTGAGAACTATGAACATTACATAACTTCTTAAGGCTATTGACAAATGATCATCAGCTCACTCCCAGTGACAGATAATTCTGTAGAACCTTCATTCACAAACAGCATAGGACAAGAGCACATTAATATCTTGTCCCTTAATATCTTGTATTTTTCCTTTTCTAGTTTTGGAAGATGGAAAGTGCAGAAGATAAGAAAATAATTGGCCTTGGAGGTAATAGAAAATATTTTATTCTAATGCTATACATGCAAAGGATAATTTAATAAATAATGTTAAAGTTTTGGGATTTGTTTGTGGCACAAGAAGTCGTTTGTTTTTACCCATAATCTAACCATGTTTTCCTAGCTGGTCAAACTTATGTGGTCTGTTGCTACAAGAATGTTGCCATGCTTTATATTTCTTGACCAAGGCAGGGGTAGATAAGGTGGCACCAAGAGATTGACCTGCATTCTGAATAAAGTGCAAGAGAAGATAGCTACAGAGAGTTAAATGGTGGTATGACCCCGTTGCTCAAACAATTAAAAAAAACAACAAAGAAAAAAACAACAAAGCCTAACTCACCTATGAATTCACCCAGGTCACTTTAAAATGCAGTCAATTACAGATTAGACTAAAGTAGTTTTTTTCTCGGACTGAGGCCACAGTAAGTTTTTGAGGCTCACAAATCCAGTATTACCAGAATGAATGACAAATTGAAGTGCATTAATACTATATTGCAGTCATGCATTTTACTTATTTTTCTATGGAAGAAATATAAAAAAGTTATTAGTCCTAAAGTTTAGACCTAAAATTTTGGAATCAAAGTTTTGATAGGGTAAGGCTTGGATGTTGACTGATACATCTGTGAGGTTTATGGTTAAAATGCTAAAATGTGCTGGAATAGGCTGGGGCTGTTAAAGTGGTCTTTATACCAACCAAGTATATTGGATTACTTTCAGTATAGAAACACAGCACAGAATGGTCCTCTTAATTTGCAGCCATACATGATATCTATTATGTGCTGGCTATATTGCATTGTTTTTTCTATCCCGATTGACAGTCCAAACAAAACAGCAGGAACTGAAAACATCAGTTGAACATCAGTTTGTAATAACAGCCTACAGGCTAAGTCTGTAAATACAGGCTGGTTCACAACCCTAGGCACAATGCCCCATTGTGTTTTTTTGTGGGGTTAGCTACCAAGGGGCTTACTAATGCAGCATTTACAGCAGTGGTCCCCAACCTTTTTAATCTATGAGCCACATTCAAATAAAAAAAATTTGGAGAGCAACACAAACATTTAAAGATTTCCTGGGGGCACCAATAATAGACTGTGATTGGCTATTGGTAGCCCCTATATGGACTAGCAGCCTACATGGCAAGGGGACTCCTCAATTGACCCTTCGCCTTAAACAATCCCACTGAACCCCCATTGTAACATACCTTAATGAAACACCAGGAGACAAAAATAGTATAAAATGGCCACAGCACCTAGCACAGCAGTAGTAGCCTCTGTATCTATCAATCCACCGCGCAGTCACAGGAGAGAGCCTCCTTTCTCACTCTCTCTAAAATGTCCTGTACAGTACTCTGGCAAGGTCCTACCTCTGCTGTGACAAATAAAACTTAAAATACATTATCATATAGCCACTGTTTTTTGATCCAGAAGCCTGTGCCAATTATGCCTCAAGAGAGAAAAAAATTCTTCCTGAAAATTCCATGGATCAAGCTTTTGGAAATAACATGAATTACTGCAATGCTGACTCTCACATTTATATGGTATAAAGATACAGAAACCACAATATAATGTAACCCTTTCTTGGCACAATCAATTTTGGGCTGTATATAGGCTTAGAACAGAAGATTTGGGTTCCCTTTGCAGATGAAAGCCACTGGGACTGGGATTTTAGCGCAGTGCCTCCACCTAGTGGACACTGAGGAGCACACCTCAAGGGGATTTCCACTAGGAAATAATCACACACAGTTTGCAGCAATATCAACTTTATATAATGAAGTGAAAATGAAATAGCATTAAAGGAACAGTAACACCAAAAAATGAAAGTGTATAAAAATAATTAATATATTATGTACTATTGCTCTGCAGTAGTAAAAGTTGTGTGTTTTCTTCATAAACACTACTGCAGTTTATATAAATACCCTGCTGTGAAGCCATGGGGGCAGCCATTTAAATTGAAAAAAGGAGAAAAGGCACAGGTTACTAAGCAGATAACAGATAAGTAGCAGATTCCCATTGTATTCTTCACAGTTTATCAGGTATCTTCTTATGTAACCTGTGCCTTTTCTCCTTTTTTCAATTTAAATGGCTGCCCCCATGGCTACACAGCAGCTATTTCTATTAACTATAGTAGTCTTTCTGAAGCTAACACGCAACTTTTACCAGTGCAGGGCAACAGTACATTATATTTTAATTATTTTAAAACATTTTTATTTTTTAGTGTTACTGTTCCTTTAACATGCAAACAGTAATAACCCTGTTTTGTCACTACTGGCTCAGTCTCTTCCAGAACACAGTCCCACACTCCAATCCTGGAGGAAATACACTTTCCCAGTTCAGTCCTGGCAAGTCCCTTCCCCAGAGCTCTTTCAGTTTCCCCAGGTAGCGCTACCTTTTCCCAAAGTACCTCTTCCTTTGGAATGGCAGTTGCTCCCATGTAGCAAGCACACGAAACACCTGTCCTCACCCAGGGGACACACACAGGAGACTTTCAATACCTTCCCTCAGGTGGATCAATCAATCACTTTGAGATCCCAGGATTTAGGCATCTAACAGCAGCGTAGCAGATCTCTCTTTAAAGCTGGAACAGCCGTTACAGCCACTGCTCACTCGATTTCAGTCTCAACTGCTTGCAAACAGGGGATTCCTTTTCCCCAACTTCACTAGAGCTGGATGCAGCCTCTAGAGTACTCACTTTACTGGGCCCTGTTAATCCCAGGCTCAGTGGACTTCCACCTGGGTCAGCAGATGCAGCCAAAGAGGAAGACCCATCCCCCTGCTAAGCACTATATCAGAGTGCCCAGGGAGTGGTCTCTCAGTTAACCAATTAGACACATAGGCAAACTTTAAACTGATACATGGGTCTTTGCCCAGTAACAGCACAAACCAAGGAAACTGCAGGGATTAAAGCCATAGGTACATGTTAACCCTATGGGTCCCTACAATTACATACATGAAAACCATCCATATTCAGTTATTAATAGCTAATATGAGAGCATAAAGAAGAAAACGCCTGACGTTTTTGCAAAATATGCAAAAAAGTGGGAGGGTGGGATGTTTTTACCTGCTCAGAATATAAGGAAGTGAAGTTCTTCTTCCCCTGCATCACATCCCTCCCCTTTCTCCACCCCCTGGCCCAGCTTTCTCCTGCCTTAACTTATTCCTGCTCACATAATCGCAGCTACATCTGATTCTGGCAATTTTTATACATAAACCAGTCTAATCTGGGTACTGGTCATACCAAGCGCTTGTCATGCTGCCCCTACGCTTTATAGCACATGGTTTTTGTGCAACTAAAGTTTGACTTTGTGCCAGGAATTAAAAAGTAAGCAACTGCTTTGAGGCCCCTGGGAGCAACATCCAATGGGTTGGTGAGCAATACATTGCTTGCAAGCCACAGGTTGGGGATCATTGATTTACAAAATACTCATTCTCGAGTAATGAAATAGGAGCTCTCTGTAGTGACATACTACTCAATATGAAATTAATGCCCAAGCCATGTTCTGTTTCTTTGAAACAGTTTAGTGTATCTAAAGATGATATGCAGGGGCAGTGCAATCTGCTTAAAATAGGACTCAGGAGTCAACATTTTGGATGGGAAATCACAGAAGCATTGCTATAACCACCACTGTAGTTTGACACCAGGATTTACATATAAATTTGCTAAACTCTATGAACTTCAGTGTTCGAATTTTTGGATCATTAATGCAAGTTACCTCTTGATTTGGTTTAGTTTCACACATTGTATGGGGTTTCTGAACACTATAACTTATGGTGCCAAACTCACAATGTATCATGTATTTTAGCAGAAGTAAAAGAGTTAATGAGCGGATATGAGAATATACTTACAGGAAACATCTGTGCTAAAATATAGGGAAGTCACTTAAGATTTGTCTTGTGTTTATTGTTATTTATCTAGTGTTTATGGACTAACCCAATATTTCTAATGAAAGTATATGTTTACACTTGCATATGCACACATATGCATTTTACATCAACCTGCATATATTTGTCTCTGTCCCAATCTAGCAGCAGCACAATTGCCCGAGATAATTACATCATTTAATCCTATTTCGTGCTCCATTATCACAATCCTAGACAGCCCTCTACCAAAAAAGCCCCCATTAATCCCATCATTAAGTGATGCACAGATCCCTGGGGCCACCAGCGCCCGCTGATCCCTTTCTCCCAGAGCTAGCAATCCTGGCTGCCCATCTCCGGAGCTTCCCAGACTTTCCCCGCTCTGGCTAATTAGCAGCTGCCTGCGTGCGCCTGCGTCTCCTTATTAATCCCGAGCTCCATAAACAAACAGCGAGAGGAGATTCTGCTGAAGCGGCATGCAATTTAGAAAGCAATAATACACAAATCCAATTTCAAACACAATAGTTTCAGCATTGTGTCAGACTCTGTAACTATCACAGCTCTCAAATTCAATTGCTGGGCTCCTTTCCTCACAGCAAGCTGAGATTAAATATATTTTTCTCAATTTAACAACTTGCTGACCATAAATTAAAGCAGTTTTCAAATATATTTATAAATATCTTTGTGATTTTGTTTATATGTAAGATGGGCATGTATGTAAGAATATTTATTATTAACTATACACACAAAAATGAATATTTACTATAGATAATGCTTGTTTTTTCACTTTTATAACGCAAATAGGATTTTAATTAAAGGGCTAAAATTGGGGTATTATATCTGTGTATGACACATGCAGAGGTATAACTATATAGATATACAGTACTTGTAAATTGGTTGCAGCACTAACAGTTAAATTACATTGTATGTAAGAGAAAGCTAGGCTATATTTGTCCTATGAGATAAATTTACAGGTTTGCTTATCCCTAGGAACTAGAAACTAGGGGATTTTTAAAGTGTATTTAAAGCCAAAAGCTTTTGTCTCAATAGTATTCATCAGGGGGCTGAGAAAACCAAAAATAATTTGTCCAAAGTCACATTACCTTAAAGGTTTGGATTTAGTATGGCTATACTAAAGATTTGGCTAGATCAGCTACTTGTCATAATGCAATAATGTAACTGACAGATATTGTATTCCCTGACTTTTGTCTTTTCTTGTTGGTATGAGGTCATTACCCATAGGAGCATGACAATAAATGCTAGAAGAGTTTCCAGTTATGATGCACAGTGGGCTTTTTGCAACATTTAAAAAAAAAAAGTTGATGAAACTCCAGCATGGATGGGTGGTTGTCAATGGGTCAGAACAAGGCAGCTGCCATGGCTAACTGTGAGCTGCATAGATATTTTCCCATACACTGATTTTTAACAATGGTGCAACAGTCTTTCCAGTTTTTCCAAGTAGGAGACTGATTGATTGATGACATGTATGTGGGCTGTTTTATTTTAAACTGAATACTGTATGTCAGTGCTGTCCAACTTCTGCGGTACCGAGGGCCGGAATTTCTCTAGCATACATGGTGGAGGGCCGCTAATGGAAACCAGTTTTGACCCCTTTTTTAAACCACACCTGCTTCAAACCACACCCATTTTATCACAATGGTGGTAGTGCAGCAAAAACCCAAATGCTTTGTCCTCACTGCAGGGGTATCAACCGTTCTTCATATATAAAAGGATATATTAAGTCATATTAAGACACACCCTTAAATCCATGTGCTTCCTCCTCACCTGTGGATAGCACAGCAACTCCCAGCACATAATTACACACCTTAGGGGCCACAGGCACCCTATGCTGCCTTTGTGTGCCATACTCTGCCTGCCCTACCCTGCCTGTGTGTGCCATACTTTGCCTGTCCTACCATGTCTGTGTGCCATACTCTGCCTGCCCTACCATGCCTGTGTGTGCCATACTCTGCCTGCCTTGTGCTGCCTGTGTGTGCCATACTCTGCCTGCCCTATGCTGCCTGTGTGTGCCATAATCTGCCTGCCCTATGCTGCCAGTGTGTGCTATACTTTGCCTGCCCTACCTGTGTGTGCCATACCCTCCCTGTTAACACTGCAGGGGGTGAACAATGTAGGGATTAAAAGGTGTGAACAACACAGGGAATTACATTTTTACACAATACAGGGGAATTACAGCCTGAATCTGAGGTGAGAACCATGCAGGGAGCCAGTTAATCTCAGTACTGATACCATTTAAAGTTTACACAAAGGTAAGCCATCAAAGCAGCCAGACAGGTGGGGGGTCGCATGTGGCCCGCGGGCCGCCAGTTGGACATCGCTGCTGTATGTCATGCAAAGTCTGAGGGACCTTATGATCACTGTGTCCTGCTTTTATTCTGTGATGTTATATATTGTATATGTATAAATAAATGGTACTGAGCTGTTACCATTCTTTTAGATTATCTGTGAAATTGTAAGCGTATGCATATATTTGTTAATATAGTGCTAATTGCATGCACATTGTTTTACATTAAAACAATACCATACCAGAACAGGTAGGGACCAATGCAATAATACAATATAAACAAATATAATAGCCATGAATGTTTTGTAAATTATGACCTTATAAATGGTGATTTATGAGGTCATTAGTTGTAATAGGATGTAATCTCATGTGACTCAGTTAACCATGTATTTGCACTAAATAATGAACCCTCTGTTGTAAAGTATAAGGATATTTGAAGTCACCACTTATATCGAACGCCACTGGGCATGTTCTTTTCTTCCTGTGTGGACTCCAAGATGGTGGCGCCCATAAGCGCCACATGGTTTCCCAGCAATGATGACATTATCATTGTGGTTTGGTGCCAAATTCAAAATAAAAAGACGCTAAGACCTAGACTGATTACTGTGGATTGGCCTTATGGCTAAAGGAAAGGAAAGGCTTGCACAAAGTGCCAGAATTTGCAATACTGAGCATGAATTACTTTCAAATCTGCTACCTGTGCCCCTCATTAAACCAGTAGGATACTACTGTCAGTTTTAGTTTATGAAGTATTTTGTGAAGAAGGTCTATGTTTTCTCAAGAGCAGTGCAGATTACTTTGTTAGTTTCAATATTGCAAGAAAATGGCATATAAATGCATGGATTTGCAGAAAAATTCTGAATTTCGGCATCAAAGTTTTTCTTCACAAAACTGCAGAGACAAAAAAGTTGCCAAGAAAAATTTTGCCAAAAAACGCCCATTGATTTTAATGCATTTGGAGTGAAAAAAACATTTACACCAATTACTGTCAATAACTGTCCTTATTTGGAACTTTTTTATGCTTATGTTGCTCCCCAACCCTTTTCCCATTTGAATGTGGCTTAGATCTGTTGGGTGATAGCTAGTGATGAGTAAATCTGTCTGCTTTGCTTTGGTGAATATTTTGCAAAACTGCTGAACATTTTGTGAAATGTGGTTTGACCCAAGCATCTTTTTACGCTGCAACCGTGATTTTTTTTTATGCAACTTTTTCCTCACTTTGCAAATTTTGCTGAAACAAATATTTGAGCCAGTGTCACGAAAAAATTTGGCAATGTGGAATTTCACAGCGAATCCATACCTGGAGAAAAATTCGCTCATCACTAATTATGGCAGTGTAACACCTATTTGGCTATGATATGGCCAAACCCAGACTAGTAGCGTGCTGTAGAGCATGTGTTACATGCGACCTTAATGCACAGGAGTGGACCTCCGCTATATGGGAGCTATGTCAGGGCTAGATGATGTAGTTGCACTACAACTCACACTGGTGTTGTGCAATATATTGAAGTAATAGGACGCCAGGAGCTCTTGCAAAATAACTGGATAGTACTTTATTTGTCCAAGACAATGGTAATCAGGGTATTTCAATACTCACTTAATAGATGTTATGCAGTATGCAGTTATACAGTTGATGTAAAATGGATTAATAGCAGAAATATGATGCTCCCCTGTGTATCCCTTCTCATCAAGAGGATTGGGCAGGTAGAACAACAACAGCGTGATAGGTAGGAAAGCTCACCGGCATAGTCCCATGCTCTTTTGGAGGTTAGGGCAAGGCATATTTGCTAACCTATTTCCCTAGCACTTCTGTGTACCTAATCTAAGGCCAGTAATGCCTGTTAGGAAGACTACTCCTTTGCTATTATCCTGGATGGAGCAAATGGCTGCTCTTTCTATATAATTCTGTCTGAACTCACCACTTCTAGAGGGTGCTATGAAATATGCTGCTATACTGTCTTTTCCTCATTCACGGGGCCCTGTCCCCGACTTAATTTGGATGGATAGTGGCTTACTGGGCCAGATCTGTACCCAGGCTCAGTGGAGCCCTGCTTCAGGTAGCAGACCGGCAGCCAAAGAGGAAAACACTTCCTTGTGCAAGACACTATATAGTCTGCCAAGGGGAGTGGTTAATTGGGTTTAACCTGTAAGGGATAGCTTAAGTAACTGTAACCGGAGTATAGAGGGGTCTGCCCTATAACAGTACAGATAAGGAAAAGTAGGGAAGTAAAGCCATAGGGAGCTTAACCCTATGGGTCCCTACAGCAGTCAAGAGTGAAAAGTGTTTTGCATAGGTCTTACAGTAAGTTTTACAGTACAACATACAGTACCTTCATTTTTCATACAGGAGACAGATTGGGAACATCTCTGCGCATGTTTCACCAGCTGGCCCCTAGAATCACAGCAACAAGAAAGCAACAGCACACTTTTGGAATAACCGCTCTTGCTGTATCAAGGTAAAAGTTTTATTTCCAGAAGTCAAATTAAAGAAAAACGGTTAACCAAAATTAATGATTTTTTAATAAATGCTGTTTGTGTTATGGTCTTAATCTGTTTCATGTGTAAATGCTTTCTGCATACTTCTGTTCTGTTCTTCCATTTTGCTTATCCCTTATATCTCCCTTTGCTAAGGGTTTTAAGGGTCTTTGTCTTAAGCAATGGCGATTTTGAAATTATCCCCATTTACTTTAAATGGGACTTACTGCACTTATAGCTTGAAAATGTGTGTTTCTGAGTGATGAACGCCTGTGACTTGACTGCATTGGGTACTTGCAGGTGATAGAATGATGAGCAAACTTGTGTTTTGCCTAGCTAAAAATGTTGTCACAATGCATTGGAGTCCAAGAGAAAGGGAAATTACATCTTAGTTAAGATTATTTTTAGCTCTGCAATGGCATAACACTGGCTTACATTGTTAGAGAAGCTGCTTCCTTTATGCTCCTTTATGCTTTTCTGCAATTTTTTCTAAGCACAGCGCCTGGACAGAGGGTATCTTATTTCCTGTGCTGTGAATCTGTATTCCTTCTTTGTACCCTCCTCTTTAATGACTAGCATCAGACAGGGTAAACCAACTCCGCCATACTTACCAAACCAACACCTTCATTTTGAGCCACTGCTGTTTTGCACATACAAGTCATTTTTCAACAAAAGATTTCCCTGCTGATATGTATACTGCTAAATGCTACTCCTTACAAAATGTTTTAAAATGTAAAAATATTAACACTAGGACCTATGCTGCTCTAAACTCCTGCTTTCATTGGTTAATGATCATAACTAACACTATATTTTGTATTATAGGAACAACACCAAACTCTTTGTTGGTGATGAAAGAGGTATTATTACCAGCTGGTACCTGGACTGATGCCACATACAATTCTATTCCTGTATAAACCATGCTTGCCCTGAGATTACAGTATATCATCTTAAAGTGTCATGACATATTTGCAACATACATTGTAGTAGCAAAATACAACTTTGGTTGCTTTGTTGTCACAATATGGTTCTTAATGTTAATATATCCATTAACTATACTGTGGAAATAAAATGATACCTACATTGTTTATATGTTGTTTTATTTATATAGGGGCATATTTATTATAGCGTGTAAGCCAACATCAATCAGTAATTAGATTTGAAAGAAGTCACCTACAAGTTAGCTAACAAAAGCAAAGATCTGATTGTTTGCTATTGGCAACATCACCGCTAATGTAGGCTTGCACACAATAATAAATATTCCCCCTTGTGTAAAACTATAAAAAGGTGTGATAAACAAAAGAAAACTCACTAGTAAGCTGCCTTAGATAATGTAAGGTGCATCTGTTTTGTAAATAGCTTTCTTTTGTGAGATCACGGCCACTTCTAAAGGCACGAAGTCAATATAGTTGCTGCAAAACATTATGCATTTCGTGCCACGGTGTAACCACTTTTTATGCACAGTCCATATTAGTTTATAAAACTAATTTCAGTAACAGAGTTAAATATGGTCTATAATAATTAAGCTTTACCCACCAAACAGTGCCTTTTTTCCTGTCATCCATTTCAGTGACAAAGCATATAAAACAGACAGAATCATGTATAATGAAAATGATAGTAGGGAAGTTGTGGACTAGAATAGAGGGAAGAGAACAGAATAGAAGGTGTGGATAGAAAATACAGTGCTAGACTACCTGCTCTCAATTGTTCAATTTTCTTGGTATGACAGTGCCCATGGCTATATAATGTGCTTGGGGTGCCAGTATACAATCTCTCATTGTAGAATATATTTAGGGTGGCAGTACATTAGTACACTATGCTTGTCACTATAATTGTACCTGGAGAACCACGATCTACTGCTCTTATTGTATGGTTAGGGGTGCCAGTGCCCAGTGCTTCCCTTAATATTCTTGTTGTACTATTTTCCAGTGCCCTCATTGTATAATCTATTTGGTATGCCAGCATTCTGCTCATACAGTTAAAAAAGTGATGTGGATGCCATTACTCCTTTCTCTCATTGTATATTGTGTGTTGGAGGGACCATTACTTAATTTCTTTTACTTATTGCTGGGAATGCTAGTCCATTACTAATCGCTCTGACTTTACAGTGCTCTGGGTCTCAATATAAAATGTGCTGTAGATTCCATTACACATTGTTCTCACTGTAAAATGCTTTGTGGATGCCTTGCGGAAGTATTACTTACATTTTACTATATTTTTGCATTGCTAATTTTTGAAGTATAGCATAACAAATGTAGCAAAAACTACACTTAAATGTTGGTGTGACTTCCACAATTCACATAGCCTCCAAGAGAATCTGACTCAAGAAGAAAATGAAGAACTGAAATAAAGCATATTAATTATTAACACATTTATTAGGCTAAATGCAGAGGCCCTGCCTTTCCTTTTTTCCTGAAGGGAGAACTTTCTAGACTGTGTGTGTGGTAACTATGTAGTCTTCAAATTGCTCCTTTCCAGCTGTTTTTGGGCTAAACATCTGATCATTGACTAACATATGGTGACCAGATTACTTGAAAATTCAGGGACACGTCTAATAAATATATGTTATAGGGCAGCACTGGTTGCATTTAAAATAAACTGCAATCAGTTTAGTCCTGTTAGCTTTTAGCCGTGTCCCTTAATTTTTAAGTGATCTTGTTACCCTAGACTAACAGCATCTCTCTGTAACGGAGATGCTGGCATTGTAATTGAACAACATATTTTGGCAGCAAGCTGATTTCACAGGCATTTAGTAGTGCATGACAGCACCAGAGCCCAAGTTTAGACAAGAGTAGGTTTTGGGATAGGGAAACCACCACACCCCTAGCTTATACATGATTACATTCAGCTGGTATTCATAAAGTTAGCCTCTGATGTTAGAGTACAGAATTCTATACTGTATTCAGAACACATTAAGGGTGGACTTTGCCAGATTAGTTCATTTGGCAAGGTCACCAAATAAGCAGACCTGGGTCTGATTTTGCCAACCATCTGCCCTGGGGCCAATGATCAGATCATACCCTGGGACTTATGAAAGCTTGTTATAGACCACATCAACGTTACAAAGTGCCATGAGATTTTTAAACCTGTTCAATAGATATCTGTCAAATATCAGGCAGGTAGACCCACTGGTCCGGGCCGGGGGCTCCTGTAAAATGTCTGGTGGCATCTGGGTGATGGGGGGGGGGTGCTTTTAAAACTGCAAAAGCCTATTTTGACCAAGTTGGCAGCTTTTATTACCATTTGTTTGTTAGGTTGCTTCTAACATAGCATCCATAATAACAACAAAACCTAACACAATTTGGCTGCAAATATCCAGAGAAAGAATAAAAATAAAGAAATATAAATATTTCCTAAAAACTAAAAGAAATGGAGACCAATAGGTTCAGGCCCCTTAACACCCTACTGAGGAATATTAACTTCAACCTCTTTCCCCATCTGTAAAGCTACAACAACATGTGTTGCCCACTGGATGCAAAAACTGCAGGACAGGAGAGCCTATTGGATCTAGCATAAATAGCTAAACTGCAGAACACCACTTAGGATCCTGAAATCATGGATAAAAAGCTCCAGTCTCTAGGTCACCTTACTAGCAAACATAAGGCAAATGCCACATGAGGCTGATTCTCGACCAGCATTTTTCCACAGGCCGAGAATTAGCCCTGTGTGGCACTATCCTTATGCTTTTCAAAAATTAAAAAAACAAAAATATGGTATAGCAAAGGAAAGTAGAAGAAGAAATTAGAAGGGTAAAAAACTATAGAGGGGCTTTTAAAGTCTAATGGAGAGTCCTATTGATGTAATATATATTGGGTTGTGTTGATAGAGCCAGAAAAGTGTCAGAAATATAGATGCTAAAAAAGAAGGTAATGGAGTCATTTACTGACATACTGGAGAAAAAGCAGTGCAAAAGCACTAAGGGGCACAAAGTACTTTATCTCAATAAACTGAATTAATTGCAACAGTTATTATGGTGAAGCAGACAAGTGGCTCAGTGATCAATGCTCCTCTATAGAAAGTAAATACTCTACCACATATAACAAACTAATGGTTCAGTATAGAAACCCTACCAGTAACAGTACCCTGTTGTGCCCTGTATGTTAAAACTGGAAACTGCTAAAATATCTTATAACAATAACACTTATTTGAGCTGCCATAACTGCAGTTATTGTGTTAATTTTCAAGTAACTTATGCATGTATAGCATTAAGACTTAAACCCCAGTGGTGTTTCAGAATGTTTTTATATTCCACGAGTTAGTTAAAATAAGTACATATTACAACTTAATAATAAATGTATATTTACTGATTACAAAAATATGATATGGGATTACAGTACATGTACCAACATTCAAAAGTAAGCAGTGTGCTGTAAAAATAAAAAACAAGATAAATCCAGTAAAAAAAACGAAAAAAAAACAAGATAAATCCGGTCATGATCAAGAAAAAAAATCAATTTATATGGTAACATTTTATTACTTATTAAACACTTTTAGGCTTACTGTGGTGCAGTAGTTACCCTTTATGGTTAGGCAGTTTCAAAGTTATACCTTGCCCAATCACAAAGCAGAAACTGGAACAGATGAGCCTGTTGCTGTGCTGTGAATGCATGGAGTTCCAGGCCACCAAATTGTTCTTAGAGAAAGGAGAAAGACTGAAGAGAAGAGATGAAAATAGGAAATGGATAGTAGAAAAATATAAGGGCAGTAGGGATACTATGAAAAAAAGACAACTGAAGTGAAAACATAAAATATATATATATAAAAAGAAAGGAAGCTTATCTGCCCATGTATGGTGGAACCCTGACTGGCCTGCCTCACTGATATCTGTTCATAAATCAGGCAAATGTCGATCGCAGCACCAGATTTCTAATGGGGGCGCCCCCATTCTGCCCCCCCCCCCGCAAAAAATCCGGGCCTGGGCGATCAAGCAGGTTTTAAAATCCTGTTGGGGCAAGGACCGCGTCTGCCTGTTGATGCAGTCCTTGCTCTGATGGCCTGCACACTAGGGGCTGTGATTCTCATGGCAGACATATCAGGGAAAGGTCCACACGTTTACCAATCTTGGCAAACTAAGGAATAGAGTAAGTAGGGAGAATAGACTTAGGTGGCGTCATAACAGATGGGAGAAAAAACTGATATAACATAAGAATAGGTGAGTAATGATATGAAAAGTAGAAAATACTTTGTATAATTGAACACATTTTGCTAGTGGTACTAACACTTTAAAAAAAAAAAAATTTAAACCCTAGAGAAATCTTACCCTCAAACCTTAATAAACATAAACCCAAGTAACCACAAATCTTATAGAATAGCGATCACATCTGGACAGCTTTTTCACAGCCTGGATACTGGATTATGGATCTTACCTCTGAAACAGACCTTTCATGAAAGAAACTTTTGAGCCCAAAATGAAAATGGTAGCTCTGTGAAGCCCTAAAGAAATGCACTTAGTAGTGATCTAGGAGTCGTAGGGCCAGGTTTACTTTTATTATAGCCTCTAGTCTAAAAAAAGCTAGACCTTAGGTTAGGGCCATATGGGAACTTGCTTAATGCATTTTTTCAGTGTGGAAATGTCACATCAAGATGTATTGCATTGCCTGTCAAAGGCAGACCATTCTGCTTATAGTTTTTTTCTTTTTTTCCTCTAATGGGCCAGATTTACTAAATGGTGAATTATCTCCTTATCTAAGATCTGAAACATTCATCAGATGTATTTTCACAATACATCTCATATTTACTAAAAATCAGCAGTTCGCTGATGTGAATATAACACCTTGATTAATGATTTCCTACCAGTTAGAATGTAAATCACCAGTAGAAAAACATATGCATTGTTTTAGCTTTCTGAAAAACTTTCTAATTTACATTCTCGCTGGTAGGAAAGCATTAATTGCAGGGCAACTAATCTCCTTGTATGCCGTTGGCCTAACAGTTTCCCAATCCCATGTTCATCTTAGTACAGATGCAATGTGTGATAAACACTAACTGGCACTGCATCTATTCCTGCTTTCCTATGACATATTTAAATAAAAGTGAGTTTAAAAAATGTATCCTATACAGTATATGAAAAGGTTATTATTAATTATCCCTATTTTATTATGGTAAAAGGTTTTGTGCATAGGCATGGAATTTCTCTCTATCTAACTGAAGTCCGCTAGAGATATGAGAGCTTTTATTATGATTGCTTATAAAATGGTTTGTGATAGCAAAAACCATATTGCTCTGATCTTATCCACAGAGACAACTGCCAAGTTGTTATGTTAAATTTCTTGCTTTGGGAGACAATTTAATATTCTAGGCACTGTATCTACAAGAAAATACTACTTTTAAATCCAATTGTTATTAAGTACCGAAACTAAACAAAAAAAGGTCCCAGTGTTTCATCCAGTAGTTTAAGGTTTGAGATTAATATAAATAAAGGTGGTTCCTTTAAGGGAATGGAACTTGGCAATGCAGATGTGCTTGGGCTAAAGTCTTTGCATAGGATTTCCTGTAGTAGCACTTTGTTTTTCTGAGTGCATTTTCTGCTGCAGGAAACTCTCTTCAAACAGGATCTGAGCATAGACTGTGCTGGCGGTAGGTTCTTTCACTGGGGGTGGGGACTTCATTAGCTCCAGTTCTGCATATGCTAAACCTTCTTCCACCAGGCGGGGCTGCATTATAAAAACAGGTTTGGATCATTAATATAACATCAAAATGGTTATTAAATATCTTTACTCCATAAGTTGTGTCAGCTGGTAGAACAGTTTTCTTATATCAAGATGGGAGCCTTTACTTTTTGTAAACTTATATTTTTTTATATTTTGAAAACTTATATTTTATTTTTCAATTGTACAGAAAAGAAAGTAAAAATACAGTACAGTGTAAAATGAAGCATGTGACCATTATCAGAATTCAATGAAGCAAAAAAGTCGTGGCATTGACATTTGATCTTGTGTCTGAATATTTCAAAAAGGAATGAGCAACAGTACTATATTTTCAGTAAAAATAAAAGGAAAGGAAAGGAAAAGGAACTGTAGACATAAGTATGTTTAAGTAAACAGTGGATGCATGATCATAAAAGAGAAGAGAGAAGCCAGGGTAGACCATTAAATTGTTGAGTATGGAAGGCCAATGGGCATGGTAGAATTGTAGCTAAAGAAACAATAAGTAGGTGGGTGGGTGTCCCCTCTAAGGCTTTGTTGAATTAAGTGACCAGGCCATGCAATTCCCAGATGTCCCAGATTTTAGGATATTGGGGAATGTTGTTGTGGAGAATTTCCTGTTGGAGTTCACCTGGTTGATTACCTCATTCATAGTAGGTGCAGCAGATGTTTTCCATTTAGCTGCAATGGCTAGTCGGGTGGCGGTAAGTATCTGATTAATTAATGCTTGGCCACTATTTTGCATTGTCGGGAATGGTTTCCCCAATAGCATTGTAGAGGGATCTAGAGAGACCTCACGGGAGAACAGTCGGCTCAGTAAGCTTGCTATGTCCTTCCAGATAGGTTGAATTATGGGGCAGTCCCAAAAAATATGTTGTAAGGTGCCGTGTAGGCCGCAGCTTCTCCAGCAGATTGCAGATTGGTGGTCATGGAAGAGTTTTTATGCAATTTTTCAGGGGTATGATACCAAAACATCAAAATGTTATAAATATGCTCTTTTTGTCTGACACATGTGGACATTTTTCTTGCATTATCCCAGATGTTCTTCCAATCTGTTTCGGATAGCGGTTGGGCAAGTATCAAGTCCCATTTGTTCATATAATTGTGCCGAGCTTGAGGACCTTCGAGTGGGATTGTTAGGATAGGAGTGCAGAGATCAGACCTTTTTCTGGGAGACCTCTTTTTGCTATAGTTTCAAATGCAGTTGGATGATTAGCCCTTGCAGAGGTTGTATATGGTAGTAGGAAGTGTCGCAATTGAAAATATTCAAATAGCTTAAGGTTGAGTTGTGGGGCTTTGTCCTTTAAAGTTTGAAATGTGAGCACTGTAGACCTCTGAGGTTCTATCATGTCTCTCACCGTATGTAAGTTTAGTCCAGTCCATCTGTTGTAGAAAGAATGATCCATGCCTGGAGAGAAGTTAGGGTTCCTTAGGTAGATTGTGTTACCCGACAGGTTAGAATTTAGGTTGTGCTTGTGTTTAAGCTTAGACCAGGTTGCAAGTGTGAGACGGGTTGATGATAGCGTACTTGAAGGTAGTTGCAGTTTTTCTGTTTTGGATCAAATTATTGAGTTAAGGTGAGAGTCCTTATGTGTGTCGTTTTTAATTTGGCCCCAGATAGTAGGTGAACTCCAGGTTGACCATGTTAGAAGTTGTCTTATGTGGGCGGCTTCATAATACTTTTGTAAGTTGGGGACACCCACTGTCACACATGACTATCGCTGTCATGATTACAGATTTGAAAATTCTATGTCTATGGGAATTCCATATAAATTTATGAAATAAGGCCTGTATATCTTTTAGTATGCTCGTTGATATTGGCACAGGTAACGTTTCAAATAAGTACAGAAATTTAGGTAGTACAGTCATTTTTAAGGCTGCTATTCTCCCGAACCATGAGAATGGATTCTTTGTCCATTCTGCTAACTTGGTTTTAGTTTCACATATAAGGGGTTTCAAATTGAGTTCAAATATCTGGCTATATGAAGTAGGGATATGAGTCCCTAAATAAGTCTATTTTCCACTTATAGTTGAAATTCGCTTTGAGGGTTTCTAGTGCTTTTTGAGGGATATTTAGTGACAGAGCTTCTGATTTGTTCAGATTTAGTTTGTATCCAGAAAATGTGCTATATTGAGATAAGGTTTGATGCAGATTTGGGAGTGAAATCATAGGGTTGGTTAGGGTCAATAGAACATCATCAGCAAACAGGGACACTTTGTAGTGGCCTGATTGTCCTAGTACTCCCTTAATGTCAGGATGGGATCTAATTGCAGCTGCTAATGGCTCTATACTTAAAGCATACAATAAGGGCGATAGAGGGCAACCTTGGCGAGTACCATTTGAAATTAGTAGTGCAAATAAGTATGACCAGTTCAGTCTATCAAAAGCCTTTTCGGCATCAAGGCTTAAGATTAGAGATGGGAAGGTCAATTGTCCGTCTAGTGTTGTCTCCTGCTTGGCGGCCCTGAATAAACCCGACTTGATCTCTGTGAATGAGTCTAGGTAAAATGGGTGCTAACCGGTTGGCTAAAATCTTGGAGAAAAGTTTGAGATCCGAATTCAAAAGAGCAATGGGCCTATAGTTTGTGCATTGAGTAGGGTCTTTGCCTTCTTTTAATAATAAGGAAAGGTGAGACATCAGAGAAGTATTTGGGATTGGTGCGCCATGTAGAAATTGGTTGAACAATTGTAATAAATAGGGTGATAGTATATGGTGGTATAATTTATAATACTTATATGGAAAACCGTCTGGTCCTGGTGTTTTTCCATTGGGCATTTGTTTAAGGGTAGAAGCAAGTTCTTCTGAATCTATTTCCTTATTAAGGATACGTAAATCGTTTTCTGTAAGTTTAGGTAGGTTTAAGTCTTTAAGAAAGTCACGTGTGAGAGTTGCTTGATTATTTTGATTTAGGGTATATTTGAATAGGTTATATAATTTCTGGTAGAAGTCATAGAATTGAGCTCCTATCTGATCAGGGTTGTAGGTTAAGTGTCCTGATGGGAGGTGGATAGTGTTGATTCTAGATTGGGTTTTCTGGTCTCGTAGTTTTTTGGCCAATAATGTATGCTGTTTATCGGCTTTTTCATAGTATGTTTGCTTTGTCCAGATAATAGCCTTTTCTACTGCTTTGTGTTTGAGTGCTGTTAATTCTTTCCTAGTTTGTAGAATCTGAGTTAAAAGATTGTATATTGGGCTTCTAGGTCTCTGAGGGTTTTACTTAAAGTGGTATATTGGGCTTTGGCTATTTTTTTCCTCTGGGAGGTCAGTGCTATAAGATGGCCTCTAATAGTCACCTTGTGTGCCTCCCATAACGTAGCTAGCGAATTGACTGAGCCTTCATTAAGTTGAAAGAATTCTCTAAGTTTGGCTTCTATGGATTTGTATGCTTCTGAATCGTGTAGTAGGGTTTCATGTAAGCGCCAATGTGTTTCTCTAGGTGGTTGCTTAGTGAGATCTATGGTAAGCAAAAGTGGGGCATGGTCAGACCATGTCAGTGGCATAATGCTTGTGGAGAAATGTAAGCGTAAACAAGGGTGGGAAATAAAAAAAATAGTCTATACGTGAGTGACTTTTATATACAGGGGAATAAAAGGTATATTGTCTATCTTTAGGGTGTGTAATACGCCATGCATCGAATAAAGAAGCCTGTCTCATAGTCTGTCTGAACATTGTTGACAGAGTATGGGCCATGCGGTCCTTAGACGGAGATGACCTGTCAGTGATTTGATAATAGGTCAAATTAAAGTCACCTCCCATGATTATGAAAGGAGTGGTGAAAGCATATAGTTTAGCTATTACTTTCCTTAAAAAGCTAATTTGCCTCTTATTAGGAGAATGATCAGCAGAATTGGAACATTAGCATAGTTACCCGATATGATTAGGTAGTGACCTTTTGGGTCTTGGAGGGTCCGGTCAATTGTGAGTGGGGAATCTTTGTGTACAAGAATAGCTACGCCTGCCTTTTTGTGTGGGCCTGAAGCATAATAAGCTGTTGGATAGAATTTAGAGTAAAGTTTATGAGGCCCTTCTTTGGAGAAATGGGTCTCCTGAATGAACGCTATTTCAGCTCCAGACTGCTTAATTTCTTTCAATGTTAAGTATCTTTTATGTATGCTATTGAGGCCTTTAACATTTAATGATATGAGCTTAGCCATTTCCAATGGTCGTGAAGAGCTGTTTAGAGGGCAGTATTGTGGCTATGTGACCGGACTCTCCAAGGTCCCTTAAAGGTAAAACCGTCAGTAATGTAGTCATAGAAAGCAAAAACCATCTTTGGCCTTGTAATTTAGTATACCCATTTACGCTATATATGCATCCTAAATAAAAAAGAAAATTATTAACTAGTAAACATAAACATGAAAAACAACCTTTGTAGTTAAAATTAGGAAAGGTAAAAAGTGGTAGCATAGAAAAGGAGTTGACTTTACTATTATCCCCTGTTTAGCGTAAGGGGGGTTGTTTGCCACCAAGGTTTCGGTATTTTAACCCCTGAGGCTCGGATATTTATCCGGGCTCGGGAGGAGACAATAAGCTCCCGCAGGTAAGGTAGTTCCAGGCACAGAGGGGTGACACAGCTTCTGTGTAGCAAAAAAGAAAAACTAACTAGTGGATCCTTACGGTGCAGAAAAAATAAGTGCCTGAGGGTGTTTTAAAAGGTGAACTTCAGCGTTCCAGTAGATTTATTTGCAGCAATCATATAGATATCAAGTGATCCTGGGCGGAGAGGGGCTTAGGGCCAATCTCGGAGAAGCTGAAAGGTTTTGCGTCTTGTGCCATTGTGGGCTAAGAGCATCAGTATTCCTGGGTTGTGGGGAATTGTGCACTGATGTGGTAGGGCCTTTAGTATTGAGGCCCAATGCATGTAGAAATTTATTGCCATTCAGCGGATTTTGCAGAGAGTATGTCTGGCCATAGCGATTAACCACAAGTTTAAAGGGATAGCCCCATCTGTAGGGGATGCTATTTTCCCTTAATTTTGATGTGAGAGGCCTGAGTTCCTGTCTCTTTGATAAAGTTATTGGTGATAAGTCCGTAAATATTTGTACAGGTATAGGACCCATTATCCAGAATGCTCGGGACCAAGGGTATTCCGGATAAGGGGTCTTTCCATAATTTGGATCTCCATACGTTAAGTCTACTAAAAAATTAATAAAACATTAATTCAAACCAATAGGATTGTTTTGCATCCAATAAGGATTATTTATATCTTAGTTGGGATCAATTACAAGGTTTTGTTTTATTTCTACATAAAAAAAGGAAATCAGTTTTAAAATTCTGAATTATTTGCTTATAATGGAGTCTATGGGAGATGGGCTTTCCGTAATTCGGAGCTTTCTGGATAACGGGTTTCCGGATAAGGGGTCCAATACCTGTACTCTGTGATTACGAAATTCGATAGCACTAGTAGAGTGGACTTTAGCCAAAATAGCCTCTTTACTTTGAAAGTAGTGGAAGCAGGTTATGATGTCTCGTGCTGACTTGGTTGGTAGTGGTTTAGGTCCCAGGGACCGATGGGCTCTATCCATAAGCCAAAGGTTGACGGGTATGTCTGGGCAGATGTGTGTGCACAAATCTTTCAAGTATTTTGTGATATCAGGTGCTAGGACTTCCTCCGGAATACCCCTGAACCTCAAATTAGAGCGTCTTGACCTGTTTTCTAAGTCTTCGCACATATCTCTTAAATGGGTGAGTTCCTCTTTAAGGGACATATTTTCCTCCTCTACGTTTATCATGCGCTGGGCTATATCATCGGTATATGTTTCAAGTTTATCAGTTCGGTTGCCCAGGTCAGTTGAGACTGTTTGAGATATTGAGGCTGTAAATGCATGTTGTAGTTGAGCTAATTGCTCTGATAGTATTTGTGCAGTAACTGGCTGTTCTGGCAGGTCTGGGCTTAATGGAGAGTGTGGTGGAGATTGAGGCATTGGAGTAGGAGAAAGAGAGCGTGCAGGACTTACAGGTTGCGGAGGGGATTCTGCGGTGTTGAGCGGGTCCGGTGCTTGAGTATCGGGTTCGCCGCCATCTTGGGAAAGGTGCGTATCTTGTGTAAGCGCCGTATGCAGAAACGGAGACATGGTAACGCGTTGTTCGCGGATTTTCTTTTTGCCCATGGTGTACCCTCAGTTTTAAGAGACCCGTTCTCGAGTTTGAGAGCTTTTTATGGCTTAAGTGCGGGTCTAGTAGGATCAGATGAACGGAGCTCTCAAGTAGTGCGACTGCTCTCCACCATGTCTAGGCTCCGCCCCCAAGATGGGAGCCTTTACTAACGTTCGTATTAATTTTTTTCACGATTTGTGTTTTTTTGCAAAAAATTTTTTGTAGAAAAACACAATTTTTTGCCACTCTTTAGAAGCAAAAAAAAGATGGGGACAGCTGACAAAAAATTTAGCTACACCTAGGCACCAGTACTAAATATATAAAAATCCTTTAATTTTTCCTTAGGCAACAATCAGTGTTAAAAACTGGTGCCTTTGGACACTTACGGAACCATCAGCTCCACTGGATCTGTGCAACCTGGAGTAACAACAACATCAAGGACTGCAGTATACCAGATTATCTGTGGCTTGGCTACACATGGACTATATGTAGGACACTAGATAAATACTGCCAGTTGGTGGCGCTCACTGTTATGAACTTATGTCTCAAAATGGCATCAACATCTTGTGCTAATTACTAGAAAATCCTGTCCCTGACCTCTAATGTGAGTGTGGCACTCTTTCTATTATACAGGTCCTTTTCAAAAAATTAGCATATTGTGATAAAGTTCATTATTTTCTGTAATGTACTGATAAACATTAGACTTTCATATATTTTAGATTCATTACACACAACTGAAGTAGTTAAAGCCTTTTCTTGTTTTAATATTGATGATTGTGGCATACAGCTCATGAAAACCCAAAATTCCTATCTCAAAAAATTAGCATATCATGAAAAGGTTCTCTAAATGAGCTATTAACCTAATCATCTGAATCAACAAATTAACTCTAAAAACCTGCAAAAGATTCCTGAGGCTTTTAAAAACTCCCAGCCTGGTTCATTACTCAAAACCGCAATCATGGGTAAGACTGCCGACCTGACTGCTGTCCAGAAGGCCATCATTGACACCCTCAAGCAAGAGGGTAAGACACAGAAAGAAATTTCTGAACAAATAGGCTGTTCCCAGAGTGCTGTATCAAGGCACCTCAGTGGGAAGTCTGTGGGAAGGAAAAAGTGTGGCAGAAAATGCTGCACAACGAGAAGAGGTGACTGGGCCCTGAGGAAGATTGTGGAGAAGGACCGATTCCTGACCTTGGGGGACCTGCGGAAGCAGTGGACTGAGTCTGGAGTAGAAACATCCAGAGCCACCGTGTACAGGCGCGTGCAGGAAATGGGCTACAGGTGCTGCATTCCCCAGGTCAAGCCACTTTTGAACCAGAAACAGCGGCAGAAGCGCCTGACCTGGGCTACAGAGAAGCAGCACTGGACTGTTGCTCAGTGGTCCAAAGTATGTCATTCGGAAATCAAGGTGCCAGAGTCTGGAGGAAGACTGGGGAGAGGGAAATGCCAAAATGCCTGAAGTCCAGTGTCAAGTACCCACAGTCAGTGATGGTCTGGGGTGCCATGTCAGCTGCTGGTGTTGGTCCACTGTGTTTTATCAAGGGCAGGGTCAATGCAGCTAGCTATCAGGAGATTTTGGAGCACTTCATGCTTCCATCTGCTGAAAAGCTTTATGGAGATGAAGATTTCATTTTTCAGCACGACCTGGCACCTGCTCACAGTGCCAAAACCACTGGTAAATGGTTTACTGACCATGGTATTACTGTGCTCAATTGGCCTGCCAACTCTCCTGACCTGAACCCCATAGAGAATCTGTGGGATATTGTGAAGAGAAAGTTGAGAGACACAAGACCCAACACTCTGGATGAGCTTAAGGCCGCTATTGAAGCATCCTGGGCCTCCATAACACCTGAGCAGTGCCACAGGCTGATTGCCTCCATGCCACGCCACATTGAAGCAGTCATTTCTGCAAAAGGATTCCCGACCAAGTATTGAGTGCATAACTGAACATAATTATTTGAAGGTTGACTTTTTTTGTATTAAAAACACTTTTTTTTTATTGGGCGGATGAAATATGCTAATTTTTTGAGATAGGAATTTTGGGTTTTCATGAGCTGTATGCCACAATCATCAATATTAAAACAAGAAAAGGCTTGAACTACTTCAGTTGTGTGTAATGAATCTAAAATATATGAAAGTCTAATGTTTATCAGTACATTACAGAAAATAATGAACTTTATCACAATATGCTAATTTTTTGAAAAGGACCTGTATATATTGTGAGAGATGCAATGAAAAACATCAAAAGGTGGGATACAAGTAGCACCAAATTGATCCTGGCATTTCCTTCAAGCAAAGTTTTATTCCATTTACATTCAGCCTTTATCCATTGCTATCTGGTGAGCATATAGAGTGACAGTATAAGTGGGAGTGGATTCACTGTTTACACATTGCACTGTGGTTGCCCTGTTCATTTGATATACGTATTGCACTATATGTTTTTTATTTTTATGTCTTCCATGCGCTTCCATTGTCACATCTGAGCACCAGGTAAAATGCCTGATTTTACAGCAGGTAATGCTGTGTTTAAATTACTGGCTTAGGAAAAGCCAAATTAAATAGGTCCCTGGAGTGAATGAGGGGAGAGCAGGAAAGACCCTCCATTCCGAACTCCAGTTAATGTTTTCAGTTGGCCAGCTGTAGGGAGCTGCCTGATTGGGCTGCAGGTGAGCGGCAAATAAAAGGGATGTGAGAACAAGAAGTTGTGTCCCTGTCTCTTGTGCTCCAGATCCTTATAGATCAAGGAAAATTAGCAACCCCTCTCAGACAGTCTGACAGTCTGTTGTCACCAAAGCAACAGCCAAGATTTACACCTATCAAATGGACACACTCACCAGTAGAAGAGGTTTTTCAGTATTCCTGGTCAACCTCACTGAGGGACCTAGAAAAGCCAAATTGTGTGATTAAGCAAAATAAAAACTTTGCCTTCCCCGTTAACAGGGTACACCTCCTAGTTACCCAGTTATAATGTTGGTGTTGTTCAAGTTACAAACAGGAGATCTACAGGGCTATGGGTTACTGCTACTGAGCAAATGTGAATATATACGGGAGGTCAAATTAATTATAGAATACATAGATGAAAAACACAACTTGCATAAACTCTCTTATAATGGATTAGTTGTGACATCTTTATAAAGAGTTAAAACTTATTATTAAAATTTGTCAGCAGTGATGAGAGAATCTGTCCCATTTCTCCTTGCTGAAAAATTTGCGAAACTGTAAAAAAAATGCACGAAACAGTGTAAAATTCACAAAATGCAGAAAATGATGTGCGTGAAAAAAAAAATTGCACCATGCGCATCAGTGAGCTGCATTGATCTCAGCAGCCTGCTTTGCACCTACCTCTTTTACAAAAATTGCCTGGTGAGACATTATGTTAAAACAGCCATACAAGTATAGATTTCCCCCAATACCTTTAACAGGGATAGCAGGTGGAGTATCAACGTCCTTACTTCTGTTCTTTTTCTTCTTCCTCATGGATGGTGGAGGAGAGAGCAGGTCAGTGACACTGGGGCTCTCGTCATTCGGACTGAAAGACAGCAAATATATTTTGACTACACTGTATCATACTGGTATCACTGTGGATGGATTTTCTCATGTCAGTATTGTAATCACTGCTGGCACTTTTTAATATACCTATGTAGGCAAGGCCCACCTGACATGCACAGCAAGTGCCTGTTTACATGAACCCAGGAATAAAATCCAAAGTTCTAGTAAAAATGATTTGCAAATATAATCCTTATCACATACGTTTGTCACATACAGTAGAAACATGCATTTGGTTTCATTGCATAAAAACTTCTACCACACATTACCATGCGTTGCTCTGTAATTAGCTCTGTAACTAGTGCTTCTGTGCCTTTCCGTGACTGCAAACAGAGAAGCTTTGTGCTGGGAGACTATTTGAGGTCACATATCCTCTGATCCCATCAACTGAAGAAACATAGTGATAGGAACAGGTTTAATGTCACAGCATTTTGGGGATTTAGAAAGTGATTTTAATATTTTTTGAACAATACTTTCCAAATGTCACAACATTCAGGCTGTAGGGAAACAAAGTGCACATACAAAATTAAAGATATATGGGTCATTTACAACTTGAAATGCAATCCACTATGTTTTTGCACCCTAGATGAATTTTATATGCAGTACATGGTGCAGTCAGACCCCAGACAGAAGTTCTTTCTGCATGAGCACTAAAGCTAATGCCACACGGAGCGTTAACAAATAGGTTCCTACGCATGAAACCTCTTACCTGTACCTGTACCCGAAAGCATTGCATACACTTGGGTGCAGACACATGTAACCGATATCCGCCAAAAAACGCAAGACTTTGCATTTGTTGACGGATATCGGTGACATGTGCCTGCTGGGAATATGCTACCTACACTACATGTGGCATTAGCTTTAACCTTAAGGGTATATTCTTGCTCTCAGCCCCAGATTTAATTTTGAGGCACCCCCAGAGGCCACCCCATTCTCCGCCCAAGCCCCTCCCCCCCATCGGATCATGCGCATGAGCATCCTTCTCGGTCAGATATGGAGGACTGGGGACGGGATGCGCTGAAGTGTTTTGCGTGTCCTGTCCCCAGTTTTCTGTATCTAAGCACATTTCACTTGTGGCTGGGCGGCATGCTGCCCCTAAATTATATGCTGCCCTAGGGCTGGGCCTGCTTGCTCTCCTTTATGGTCCTTGTAAATTAATCTTTTAATATTTTAATCATGACATATCTGGTAATGGAGTAACTGTTGCATTAGTTATACAGGACACATATGAAACTCGGTAAAATGATCTGCATTTGTATACAGGTATGGAACCTGTTATTCAGAATGCTCTGGACCTGGGTTTTTTAAATTAGGAGACTTTCCAAAGTTTGGATCTCCGTTAAGTCTACTAAAAAATAATTTAAACATTATTGCTGCCAATATTATATCTTAGTAAGAATCAACTACAAGATATTTTTATTTTTACAAAGAAAAATATATTTCAGCATTTTGAATGATTGCTTACAACAAAATCTATGGCAGATGGTTTTCCTATAATTTTGAGCTCTCTGGATAATGGGTTTCCAGTAACAGGTCCCTTACCCATATGTTATATGTACTTAGGACACAAGCTGACAGACATACATTTTACACAGGGACAAATTAGAGAAGTTTTTTAAAGGAGAAGGAAAGGCATAATCACTGATATTTTTTCTCTATTAAAATCATACAAATACAGAAAACAAAGACAATCAGGACATTAAATCACCAGAATGGAAGATCAGAATGAAATACTAATACTAATAGACATTTTAACCTCCTCTGCCTTAATACAGAGGATTTTCTCAGATTTAAAGGAGAAGAAACATCATTTTGCCATTTCACTGCCAATAGATTTGCCACATTAGTATGGGGTGCCGTTTGTCCAAAGTACATTTTGTCTACAATCTACAAAAATACATTCTGTATACAAAGGACAATCCCAAGTACACAGAATGAATATGTGGTCATAAACACTGATAGCAAATATACAAAAGACATAGTTTTGTGAACATAATCAATTTTATGCATAAAAGGATATAATTATATTACAAACACCATTCTGTAAATTTTAACAAGCATTCTGTCTCACAAATGTATAACATCCATACAACAGAACAAGTTTTTTACAGAATGAATTATGTAAAACAAAACTTTGCACAAAATATATAATGGTGTAACTGACTAGCATATTCCAAGCTAAGTTTTATAACAAAATAGATGCTTGTGACAAAAAGGAAGATTCTAAAGCACAAAATTCATTCTATCAACAAAATGAATATCCAGTTCCATAAAACTGATAAAATATCCATTCTGTGAAACAACACTGTCAGTCAAATTACTGAACCAATAAGAAGCAAGTATATTCATTATCCAATAACATGCAAGTTTTAATTGAAGTCCATTTACTGGTCTTTCTTTCCACTGTTTGAATTGTTTCTATAAAGTGTTTATTAAAGTGTCTATTAATAATGTGCTTAGCTATAGTTCAACTACTACATAATACGTGTAGCCATGTGATTCAGCCACTTCAGAACTTCATGCAGACAGGCTGGTTGTATAGTATGATGTGTAGGCCTTATGAGCAGTATCCTAGTTAGCTGTAGTTCAACTACAACATAAATTAGTACTATTTGCAAACAAAAGGGACCAGTTCCATATTGGTACTTCAGGAGGATCATCATTTATTTATATGTGTATTATGTGGTGTTGCACTGGGGTGTCCAAGGTCCAGCAGGGCTGCCACCCCAGGAACCCCTCACCCCAGTTGCCAACTTCTCCACTGTTGCCAGCCTTCACCCCCACCCTGTGTGTAATGCACAATGCGTACCCCCTTCTTCCTCCTTGCAGCCACTATTGGGGTTGGGGGTGGTGCTCCCAAAGTGGGGCCCACTGGGTTTTTTTCCCTGTGGCTACATAGTGTAGTAGTTGAACTATGGATAACATTATTAAGAGACTGCTGTAAGCTAATTAGTACAATATCACATAATAATAGGAGGAAGCCAAACATTGGAGTCTAACAGTTATCTACAAATTTTTTACTACACTGGGGAAATTATGTAAAGTTGTAAAATTTCATGTTGTAGTGTAATGATGTAAATCCGCTGGTATCCTAGGAGGGAGGAGCTTAAGTTAGATGGATTATACTGTACTTACGTGGTGCATATCTCAGATATACTGAGTTACATTGCTACTATAAATATCTGCTGTATTGTACTTTACCGAGGGGCCCCTCACCCAGTAGTTATGCTGCTAATATGAATAATGTGTGTGTGTGTGTGTGTGTGTGCGTGTGTGTGTGTGTGCGTGTGAACACTTTATAGACAAATTAAAACAGTGGGGAGACCAATAAATTGACTTCAGTTAAAACCTGCATATTATTGAACAATTAATATACTTTTTTCTTATTGGTTCAGGAATTTGATTGACGTTTCACAGAATGATATTGTATCAGTGCATTCATTTTGTTGATAGAATGAATTCTGTGCTATAGAATCTTACTTTCTGTCACACGCATCTATTTTGTCATGAAAATCTAGATGGAATATGCTATTCAGTTACAAGATTATATATTTTGTCTAAGTTTTGGTTTACATTATTCATTCTGTAACTTTACACATAACTGTTTTTGTGTATGGATGTTATACATTTTTGAGACAGAATGCTTGTTAAAATTTACAAAATGGAGTTTGAAATATAAAATTATCCTTTTGTGCACAAAATTGATTTTATGCTTATTCTTCACTAGAAATATAACTTTTGTATATTTTTTTTTTGTTTATATCAACACCTTAATTCTGTGTACTGGGGATTGGCTTTTGTATATAGAATGTATTTTTATAGACAAATTGTACTTTGGACAAACTGCACCCCAGACATTAGTGCCACCTAGAACAATATATTTATTCTGCAGAAAGCATTAGCATACCGGAGTAAAGAGCCCTAGAAGCTTTCTCCGTTTGCTTAAGACAGCAGCTGCCATTTTATATAGCTTCCTGTTTGCAGTCTAGCCATTATAGCTCAGATCACACATTCCTAAGGGAGGGGCAAGGGATTTCTTAGCATTCTTTAAGGGCCGTGACAGACAGGGAGATTAGACGCCCGCGACAAAACTCCCTTGTCGCAGGCAACTAATCTCCCCAAATGCCATCCCACCAGCTAGAGTGTAAATCACCGGTGGGATGGCATATGCGGCACGTCAATTTGCCGAAATTGCCTTGAAAGGAAACTTTGTCGATTTCGGCGCCATGTGTGGCATCCCAGCAGCGATTTACATTCTAGCCGGTGGGATAGCATTTAAGGGAGATTAGTCGCCCACAACAAGGGCAATTTCTCGCTCGGCGACTAATCTCCCCTTCTGCCACGGCCCTAAAGGAGAAGGAAAGGTAAAAACTAAGTAAGCTTTATCAAAAACGTCTATGTAAATACAGCCAAAAGCACTCCCAGAAAGCTTTCTGCAGAATAAATATTGCGTTCTAGGTGGCACTAATGTGGCTTATCTATTGGCAGTAAAATGCCAAAATGCCAAAAACCACAAAGTAAAGATCTTTCAGTTGTAAAAAGGACATCTGTGATTGATCTCAACAGGTTTTAGATCTCATATTTTTGCTTTCAAATTTGTCACAGTTTTGTCACATAATAAATCACAATATCATTTTGGGGGTTTCTTGCTACAAAATTGTATTTTGGCATCAAAACCCTGAACCGAAAAATATCGAGCCTTAATAAATCCCCCTTCAGTATTGATAGTCTGTCTGTGCCATCGTCTTCCTTTTTTTTTTAGTTGACGTGCTTTTTTTCTTCTCTATTAAACTGAAATTTGAAATCCTAATTGGCTGTTTATTTTACATCCAGGTCAGGTCACTCATGCATTATTATAAGCTACAAAAACCCCATCAGACTGATAGGGTTATACCATCCCTATAGCTTTGTAGGGGTCCCCTTAGGTTGGGTTCACCTTTAAACAGACACCAGAGGGTGGCCTTTTTGGATATGGACACCTAAGGGTGGTCCTAGCTGTTTGTGTGTGAAAAGAGAGTTTCCCTGTTATTGAGAAGCAACCACTAGGTGGCAGTGTGCTGCAATATAAAAAGGGATGACACACACCATGTGCAAGATCTTTAGTCCTGGGACCCCTTCCTGTAAGAGGCTAGCTACAGGCTCCAGTTAGGGAATTCAGAGAGATCTGTTATAGTCACTCTAGGAGTGAGAGAATAGAGTATCTAGAAAGGGCAGTCTGAAGCCCAAACAGGAGATAAATGAGTTTCCCAGGGAGGGGTGTTATAGTTTAACCTGTCCCTACCCTGGGTGGAGGCTAGGGATGTAGCGAACCTCAAAAAAAAAGTTCGCGAACCTGTTCGCGAACTTCCGCCGAAAATTGTGAATATTCGCGAACTTTGCGAACCCCATAGACTTCAATGGGAAGGCGAACTTTAAAAAATAGAAAAGCCATTTCTGCCCAGAAAACTGATTTTAAAGTTGTTTAAAGGGTGCCACGACCTGGACAGTGGCATGCAGGAGGGGGATCAAGGGCAAAAACCTCTGAAAAATTGACACACGCCGTTTTTCGAAATGATCGGTAATTTTGCGACTTTTTCGTATTTTCCGGCGCTTTCGTAAAGTTATCGTAAGTTTTGCGACTTTTTCGGAGCTTTCGTAACGTTATCGTAAGTTTTGCGACTTTTTCGGAGCTTTCGTAACGTTATCGTAAGTTTTGCGACTTTTTCGGAGCTTTCGTAACGTTATTGTAAGTTTTGCGACTTTTTCGGATCATTCGTACCGTTATCGTAAGTTTTGCGACTTTTTCGGATCATTCGTAACGTTATCGTAAGTTTTGCGACTTTTTCGGATCATTCGTACCGTTATCGTAAATTTTGCGACTTTTTCGGATCATTCGTAACGTTATCGTAAGTTTTGCGACTTTTTCGTACCGTTATCGTAAGTTTCGCGATTTTTTCGGAGAATTCGTACCGTTATCGTAAGTTTTGCGTTTTTTTCGGTGCCGGCGAACCCAAATTGCGAACATCACGAAAAGTTCGCGAATTTGCGGACTTGCGAACACCCGATGTTCGCGCGAATTAGTTCGCCGGCGAACAGTTCGCTACATCTCTAGTGGAGGCACGCCAGTAATATTGTACCTGCTCCCACATAGTAAGCGGGGGCACAGGTCTGTTAGTGCCACACGCATACACAAGCGTGTTAGAAGTAAAGCCGTAGCCAGTGTCGGACTGGCCCACCAGGATACCAGGAAAACTCCCGGTGGGCCCAGGTGCCAGTGGGCCCTCCTGTCCATCACCATCTGGCCTACTTCATGGTCATTCCCTATTTCTGTATGGGAACAAAGAGGAGGAATAGATTGGAGGATAGAGAGACAGATGCTAGCATGTAAATAAGAGAGACTTGGAGAACTAAGTGGTTGGGTGAGGAAAGGAGGAAAAATAGTTTGGAGAGTGGGCCCTTGGTCTAAGGTTTTCTGGTGGGCCCCTGGGGTCCCAGTCCGACACTGGCCGTAGCCAAAGGTGGGCTACAGCTTTAAATCCCACACTTCCTTATTTCACTTTTGCTGGGCAGAGACCCATGTAACAGATTTTCTTATTTAAATGTTGTACTTTATTTGCCCATTGGCCCACTCCCTTTCACACTCTAACATAGTGTTTAGCAAAGGGGTGGATCTTCCGCTCCAGCCTGCAGTCTGGGTAGTAACAAAGTCCTTAGGATTTCTACCTCTAGTTGCCTGGATCCCTACAGCCACTAGAATCAGGGAGAAAACTGTGCCCAGATTCCCTGTCGCTACTGCAGTCCCTTCACTAAGGCAACAGAGCCTGTACTCCCAGCTATCTCTCCTGGTTGGAACCAGAAAGCTGCTCGCTCTAAATTAAAATGACTATCTCACTTTCCTATAAAATGCTGTAACAAAAGATATCCTGCACTTACTAATCCTCGTTCACGGGGTACCTGCTCCCCGACTTCTCCATTGGTAATGATTCTTCTGGGGTAGATGGCTTTACTGGGGCCTTGTTGATCCCAGGCTTAGAGGAACATCCACCTGGTTCACTCTCCACAGTAGCGATGTGTGGATTGAGAAAAACTCAATCAGCACCCGACCCTAACAAACCCACTCCCAACCCTAACCTGCCTGCTCCCAACCCTAACCCTAACCCTACACAACCCGGCTTCTCCCCTCTACTTTTTCTGTCCTACATGGTAGAGGGCCGATAAAGGAAGCCAGTTTCGACCATTACCTTTTTTTAAAACTGCACCCACTTCAAACCACACCAATGTTACATCCATATGCCTCCTTTTCCCCTGTGGATCGCACAGCAACCCCTAGCACACAATTACACACCTTAGGGACCATATAATGACTCCAAATGCTAGCAAACTCCCAGAACAAACCCCTGCCAGGTTCACCTCCCACAGGCAGGGTAGGACACACACAGGCAGTGTAGGGCAGGAAAAGTATTGCACACACAATCAGCATAGGGCAGGCAGAGTATGGCACACGCAGGCAGGGTAGGGCAAGCATAGTATGGCACACACAAGCAGCATAGGGCAGGGAGAGTATGGCACATACAAGGAGCATAGGGCAGGCGCATCAAAAAAAAGTCAAGCACATCAAAAGAATAGTTGAGCGTGGAAAAAAAAGTTGTGTGTGTCCAAAAACTTACGTTCCACTAATTTTTCAGTTTCGTGAATTTTTTCACAGTTTTGCGTATTTTTCACCGAAGCAAAACAGGACAGCTTTGCTCGTCACTATTTATAAGCACTTAGCCTTGAAGTGCCCCCACAGCCCCCCTTTTTGTGTACTTATGTACTTTAGCAATACAGAGTTATTCGCTTTGAGAAATCGCCAAACTTTCATGTGGTAGTCTCATGCCTTTAATAAATGGGTGTAGGTCAGTGGGCAAGCTGAAGGCGGGGAGGAGGATTAAGCCTGTTGAACCAATGCTGTGGTCTTGGTAATCTCTCTCCTATAAAGTATAAGCTAATGGCATGAGGGCGGACTAAGCCCTGTGACAGGAACCAATGCCCTGGTCAGCCTTAGAAAAATATGACTGGAGGTAAACAGTTGGGACCACCATATGGGGTTAACCTTGATGTGGTATGGTGGCTTACTAATCTTATGATCGTAATTTTGTAACTAAAACCCTGTTTTCTGAAAATACATGCAGTTGCATAGATACAAAATTACTTATGAAACAGGGGACTAGGGAATGTACATTGACCAATCTCCCCCTGTTGTTTGTGTGCTTAAAGATACACAATAGGAAGTAGATCCCTGTCCCATAAACCTGAAGGCTGAACAACATACAGGCAAAAATGCACAAAGGTTTGGGCATTGACTCAGAGTGGTCTAGATCAGATTATGTTCTAGTGCTCCAAAAGCTAAGAGGCAGTGGAGATGATTGCAAGGGAGCATGGGGAGTCTGGGATGCTGGTTAATAGGAGACTGCAATAGTTACTAATAATGTTACTTACAGATAGGAGTATTATTTAGATCTAACCAGAGTTATAAAAAAATTCCTTACCTTTCATGGGGACATTTCCAACGCACTGTGGAGAAGAAAGGAAATATAAAAGACAGATGCTTCATAAAAAATATTTACTTGGCATGCAACACTGTGTAAAGGTAATCTCTACTAGCAATAATATTGGCCCATTTCAGATGTGCTGGAATCATCACAACACAACTGAGAAAAAAGTTCCGAAAGTTTTGAACAGCACAGTTATCGCATTATCAGAGACATAAATATGACTATATGTTATATACTCTTCCAGTGTGTTCCATTTTAATTAAAAATATATAAAAGCTCATTAACATCTGCAAGTGCAGTTGTGAGGCCACTAAACTGACCACAGTCTGTAGTGCGAAAAATCGCATTACTGAAAGGTACTTACAGGGTTGGACTGGGGGGTGAAGGGCCCACCGGGGCCCCGCACCCCCAGAGGTACCTCCGCTGATGCATCCCCAGTCAGATGTCCTCCCCTGAATGTGCGTATGTGAAACACATCAGGGGAAGACATATTTTACAATAGGAAGCGGCAACAGGGTCGGGTCTGGGCCGATGGGGTCCACCGGGTATTTTCCTGGTGTCCCGGCAGCCCAGTCCGACCCTGGGTGCTTATGTTCCTTGCACTTCTGTTAAGCGATACTGGCTGCCTTGTCACCCTGAATTAAGTGCAAGTGCACCTATTGATGCAAGGAAATGTGGCGGTAGTTCCAGGGATCCCACAGCGATCTGTGTTGCCAGCAATAAATCAAACTTTTTCCATGCCACTGTGTGTGTTTCTTGACACATTGGCTGCAAATGCACACTGTACAGACCTTGCTTGTAGTGAGTGTCCCCTTTTATAGTTTGGCATTGCATGGAAATAAATTGTAATTAGTTATGGTTAAGAAGTCTATATATAAAAGAAATACAAGAAAAAAGTTAACAGTTATTGACAACAGAAATGTTTTAAAAAGAAAAAAGGAAATTAAAATGCTCCTCTGGATGTATTCTATAAATACTTGCAGCTGCTAAATGATTCATCATCAGAGGGTGGACCTATCAAATGTACGTGGGAATCTCTACTTTCACTATTGGTTCCAGAGAACTGCTTTTTTTTCTAAAAGGATGTTTGTGAGTTTCTCAACGTTTAAAATAGAATCGGTTCTGGATTTTACTTCTGGAAAGGATGTTTTGAAAGCCAGACTTATGATATGACTTCAGTAGCTGTAAAAATGTGAATGATCATATTTTGATGGGATTTAGGTACACTGCATGAATTTTGTTGCAATACATTGACAGAAGATGTGCTCCATTGTTTCCAGGATATTGAATCCCCTATGACACTTGTGTTTTTTTTCTGGTGTTCACAAGGCCCCATTTTTTTACTAGGGTCTGAATACCATCTTAAAGGAGATGTCAACGGTAAATTTGATACCATGTCTAATGCCAAGGGTGCCTTACTGCCACCTTAACCGCATACATTATGCCCCCTCAACTTTCTCCTACAGCCCGCACCGCCGTATTCTTGTATTTGCCAATTCGTGTGTCACCCGGCGGCCATTTTGCTGGGTAACGTCATCAAGCGTATGTGTATATGTTCAAAATACACATGCGATCGGCTCATTGAAGGATTGACTGAAGTGGGCGTGGTTAAAGAGGTCATATCTTCTGCTGAGTAGAGAAGGGATTCATCTCACATGCTCACTAAAACGGATTGGCAGTGCCCATGTGCACCACGCCAGGCAGACAAGCTGAATTCTGAAGGGAGGGGGGAGAGGGAGTTACCGAGCTGTGCACTGAGAGAAACACCAAGGGATCGCTGCAGCTTCACTGTTAGCTTTTGAGGGACTGGAGTGGCAGGTATTTAAAGTATGCTGTGAGGATTTTCTATGCTAAAATTTTTGGTTGGGGGTTTGAAATGTCCTTTAAATAACAAATCCCAAAATTGCCCAATACAATATCAAACGTAGTGGTTTATAATTGCTAGGTTGAGAATTCAATCACATTTGAAACACGTCACTTACATCAAGTTTCAACTCCAGTATATGCCAATAGAAAGGGTTACAAAATTTGGAGTAAAAAAAATGGAATTCAGTTCAATTACCCTTAGTGGAATTAAATTAGACATATATCAAAGCCCTTTCGTTACAGGAGAACAATGGGGCACATGTTTATATGTAATAAAGCTCACAGTTCTGTGTCTATGAGGTAAAGCTCCAGTTGTTCCATGGGGTAAAGCATCAAGTACGGGCAGTGGCGTAACTAGAGTTTGTGCGGCCCCCCTACAGAGGAACTTTCAGGGCCCCCCCCCCCCCCTACAGAGGAACTTTCAATGCCCCTGCCATTAATATTAGTCAGTGGCAATGATAATATTAAATATAATTTTTTTTTTTTGAAGTAAGAATAACATATGGACTGGAACTTCTGGTAGAACAATGGTCCTTATCTATGTAGGAACAGGCAAAAGGACAAGGTATCAAGAAGGCACTATGGTCCACCACAATATAAAACTAACCCTAAACTAACCCTGTCCAGTCTCATGCTACCATTTCATTGGCCTAAACCTAGCAATCCTAGTAAGTGTAACCACACACAGTACTCCTGCCCCAAAATTCCTTGGTGGGCTCCCTATCTCCCAGGCCCTCCGCCCGCTCATTCTCTTCCTCACCCCCACCCTCCCAGTCCCTCCACCCGCTTGTTCACTCCCTCCCAGTCATTCGCTCACTTTCTCCTAGTCCTGCCCGCTCATCCGCTCATCCGCTCCTTCCCTTCCAGTCCTGCCCGCTTATTTGCTCCTTCCCAATCCCTCCGCCAGCTTGTTTGCTACCTCCCAATCCATCAGCCTGCTCGCTTCCTCTGCCCGTTCCAGTGACATGACGCAACACTTCCAGGTGCGGCGGAAGGCAATTTTGGAGGTGATGGCCCCCCTCAGATCCCGGCAGTAGTGGGGGCCCTTCAGAGCTCCTGGGCCCCATCACATTGCAGGGTTTGCGGGGGCCTTATTTACACTACTGAGTGCAGGGTGATGTTCACAGGCAGTTTCGCAGTGAATTCCACTTTATGTGACTGCATCCAGGCCGATGCAGTGGCCTGAGGTGCATGCACATCAATAAGCTTTTATGAGTGTAGGAGTGGATTTTTAGCTTGCTTTTATCCACAGCCTGAGAATCCTCCCCATGGGGCACTGGCCTAAACCTAATATGTACAAAGGCTCTTCATTTTTTTTGAGATGATAAATGTGTAGCTGTTTGGGGAATGCTTCTGTAGTGTTTTTCTCTTTTACAAAAGGGGTTACCGGTTATAATGTATTAATGTATTAGATCTGGGGCTATAAGTAGAATTGAGTGGGTTCACTGCTAAAATTTTACCCTTTATCAATAATCAAAAATAAATAAGCAGAGGAGGGGTAGGTGGCAGCAATCCACTGGCCTGAGGGTGGGGGCGTGGTTAACATATTCTTGGATAAGGTTTATTACATTTCCCTTATAATTTAAATTTTTAGCTGATCCCTACATAAAATGCTGCTGAACTCTGCATATCTCTATAAAAGTGTATGTAGTGACAATGCTGAACTTTTTCCCAGAATGTTACTCTAATCAGACATGTATTTTTAGTATTCTAATTGCAATAGGTCAATTAATAAGCTAATCTCTGTGTACCATGTGGGGTACTTTTAATGTGGATAATAAAAAATGGTTTGCGGCATTTTACTTATATTTGCTACTTACTTCTCTACATCTTTAACGTATGAGACTTCTGATATGTGGATTTTTGGAGTATTGTATTAGATGCTTTATTATTTTACTGTACACACTGACATTTAAACAGCATATTAGCAACAGAAATCGTACTAGGCAGGTCTGTTTTTGCAAAGAGAGGGTTAAGGTTTAGTTTTGAAGTTTAGGTTACAGCAAAGGACAACCACTGAGCTTAATTATTTCCAGACTTGTGCTTGGCGAAACTCTTTAGAAAAACATTAAAGAGCCAGCATATAGTTAAAAATTAGAAAACACTGGAGCCAAAAAAAAACCCCACTACAGACAAATTCAAAAAAGTTTGGGCTCTGTCTATACATGTTAAATGCATAATAGATAAGAGCAAATGTGTTACCTACTCTTATACTAAACATTCAGCATACGTATGCACACAAAGAAATTGGCTAAACATGCAGCGTAACATGTATCGGCATGCATGAAGAGAATAGTTCAAACTTTAGAGAGACATTTAAATATATTTTATGATCAGTGTAAAGCTGGCCATACATGTTCAGATTTAGTCTTCCACCGAATGTTTGGATATTGGTGGTAAGTTTAAATGCAACGATCTAAAACTAACATTCAGCTAAAGGATAAAGCTCTATATGAAATAGTTGGCAGACACCAATCATACAAAAGTAACTTCCATTGTAGGTCCCCCAATGATATCGTCCGATAAACAATCGCAGATTTTATCGTTATCCGACCAAAATTTTCTAACCTGGCCGATCGACTAAATGACCGATCACTATGGTACAAAAATTCTATGCCCACACACAATCCAAAAATCATGCAAAACTAGGTTTTGTATGATTTTATTGATTCACGGTTGCCCATCTATATGTATGGCAAGACTTAAGCTACAAAGCACAAAGACCTATACTTTCTCTGTGAATATAGTGCTACTTGCATTCTGCAGATCTGTATTCACTGGTGGGTGGCTTGTTGGTGTAATACCACTAGTCACCCCAACTTTCATATCATTCAGCACTGTGCTCTGCTCCTAGATTTTTATTTAGTGTGAGGTGCAGGGGCATATATGCACCAGACACAAATACTTGTTGAATGAGCACTTAGGGCCCCTTAGTGTTCTTGTATTATGTTCAGAGCCTTGTTAAATGACTCCTTATGCATATGGGACATCATGGGGCTGATTCACTAAAGTGCGATAAAATTTATTGCACGCTTTTTTGCGTTAAATTAGTCGCGATAATTAGCGCGCAATTCACCATAGTGTTATCGTGTGCATTAAGTCGCTATATCGCATGAGTTATTTTTCACGTGACCGCATGTGCTAGTTTTAACGCATGCGTTAATTGTTGCGCTGAAAAGAATACGATCGCATGATTCACAAACACTTAGGTGTGCTAAATATCGCATTGGTCTATGCGAAAATTAACACCTACTACAGGCAGGCGATAAATTATAGAAAAGTACAGTAAATGAGTTTTTGGCAATAAAATATGGACTTAGCAGTGTTATTTATTCAAGTATGTGTCTTTTTACTAAATTTTACTAAAGTCTTGGCATGTATGGAATTTCGCTACTATAGCAGTAAATCTTTAGTCGCCATAATATACAGTAATATAGCGGATAATCTTTAGTCGCCATAATAAACAGTACTGTAGCGGTAAATATTTAGTAGCACAAAATACATTACTAGGTATATTTTGGCGATTTCTTTGTCGCGACTTTGTAATCTCGCGACTGGCGGACATTTTGTAGCGATTTTGTAATCTCGTGACATGTGCGACTTGGGGCCATTTTGTGTCATTGAGCCTGCAGTCACACTGAGAGGAGCATCATGCCTGGGGTTTCTGATCTGCTACCAGGGGAGAGGCGCTATATTATCAGCTTTTTCCTGCGCTCAGGATATGACAACCCGCCGCTGGGGCCCTTAGGGGTCCACGAGAGGAAGAGAGCTATCCTGTGCGACCTCCAAGATGGGTTGCGCAGGGGCTTTCGCATTGATGTGGACCTCCGCCTGCTCCAGCACATATGATCTGACCTGAAGCGCAGGAATTCCGATCTGATAGATGAAAGTTGGGTTGAAAAAAGACATACGTCCATCATGTTCAACCATAATGCCAGTGAGGAACTGAAATGTTGGTCACAATAAACCTCTGAATATTATTTCACATCTTCGTGACTCCTTGTGAAAATCCTGTGTGTGCCATCACCCCATGCCTGTCTAGATTTTGTTTTGCCACAGGCACCCAGGTATTATTGTTCCTTATGGTGTGCAGCTTCCCAGCACTTTGTAACATACATAGTAACATAGTAACATAGTAAGTTGGGTTGAAAAAAGACAAACGTCCATCACGTTCAACCAAAATGCCTATATATAACCTGCCTAACTACTAGTTGATCCAGAGGAAGGCAAAAACCCCATCTGAAGCCTCTCTAATTTGCCGCAGAGGGGAAAATATTCCTTCCTGACTCCAATCCAGTCCCTGGATAAACTTGTACTAAGAGCTATCCCCCATACCCCTGTATTCCCTCACTTGTACTGAGAGCTATCCCCCATACCCCTGTATTCCCTCACTTGTACTGAGAGCTATCCCCCATACCCCTGTATTCCCTCACTTGTACTGAGAGCTATCTCCCATAACCCTGTATTCCCTCACTTGCTAAGAATCCATCCAGCCCTTCTTAAAGCTATATAATGTATCAGCCAGTACAACTGATTTGGGGAGGGAATTCCACAACTTCACAGCTCTCACAGTAAGAGCTGTATTGTATATATATATATATATACACATCTATTTTCAAATACATATGCATAAATACGTTTAAAGTAGGGGGGAAGCAGCAGGGAGCCATTTGGGGAAGGGCCACGAATGTTTTAGGGGGCCCTGGCTAGCAATGTCTGTGTGTCCTTTGTATTGATGTGAGGGTTCACAGGGGGAGGGGCCAGTGGGGGCGTGGGAGGCCAAAAAAATGTTGTTGTGAGGGGCCCCGTTATTTATGATGGTGTATGAATGTATATATATATATATATATATATATGTGTATAATATATTACACAAAATAACATTTTGCAATACTATCTCACAGAACTTCAGCTGGTGCCTCATCCCCAGGCCCAACCCCAGGCACCCCAGGCTCCTGTGGCCCCCGAGGCCCACCAGGCTCCAGAGGCCCCCGAGGCCCGACCACCAGCGGCCCCCGAGGCCCCACGACCAGAGGCCCCCGAGGCCTCAGCTCCAGAGGCCTCAGTTGCAGAAGCCCCACCGCCAGAGGCTCCCGAGGCCGAAGAGGCCCCCGAGCCCCCGGACACTACCCCCCTTCTTTCCTCCCCCAGTTTCCCCCCAGGCCCTTGAGTTCTCCCCCCAGGCCAAGCGCTAGGCACCAGGTTCTCCTGCAGGCGAGGGACCATCACGCCGGTCAGTGCAGGAGGACCTGGATTACATCAAGGCTGAGCTGGCCCAGCTCCGGGGGGAAATGGACGAAATGAGGAGTGACATCAGAGAACTCAAGGGCAGCAAGCCCTAAGTTTTATCTTTCCCAGTTTTTTCCCTTTAATTGTTAAAATAAAAGTTTTTATTTTTCTACTTTTGAACTGGTTAATGTCTAATTATTTTTCCTTGATATGGTATTCTATACTTTCATGTAGTTTCTCCTACACTCTTACATTTATCAGTAACAGCATCAATATGCTATATGGGTTAAATTTTTGCAAATATTCTGCCAACAATTTTGTCTTTAGCCTATTTTGCTGAATAGTAAAACTTAATTAGTACGTAGCGTATTTTCTGGCGAGTGTGATAACTGCCAATCAAATGTTTTGTTGCCAGAATAATTGCAATATTATATTTGTCCCCGTTTAATAAAGTGCCCATAACATATTTGCCATTTATTCTGTGTCTAAAATCTCTAACTTAATTTAAGCCACTTTAGCAAACGGACCCCTAAGTATTTGGCTAAATATTCTTAAATGCCCCCCCCCCTATTTTATTATCTCTAGCACTTCTTTTTTTTCTTACTTATATTTTTATTGTTTTTGGGGTTTTTTTTTGGCAAATAAACATTTATACAGCACCTCTCTAGCACTCTGTGCTCTCCCAGGGAAAAATGTCGCCAATTTTATCACTTTTCCCCATTTTCAGCACTACATGTTTCAGCTTGCATGCACCAGAGGAAGCTGGTTTTGCCAAAACATGTAGTGCTGAGGATGCAAAGTACTTAGAAGCTGTGAAACCAGCACAGGGTTGTTGTCTGTCGAGGAGCAAGTATACATTTGACAGGACTAGAGGACTGCTCAGTGTATGAGTAATGATACACTGTGCCCTGTTTTTAACACTGCGTCCTGTTTTTAAGCATAATGGCATACAGTTTAGTTATTACCTTTAGATCCCTTCAGGGGGGGCTTTAATTTTCACAAGGCCCAGGTGGTAGTTAGAAGGTTGCTTTTATTTCTCTAACTTAGCATATCATGAACATCAAGTACAACAGGCCATAAGGGTAGAATAGTGTTCTAAGTACACTTAGTACATACATTGTGAATAAGGGCGTTGCATTTGGGCCATTTTTAAATAATGGTGTGTACATGCCTAGTTTTATAGACTGAAGAGTTGTCACACATGGAAATGTTAATAATATCTTTCCTAATTATACGTAATAGCTGTATGCAAAATATACCAGCTATTTGGGTTTTACATTATCAAAAGAAGTAGTGGAATATAGTAAATAAAATTGTACAAACAGAAATGCAGCACAGTTTCCCTTTGGCATGTAGTATATTCTTAAAGAGATACTGACACCAGAAATGAAACCATTTTTACATCTGTCATAACATTGTCTTTGCATGGTATTTATAATTTTGCCATAAAAGTATTTGTCCAAGCTTTTACATTCCCTATCTGATCCCCCATGTTCTCTTATGAGGGGGCGGCCATATTTGTCCAGCAGGAGGCCGTTAGCATTAGAAGCTGTAACTGTCAGGCTGAGAAGGGACAGTCAGGTTGGCAAAACAGTCAGGTTTTGGGATTTCAAGTAACAATTACTTACAAAACCAGCCCTATCAGTAAAAAATGATTAACACGACCTATAGGCAACTTTTTATGTAGATTTAAAATTTAAAAAGTTGTTTTTTAGTGTCAGTATCACTTTAATAGTTTATGAACCCTTCTGCAAATGGGAAATATGCACCTTATGCTTATTATTAGCAACGGACAGGTAGTCTGGTCTCTGACCTTTGGTGCGACTCTTGTGGAAGATGGTCTGGCATAGAAGAATAAGAAAGAAGGTCAGAAGGCTCAGGATGCCCAAACAGCAGAGCAGCACAGCATATAGATAAAGGTCTGGCGAGGGAAAAGGAACCGTCATTTTGTACAGGAAACACTGCAGTAAACTGAGAAACATTCAAAGGAACAATCTGATCTTTTCCTCCACAATTTAGTACACAAGCATAACCACAGACCACAAAGCCAATTCCACCTAACTTTCAAAATAAAATATAGGGAGAGGTGACTAGGCCAGATGAGGGGGAGTAAGAGTAAGTAGTAGCTTTATTTTACTGGTAGTTAAAATGAACTACTGACAACCGGATGGCTGGCTGACACACTGTACTGTCATTAAATGCACTGGGCCACACACTGTATCTGTTGTGAAGTGTTTGGGCCACAAAATGTCATGAAATGGTGAGGCATGTGCCTGTCATTAAATGCTAGTGCACCTAGTGTTTCTTCACTTTTACAATTCCAACTATGTAAATAGGGTGTGCTTTTGTCAAATGGGTATCTGCTCTCACATAACAGAGACACATGACTCTTTGAATACTGAATAGGTAAATCATCGCAAGATCTCTAGTGATGTAGCGAACATCGCCAGAAAACTGATTTTAAAGTTGTTTAAAGGGTGCCACGACCTGGACAGTGGCATGCAGGAGGGGGATAAAGGGCAAAAACTTCTCTGAAAAATACTTTGTAAAAAAACGCCAAAAAAACGCCAAAAAAACGCCAAAAAAACGCCAAAAAATAAAGCCAAAAAAAAAAACGCAAGCTATTCCTATGTATATGCATAGGCGAATTAGTTCACCGGCGAACAGTTCGCTACATCTCTAAAGATCTCCCACAGTAGCAGAAGAGGGCTACATTAATAATTGTAGCTGTAAATGATTAAAGCTGTACACAGGACCAATATTGTGCTCCTTGCCACCCTGAGGGGCCTTTCCGATGCCGTCCCCCTCTCTGCAATTCCCATCACTAGTGCAGAGAGTACAGCTGCACTCTCTAATTTAAAAAATGGGGTTTTAACTCTTTAAGTTACCGGGAACAACTTTTTGATTCCTGCGGAACACTCCCACCTTGCCTCATGGTAGCAGTTAAAAAAAACATATAATTCATCCAGGCAAAGAACATAAAGGTTTAATAGATGGCCTATGCATAGCCCTGCAGATCTGTTGTACAGAAAACCCCTAATGTGCACTATTCTATCTTATATTAATTCAGCTAAAAAATAAAAAAGATCTTCACAGAAGATATTACAAATCAGTTGAGGGTGTGTTTTTTTTTTACCTTGGAATAAATTCCATGCAAATAGTTTCTTTTCTTCAGAAACTGAATGTGACGTGACTGAAAAGAAAATACACAAATTGCTAATTACGAAACTGTAACATGACAAACTATATAAATGCGGTTCAAAATATAATGATGTGCCAAAATGTGCCAGTATGCAGATAATTCCCTGTCTATTGTTAAGGATTAACCATCCCCAGAGTAGCAAGTGTGTCTGGGAAGTGAGTTTTTCTCACCCCTTAATTACAAAGTCATATGACTTGAGATCAGATCCCTAGCCTGTTATTATACAATGAAAACTGGCAAGCACAAAGCAGCAAAGCACATGAGGCAGACTTCATGGGAATTTTATAAAAAGCAATCTGATTTAGACTATCCATATCAAAATTATAGGACATAGTAATCCTGCACACAAGGTCATTTACATACAATATTATGGAGGGCATTATTGCCTGTCCCCTTAATTTAATAGGCATGTACTGTATAGTTTTTGGATTTGTATGGCAATAGTGGTTATTTGGAACCTACCATTAAAATATAAAATGATTGTTATTACTCCAAACATATTTCATCATAATTCCTCTGTAGTGAATTAGTGAGTGGCTACCCTGTGCCATTTAGTCCTAAAGTACAGTATATGTGTCCTGAAGGAGAAGAGCTCTGGTAGTATATTAGAGTGGTAGAGCTAAATTACCCTACCAGGCACCATTATACCCCGTGGGTATGTTAGGTGACATCCCTAGAGGGCCCTTATTGAACCTGTAGTTCAGAGGCCAAGCCCTAGACCAAAATCACTAAAAGACAGGCACACATGGAATCCACACTCAAACCAAAGCAATTTAAAGTAGAAAAAGGTTACTTAAAAGAACATCTTATTTAATGAAAGTAACCACGCAGTGTTTCTCTATCTAATGTAAATTATGGAGTTTTCCTCTAGCAGAAAAATTTGCTTTGGCTACCTGTTTAAGCAAAATAGCTATCTATATTCTTTTTGTTCAGTGTCTACTTTGCAGGACCCCTCTTACCCTTTAACTTTGTGTCTGCAGTGCCATTAGACACAGCTGTCCAGCGATTTCGATGTCGAGCAACTTCTTGAACACGACATATATACTGACCCTGGTCAGACAAACGCAGATCTCTTAGCATTAGACGATAACCTTTACCAGGACCATCGCTGCTTAGATTACCCCTATGGCTCCAATTTCCTGAAGTATGTGCTGTTCCAAATTTTGTAATTCTTCCAATAATTTGTTCAGGTCCAGACTCTGAAGAAAACACCCAGCGCACAGTTAACAAGCTGTCTTGCCTCCTTCTTTGGGTCACAGAACACCATAAGGATGTGTTTTCCCCAGTTGCATGTTGTACCCATGGGTGGGGGTGGACTGTGACATTAAGGCAGAATGAAATACCTACAAATTAAAAGAAAAATTGGACAAAGCTGTGAGAAATTCTAAGTAAAAGGTAAAACTTTGAAACTGCCATGTGACATTGCTTTAGAATATGCAATACAATGGTATTGCATATTCTAAAGCAATGTCACATGGCAGTTTTAATCAATTAATCACCTGCTGCAAAATAAAAATCACCCCTATTTCTCAACTGGCTGCAAGCACCCTTGCTTAGGCTGATGCCACACGTGGCGTTTTTTCTAATTCTCTCGGCGGCTGAAAAACGCACAATATCATCATCCATAGAAATAACTTTAAAAGACTCGAAGCAAACCACACAATGCATAAATACGCTAGAAAAAGCCTTACCACGGATTTTTCAAGCGTTTGCTGAAATACGCCAGTATTTGCACAGCAAGTTATTCCTATGTATACACGAAGGCAGCTGCCAGACCTAGCGGAAATACGCGGCCGTGATATAAAGCAATTTGTCCCCCCTTCATGAGTTGCAAATGGACAAAAAATGCTGCTGTGCTATAGCCCTAAATGTAATGCACCAGAAATCTTACAAAATCTAATTTCTTGCTTATGAGCTGCAATTTTCCTTTCTTCTGGTTATTTAAAATGGAATACAGCAAAATCCTGTTCTTGCCTTACCAGATTGCCAAGTTTCTTGACCAAAGCTGAATACAGATTTAATGTTTTGCTTGGGACGTAGACATTTTAGGTATTTGAGCCTTCTTTGAATCCTTTGTCTGACTGACTAAGCCCTCTGCTATCTGTTGCTTGGTTTCTCTGCTGTAGTTGAGTCTTGAGCAAGTGAGGGAATACAGGGTTATGGGAGATAGCTCTTAGTACAAGTTGATCCATGGACTGGTCCGATTGCCATCTTGGAGTCAGGAAGGAATTTTTTCCCCTCTGCGGCAAATTAGAGAGGCTTCAGATGGGGTTTTTTGCCTTCCTCTGGATCAACTAGAAGTTAGGCAGGTTTTATATACAGTGGAGGAAAAAATTATTTGACCCCTCACTGATTTTGTAAGTTTGTCCAATGACAAAGAAATGAAAAGTCTCAGAACAGTATAATTTCAATGGTAGGTTTATTTTAACAGTGGCAGATAGCACATCAAAAGGAAAATCGAAAAAATAACTTTAAATAAAAGATAGCAACTGATTTGCATTTCATTGAGTGAAATAAGTTTTTTAACCCTCTAACAAAAAAAGACTTAATACTTAGTGGAAAAACCCTTGTTTGCAAGCACAGAGGTCAAATGTTTCTTGTAATTGATGACCAAGTTTGCGCACATTTTAGGAGGAATGTTGGTCCCACTCCTCTTTGCAGATCATCTCTAAATCCCTAAGGTTTCGAGGCTGTCTCTGTGCAACTCTGAGCTTGAGCTCCCTCCATAGGTTTTCTATTGGTAAGACTGACTAGGCCACTCCATGACCTTAATGTGCTTCTTCTTGAGCCACTCCTTTGTTGCCTTTGCTGTATGTTTTGGGTCATTGTCATGCTGGAACACCCATCCACGACCCATTTTCAGTTTCCTGGCAGAGGGAAGGAGGTTGTCGTTCAGGATTTCACGATACATGGCTCCGTCCATTTTCCCGTTAATGCGAATAAGTTGTCCTGTGCCCTTAGCAGAAAAACACCCCCAAAGCAAAATGTTTCCACCCCCATGCTTGACGGTGGGGACGGTGTTTTGGGGGTCATAGGCAGCATTTTTCTTCCTCCAAACACAGCGAGTTGAGTTAATGCCAAAGAGCTCTATTTTGGTCTCATCAGACCACAGCACCTTCTCCCAGTCACTCACAGAATCATTCAGGTGTTCATTGGCAAACTTCAGACGGGCCTGCACATGTGCCTTCTTGAGCAGGGGGACCTTGCGAGCCCTGCAGGATTTTAATCCATTGCGGTGTAATGTGTTTCCAATGGTTTTCTTGGTGACTGTGGTCCCTGCTAATTTGAGGTCATTAACTAACTCCTCCCGTGTAGTTCTAGGATGCTTTTTCACCTTTCTCAGAATCATTGACACCCCACGAGGTGAGATCTTGCGTGGAGCCCCAGAGCGAGGTCGATTGATGGTCATTTTGTGCTCCTTCCATTTTCGAACAATCGCACCAACAGTTGTCACCTTCTCTCCCAGCTTCTTGCTAATGGTTTTGTAGCCCATTCCAGCCTTGTGCAGGTCTACAATTTTGTCTCTGACATCCTTGGACAGCTCTTTGGTCTTTCCCATGTTGGAGAGTTTGGAGTCTGCTTGATTGATTGATTCTGTGGACAGGTGTCTTTTATACAGGTGACTAGTTAAGACAGGTGTCCTTAATGAGGTTGACTAATTGAGTAGAAGTGTCTAACCACTCTGTGGGAGCCAGAACTCTTAATGGTTGGTAGGGGTTCAAAAACTTATTTCACTCAATGAAATGCAAATCAGTTGCTATCTTTTATTTAAAGTTATTTTTTCGATTTTCCTTTTGATGTGCTATCTGCCACTGTTAAAATAAACCTACCATTGAAATGATACTGTTCTGAGACTTTTCATTTCTTTGTCATTGGACAAACTTACAAAATCAGTGAGGGGTCAAATAATTATTTCCTCCACTGTATAGGCAATTTGGTTGAACGTGATGGACATATGTCTTTTTTCAACCTAACTTACTATGTAAGATCTTTTTTAATTATCACTACAAAAAAGCTTGGATTACTTAAGGCTAGTCCAAGGTACTTGGTACATGTCTGCTAAACAAATTGAGGGGAATTGTTATGTTATGCTTCACTGCGCAAGCAAATACATTTCAGTAAAAATCATCCTCAGATTATCATTGCATTAAAAGAAAATATTTAAACTTGGGGGGGGGGGGAAGATATCATTGATGTTTTGCTCACAGTAACAGACTTTCTATAGAAAGATACTGAATAAGGTTAACTATAGGCATTTAGAAACACCAATTAACTATACTGACTATACTGTATGTTACACTGTTGACTATTAACATATTTATAAATCATCTGCAAAAAAATGGAACATGCAAATTTAAAGGAGAAGGAAAGGCAAAGTCACTTGGGGGAGCCAAAATGTTAGGCACCCCCAAGTGACTGGAATCGCCTACCTTTTACCCCGGGCTGGTGCCCATGTTAGGTGAGAACAGCCCCAGCCCGGGGTACCTGCAGCGCTTCCTCCTTCCTATATCGCTTGCGTGCGCATGCGCAGTAGAGTGAAAAGCCGAACTTTAACAGAGAAGTCGGCTTTTCACTCTACTGCGCATGCGCCTATTTTGTTAGTCGCAGTGAAACGAAGCCAGAAGGAGGAAGCACATCACTCCAGGTACCCCGGGCTGGTGCTGTTTTCTCCTAACAGGGGCACCAGCCCGGGGTACGAGGTAAGCAATTAAAGTCACTTGTGGGTGCTTAACATTTTAGCACCCCCAAGTGACTTAGCCTTTCCTTCTCCTTTAATGAGCACAATTAAAACAAAATATTAACTAAAATCATTGCATTATGGGTAAAAATACTGTATAAACATTTGTGCTATTCATTTGCATTTTGCACTACTTAGCCATATATCTGTAACTCATTTTACTGAAAGACTGATAGATCTGTGGAAATTGTACTGGATACTGAAGCAGCTGTGTTAATTTAGACGAGATGCTGTTTGCGTTATTTAAGTCGCGAAGACTATTTTCGTGCGTTATTTGATGCAATGTGCGCTAATTAGCACATCATGCTAATTGTCACGCGTGCTAATTACCGCACGTGCACTACTTTTCGCGCGCGCCATATTAGCCATACACACCATTACGTTCGCCTGCTCCAAGTAGGTGTTAATTTTCGCATAGACTAATGCGATATTTAGCGTGTCTAAGTGGATTGGGTTTAAGTTAGAACTCACCAGGGCTGATTCACTAAAGTGCGTTAAAACGTGCACTATTTATAGCATGGGTAAAAGCATGCGTTAAAAATATCACTTCTAATTTTTTGTGTCAACGCACGATTCACTAAAACAACATTTGCGTTAATTTAGACAAGCTGCTGTTTGCGTTTAGTCACGAAGACTATTTTCGTGCATTATTTGATGCAACACGCACTAATTAGCACATTGTGCTAATTGTCGCGCGGGCTAATTACCGCATGTGCGCTACTTTTCGCGCGCACGCCATATTAGTCATCCACACCATTACATTCGTAAAACTACATTTTTTTTTTTAAATGACCATTTCCCTGCAAACTGGAGGCTGCATCACTCTAGGGCCAACACATACTTGAATAAATCCCACTGCAAAGTCCATATTGTGTTCCAAAAGCTCATGAACTGTTCTATAATTACCGCCTGCTCCAAGTAGGGGTTAATTTTCGCATAGACTAATGTGATATTTAGCGCGTCTAAGTGTTTGTGAATCATGCGTTAGTATTATTTCTGCGCAAGAATTAATGTAATGCGGTAAAATTAATGCATGCGGTTGCGCGCTAATTAACACACGTGTTATACGACTTAACGCATGCGCTAATACTTTCACGAATCGCACGTTTTTTCCCCGTCAATTTTAACGCAAAAAAGCATGCAATAACGCTTATCGCACTTTAGTGAATCAACCCTCATATTTGATAAATACACTTCTAAAAATCCCATAGGAATGAATAGAACGTGAGTGAGTTTTTATGTATTAAGCTCTAAACTCGCATTTTGATAAATCTGCCCCTAAGTGTGGTATTAGCCTTAGCCTACAGCAACTGTCCTGGTCTAATCAGGGCAAAACAAGTATATTTCCCTGTAAGTTTCACCTAGATTCTCGACACCAGATTTGTGTTATCGAAATAATATACCGTATATACTTGAGTTTTTCAGCACAAAAAATATGCTGAAAAAGTGACTTATACTCGAGTATATACGGTATGGATTCTCGCACATGCAATGCCCCCCCCACCGTGGGTGACCTTAGGTTAGGGCAGGCGCGCGCAGCATATTTGAATGTGCTCGATGTGCGTCTGCTGCGCGCGCCTGCCCTAACGTAAGGTGCGCACTGAGTGCATTGCATGTGCGCATCGAGCAGCGACTACTAATTGCCCCCCCGCAAGGAGATTGGGTGTGCCCTCCAAACCATTCTACCCCTTGGCAACATGAATAAGGTAATAACATGATTACACTGAGGCCAAATATAGTTGGATATCAACAGGATTTATTGGCAGAAAATTGTGATTTTAAATTGTGAACTGGATCCCATTCCCTGTGTTCCCCAACAGGTTGATGTACCCCCAGCGCCCTGCTTTCCAGGATATAAAACCACTTATCCTCCATCACTCAGCTTTGCACTGTACATGTATGAAGCTCTACATGAATGTATTTTTACTGGAGCTTCTCCATATCCAGACGTGTACTGTATATTAGAGAGATGGAGCACTACATGAATAGATGTGATTTGCTATTGGCAGCCCACGGTGGCTGGATGCAACTGTTGCTTATTTAGAACCCCATTTTTTGCCTCTGATTCCCATTCAAGTTTATTAAATAAATGTCTATGTAACTTATTTTACCGCCTTGTTATTAATTACTACACTTACGTCCACATGTTCAAATTGAAATTCATTCGTTTTGCATGCAGACCTGCTTCACCAATCAGGATTATGTCAATTTAAGGCATCTGGGGCGGTTCACCTTTAAGTTAACTTTTAGTATGTTACATAATGTCCTAGTCCTAGCAACTTTGCCATTGGTCTTCATTATTTATTTTTTGTAGGTTTTTATTTTTTGTCCTTTTTCTGCCTTTTCACGCAGGCAGAATGGCATGATGAGCGTCCCATTGGTTCGGTAATTAGAAGCATTAAAGGAAAAAGAAAGGTAAAGTCACTTGGGGGTGCCAAAATGTTAGGCACCCCCAAGTGACTTTAACCGCCTACCTTTTACCCCGGGCTGGTGCCGCTGTCAGGAGAAAACAGCACCAGCCCGGGGTAGCTGCCGGCGCTTCCTCCTTCCGGCTTCGCTGCGCGCGCATGCGCAGTAGAGTGAAAAGCCGAACTTAAACATTTAAGTCGGCTTTTTCGCTCTACTGTGCATGCCCGGCCACCGGCAGTTTAGGAAGTAGAAAGCGGAAGGAGGAAGTGCTGCGCTCCAGGTGCCCCGGGCTGGTGCTATTTTCTCCTAACAGGGGCACCAGCCCGGGGTACAAGGTAAGCGGTTAAAGTCACTTGGGGGTGCTTAACATTTTGGCACCCCCAAGTGACTTTGCCTTTCCTTCCCCTTTAAAAAGAGCGCGTACATCCCTTAATGGTGCAGCACGCACCGCGCATGATGCCGTGCGCACACGCGCTGCACCATTAAGGGACACACACACTCTGTTAGTGCCCTAGGCTTATACTCGAGTCAATAATAATTTTCCAGTTTTCTTAGGTAAAATTAGGTACTTTGGCCTATATTCGGATCGGCTTATACTCGAGTATATACGGTAATAACAATGTTGCATGTCTTTATAAATGCTGAAATAAATCTGCCTGCAGAACTTTAAATAACTTTGCCAATACTAAAATAGATTTAATAGTGGGTTAACCAAATATCAGTTGCTTCTCTTTCTACCTCTCTCAAACTAACTTAAGGTTAAAAATCTCAAATCCAAAAGATTAAAACAAATCTTGTAAAGATAAACACATTAATAGCAATATTAAGTATCCCTTAATTCAGTCAATTATCTTTTTAAACCATGTGACAATTATTATGCATCGCTTTACTAATACATGAAGTGAAAACTCCTGTGTGGCCTTTTGTGAGTTGCTGCCATAGGAGGGGTTTTGTGCTCCTTGGAGACCCTATTACCTCAGGGTCAGTAAGCAGTGCCAGCTGTGATGTAAAGAAAGGGTTCTATAGGAAAATGGTTCACATTACACAGCCACTGCCTTTTAACTGTTTTAAGATGAGAGAAAGAAAAGCATGCCAGACCATACCTAAAGTAGGCACAATGCTCACAGTGCTATTATGCACATAGCTTTCCTCGTGTGTATTGAGTAAGGATATCCCTATATTTAGTGCTTATGCTACTGGATTATGTTGTTTAAGTATTCGTACTTGGTTAAGTACGAATACTTAAACGCCATCATTCAGTAGCATAAGCACTAAATATAGGGATATCCTTACTCAATACACACGAAGAAAGCTATGTGCATAATAACACAGACACACACACTTGGCAAAAATATGTACAAAAACACAGCCTAGTTCAGACAGATTTCTGTAAATATGGATTTCTTACCTGCTATTAGACTTTGACTTAGAAGAGCAGAAGTCAGTATAAAGAGCGTCATTGTGCTGCTCCCAGCATTTCCAAAACTTTTCCAAGAGACAGAGGGAGAGAGAGAGGCAGGGAGGGACATGGGGGGAGGCTCCCAGAGAGGGAAGAGTCAGATCTCTAAGTTTCAGAAACACTGGCCAAAACACAGAAACATTAAAACATTAATCCAAACTCCTGTACAAGTCTATAAGGAGACACTCGAATAACATTTGTGTACACATTAGAAAGTAAATCCTAAATTGCGAGTAGGGATACCTTTGTGGAGTGTTAGAACAGTCACAAATGTCTAAACTACTAAACACTGTATTCAGAATATTCATATATGTCGTGATGCAGTGTTTGTGGGTAAGTGGGTAAGACAGCAGTGTCTCCTGCCTAGGCCGCAAAGATGGGGGGGGGGGCGCTAGGCAGGTAACGCTTATGCCTACCCCTAATCAAGGATAGCTTAGGACTGGCGTTGCAGTGACCTCGCTCCCTCCTCTGTCTGCGGCATTACTGCATATGCGCATACCTGCATCTGCATGCACACTCGCACCTGGGGGCCAAGGTGGTCAGACGGGTTGCCTGGGGGCTAGCAAACTTTTCATGTACTTTACACATCTATCATTTTTAGGATAATAGGTCATCATATAGCACAGTAACCTATTGCATCAGAAGATGTATATGTGAGTTGTGTCTTTACTCTATATTTGCAATCTTACTAACATACTTCATTCAGTGTCCCACTTTATATTTCACCAACTTCCATGCCTCCCCAAAAATGTTTATTTCAATTATGGTGTTTGTTTAAATCCACATTTGTTCTTTTCTTCCAGACAATAGCTATGTTTTCAGCTAAAAAAACTGGAGGTTTTAGGCTGTTTTATTTTTTATTGAGAAATGTATTTTTCTTTCTTAAGGGACAACAGATGCAACATTGATTTCTCATGAAGAACTTCAATTCTGAAGTTTGCTTCAAAAACACTACTATAATTTATATAAATAAGCTGCCGTGTAGCCGTGGGAGCAGCCTTTCACAGGAGAAAAGGCTCAGGTTACACAGCAGATAAGCTATGTAGAATATAATGTTTTTTTACAGAGCTTATTTGTTATCCACTATTAAACCTGTGGCATTAAACCTGTCCTATTTCAACTGCCTCCATTGCTACACAGCAGTTTATATAAACTATAGTAGTGTTTCTGAAGCAAGCCAGTACATTGCACATTGTGCACATGCGTGTACCCCAACATGGCAGTCCATACCAGGAGTTCCCTCCAGGTTCAGGCAGTGTAACAGAGGGTTTTTTTTACAGAAGATACTTCAGAAAACTTTCTTCAGGAAATAATATTGTTTCCCCCAGCTGGAGTACGTGCTCTATAAGTATTGTGGGTGAAAAAATGTTTTTTTTTTGGCACAGATTCCCTTTGAGCAGTTCCCTTAAAGGTTCCCTTTAACAGTAGTATTTTAGTTTTGCTACATTTTGCTAGTGCCTATAATATTCTAGGGATCATGGGAGTGCAATGAAGTGAAACAATATTTTCCATGTAAATCTAAATAGTAGAGAAGTACCAAAAAAAAGAGCTTTATCTTCTAGCCATAATTTGTAGGATTAAATTTGAGACCCAAAGGCCATGGAGATGTCAGGATATTTGAATTCTGCTTGTATCCGAGAACTTAACTTGTTCTGCAACATCCGGCTGGTTTGTGTCCTGTACGACAATTGGCTGTGTGCAGGCACGCGCACCTGCTTGTCTTGGTGCACTATGGGCATGTGAAAAGTTGCACATGCTGTGCCGATGCTGAAGCATGCTGCACCAGTCCTGATGCACGCTGCAATCCTGGAGTACGCCCCCAACGCATGGGCAAAGCTCTTTTAAGGATGCCAGGCTCAGAAATTCTTTGCTAAGTGATCTTTTATCCAAGCTGAGTTACTAAGCCTGCTTCTCCTGTCAATACCCTCTTCTCCAGTTACCAATGAACCTGAACTGATGCAGTTAGGTTTACTTAATTCCTCTCTGACTCCCTAGTAACGATCCAGGAGACATTGCCTAAATTTATGCCTGTTTTGTGGAAATGCTTGTCATCTGCTTACTTTTGGTACTAGTCTTCTTGATAAGAACTTTCATTTTACTCTTCTTCTGTCTCTTTAGCTCATTGGAATAAAGATTGATGTGCCTGCCATCACTGATTCTGGGGCCTGCAGTTGTTTCATTGATAAAGACTTTGCCAAGTCACATAACCTGCCTCTCCAATCCAAGTCTAGCCCTTGGTCAGTTACCTTTGTGGAAAGTTCAACCTTGTCTTCTGGTCCAATCACTTCTAAGACAAAACCACTTAGTGTAATTCCTGCAAATAAGCATAAAGAAGATATTGTCTTTAAAGTGATTTGCTCCACTTTGTGTCCCTTGATTTTGGGCCTCCCAGAAATAAATTGGTCTTCTGGGAACGTTGACTTCAACTCTGTTCCCATGTTTGTCTCTCTTCATTAGCTGAAGCTCCTCTCTTTACTGTTCCTTGCTCTAATAGACATTTTTAAGCACTTCCATTATTGTTTTGCTGACGTATTTGATGAACGAGGAGTCAACTGTCTGCCGCCCTATTGTATTTATGACCAAGTGCAATTGACTGACTTTCTGCAATAAAGTTTCTTAAGCATTATATAGACGAAAATCTCAAGAAAGGAGCAGGTATCTTCTTTGTTGAAAAGAAAGATGGCACTTTTAGACCTTGTATTGATTATCGTGCACTTAATTAAATTTCCAAAACTTACGTTCAGCCAAAATTTTTTCTAAGCTTGACTTAGAGGGGCTTATAATTTAGAAAGAATTAGGGAAGGAGATGAATGGAAGATGGCTTTTTGTACCAGATATTGGCATTTTGAGTACCTGGTCAGTTGGTCTCTGCAATAACCCTGAAACATTTCAACACTTTGTCAATTACATTTTAGAGATTTCTTGGACATTTTTGTTATTGTCTACTTAGATGATATTCTAATTGTAATATAATGTGGTGCACACTAGATTCCGCTATAACATGATAATGCTTGATGCATAAAAGAATGTAGCTTGTTGGTGAGGGGAGGTTCAGTAGCCATCTTAAAATGTGCAGCCTGAGAGTAATACAGATCCCTAACAGCAAGAGCATGTCCTGTGTCTTTGTCAATAGTTAAACTCCACAGTCAGAAACACTACACTAATCTTCTCTCAGTCCTTGGATGACCATCATATTAATTTGCAGAAGGGCTGGTGCGGCATGCGTCATAATCGGCATAGCGGCATGTCCGTAGTGCACCACGATGAGCAGGACACCCATACATGCCCCTGCGCACAGCCACTTGCCGAACAGGACATAAACCAGCCAGAAGTCGCAGAACACGATAATTTCTCTTATAGCTTGGCTGCTGCCATCCCTGACTTTCTACCTGCGTTACTGACTGGGTTTTGCTTGCGTCTGCCCAGACCACTGCCAGTATTTGGACTTTCTGCCTGTTCCTGTTTTCTGCTGAGGTGCATGTTGTTCAGTTTATTAAATCTTTTGTTTAAAGAGCAGTTTGTGTCAAGCCTCAAAATGTTGGGTAGTAGTTACACAGCACATCAACTTCTCACAACCAGTTTAACCTGCCATTCAGAGAAAATAGTCCAGCTCATGGTATTGGTTAAAACATTCTTAAATAGCTCCCTAATTGGGCTATTGCCTACAACTGGATCACAGATGGTGTGAGTCAGGGAATACAAAGGCACAGGGGAGAAAGCCACTGATGTAAATGCCAGACCTTACTACACTGCCTCCTGTGGTTTAGTCTAGAGGAGCAGTGGCAGGTACACCTCTGGTCCCTTGACAGGAGATTGGTATAAACCCATATCTGGATAAACTATCCTTATGTGGTCCAGTGAATCTGCCACTTCTTTTTGGGAGAATGATGTGGAAAACACTTGCTGATGACCAAACAAACAACCATGCTGGTCCATAGCTCACAAGCCTGCAGCTTTCACCCTGTGAAACTTGGTCTCTAGCAGGTTATATTTAAAATTTTAAGTGATCTGATACCGTAAGTTATGAGCTACAAAGAAAGTAATTCTAACACTATTAGCCAAGGGATTGTAGCTACAAAAAGCTTCAGGAAGCAAAAAATCATATCTATAAAAGGCTGTTGTCTTTTATTTGCAGAAAAGTGTTAATAAGCCAGCATACATACATACATATTGACAATATAATTCCAACTCAATAACTTCTGAATTTAAAAATGCCCATATTAAATGGCCAACTCCTTTTGCTACTCTTTTTGCTACAGCCTCTGGTCACACCTATTCAAAGCCATTTACACCCTTGCTTTAAAAATATAATTTACTTTGTAAAAGCATGGGCTGCAAAAGTATGACAATACAATGGCTTTACACTTGATAAAAGTTTAAAAAAGGGCAAAGGGTGGGATTAGCAGAGATGCCAACCACCCTGAACCAAGCCTGTGAAGTTTTTGGCCACAACCATGCCTAGTTATGCCCCAATCACATATAACCACCTGTTATTCCATGGCCTCATGTCTAGGCCATGTCCCTTGAATTAGGGCCCTTGTAGGTACAAGACCATAGTTTTTACTCTAAAGAAGCTTGCCATTGCTGCTTTCATTAGTAAGTGAACCCTTCAGCACAATATTCCAGATACCAATCCCATTCTCGGGAAGGAATTTTTAGACTTGGGCTATAGGTTGACAGATCCTTCTCCTTTTAGATTATAAATTCAACACAAATAAATGTAACTGCAACTGCAGCAAAAAATGTATCAGGGTCTGATCTATGTCTACAAAATTAATCTGAAATGCTTACCTGAACTTTTATCACAGCTTACCTAATGCTCACAGGACTAGGGATTAACCACCTTCACAGATCTAATACTCAATTTCCAACAAATCCAGGGCATTTAAGATGAAGCTGACATTTTAGAAGTTCTCAAAGGTCAACAAAGGTCAGTTTCAGTTTCTTCCTGCTCCAGTTCTGCAGTGGCTCTTACTCGTAGCAAATATATTTAGATCAGTGTACAACAAAAAATAAGAAACATAAAAGCTACTAATACTACATAAACGGCAAAAATCCCATCTACTGGGTTACACACCGAATATTTAAGGGAACAACTCTTTGTCAAGTAAGAAAACATTTAAAAAAATATATTGTTGTGTCTTAAAATAGTTCCTTTCCCTTAGACTTTATTGTTTGAGAAGTCCAGTGCATTCATGACAGTCTTCTGTCTTCTGTCAGTCTTTGGATTCATTGATCAGTGCAGACTACCATGAGGCTCCCCATCTCCCATCCTGGAAACATAATTAAACAAAACACTGCATAAATCAAAATGGCAAACACAGCTAAATAACCTGGGCCGGGGTATGGGGGCAGGCCTACCCATGATAAGAAAGGGATGAATTCATTAATTTGATTCCTTGATTTGATTCTTTGATTGTACTGTAATTTTTATGTTTAATATGGTTAATACAATCTGGAAGATATAAATAATTGAGAAATTGGCACGTGTGATGTATTATTTGTATTTAGATCTGCTGTTCATTTGTAGCAATACTCTGTTGCTCAGATAATAAAAAATATGATTACCTCGTCATTTTTATTATGTGATGAGCCACAAAATTACAATTTACTGGGAAGTGACCTGAGGTTATTCTTACCATTCTGTAGACTTATTTTGCCATGCACTAGTGATGTGCGGGTCAAGAAAAACTCAACCTGCACCCAAGTCTAACTCTCCCTCTCCGAACCTGAGCCCTACCCGACCAGGCATCTCCCATCTATTTATAGGACCACCACGCCAGTGGTCCCACAAATATAAGACGCATAATACATTTCCTTGATTTTACACCATTTAAAATTGTGGTTATACTGTATATATTTCATACTTCCCAATAGTCTTGATTTTCAAATGACTGGATAATAGAATTTGCATAAATTTGGCACATTTAAGCCAGGGACACAGGGTTAATTTTCTCCACTGGCATAGACAAGTGAGTGGATAAAATACAATCCACTGCCTTCCATTGTTTATACTTTCGGTGACAAATTCGCCCCACTGTGCATCCCCGAACTTATGTTTTGAAAAAATAATTGCATTAATATTTTTATTTTAAACATTGACGGTGGCTTATAGTTTTAGGAATATAAATGGTTAATTACTGTGTTCCTCCATCTTTTTTTTCCTTCAGCAAATCAGGTTAAGCAATGCACAAATCAATTGTTAAAACAAAATTTGTAAATTTGTAAAAATGGAATTAAATATCCATTACCCCTTTAATAAAATGCTACCTTGGTTTCACATGCTTGATTTATTTTTGTTGCTACCTTATATATTATTTTCTTTCAATCATTTTCTCTTTCATTCTGCCCTTTAATTTGTATTTTTTACATTCTTTGTTCCTTTTGTTCCTCTGCTTCTTCTTTAAGTTTGCATTTGGTGAAATGAGTAATTCCCTCATATGGAACTACTTTATTTGATGTCTTTTAGGTACTGATTTTTAAAAATGTTGATATTAGTTATTTATATTGCAACTGTCCAATAATATTTTGAGTTTATAAAGAAATTGTTTGAATTTGACCAAGGCCATCATCCAGCCATAGGGTATTGTGCTCTTTTGGTGAAAGTGCACATTAAAATTATGCAATCTAATTTAATTTAAAAACACACCCACATAACCAAATGAAACTTAAAAAAATGTTTTTGTTTTTTTTAAAAAATAATGTATTCCACAAAAATTTTTATTTTGTCAACTTTAATATCATTATTAATATAATTTTGTCCCCTCATGGACTTAATGAGACTTTACCACTCTTAGATTCTGTGCGTGTCCACTGGTTCTAGTTACTTGTTCTCCTTCCTGACAAATGTCCCTGTGGGGGACCTAAACATTGAGGTAATAAACAGTGTTTTTTCACCTATTAACAAATCTTGAGACTGGTGACATATTTTCTTTTTGTTTTATATATATATTGTAAACTAGCGGGATCCACGACAGACACTTCCTTGGCTTTAAGGCAGTTTATTTACACAGGGGTGCCCATTTCAACATACAAAACAAAACATAAAAGTAAATCATGCTCTCTGGGCGCTACCTTCACCCATTAGGTTAGTTCCCTCACTGACCTGGGTCCCTTGTGGACTACCAGCAAGAAAACACAAATGTTGGGGTTACCCCTGTACAACACTTCTGAGGAATTAGCTCAGCCTCCTGGCCTTCCTTTCAGCTCCTTAGATCCTCAGTCTGGGCTCCCTCTGCTCCTTGCAGTGGCAGGAAGAACCCCCAGCCCCTCTGGGTATCCTTCCTGCTCTGTGCCCTGCTCTGAAAGAGTCCTATACACCTTCCCATACAATTAAATACTTTTCCACAGGACAGCCTTCCTGTGGAAAGTAAGCTCCAATAGGTGATCTGGACTACTGGAATGGATCACCTGATCTGCTTGTTCTATCCAGAACTCTCTAACGTCCAGGGCCAGATAGCAAAACCCTTTAAATAGAGAAACCATTCTCTGTTTATCAACCTCTCCCTTAGTGTAAAAAACTAACTAAAATATAATGTGCTGCTGCCCTGCACTGGTAAAAGTTGTGTGTTTACTTCAGAAAGTCTACTATAATTTATATAAATAAGCTGCTGTGTAGCCATGGGGGCAGCCATTCAAAGGAGAAAAGGCACAGGCACATAGCAGATAACAGATAAAACACTATTGTATTCTACAGAACTTATCTGTTATCTGCTATGTAACCTGTGCCTTTTCTCCTTTTTTCCAGCTTGAATGGCTGCCCCCATGGCTACACAGCAGCTTATTATATAAATTATAGTAGTGTTACTGTAGCAAACACACCAATTTTACCAGTGCAGGGCAACAGTGCATTATATTTTTATTACTTTAAAGCTCTTTTATTTTTTGGTGTTACTGTTCCTTTAAAGGGAAAACTCACATTTTCTCTCATTTGTTGGGCCATTCTACCACAAATATATATATATATATATATATATATATAATATGACATTTATATATAATATAATATTTATATATAAGATTTTTATTCATGCACTTAACTAAAAATCCCACCAAACAAGTTCTTACCTGAATGACCTTTGATTAAGTGACTCGGATTCTGTTATATAAGGAGAATAAACAGAAAATAATAAATACAAATTTTAGTATGGTATAAATATATATGAGGGTATTTGTATATCTAAAGTGGCTAAAAGAGCACTAGAAGAAAGCTATAATATGCAATGGATAATATGTGATGTGAGAATGCAAGATAAACAAATAAAATATATATGTATTTTTAAATAAAGCCTTTTGTTGGAAATTGAGTGAATGGCAACAGTTTTTGGAAGAAATGATGGTATAGAAAACTGAGGTCACAGAATAAATAGTTTTGCCTCAACCTGCAAAGAAAATGTATTGGCTATGAAGACAACAATTTGTAACTTAAATTTAAAAAAGGTTCTTAATGCTTAAAGACCATTGTCATTATTCTAAATTTGCCTACATTTTCAAAAGTGGTTCAGTCTGTTTTTGTTTTTTTTTTATCTACAACTTGTAGATCTACAAATTGTCTTTATAGAAAGCAATGGAGAGTGATTTTGGACAGCTTGATACTGCATTTTAAGTAAAATAAAACACAGTGGGCAAAACATCTGAAATCGCCCTGTGTACAATTGCACTGAAATAGCAGCAGATAAGAGGTTTGCATTAGCGATATCAGTGCTGAAACTTGGCCAGGCAGTCCTTGCTGTATCATGGTTTCCAAAGAGGAAATGTAAGCCTCAGAATAAAATCAAGCTCATTTAGCTCTGTTTCATTCCATTGGCTCAGTATAACACCAAGAAATCATACAAAATCTTAGCATAGTATGGGGATGATGCTCTACATGGGCGTCCACAGAAGGGGGCAAGAGGGGGCACTTGCCCCCCCCTGGAAAAGTAGCAAAAAAACCAAAAACCTTACTCCGTTTCTGCACTTTCCCCTCAAGCCCGTTTTTGCTGTGCTCCGATTGGATCTTTCTTCTTGTGGATTCACCAATCAGAGCACAGCTTCCTTGACAGACAGTAAAATTGACCAATCAGAGCACAGATGCACACAGGGATCGGGAGATTTTGCAAACTGGAAACAGAAATAAAGACTGAAAAGAACAATCTGCCCCTGTAACTTTACCTGAGAACCAACTCTCAACTTTTGCTGCAGTTTTCATCCCACAGGTACTATACAGTTCTAAAGAATCACTAGCTGACATTAAATTGTTTAATTTATAATCTATCCCCTACCCTAACACATGGAGGGTAAGTTAACTCTTTCCCTCTGAAAAAGCTCATTGTGTGTTTATATATGTGTTGTTGTTTTTTGCACTTACTATTTTTTTTTTTTTTTTGTCATTGTTTTGTTCATTTATAGTAAGTTACAGTGGGGCCAATGTTGTGTATCAGTGCCAGTGTTATAGTGCCAGGGCCTGAATATCTGCCATCTGTACCCACTGCTCCTCATGGCATATAATGTGCTGGGTTTGTAAATACGGACTGCGTCTCACTGTATATAATGGGGAGTCAGTACCCACTGCCTTTCTTGCTATAAAACTAACCTAAACACATCTAAAGGGGTGGTTCACTTTTAAGTTAACCTTTAGTATGTTATAAAATGGCCTATTCCTAGCAACTTTGCAATTGGTCTTCCTAATTAATTTTTTTGAATAATTTGCCTTTCTCTTCTGCCTCTATACAGATTTCAAATGGGGGCCAAAAAATATTGCTCTGCGAGGCTACAATTTTATTATTATTATAATTTTGTATTACTTATTTTTCCAAGTAGGCCCCTTAACTATTCATATTCCCATCTCTTGTTTAAATCACTACCTGGTTGCTAGGGTAAATAAGACCCTAGCAACCAGATAGCTGCTGAAATACCAAATGGAGAGCTGCTGAACAAAAAGCTAAATAACTGAAAAACCATTAAAAATAAAAGTGAATTAGAATGCGAACTACCCCTTTAAGCTAACTGATCCCAAACACAAATGTTTGCAGATCCCCTAACAGAAGTGCGCGTATGAATACTTTTACTACTAATACTAAACATTTTAGGGTAAAAAAAAAAAGCACCCCCACCCGCACTTTTGTACAGTATCCCTGGGAGTCAGTGGGAACGGCAAGAGGTAGTTGGGAGGTTAACTTTTTACGTCAGCAGTGAATCCACTAAGTGTCACATTAGCTGTAGGTCAGTCTGTGTATGGGCCATATTTAGCCTCCCCTAGTATCATCCTGCAAAAAAAAAAAATATATATATATATTTATCTGTTGCAGGATGATGCTAGCTTACTTGCCCCCCCTTGGAAAATTTTCTGCGGACGCCCATGATGCTCTACTTTAATTAAGGGATTGCATACAGTTAAAAAGATTAGCTGTGAAATTTAAATTACCTGAGAAGTTATTATCAAACATGTGCTTCTTTATCATGTACAATTTAACAGCAATAAAAGATACAGCCAAAATCGCACCCACGCAGGCTCCAATAACAGCGTACTGAACATCTGGAAAACAGCATGATAGCGCTTATACAAAAGGAGTCATAAGTATGGGCCCAGTATCATCTTTATTTCTTCATCGCTGTCAGTATCATCTTTATTTCTTCTAACTGACATACTTCCAGCAGGAGTCCTGTGGCAGCATTCACCTAGGAGGGTATGCATGCACAGGCATAGTATGACTGAATTGGGAAGGAGCTTCAAATGTGAATCTGGTTTAAAGATGTGCAGAGCATATGACTAATCTGCTTAATAGGAATTTGTGTTGTGCTTTAAGTAGACTTATGGGATACTTTGTACCTAATTTTTTGGTAAAGTGATGCCTACAGAGAGCACATGGTGAAATCTTGTGGGAACTACTAAACGGGAGACTGTAGAGAAGTAATTTGATATAGAGCCACAAGTAAAAAGCCTCTATGATATAATTCAGGAGCTATGTGAGATAGAATGCAATGGAGAAATATGTGATACATGTATATGGTATGAGCATTTTCTGTTTGTTTTTTTGTAAGATAGAAAAAGCAGTTTTTTGTGGAGATGAGAGAATACAACACTGAGAGGTTATGGGACGGTTCCAATGGTTCTAAACAGTTTATGTCCATTGTTTGTAGATTTGATGCAACAGTTGTACACTCACCAAACTCTTCTTTATTTTTGTCATCTGCAGTTACAGGACCTGGAAACATATTTACATAATTAATATGAATTAAAAACAATTGTCCATCAAATTTAGGAAGGGTTCTGGAAAACTACATTACTTATAATAACATTATATCACATAATTTGCACTCTCCGTTATATTAATGGAACTATATTTATTTTACTGTACATATACAATGTCTAACTGTTGCCTAGAACCATTTTTGGCTCCAGTGAAGAGAGGAGAAAGTAGGAGGTATAACGCTGTCACTTTTTGTTACTTGCTTTGTTTGTAATGTAATGTTCTGTCTATCTGTAGATTTCAGCAATCCATAGGGTGGCAACAAACAAATGCAACAAAGCATGTGCCTAGAGATTTTCAAAGGTGCCCAAAATCACATGCCTGACCATCTGATTAATAAGATTGTGCTAGTCCATAGTATTGTAGAACTACTCTACAGCGAATTGTGTCAAAAGACAAAACATGTACATAGGAGTTGCAAAGGTGCTGATTTTCAATTTACCAATATGTTCACCCCATAACTACATGCCTGACTAATCTTATGAATGTGAGTATACCATTCCAACACTGTTCAGTTGACTGTGTTGGCTGCTCCACCTACTGGTTTCATTACATGTATTGCTCTCACAAATGTCTTTTCTAGTTTACCTTACCTTAACCATGTGACCATGAATAAATCCAGTAAAAGCTTAGTATAGCTACCATCTTTATTGTATTTGCAGCTGGATAACACTGCAGCACTCTACAGCAATCCTACTCCATCTAGGCTTTTAGTCTCTAATTGCAAATGGGTAAATATTTTGCAGTATTTTTTGTTTGATATGCTGTATGGTATCAGTCAGTTATTACAGGTATGGGATCCCTTATCCGGAAACCCGTTATCCAGAAAGTTCTGAATTACGGGAAGGCCATAGACTCCTTTATAAGCAAATCATTATAATTTTAAAAAATGATTTCTTTTACTCTGTAATTATAAAACAGCACCTTGTACTTGATCCTAACTAAGATATAATTAATCCACATTGGAGGCAATACAATCCTATTAGGTTTAAATTAAATATTTAAATGATTTTTAACAAACTTAAGTTTTGGAGATCCAAATTAAATGAACCCCAGGTCCAGAGCATTCTGGATAACAGGTCCCATACCTGAGAAAAGGCACAGATTACATAGCAGATAAACTCTGTAGAATATAATGGGGCTTTACGTGTTATCTGCTAAGTAACCTGTGTCTTTTCTTCTTTGAATGGCTGCCCCCATAGCTACACAACAGCTTTGTTTATATAAACTAGTAGTATTTCTGAGTCAAACACACCAGTTGTACCAGTGCAGGGCAACAGTGCATTATACTGTTTTTAGTTTTATACACTTTCATATTTTGGTGTTATTGTTCCATTAATGACCATATTTCTTTTTGTAATCAATAGCCTGGTTGAACAAATTAAGTTGCCTCTTGGACTCTTGATGGCATATAGTTGGTGCTGTGTGATAGAAAGCACAAGATCCGAAGCATTTTAGTCTGTAAGTTTAGGTTTCCTGGCTCATAAGAAATGAGTGGGAATATAGGGAATCAGATGCTTTTCCAGATAAGCAGGGCCTTCATTCTTTAGGGATTTAAAGGTCAGAAGGACAATTTTGAAGAAAATCCTCCATTTAATTAAAAACCAGTGTAGTGAATGAAGAACTGGTGTTGTATTGCATTAGTGGTGTTGATAGATAGCCTGGCAACATATTTTCTACCGATTGTAACTGGTTCCATTTTTATGCGTGACCATAATATAGGACATTGCAGTAATTCAATCTTGATAATGCAAAAGCATCGATTAATATTGGTATATTCTTCACTGTGACTGGAATCAGATGTTTTATTCTGGCAGTATTTTTGAGATACAGTAGAAGAATGCTGAACCGATGGTAGCTGATACGTCATATGTGAGTGACAGAAAACTATCTAGAATCAACCTTTGGCAGTGCACCTGGTCTGGGAATTCTGTACTTATGCTACTTAGTGCACTGGTTGTGCTCACTGTCATCTTAAAAGTACATGTATCTTGTTAACTTTCAGTCAGTTCTGTTTCATGCACAATTGCAGATTAGTTAGCATTTTTGACTAGTAATGAGCAAATCTGTCTCCGAAAATTTCCCGAAATACAGCTACCACATGACTTTTTCAACACACGCAACTTTTTCTGCAGTGTCGAAAAAATTTTTATGTGACCTTGACTTTTTTTAATGAGACTGCAACATTTTCCTCACTCACAATAAATTTTTGCAGCAGTTTTCCAGTGGTGAAATGCAGATACTGTATCCCTAGTGTCCGATTTTAAGGCGGCGAATATCATCTTTATTACAATGGTATCTCAAGCTAACATAGCCATGTAGCACATGTATGTGGTATCATATTGCTGGCAAATAACATTAGCAACAAAATAGCTCTCTGTGAAGCACCATAAGGAATTAAGGAAATTAAGCTGATGGAGTGTTTTCCAGTTGTGACTTTTTGTGGCCAGTCTGACCTAAAGCATAGTATGTTTACTGCAGTAAGAAAAATTAAAACAAGTATCTGGTTGGTTGATATGAGTAACCTCAGTATGGCAAATTTACTACAGTGTGTGCAGCCACGTCATAATTCTGTGATTGGCACATCTGTTAGAGATATGTGGAGGTGAATTAGTCACTGCTCTACTGTTTCTAAACATCACACCCTAAAACTTGGCATACACAATGCAATACATCTTGGCATAGAACAATGCAATACAATGCAAATCAGAATAATATTTATATTATATATATTATATAAAATCAAAATTATACATGTTCGAATGCCACAAAGTGAACAACCATGCACACAAATGGCATAGTCAATCAAATTGAGATCACAGCCCTTTGCCCTACACTGTGTGAGGTGGGGTAGGGCAGCAAAAAAAAAAGAATAGTTCAGATAGTCAAGCCCTTATGGTACCATGAGTACAGAGAAATAGTGTACTAGGATAACTTTATATCCCTGACAGTTTATTTGGTACTGTGGATGTCTTCATTTTTAATGCTCTTAGGATTTTCTACAATCTAGAACAAAATCAGCAAAACAAGAAGTACATTATTAAGCAAACAGACTAAAAATAAAAAGATAAACTATATTGAGCAAGGGGTTCCTCTATTAACCAATACATTTTTTTTAGATACTCCAAAAATTGCTAACTTTACCCTTTCTGACATACTGCCAGTCATTGTTCCATCTAAAGCTTAAAGGAACAGTAACACCAAAAAATGAAAGTGTTCTAAAGTAATTGAAATATAACGTACTGTGGCCCTGCACTGGTAAAACTGGGGTGTTTGCTTCAGGAACACTACTATAGTTTATATAAATAAGCTGCTGTGTAGCCATGGGGGCAGCCATTGAAGCTGGAAAAAAGGAGAAAAGGCACAGGTTACATAGCAGATAACAGATAAGACACCATTGTATTCTACAGGGTTTATCTGTTAGCTGCTATATAACCTGTGCCTTTTCTTCTTTTGAATGGCTGCCCCCATGGCTACACACCAGGGTTTATATAAACTCTAGTAATGTTTCTGAAGCAAACACAAAACTTTTACCAGTGCAGGGCAGCAGTACATTATAGTTTAATTTATTTAAAATATATACATTTTTTGGTGTTACTGTTCCTTTAAGGCCTTCACATAAAAAATACAACAAATTGGGGGTTGTACAGAAAACTGTAAGCACACACAGAATTTAGTTCTAGTTTAAAAACTAAATATTGTCCACTGGTTGCTGAGGGTTTCTAGTTTATTTTAATGATGCTTTCAGAAAGATCATTTTTGCACACCAAAGTACTAGAGAGAAAATTGCTGCCAGTGTAATAATTCTCAGTTCGGTTTCCAAGGACTGAAAATATGATGTGATGCAGTTGTGACCAATGCGCAAAAACTGAGGCTGTTGCAATTTGGACAGTTTCACTAAAAATGTGTCACTTGGTGTCATTTCTGGTGTTCAGTGTGGTGGCTTGTGCATCCTACTCTTTTGGGCAACTGAGCTGCGGCAATTGACATTGTTGGAACCCTGGGACTACAGCCTGGTTCAGTACACAGTAGTTTTGGGGTCACCCTGCATCAATCATCAAGATGAAATGTGTGCCAGTGGGCCCCTATCTTGGCGGGCCATGGGCAATTGCCCCTTTTGCCTATTTATTAAAATGGTCCTGCGACTATGCTTATTATGGAATGTGAAGCAGGTAGAATGCAGCGGCACCAAGAGCTACTAAACATATTTTTATGACACATTTATAAAGCGTTTATACTTTCCACATTGCTGTAAAATAAATGGATATATACATTGAACAATACATACAAAGCAGCCAATAAATGATACAAGAGGTAAAGAGAGCCCTGCCCAAAAGAGCTTACTAGCGATGAGCGAATATGTCCTGTTTCCATTCAGTGAAAATTTCGTGTAACTGCTGAAAATTTTGCAAAACATGGCTACCACACATTGTTTTTGACATGACTTTTCTTGCATTGCCGTGACTTTTTCCCCACTCTGCAAATTTTTGTTGTGGAGAATTTTTGTGCCATTTTTGCAAAAAATTCAAAGAAGGGTTTGAGACATGGGCTGGGGGATACAAAAGTGCAAGGAGAGCATGTTAATGCATGTACCTTTAGTAAATTTAGTGGATTTTTCATGCAACTGACCAAGCATAATTGCAGTGCAGTAAGTAAATGACTCCTAATAATGCCCTATTTTGCATGTGATTGAACCCGCTACCAGTGTAACTTGGTTGTGCCGGGCCCCCCCTGCAGAAAAATCTTTTGAGAGGCCGAGTGTGACCTATCCCTCCTCCCTGCCTCCCCTCCTGGCCCCAACCCCGCTGCTATATTTAAGGTAGTAGAGGGGCCGGGGGGGGGGACTAAGGTAAATTAGACCCCACAGGGGGATCCAGGCAACAGGGGGTCTGCTTTACCTTAGTATCAGCGGGGTCTGCTGTATATATATTGTTAAACCACAGCTTGTGTCTATACACTCTTGTGGCAATAAAATTATTTTCACCTAGCACTGTTGCAGCAGATCAGCCTGCTTTGATTAACTGAGTGGAGAGTATTTGTGTATGCAGTTTCCTGAATAATTGAAACAAATTGTTAACAAAGACATGTTTAATAAATTGCAGATGCTAGTGGTTAAATATCAAACACAGTAATATAGCTGCTGGTGTATTGAAACAAGCTGTTTATCAGTAGCTTATCAAACATTATGCAACCATCTAGTTGTTGAAATTCTGAAAAAAAAATAATTGAAAAAAAAATATATAAAATGAAGACTGGTAGAATAGAATAACTCTGTTTACAACATACTAAAAGTTACATTTGAGATGATGTGCCCCTTTAATTATTGTGTTACTTTCTTTATGGTTTCTAGATGTCAAAAAGGTCTCAAAAACATTGTGCGTGACTTTATATTGCAAAATAAAGTCAACAAATATTCCTGGAGCGCTTTGATAATTCCATGAGCAATAGACTTTTTTACAGTGCTGGAGTACAAACATTGTTATAATAGGCGCATGAAAGGAACTACACAAGATACTATTACTCACCCAAATAAAACACAAAGATTGCAAGTAACAAAAGCTGACCACTGGCCAGTAAGCCCATGATCTTGAACTGGCACACTGCATGCAGTAAAGCGTTGCTGAGGACTTGACTTTCTGGTCTGGGGTGCTGGCAGAAGAGTCAAAATACTGGTCAGAGCTGTCACACTGTAGTTCCTTAAGTTAACATCTTTTCCTTGATGTAAATTCTAAACATCTGACAGAAGAGCATCAGTGGTGATATCTTAAAAAGTCTGTATAAACAGTTTTCAGTTTGCTTTCTAACTCTTGCACGCCCTCTTTCTCCATCCAGCCTTCTGCATTTTGTGGTTAACTCTTAACCAGTCTGAACATAGAACATGAACCTGACATCATCAGTATAATCATTATTGCAAGAACTACAAGAGTACTAGTATATTAAATATATGGATACAAATCCATACAAACTCACATTAAGAAGGTGAAAGACAATAACAAGTGACAGTCTGGAGTATAAATTTTGTTTGTTAATACTACATGCTACAGAAGAGTGTACACATGAAACATCAGATCACATACAAATACTGACAGATACGGGTTAAAAAGGTCCTCTTTATTAGAACTTACAGTCTAAAAAGAGATAAATACCCAGGGCTCTCATGGAATCAATTATAGGTAGGAATAGCAGGTACAGCAGTGCAACATGACTCTAAAGACTGCCCTGTTTGACATTTTGCTAGCAGTGAATGAGAACAGATTTCCCAGGAAGGTTACATTTTTATAGATCGAGGTAAAGCTGAAATATTTTCGGAAAATATGCTGGACTGTGCAAGGATATTGCAAAGAAGGGTTAAAACTCCACTGAAGTTTAAACAAAAGTTACATATAAACCAAAGAAGTTCATATTTTGTTAGTACTTCTTTATTTTATGCTGCAGTTGGTTTCAAGGTTGTTGTGAGAAAAGCTTAAGGGCTCTTACACAAGGGCGTTCCTTCCTGCTTGCATCTTTCATGCATAGGGGGTGCAGGAAGAAAAGCCTGCGTGTAACACATCAATTTTCATTATTTCCTCCTAACATATAATAAAACTCAGAGCTGATATGTGAGAGTATGCAAAACTTTTGCTACCAGAAATTATAAACATATGAATTGAATATATTCTTTTGTAAAAAGGCAAAGCTGAAGTAAAATTCACAGTTATGGCAACTGTCACTATAACAAATGACTTGTGACAACAATGCTGATATAGTGGCATGAGAACCTTGTGGTGCATGGTGAAATATACAGACAACTTCTATCTTTCTCTTATTCACTGTGTGAGGAGTGGCACTGGTAGATGATTACAAATCTAATGGGAGTTTAAGGGGATCAAGAGCAGGTCTTAACAGTTATAAGGGGTTACAATGCAGAAGATGTTTTACTGCTGTGCTTTATGGGGGGGGAGGGGGGTGCGTAGAAATGTTGATTAAAGCATTAAGGACATAAAGTATATTGTGAAACAGTTGTCCATTTTTTTGTACATACATACTGAACAGTATATACAGGAATGTCAAACCTACAGGCAAGATAGGAATCAACAAAATAGATATGAAACATTAGAAATAAAAATGGGTTATTCATTTCTAATACAGGAGCTTTGCTATGCATCTCTGATCATTCTCTCCTAAGAGAGCATGCAGATAGGCTTTGGTATTACAAAAATAGCTTCTGTTAAGTAGTAGAAGATGAACAAATGCAGCTAAGCCAGGGGACATTGTGTCATAATATATTGAGATAAGACGGCCCCTCTGAAATGAAATTAATTATATATTTGTGGGGCCAATATAGCAATAAATGCTTATCCAAATATTTCTGTGACCACTGTGCCATGAAATGCTGGGGCCACTTTGTCATATATTGCTAATATTGCTCCTAACTTAAAGATGGCAATCAGACCAATTCTTGAATAAGTTTTGTAAAGATGAAGAGAATTACCTTCTCTTCTCTGTTAAACCTTCTATCATCTGACCTGTACCATAGAAAGAAGTCTATGTAAACCAATGATCAATGGTGTTGCCACTTTTTCTGTCAAGTAAAAATGTAATAGATAAATGTTAGTAAGAGAAAACTTTGGCTGTAACATTCACACTGTAGAACTTTTACTACTTCAGACTTTAGCAGAACTACATTTGCCTATCTGTTACTGGTAACAGATTACAACTGCTGTTTAAAAATATTGGTTATAGAATCTCCTAGTGGGTTTATGTCCCCTACAACACAATATATGCAGACATGGGCCTGGAAACTGTGGCAGTCCCATTCTACTAGAACACCAGTATGGTAATTTTCAGTCAGTATATGCAATATTGCTTTAAAAAATTCCAAACAGAACAAGTTATACCACAATGCAAAACTGCTTCTTTTTTGCAATGCTGTTACCACCAGCCATTACAAGATAAAGCATTGCCATGTACAGAATGTGCCTCCATATATATCTCTGACAAGTATGTTCCATCCAGGGTTTTATTGTTTCTTATATACATTAACATAGAAAATTGTTTCTAAAAATATATATGTATAGTTCTCTGAAGATTCAGCCACTTCTGAAAGATTATTTGGCTGATTCACTAAAGTGCGTTTTAACGTGCGCTAGCGTGCGTTAAAAATGTTATTGCGTCTAAATTTTCACTACTTATCGCACGATTCACTATAAGGATCCTTGCGCTAATTTACGCGCGAAAAAAACCCCCAAAAAACCAATATAAGTAAGAAAAAAAAAGAAGTGCTACAGATAATAAAATAGGGGGGGGGGGGGGGGCATTTAAGAATATTTAGCCAAATACTTAGGGGTCCGTTTGCTAAAGTGGCTTAAATTAAGTGGGAGATTTTAGACACAGAATAAATGGCAAATATGTTATGGGCACTTTATTAAATGGGAACAAATATAATATTTCAATTATTCTGTCAACAAAACATTTGATTGGCAGTTATCACACTTACGCCAGAAAATACGCTACGTACTAATTAACGCAACCTTTACTATTCAGCAAAACGGCTTAAAGACAAAATTGTTGGCAGAATATTTGCAAAAATTTAACCCATATAGAATATTGATGCTGTTACTGATCTGGTCTGGTAAATGGGAGGGGGAGGAGGGTCAGGGGAGGAAGAAGGGGAGCCCACAACTGGTGAGCGTTGCCACTCCAGCCTTGGGTGTGAATGGGGATGGCCAGGGTATCACTTCAGATTTGGCTAATAGGGGTGATACGAATATTATTAATCTTTCACTATATACATTGACGGATGATGAACATAAATTGCTGTCGCGAGGTCTTAATTTTGTTCCAAGCATGCAGTGTGATCCGTTTATGGCTATTTTGGATCTTAATAAATTCGTACGGAAGATCACGCTGCAAAGACATTTCGCAGAGAAACAAAGGGATCAGCCATTGTCGGAGGATGATATGGGTAGTGATCAGTCTACATTGGGGTCCGCTGAGGATAGAGTTTGTGATATGGAACAAGTCTCCGCATCATGTTCTATTGATTTTCAGGATGAGTGTGCGGTACAAAATCTAAAGGATTTACATAGGGAAAGTATGATGGTTGATGGGGATGATTTGCCTGTTATCCACACGAATCTGAAGAGTAAATCACAGTATTACCCGGTGCAATCTAAGAGTTATTATATTAAGCTGTTTCAGAAATTGGTACAACAAGATATTTATGGAATGGTGGAGAAATGGGGCAGATCACGGGTTGGATCCAATATTGGAGAAAGCAGGGCCCTTAGATCATTGAGGACCAACAAGCAGATAGTCATCAAAGCAGCAGATAAGGGGGGGTCGGTGGTAGTCTTGGATGCAGGGACATATGAAATGGAGGTGATGCATCAACTGTCAGATGTAAATACTTACACACCTCTAGCAAACGACCCCACACAATATTTTCAGAAATTGTTGAGTGACCTATTATTGGAAGGGCTTTCCATGGGGGTGCTTAACAGTAGGGAACACGAATACCTTTACTGGACAAGCCCCATTATTCCCATTTTTCACACCCTCCCGAAGGTCCACAAATCATTGGAGGATGTGAAGGGACGCCCGATTGTGGCGGGTATTGGGTCACTTAATGAAGGGTTATCCTGTTATATAGACAAATTATTGATGCCTTTGGTATTACAGTTGGCAACTTACCTGTCCCATGCAAATGGAGTTTATTCTACAGGCTGTCCATTTTCTTCTGCACACTAACTATTTTCTTTTTGATGGGAAGTTCTATCTCCAGAGACGTGGGGCCGCTATGGGGGCTTCCTTTGCCCCCACTTATGCCAACCTATTCATGGGTTGGTGGGAGCGCCTCCACATCTTTGGAGATTCTAATCCCTACCATGGTCAAATTATACGGTTTTACCATTACATTGATGACTGCATTGGGGTGTGGGATGGGGATGCCCCTTCTCTACACGCCTTTGTGAGTTACTGTAACGGGGCTGTGGAGGGAATTAAGTTTACCTATGAATCAGACCCGGTTGGGATCCCCTTCTTGGATGTGATTTTTTCCACGGCAGAAGGCACAGTGACAACGGATTTGTATCGTAAACCCATAACACGGAACACTCTTCTGCATGCTAAGAGTGGTCATCCAAGGGCTTGTATTAGAGGCATCCCGATAGGGCAATTTTTTCAACTACGGCGCATCTGTTCCTCTTGGGATGCCTTCCAAGAACAGGCTATGCAACTATGGGATAGGTTTGCCCAACGGGGGTATGACACAGAGGTGATCAAAATTGCCTATGATAGAGCTGTGGCTACCGATAGGAGGGATTTATTGTGTCCCACTCAATCTAAGAAGGCAGATAGACTTATGGCCGTGAGGTTTATGATATACAGAGGAGTGTGACTAATATTGGGGTATACTGATGCAGGATCCGGTGCTGCAAAATATTTTGGATAAAACCCCTTATTTTACATTTAGGAGAGCCAGGAATTTGGCCTCCTGGATATCTAAGAGTTTATACTCCACAGGAAGCAAGGAGCATGAAGCGGTTTGGTTGCGCCACAAGGGCACTTTTAGATGTGGCAGAAAGAGGTGTAAGGCCTGTGGTGCAATAAATGTATCCAAGATCTTTACAGGCACATGTATAGAGCATACATTCACTATTCCCCAATATTTTAATTGCCAGTCCAAGGGTGTTATTTATCTTGCCACATGTGAATGTGGTGCCCAGTATGTGGGAAAAACTATTCGTAGGGCTGGGACTAGGATCCTAGAGCACCTATCAGCTGTGGAGAGGAATGACACTAGATCAGCAGTAGCGAAGCATATAATAGAGAAACATGAGAGTAAAGGTAGAGTGACATTTCAGATAATTGATAGACCCAGGGTTAATGCCAGGGGTGGAGATTTGGATAAAAAGCTCTCAGAGAGAGAGGTTTATTGGATCTACCGCTTGAGGACAACGGAGCAGTATGGTGGTCTCAATAGAGAATGGGAATTGTCATGTTATTGTTGATAATAATGGATCCTTTTACTGTCTATATGAATTTTTATTGTTGGAGCCCCTGTGCTTCTGGATTACAGATGGGCACTAAGGTCTGATGACGGTTCATGTAACTTTGGGACGATTTGTATAAAATATATAAATATATGGTGTTAAATCGTATTAGGTTAATATAGTATTTATTATGTACATTTTATGTCCCTATGGACTCTTTTTCCTTGATGGTTTAATCATTTATGTGGTTAAATAAGGGGGGGTTTGGTTTCCATTGGAATTGTAATTCCTATGGGTCCCCATTCATGTTTTTATCATTTTTATTATAACATGGTTTTTTGTATACACTCTCCCTCACACTATGGGGTTAATAATTGATTGCCAATTGGTAGTGGGTGTGTGTCATGTTTATTTAAACACTCAAGGGGGGTCACTGATTTGGCTTCTGATGAAGTGGTGTTTTGACCACGAAACGCGTTAAGCCATGGGGTGAGGATGCTCTGCTCTGTTTTTAACTGATGCTAATAAATTTGTGTTTTTAATAACAAGTTATCCTGTGCTCCGCTCTTATACTAATTTGTTTGGAAATTTTGGCCCTATCGGGGGCGGCAAGTAGCGTGGCAGCACGGAGAAATACTTACAGTTGGCTATCCTGGTGAGTGCTCCCCTTTATTTCTTCTGTTACTGATAAATGTAAGAGTGGAGGAGAAACTACATGAAAGTATAGAATACAATATCAAGGAAGGCTAAATAATTAGACATTACCCAGTTCAAAAGTAGAAAAATAACAAGTTTTATTTTAACAATAACATTTAAAAGATTAAAAACTTAGGCCTTGCTGGCCTTGATTTCCCCCACATCCTGCTGCAGCTGGGCCATGTCCCCCTGGAGCATGGGCGTCCACAGAAGGGGGCAAGAGGGGGCACTTGCCCCCCCCTGGAAAAGTAGCAAAAAAAACAAAAACCTTACTCCGTTTCTGCAGTCCCCTCAAGCCCGTTTTTGCTGTGCTCCGATTGGATCTTTCTTCTTGTGGATTCTCCAATCAGAGCACAGCTTCCTTGACAGACAGTAAAATTGACCAATCAGAGCACACATGCACACAGGGATCAGGAGATTTTGCAAACTGGAAACAGAAATAAAGACTGAAAAGAAGAATCTGCCCCTGTAACTTTACCTAAGAACCAACTCTCAACTTTTGCTGCAGTTTTCATCCCACAGGTACTATACCCAGGCACTATACCCAGGTACTATACCCAGGCACTATACCCAGGCACTATACCCAGGCACTATACACAGGCACTATACCCAGGTACTATACCCAGGTACTATACCCAGGCACTATACACAGGCACTATACCCAGGCACTATACCCAGGTACTATACCCAGGTACTATACCCAGGCACTATACCCAGGTACTAGACACAGGCACTATACCCAGGTACTATACCCAGGCACTAGACACAGGTACTATACAGTTCTAAAGAATCACTAGCTGACATTAAATTGTTTTTTGCCTGACCTGACATCTATAATAATATATAATCTATCCCCTACCCTAACACATGGAGGGTAAGTTAACTCTTTCCCTCTGAAAAAGCTCATTGTGTTGTTGTTTTTTGCACTTACTATTTTTTTTTTTTTTGTCATTGTTTTGTTCATTTATAGTAAGTTACAGTGGGGCCAATGTTGTGTATCAGTGCCAGTGTTATAGTGCCAGGGCCTGAATATCTGCCATCTGTACCCACTGCTTCTCACTGTATATAATGTGCTGGGTTTGTAAATACAGACTGCGTCTCACTGTATATAATGGGGAGTCAGTACCCACTGCCTTTCTTGCTATAAAACTAACATAAACACATCTAAAGGGGTGGTTCACTTTTAAGTTAACCTTTAGTATGTTATAAAATGGCCTATTCCTAGCAACTTTGCAATTGGTCTTCCTAATTAATTTTTTTGAATAATTTGCCTTTCTCTTCTGCCTCTATACAGATTTCAAATGGGGGCCAAAAAATATTGCTCTGTGAGGCTACAATTTTATTATTATTATAATTTTGTATTACTTATTTTTCCAAGTAGGCCCCTTAACTATTCATATTCCCATCTCTTGTTTAAATCACTACCTGGTTGCTAGGGTAAATAAGACCCTAGCAACCAGATAGCTGCTGAAATACCAAATGGAGAGCTGCTGAACAAAAAGCTAAATAACTGAAAAACCATTAAAAATAAAAGTGAATTCGAATGCGAACTACCCCTTTAAGCTAACTGATCACAAACACAAATGTTTGCAGATCCCCTAACAGAAGTGCGCGTATGAATACTTTTACTACTAATACTAAACATTTTAGGGTAAAAAAAAAAAGCACCCCCACCCGCACTTTTGTACAGTATCCCTGGAAGTCAGTGGGAACGGCAAGAGGTAGTTGGGAGGTTAACTTTTTACGTCAGCAGCGAATCCACTAAGTGTCACATTAGCTGTAGGTCAGTCTGTGTATGGGCCATATTTAGCCTCCCCTAGTATCATCCTGCAAAAAAAAAAAAAAATATATATATATTTATCTGTTGCAGGATGATGCTAGCTTACTTGCCCCCCCTTGGAAAATTTTCTGCGGACGCCCATGCCCTGGAGCTCGGCCAACTGGGCCTTTATAGTGTTCAGGTCCTCCTGCACTGACCGAAGTGTGGGGTCAGTCCATTCAGGTGTTGTTTGGGTCCCCACATCTTCGGTCTGTCGTGAGGGTGGAGGACCTGGTGCCCAGTGTTTGGCCTGGGGAGAGTCCAGAGCTGGTGGTGTAGCCGGGGGGGACTCTGCAGCGTGGGGGTCCTCGGGGGCCTGTGGGTCCTCAGTTGCCTGGGGGTCCTCGGGTGCCTGGGGGTCCTCGGGGGCCTGTGGTGCCTCGGGGGCCTGAAGAGCCTCTGCAGCCTGGGGTTGGGCCTGGGGATGAGGCGCTACATCCAGTTGAAGTTCTGTATATATTTTCCAACTGAGCCGCACTCCAAAGTAGTAAAACATAGCTTTTATTAAGGCATTGTTAAAAAAGGTTACAGCGAATATTCAGAGCAGTACTTGTTACTTCCATGTACGGGGTTGGTGTGGCGGCTTCCGTGTATACGGAATACACTGCTGTGTATTCCGTCTCCATGGTGACCCGCCCCATCACTTCCGCTTCTACGCTATACAAGGAAGTAACAAGCATATGAATCATTGTTTGCGACTGCCATGAGGTACGCTTGAGAAAGGGGGAGGGATGCCCCCGAAACGTTGCGTGTATGTGGCATGCTATACTGATAAGTATGAACTATTTACTGCTCTGAATATTCGCTGTAACCTTTTTTAACAATGCTTTAACATAGTAACATAGTAACATAGTAAGTTGGGTTGAAAAAAGACATACGTCCATCAAGTTCAACCATAATGCCTATATATAACCTGCCTAACTACTAGTTGATCCAGAGGAAGGCAAAAAAAACCCCATCTGAAGCCTCTCTAATTTGCCGCAGAGGGGAAAAAATTCCTTCCTGACTCCAAGATGGCAATCGGACCAGTCCCTGGATCAACTAACCCTGTATTCCCTCAATTCCCCCTTAATAAAAGCTATGTTTTACTACTTTGGAGTGCGGCTCAGTTGGAAAATATATTATTGCACAATTGGACTCTTTGTGCTTGGAGCCTTTTATGCACCCATACTACCTTTTTAAGTCTGAGTGCACCATTTGTTGGTTTTATATATATATATATATATATATATATTATATATATATATATATAGCAAAAAAAAGGGAAAGTTGTGCTCAACCACTAAATTTTAAACCATTAGGCGGGGGTGCAATGAGGTTGTGACCACGAAATACATAGAAACAACAACAAGAGATCCTCTGCACTCACCCATTATCAATATATAGAACATTAAGACATTCGGTGCATTTAAGCTACTAAGAAATGCCCTTCCCTTTAAGCAAAACAGGGATTGTTTGTCCATATATTGCAATATACTTCAAGCTGGCCAACTGCGTCAAAGTCATCCCTTTTGACCAGTTCCTACACTGACTTATGCGATTCATTAAGAATTCTACTGCTTCAATATACATTTAGCCAAGGGACTAAGTTTTACCTGCAACTTACTTGCTTTCAAGGTTAAAACCCCCATATGGTTGCCCTTTTATTGGCTCCACTGGGATCACCTGACTGCACCGAATGTCTTAATGTTCTATATATTGATAATGGGTGAGTGCAGAGGATCTCTTGTTGTTGTTTCTATGTATTTCGTGGTCACAACCTCATTGCACCCCCGCCTAATGGTTTAAAATTTAGTGGTTGAGCACAACTTTCCCTTTTTTTGCTATAGCTTATACAGGAGCAGTGGCCAGCTCCTTGTTGTAGCTCCCACCCCTCCCAGCTGCAGTCAGGTGATCCCAGTGGAGCCAATAAAAGGGCAACCATATGGGGGTTTTAAGAATCTTAGTTGCAGTACCACTTGTCACCACTTTCAGCCATTTCTTTCCAAGGGAAACAGTGGGGCCGATGCACTAAAGTGCGATAATACGTGTGCTACTTATAGCGTGCGTTAAAAATTTTATTGCGTCTTAATTTTCGCGACTTTTCGCACGATTCACTATTAGCACACTTGCGCTATTTTACGCACGATACTGCATGCGATATTTTTGTCGCGATAAATGATGTGCGCAGTATTTTTCGCATGCACGCTAATTATCGCAAGCGCTAATTGTCGCAACATTACGCACGCGGCAATCGGCAGCATAAAACTGGCGACATTTTGCCCTGGGACAGCACAGAAGTGCTAGAGAGGTGCTGTATAAATGTTTATTTGCCAAAAAAAAACCCCAAAAAACAATAAAAATATAAGTAAGAAAAAAAAAGAAGTGCTAGAGATAATAAAATAGGGGGGGGAATTAAGAATATTTAGCCAAATACTTAGGGGTCCGTTTGCTAAAGTGGCATAAATTAAGTGGGAGATTTTAGACACAGAATAAATGGCAAATATGTTATGGGCACTTTATTAAACGGGAACAAATATAATATTGCAATTATTCTGTCAACAAAACATTGGATTGGCAGTTATCACACTCGCCAGAAAATACGCTATGTACTAATTAACGCAAGTTTTACTATTCAGCAAAATGGGCTAAAGACAAAATTGTTGGCAGAATATTTGCAAAAATGTAACCCATATAGCATATTGATGCTGTTACTGATAAATGTAAGAGTGTAGGAGAAACTACATGAAAGTATAGAATACCATATCACGGAAGGAAAAATAATTAGACATTAACCAGTTCAAAAGTAGAAAAATAAAAACTTTTATTTTAACAATTAAAGAGAAAAAAATAGGGAAAAAAAACTGGGAACGATAAAACTTAGGGCTTGCTGCCCTTGAGTTCTCATATGTCCCTCCTCATGTGGGCCATTTCCCCCTGGAGCTGGGCCAGCTTGGCCTTGATGTTCTCCAGGTCCTCCTGCATTGACCGGCGTGATGGTCCCTCGTCGGCAGAGAACCTGGTGCCCAGCACTTGGCCTGGGGTGAGTCCGGGGCCTGGGGGGAGAACTCAAGGGCTTGGGGGGAAACTAGGGGAGGAATGAAGGGGGGGAGTGTCCGGGGCCTCGGGGGCCTCTGGTGCTGGGGCCTCGGGGGCCGCTGGTGCTGCCACTGGGGCCTGGGGGGCCTGGGGGGCCTGGGGGGCCTGGGGTTGTGCCTCTGGAGGGAGAAGAGGCGCCACATCTATCTGGAGTTCTGTGAGATAGTATTGCAAGATGTTATTTAAATCTATTATACATATATATATATACATTCATACACAGAGGGCCACCATCATAAATAACGGGGCCCCTCACAAGAACATTTTTTGGGCCTCCCACACCCTCCCCCTGTGAACCCTCACATCAATACAAAAGACACACAAACATTGTTAGCCAGGGCCCCCTAAAACATTTGTGGCCCTTCCCCAAGTGACTCACACTATGGGCAGCTCCCTGCTGCTTCCCCCCTGCTTTAAACTTATTTATGCATATGTATTTGAAAATAGATGTGTGTATATATATATATATTTAAATTCCCTCTTCATTGTGAACTTTATTGTGTGTTTTTGAAAAAACATGCATATATACATATATATTATATATATATATATAGAATATACATTTCTTACATTTGTACTTTTAGTTCAAATTACTTGCTAAATCTTTTAAGAAACGTATTGTGTAAAACCATATTAAAGAACAACAATTACCTTCAGCAATTTCTGCTATTTCATCAAAGTTCCTGTGCTTCAGGTCCGACCAAATTCGCTGGGGCAGGCGGAGGTCCATTTCCAGGTTGAAGCCCCTGCGCAACCCGTCTATTAGGTCGCGCAGGATAGCTCTCTTCCTTTCATGGACCCCTATGGGCCCCAGCGTCAGCCTGTCATACCCTGAGCGCAGGATGAACTCTATAATAAAGCGCCTCTCCCCCGTTAGCAGCTCAGAAACCCCAGGCATGATGCTCTCAGTTTGGTGACAGCAGGCTCAATGACACAAAATGGCCCCAAGTCGCACATGTCACGAGATTACAAAATCGCTACAAAATGTCCGCAAGTCGCGACATTACAAAGTCGCGACAAAGAAATCGCCAAAATATACCTAGTAATGTATTTTGTGCGACTAAATATTTACCGCTACAGTACTGCATATTATGGCGACTAAATATTTACCGCTATAGTACTGTATATTATGGCGACTAAATATTTACCGCTATAATACTATATATTATGGCGACTAAATATTTACCGCTATAGTACTGTATATTATGGCAACTAAATATTTACCACTATAGTACTGTATATTATGGCGACTAAATATTTACCGCTATAGTAGTGAAATTCCATACATGCCAAGACTTTAGTAAAATTTGTTAAAAAAACACATACTTGAATAAATAACACTGCTAAGTCCATATTTTATTGCCAAAAACTCATTTACTGTACTTTTCTATAATTTATCGCCTGCCTGAAGTAGGTGTTAATTTTCGCATAGACCAATGCGATATTTAGCGCGCCTAAGTGTTTGTGAATCATGCGACCGTATTCTTTTCAGCGCAAAAATTAACGCATGCGATATGGCGACTTAACGCACGTGATAATACTATAGTGAATCACACGCTAATTATTGCGTCTATTTTAACGCAAAAAAGCGTGCGATAAATTTTATCGCACTTTAGTGAATCAGCCCCAGTGTCTGTAAGTGATTTGTACTATACATAGGGCCAGATTCACTAAAGTATGGATCCGAATCACGAAATCCGATCATTTCTGATGATCGCAAATGTCACGAAAATTCTTTTTGTTTGAATACGAAAATTTCGTACTTACAATGCGAAAGTTTCAAAATTTTCGTATTGAAACAATTGTTTGCGAATGGTGATCCGATAGTCACAAAATTTTCGTATCTGAACGATTGTAAACGGCGGGAAAACCATTCTGACTTTGAACCTTCAGTGCATGATTTTGGAAGCCTTCCATGGGACTCAATGGCACTCTGCAGGTCCAACCTGGCCCAAGGAAAGTCACAATACCGAAGCCAGAATGAATCCAAAACTTTTGTACTCGTTGTGACAAATATGATTTTGTTGGGCAAATTGTCGCAAAGTACGAAAACGTGGCGCAAATTTTTGAAAAAATCCCAACAAATACGCACAGCTCTAAAAACTTAGAAAAAATAAGATTTTTTTTTTTATTCATACTCAATCGTACTTTGATAAATGGGCCCCATAAGGTTATTTTTTTAAATGTAATAACTTGGACAAGAAGTTTCTTTGAAATATATCACCCAGAGTTTCTGATTGGATGGTGTACCATGTTATTCCTTGTAACAAATTACAATGACTGCTAGATGTAGAAATGTGCAGTTACAGGTCATGACTGACGCATAAAACAGATTAGCAGTATTTAAAAGTTGCAGTATTGCTTCCTCAAAGCTGGTCAGTGTTGCCATCTGGGCTAATCTACACTGTTATATAATGAAGCAGATTTGCTGGGATTTTAATTGAATGGCAAAGTGTTTTTTAATGTTGCTACTAAACAATATGTAACAAAATCATTATTGTTCTGCATTAAGAACAACTGAACTAATAATTTCAGAATACAATCCTCAGATACAGCAATTCTGATTTATATAGGTAGTGTAATGTAGTTAAAGCTGTATCACTATAACTACAAATCATCATCAAACAAAGACTTAAGAGCAGTTCACCAACACAAAAAAACAAAACAGAGATGCCAAAACCTAAATTTCACAGCAATGCATCAATGGAGTCATAGGAAGGTATAATTTGTTGCCATTAAGGCATTTTTAGCTCTGCAATAGCATATACATTCGCCTGTCTTAGGGTGATGAAATACGCATTAATACAAGATTAGTCACCTGTCTTCTCTAATGTGGGCTACTAATAGAGATGTAGCGAACCTCAGAAAAAAGTGCCAAAAAGTGCGAACTTTTGCGAACTTTTCGAACCCCATAGACTTCAATGAGAAGGCGAACTTTAAAACCTAGAAAAGCCAGTTGTTTAAAGGGTGCCACGACCTGGACAGTGGCATGCAGGAGGGGGATCAAGGGCAAAAATTTCTCTGAAAAATACGTTGTTGACACAGCGTTGCGTTTTGTGCTGTAAAGGGCAGAAATCACACTACATTTCTAAACTTGTATAATAAACTACTTTTACAAGGACTATTGGGTTACAGCAGATGAGATCAGCAGGACAGCTGCCCCCAGCAGCTACATACAGAGCAGTAGAAAGTAGATTACTAGTCAGCAAAGCTACCTAAACTGCCCCTCAAACCCCTGCACAGCTCTCTCCCAATGCTAACTCAACAAGCACACACAGGCAGAATGTAAAATGGCTGCTGGGCTTCGGTTTATATATGGAAGGGAGTGGTCCGGGAGTGGTCCAGGAGGGAGAGCTGCCTGATTGGCTGCCATGTATCTGCTGGCTCTGGGGTGAGAGGTCAAAATTTGGTTCCAGCTAAGGCGAACCCAAAATTGCGAACATCGCTAAAAGTTCGCGAACTTGCGAACACCCGATTTTCGTGCGAATTAGTTCTCCGGCGAACAGTTCGCTACATCTATAGCTACTAATCTTTTCTAGTGATGAGTGAATCTGTCCCGTTTCAAAAAATTGGCGAAATAAATTTGATGCGGCCACACATATTTTTTATGTGACCGCAACCTTTCTTGACTCATAACAATGAGAAATGAGAAATGTTTTCGTGGTGGATTTCGCCTGAAATTTTGCGGAACAATCCAGTGACGGTGAAATGCAGATATTCACTGTGAATCCATGCCTGCTGGGAAAATTCGCTCATCATTAATCTTTTTTACGTTGGGAAAAAATACACATTGGCTTTGCAAAGTAGCCCAAAGTTGGCTCTCAAGGAAACTTCTGGCTACTTCACAAAACCAAATTACATATATGTTTTTCCACCAGTGATTTACATTATTGCCAGTTGGAAAATTTTGTGTTAGAGGGGGTTTATGGCATTAGACTAATTTCCACATCTGTCATAGTCTTAAGCTGGCCATACACGCACCGATAATATCGTACGAAACCTCGTGTATGGCAAGTCGACCGATATCTCAGGATGCGAAAGATCTAAAATTGCCACGTGTGTGGCCACCTTTAGAGAAGCTCCTTTACACTATGCTATAAAAAAGGCTCCAGTGTTGCCAATTTCTTCCAAACATGGCATCCAAACAAGGGTGCAAGGGACAGATAATAATAATGATGTATGCATTTTTTCCAGAATATAATAGAGACTTAAACTGTAAGTTCCACTGGGGCAAGGACAAATATGAATGATGTAAAATGTCTGTATAGCACTGTGTTGTCCCTATATAAATAAAAAATAATAGAAATGAATGGGAAATGATGTCAGTGTTTAGCATGACAGTTGTCGATTGGTTGAGGAACAATGACACATATGAATTTGGTATTAGTGAATTAATTGATTATGCTAATTATTATTAATAATCATTTGAATCTACCCTGATAATTTAGTTTTATTGCAATTTTGCTTCAACAAATCCACAAGATGTATAGTACAAAACTGAGTTGACCCCAAAACTCTTGTATAGGTGAGAGGAGAAAGAGAAGCCAGAGGACTGGGCAGAAAATAATAAATAGAGGGACTATGTGGAAAAAAGTAGAGTTCTGTGAAATGGAACGAGGTGTGGGTTGAACACTAAAGAGAGTAGTACTGAGGCAGGGAAGCAAGAAAGATGCTAGTCACTGGTGGCTCGTATACAGTATTGTATATAGGAGAGGGGATAAAGGTATGAGACCTGTTATAGAGATTGCTTGGAACCTAAGGTTTTCCTGATAAGGTGTCAGGCTTACCGATAGCAGGAACTAGATATGCTGAGGAGGACTGCCCTTACAGCTCCCCACTGGTACTCCCAAGCTGCGGATGAGAGAAAGAGAAGTGGGGCAAGGTATGGGAGCCCAGAAAGGTCCCATGAGGGTCTATGCTGAGCAGATCAATGCAGGCGGTGGTGCGGCTAGGTGGAGATCAGCGCTGAGCACCTATGATAATCGAATCCAGGCCAAGGGTCAGCAACGGGAATCACGGTCAAAGTACAGAGAAGGATGATCCACAGAGTAGACGATCAGACCAAGGGTCAGCAACAGTGGACAGATAAACAGGCAAAGTACAGCAGAGGATTTCCAAAAGAATTGTCAGGCAGGCAAAAGTTCAGCAACAGTAGACAACAGGCAAAGTACAGCAGAGGGTTTCTAAAGAGTGGTCAGGCAGGCGAAGGGTCAATAACAATAGGCAACATTCAAAATGCATAAACAGCTAGGCAAAACAATGTCCGAGCACTTACCCTAAGCAGAAGCCGGTCTAAATAGTGCTCTACTGCCTGTGTCACAACGTCTGTGCCCAAAACCACATCATTCTGCGACAACCAGGCTATTGCGTATGCTCGCATGTTGGAACGCACGGCCATCTTGGACCGAAGCGAGGAGGATCGGCGCATCACTGGAGAGAGACAGGTGAGTCCCTGACATAAGGGGTCTTGGCATAATTTGGATCTCCATACCTTAAGTCTACTAAAACATGCCATACCTTAAGTCTACTAAAATATTATTTCAACTTTGATTAAACCTAGTAAGATTGTTTTGCCTTCAATAATGATTAATTCTATCTTAGTTGGGATCAATAACAAGGTACTGTATTATTATTACAGAGAAAAAGGAAATTATTTTTAAAACATTCAAAATTTGCTTGGTAATGGTTTCTAGATAACAGATCCCATACCTGTCCTTTCAAGATTGGTCGGTCGGTTTTATACAATTCATTTGATATTTCGCACTTATACTTTCCTGTGTAGTTGACGGATTGCCATGGGGTTTTCACACAAAGTGCAGTATACATGCTTAAATAGGTGACTTTTTTAAAAGATGGCAATGCATCTTATATACTGACTGTGGCACATAATGAGAGTGAGATAGAAATGGGTTTAAAGTTTGATATTTTGCTAATCCTCATCTCACATTATAACTTCCTATACAAACATAAAATCTGCAGCTCTGCATTGTATATCCGGAATTTGCTTCCTTTCTGCATTTTACAAAGCCACAGGTTCCAGGCTTAGACTACCTCGATGATAATTTCAAGTTTCCAAGTTTCAAGTTTCAAGTTTTATTGTCATATACAAATAACAATGAAGCATCATTACCGTAATGAAATTTTTTTGACCCGTGTTCCTCCCAACTTTACATAGACAAAAAAAAAAAAAAAAAAAAACCCCAAATATTAAATATAATAAAAGTGTGCAATAAAGTATTTACAATAAAATTGTAATTGTCTTAAAAAATAATTGCCTTAAACATACTTAAACATACTAAACACATCCTAAATAATCCCTTTATTCTTACTGGAAGGTTTTTTTGTAGGTTATTTGAGCTTTTCACTTATGCATGCTGATAATGTAGAATATATTTAATCTAGATAGGGAAGTTTGAGAACAAACTTCATGTTGGTTTGAAAAATAGTCATTGAATGAAATCTGATTGGCTGTTGTTAGCTTTACCCAGGTTTTCTAACCTTGGGCCACAGTTATATAGTAAAATCCACTGTACAAAGTTTAGGGACCCTGGTTTAAACAGTGTCTGAATGGCAGCAATTTACATTTCCCCACTGAAAGTCAATGAGTGACATCTGATTGGTGGCTGGTGACTTTTTTTCTAACCTGGAACTGCAGTTACCCAGTAACTCTGTAAAGGTTATGGTCCCTAAGATTAATAGTTAAAGAATGGCAGCAGTTTAAATTTAAACCAATAAAAGTGAATAGGTGAACTGTCATTGGTGGGTGTGCCCACTTTTTCTAATCTCGAGGCAGTCACCCATTGCAACTGTGCAAGTTTGGGCACCCTGGCATAAATAATGTCAGAATGACAGCATTTTAAATTCAAACCAATGAAATTCAATACATGAAATTTGATAGGCTGTTAGTGGCCCAACCCCCTTTTACTATTTTTGAACTGCGGTCCCCCGGTGACCAACTCTGCAAAGTTAGGGACTCAGTGTAAAAATTGTGGGACTGACAGCATTTTACATTTCACCATTGAAAGTAAATAGGTGAAATGTGATTGGCTGTAAGTGGCCCTACCCACTTTTTTAACTTTGAACCACAAATACACAGTGACTAACTTTGCAAGGTTTAACAAGGTTTAACAACCTTGGAATTAATACTTAAATAATGGCATCAGTTTAATGAAATTTAATGGGTGGAAACAGATTTTTATCTGTAGTCCCCCAGTGACCAACTGTGAAAAGTTTGGGGACATTGGCATTAAATGTGCAAAACTTTCCCCACTGAAATCAATGAAATAAATCTGATTGGATGTCTGTGGCTCCACCCACTTTTTATACTTTAATGAGTTAGACAGAGTTAACTAGTATCTATTAATATCTGCCTTCACCATCACCAAACTGCATCTCCAACCATACACCCCTAACCCAGGCTTTTCTTTGTCTCACCAGGTATGTTTGCTTCCATCCACTTTCCTGACTTGCACCCCCTTTTCCACTGCTGGTTCATTTTAAATGTATGTTTGCTGCCATCCACTTTCCTGACTTGCACCCCCTCTTTCTCCCACACCTCCCGGACCACTGGACGCGGTGGGGGAGTTGGAATTCTCCTCTCCTCCCGTTGCCGGTTCGCACCTATTCCTATTCCCCCAGCTTTTTTGTTTAATTCATTTGAGGTGCATGCCATTCAGATCTTCCATCCTCTCTCTGTAAGGGTGGCTGTCATTTACAGACCCCCCGTCAGCCTCCTCCCCTGCTACATTCCTCTCTGATTTTGAAACCTGGCTCTCCTTTTTCCTCTCTACTGAAGGCCCTGCAATCATCCTTGGGGACTTCAACTCCCACATTGATGACCTCTCGCAACCCTGGCCCTCACGTTTTCTACGCCTAACCTCCTCTTTTGAGCTCCAGCAGTGGACAAATGCTCAGACTCATAAGGATGGCCACTTTCTGGACTTAGTCTTTACCAAAAATCTGTCCCTTTCTGATTTTAACAGTGTCCCCTTTCCCTTCTCTGACCATCACCTCGTTACATTTTCTGTCTCTCACTCTCCTTCCCAACCTGCTCCTTCCCCCGCTGTATTAATTAGAAACACACGTGACATAGATCTCCCGGCCTTAGCTTGCTCTTTCAGGTCCAGTCTCTCCTCCTTTAATGAGTTGTCTGACCCTGATACCCTGGTTTGCAAGTACAACAGAATACTAGCCTCCACCATTGATTCATTTGCACCCCTTCAGCCTAAGCGCACTCGGGTGCAAAACCCCCACCCCTGGCTGAATGTGCAGACCAAATTCCTACGCTCCTGTGCGAGGTCTGCGGAACGTATGTGGAGGAAATCCCGTACGCAAGCAGACTTTGTCCACTATAAATTCCTATTAGCCTGCCTAAATTCTGCCCTGTCGAAGGCTAAACAGGAATACTACAACACCCTCATAAACAGAAATAAATCCAACCCAAAACGCCTATTTTCCATATTCAATACCCTTCTGCGTCCCTCGCAGACTCCATCACCTGCCTTTATGCACTCTACCGATTGCCTCCAAAATCTTAGAGCGCATTGTCTTCTCCCGTATAACTAACTTCCTTAATGCACATAATTTACTGGATGCGCTGCAATCTGGCTTTCGGCCTGCACACTCTACTGAGACAGCGTTGTTCAGAGTTACGAATGATCTTCAGGTTGCCAAAGCCAGTGGTCACTTTTCTGTACTAATCCTCCTAGATCTATCGGCTGCGTTTGATACGGTTGACCACTCCCTCCTAATGCAAATTCTGCATTACACCACTGTCAAAACCTGTCACTTTTTCTTACGCAATATTGCCAAAATCCATCCCTTTCTTTCTACTGTAACAGCTAGGCTGCTCATGCACGCGCTCATCCTATCCCGACTTGACTACTGTAACCTGCTGCTAACCGGCCTCCCTAACTCCCATCTTTCACCCCTACAGTCTATATTAAACACCGCTGCCAGAATTCTCCTCCTCTCATCCAGGAGAGTTCAGGCCCTTCCCCTGCTAAAGGACTTATCGTGGCTTCCTATTAAACAAAGAATAGTTTACAAACTCCTTCTCTTAACCTTCAAAGCCCTCCATTCCTCTGCTCCTCACTACATCTCTTCCCTTGTGTCTCCGTATGTTCCTGGCCGACTCCTTCGCTCCTCGCAGAGCAACCGTTTGGTTGCGCCCCCAACAACTACAGCTGTTTCCCGCCTTAAACCCTTCTGCCTTGCTGCCACTTACATTTGGAATTCCCTCCCTGATTTCCTCCGGAGAGAATCCTCCCTCAGTCTTTTTAAAACTAAACTTAAAGACTACCTTTTGGAGCACTCGCCCAGCACCTGATCTGGGAACTGGCACTTATACTGTAAGGTCACCCACTGTGACCTACAGCACCTACATTTGCCCATTTGTGTCTGTTAGTTACCCCTCCCATATAGATTGTAAGCTCTACGGGGCAGGGACCTCCTTCATCTTGTGTTTCTGACTCTTATTGCAACTACACCTTGTATTTATTTGTATTTATTGTTGTACTTTGTATTTATCCATTATCTTTAACCCCCTGTCTGTATTAATGAATTCTACTGTACAGCGCTGCGTACATTCGTAGTGCTTTATAAATAAAGATATACATACATACATACATTTTTAGACCTTGAATTATTGTCACCCAATAACTAGTTTAGGGATCCTAATGTAAATAGTATAAGAATGGCAGCATTTTAAATTTAAACCAAAAAAATTAAATAGATGAAATCTGATTGGCTGTTGGTGGTTCCAACCACTTTTTCAAACCTAAAAATGCACTTCCCTAGTGACTAACTGTGAAGACTTTGGTTACCCTGGTATTAATACTGTGAGAATGGAAGCAGATAGAATTAAAAGTCAATAGGTAAAATCTGATTGACTGTTGGGGGCTCCACCCACTTTTTCTAACCTTAATCCACAGTTACCTAGTGACAAACTCTGCAAAGTTTGGGGACCTTAATATTAATATATAAAGAATTGCAGCAGTTTAAATTTAAACCAGTGAAAGTCTATAAGTGTTGTTGGCTCCGCCCACTTTTCTAGACTTGGAATGTAGTCACCCAGCGACAAACCATTCAAAGTTTGGGAACCCTGGCATTAAACCAATAAAATTAAATAGTTGAAATCGGATTGGCTGTTGGTGGCTACGCCTACTTACTGTGAGAATGGCACCAGGTTGAATTTCCTCCACTGAAAATCAAAAGGTAAAATCTGATTGGCTGTTCATAGTCCCACCCACTTTTGGGCATCCAGCAAATATCATATTTTCATTCAGGTTGGCCCTATGACTATGTGATTCAAGTTTGGTGAGTGTAGCCTCAAAGCTGAAAAATTGGCTGCAGTTTAAATTTCCTCATTAAAGTCAATAGGTGAAATTTGATTGGCTGTTGTTGGCTCCTCCTACTTTGGGTCATCCAAAAATGTCCCTGTTTTATTCAGGGTGACCCCATGATTGTTATTCAAGTTTGGGGAGTGTAGCTTCAAAACTATAACTGCTGGCAGCAGCGTGAAAATATTCCCTGTCAAAAAAAAAATTGGGGTCTTTGGAGCGGAGCCACAAAAAAACGGGGGGGGGGGGGGGCAGGATCGCTTACAAAAGCACAAGAAAACTGCTCCACTATAGGACAAAGAAGTGTGGAGAGTCTGGGTGTTGTACCCCTAAAACTTTAGGAGGGGAAGCATTTAGAAAATCGGTGGTGCTAAGTATAAGAAGGAAAGAAAAAGAAGATTAAGAAACGGAAGTTAATCAAATAATTGATGCTCATTAATGCTCATTTTTATTATACTGACAGAAGAATTTATTGGGCCTGCAATGTTAGACAGATGTTAACACCACACTATTGCACACTTAAAAATAAATTATATCAGGTAAAAGGAAATGGTGCAATTCAGCTAAGTGTGACACCGATTAACATTAGGCCTGTGCCGTGAACTAAGCTTTTTCTCCACCTAACCTTCTGTAAACAACCTCCCATCAAACCACACGTTGCATCACTCAGGCTTGTCATCGCTGCACCTCCAGATTTAGCCACCTCTTCATCCCTTGGTGACATCAGTCTGTTCTTTAATCTCACCCATGTGCTGCCCTGCTGGCTCTGTTATAAATAAACCCCCCTGTTCCACGTGTTTTGTGGGAGAGAAAGAAAGACACTATCGGCTAGCAAACCAAGTACAATATCTTAGGACATAGTCCAACAAGTCAGAACAACCAAGAGCTATTACCATAAACAATTTTATGCACACAGATGCAAACTCCAAGGGTGAAGTAAGAAATATTTTTACTTTAAAATGATGCCTTTCTCTGGATCAACTAGCAGTAAGGCAGGTTTTATTTAGACATAAAAGGTTGAACTTTTATGGACGTGTGTCTTTTTTCAGTCTAACTTACTATATTCCTATGTAATGTTGACTCTAAATGCATGTACATGTTAGTGTCAATTAATTACACAAAACTGAGAATGAGCATTCATGAAAAAAAAAGCAAAGTAAGATCCACTATTTCAAGTTATCAATGCAGTAACATTAAGAAGAATTATTATTTAGACAATGGTGACATACAGTTAAGGTAACATACCTGTGTCATTCATTTATAAAGAAGAGACATTCTATATAAGGATATATCAAGGAATATACTAACATTATAGCAGAACCAGAGAAGTTAAATTCTCATGTTTCTAATCCCCACGTTTCTAATCTGTATCTGAAGGTACCCCAAACAAGAATAAAAAATTGGAGACCACACCTTAATTACAGTTAACCACAGTTTCCAGTGCCACCTCCATATTACTGGACTTTACATGTTAATGGGGGAGGGCAGATGAGTATCTGACTGCAGAATGCATGGTATAAATTCCTGGGCCATGATGCCACGTGTTATTTTTTGATTATGACCACCACCCCACTGCTCTTACCACCACACACCTCCCACTTTGTTCTATTGCCTTCTATACTGTAACAGAAAGAGGCTCCCTTTCTGTTAGTTTTGAGGGAGACAGGGACATCAGTTTGGTTCTAGAACTGTGAGAAGTGAAGCTGCCCCAGACACAGCCAGGTATAAAAATAGACTAAGGCTGCTGCCATCTGCTAGAAACCCGACACTCCTCTAAGCTTGGATTTCTACTTTCCTGGGATAGCGGCACCCATTACCATGTCTTTCTCCCCTAACTCAAATTGAACCTAAAATCTGTAGGGGGCAAACTTGTTAATTTCCCCCCTTGGAGTTAACTGACTGCACCTTCAGGAATATAAAGAAATAATGAGAGCTTGACCCTGGACTCAGCTCTTTGACATTTGGCAAACAGGTAAGGCAAAGTGGCATAATGAAAACTGGTTACATACTTTAAACCGGACAATTTATTAACACTTTACTGGCATTGTATATATGAAATGTATAACCAATGTTCCAACTTTGTTAGATATATATCTGTTTATAGCAAACAAAGTACCTTTAGTGCTATCTATTCCTTAATTTTTAAGATGACATAGATCTTATCTTCTTTGTATAACATTACATTCTGAAGTACATTTATACCTCATTACAGTACAAAGAAAAATCTGTATCATTAGGCAATAGGAAAAGAGACTATATATTGAACTAATATGACAAAAATACACTCTATAACAAAAAAAAATATTTTATGCAAAAGGCAGAATATTGAGGAACTTCAGGTAAGCCTCAAATCTTTTTAATGATGCAAAATATATACGTTCTGTGTTTTTAAACAGCATGAATAAAACTATTAGGTAAGCATATATTGGTGCTTTGAGCTTGCCAAAATATTAGTCAAGGCCAAAATGGTAGCTGAAAATAGCTGCTAGAGCACATAAGACATCCTGCTTAAACATGAACAAGAAATGAGGTCCATACTCTTTCCATGCCTCCAGTTTCTGTGCCTGTCAATTCTGTCATTGCCTTTTCTTGCACAGTATGTCTCAAGCATCTTGCCTTATCTCCCTTCTTTCAATTCTGTATTTTTCACATTATTTTTCTCCTTACTAAACCCCCATAAAGATAGCATTTATATTGGAGAGACAGCAGATTTAGGGTTATCTCAAACACTTTCATTGGGTGAATGGAAGATAAATTCATCTCACATTACTTCATAGACCCAAAACAGGTGCAACAAAGATTAAAATTCTGATAATATACAGAAAAGATAATTTACTAGTTCAGGCTAAGATAAGTCCAGAGAAACAAAGAAACTAGGGTGTTTAATTCAGCCTAGGAGTCCAAACTAGTTGTAGTCCCCGTGCTGCATTTTATCAGGCACATGGTCGTGAGGTCCTGGGTATATCATATCAACCTGAAATTTTGCTGAAATTTTTCAACAACAGTCTTGAAAACTTCTTTATTTCTGTTAAGTTTTTGGTAATAGTGCTTAAAACTAATACATAATACATGATTTGCATGCCTAAATGGCTTAAAAATATTCACTACTTGTTATCTAATTTAGTCCTTATTTTTTATAGTCATAAGGTCAAAACCTGCTTGTTGGGGCACTGTCTCAAATTAAAACTCCTCAAGGGGTACCACATTCCCTTTTAAAGTCCTATGTTTATATTAGGTTCTACTAAAATGTTACCTGAGCAGCCAACCTCAGACGGTAAACTGCAGGGGAAGCATATGCTGAAATAAATGGCAGGGACACCAAATGCCATCTGAGATCAATTTAAAACACCTGTGTCATTGTATGCATGTATATAATGTAAATCATACCCTCACATATAGTACAAAAATTAAAAACATTCTTTATAGGGAAACACTGCATGTGTGCAGCAACTAGATTAACATGGCCACCTTCTGACTACAGACGTAGAAATATTCCTACAGGTCATGGACAGTGACTTTAGGTGAACAGAATGAATCAGTCATTATTGCACATGAAAGGGGTATTTCACCTTTAAGTGAACTTTTAGTATGTTATAGAATGGCCTATACCTAGCAACATTTTAAGAGGTCTTCATTTTTTAATTTTTATGGTTTTTAAATTATTTGCCTTCTTTTTGTGATTCTTTCAAGCTTACACTGACCACAGGAGCCAAAAATCAGTTGCTCTGTGAGGCTACAATTTTATTGTTATTGTTAATTTTTATTACTTATCTTTCTATTTAGGCCTATCTGTTCATAATCCCATCTCACTTTCAAACCACTGCCTGGTTGCTAGGTTAAACTGGACCCTAGCAACCAGATAGCAGCTGAAATTCCAAACTGGATAGCCGCTGAACAAAAAGCTAAATAACTTAAAAACCACAAATAATAAAAAATGAAGGCCAATTGCAAATTGTCTCAGAATAACTACATTATACAAAAGTTGACAATAAACATACCGATAAAATCGTGTGGGCTCCAAATTATCGTCCCAAAAATTTACCTTCCATGGCAATCGGCTGTTAAGTTTAGTTAATTTTGCCTGCCTTATGAACATTTTGCACACGTATTATGTATTGGACGATATCCTTGGGGACTACAATGTAAATCACTTTTGTACGATTGGTGTCTGCCAACTATTGCATGTTCGTCCGATTTATATTTCAAGGCTTTTATCCTACAATTTCAGTCTGAATGTTAGTTTCAGATCATTGCATTTAAACGTACAGCCGTACAGTTTGACGGGAGAAGACTAGAATCCGAACATATATGGCCACCTTAAATGTTAATTTAAAAGCGAACTACCCCTTTAATACATTTCCTTGTATTATATAGCACTAAGACATACTGTATATGCAGATTACCTCCATGATCCATTGGAGCCTACAATCTAATATCCATTTCACATTCACACACAGCAGGGCCAATTTTATTAAAAGTGAGTTAACTTGCCTGCATTTTTGTGAGAGCAAATCTTTGGAGCCACAGGAAAAACATATTAATGTCTTGCAGATAGTGCCCTAGCTTGAATTGAACACAGGACTTGAGTACTGTGAGACAACAGTGCTACCACTGAATCAATGTACAAATAATCTAATTATGTATACATCATTTGTCCCCCCCAACCTGTGATGAAAGTTCTGGAAACCTAAGATTACATTCGCCTATTGCTCACATGCTACAGTTCCAGGAGGAATGAATCATTTTATATACAGTATTTTTATGTCCATGTAATCTTGCATTTGACTTTGTTTTAGCAACAGACAAACCAGCTATGGGACAGTGACATATTGGATGCCACTGAATTTGAGGCACATCCATTATGTCAACATATACCTGGGCAACAATCATTATGGTGATGCATATACTTAGTTACATAGTTACATAGGGTTGAAAAAAGACCAGAGTCCATCAAGTTCAACCCATCCAAGTAAACTCAGCACACACAACCCACACCTACCAATCTATACACTCACATACATAAACTATATATATAACAACCACTAATACTAACTGTAGATATTAGTATCACAATAGCCTTGGATATTCTGATTGTTCAAAAACTCATCCAGGCCCCTCTTAAATGCATTAACAGAATCTGCCATTACCACATCTCTAGGAAGGGCATTCCACAACCTCACTGCCCTCACCGTGAAAAACCACCTACGCTGCTTCAAATGGAAGCTCTGTTCCTCTAAAGGGGTGACCTCTGGTGTGTTGAGTGTTTTTATGGGAAAAAAGAACATCCCCTATCTGCCTATAATCCCCTCTAATGTAATTGTACAGAGTAATCATGTCCCCTCGCAAGCGCCTCTTTTCCAGAGAAAACAACCCCAACCTCGACAGTCTAACCTCATAGTTTAAATCTTCCATACCCTTAACCAGTTTAGTTGCACGTCTCTGCACTCTCTCCAGCACATTAATATCCTTCTTAAGGACTGGAGCCCAAAACTGCACTGCATACTCAAGGTGAGGCCTTACCAAGGACCTATAAAAGGGCAATATTATGTTTTCATCCCTTGAGTCAAGGGATAACTTTATTTGCTTTAGTAGCCACAGAATGACACTGCCTGGAATTAGACAACTTGTTATCTACAAAAACCCCTAGATCCTTCTCCATTAAGGATACCCCCAACAAACTACCATTCAGTAGATACTTTGCATTTATATTATTTTTACCAAAGTGCATAACTTTGCACTTATCAACATTGAACCTTATTTTCCAGTTTGCTGCCCAGTTTTCCAATTTTTTCAAATCGCTCTGCAAAGCAGCAGCATCCTGCATGGAACTTATAATTTTGCACAATTTAGTGTCATCAGCAAAAATAGAAACAGTACTGTCTATGCCCACCTCCAGGTCATTAATAAACAAGTTAAAAAGCAAAGGACTGACCCCTGCGGTACTCCACTAACCACACTGGTCCAATTAGAAAATGTTCCATTTACCAGCACTCTTTGTAATCTATCCTTCAGCCAGTTCTCTATCCAATTACAAATATCATGTTCTAGGCCAATATTCCTCAATTTGATCATTAACCTTCTGTGAGGTACTGTATCAAACGCTTTAGCAAAGTCCAAGTAGATGACATCAACTGCCATTCCAGACTACTGATGTCAGACTAACAGGCCTATAGTTTTCAGGCTGAGAATGGGATCCCTTTTTAAATAACAGCACCGCATTAGCAATTCGCCAGTCTTTCGGCACCATGCCAGACCTCAATGAATCCTGAAAAATTAAGTGAAGAGGCTTGGCAATCACAGCGCTCAGCTCATTTAATACCCTGGGATGAATCCCATCCGGTCCTGGACCTTTGTTTACCTTTACATGTTCAAGTCTCTTTTGAATTTCCTCCCAAGTGACCCATGCGTCAGTAGCTAAATTACTAGAACTGGGCATATTAAAAGGGAAGCCTTCATTAGCTGGCTCCGATGTATAGACAGATGAAAAATAAGAGTTCAAAATTTCTGCTTTTTTCCCGTTCTCATCAACCAACTTACCCCCCCGTGATAATAAGGTTCCCACCCCTTCTTGCTTCATTTTTTTACTATTCACATAACTAAAACATAATTTTGGATTTATTTTACTCCTAGCTGCAATATCCCTTTCCATCTCTATTTAAGCTTGCCTGATAGCTTTTTTGCACACTTTATTTGCTTCCTTGTACCTGATCAAAGTTTCTGCTGTCCCAGCTAACTTGAATGCTTTAAAAGCACGTTTTTTCTTACCAACCTCGACACTAACACTTTTATTCAGCCATAAAGGTTTTGCTTTGCGATGCCTCTCCTTGCTTACAAGGGGAATATACTGTTGTGTATACCTGCAAAGCAATGTTTTAAAGATGTTCCATTTTCCTTCTGTGTCTAACCCTATGAAAAGCCTTTCCTAGTTGACACATTGCAGAGATGCCCTTATACTGGCAAAGTCTGCACGTCTAAAATCGAGCGTTTTAGTTACTCCCTTATAGAGCTGTCTCTGCAGCATTATCTCAAAGGAGACCATGTTGTGATCACTGTTCCCCAAATGCTCACCCACACAAATGTTAGAGATGAGTTCAGTATTATTAGATATTACCAGGTCCAAAATAGAGTAATTCCTAGTAGGTTCTTGAACCGCCTGAAATAAAAAGTTGTCATTTAGCATATTTACAAACCTACTAGCTTTTTCTGACTTAGCCACCCCATTACTCCAGTCAATGTCCGGATAATTTAAGTCCCCCATAATAACAACTTGGATGTTTTCCCTCAGTATTGCTCACTGACTATTTACCATGGCACAATTCTTTATGTAACTAATCCAGGTGCTTACAGAATATCATGTTATCACTACTACAGTTACTTATGATGGTGAACAAAAACAACAACATGGTGTACAACCTGCATTATACATAATTAGATAAAAGCAGATGCATACAGTATGCGCCATGTTTGAATGCATTATGATGTATTTTTATTGGATGAATTTATATTCACTGTCCATTAACTGTAAACATATTGCTATATTAGTTAGGAGGTTGTCACTCTATTCTAGTTGCTGTACAGATGCAGTTTTTTAGTATTTATTGTGTTTTTGATTTTTTTTTAATTTAAATTTTTTTTATTAGTGAGGAAAGGTTGATAACACCATTGTTACAGTTAGATAGGAGCATGTATGAAGTAAAAGTGATACAACAAAACATTGCGTCATAAGTTATACAAATATTTTTTAAGTTGGTTATGGCTTCACCAATTATATAACTAACAAATAACCAATAATAGTAGCGGAAAAGCAAGAGATGCAGACAGAGAAAGGGAAGAGAAAAGAAAAGAGAAAGATGAGCACTAAGGGCTTGATGTTGTATGAAAAATGAAAACCAGAGTATAAAAAGAAAATGTGAGTAAAATAAAAAAAATAAGATAAAATAAAATAAAGATTGCAATTGGAAACCATCTGTATTGTCTTGATTTTGCTTCTGAGTTAAAGGGCCCAATGGAAAGTTATAGATATGTCCAAAATCCAGTTAAATCATGGGGTTTGAACTTAAGCAAGATCTGTTAATATAACTGAAATGAATTTTCCTGTGTATTTGCTGGTGTTCCATGGATCCCTTTTGGTGTGGTACTTGTGCAAGGAATGGTTATTCCTGGCGTTATAATATTCCATGGTATTGTTATTATTAATTAAGAGTGATATGTCATTTAGTGTTGGGATCACTGTTAATTTCCAGTTTCTTCCTATTAAAAAGCGGGATGCTGCTAGGATGTGTATTATAAAGCACTTTTTATTCCAGGTAATATGGCCCAAGTCTAAGTTAAGGAGAGCATTTCTGGAGGAAGTTGCAATGGACATTTGGAGTATTTCTTTTAGGATTGAGAATATCAAGGACCAGAACTCACAAATTTTAGGACAGTCTCACCATATGTGGATAAACGTTCCAACCTGGTTGCAGTTTCTCCAGCATTTATTGGATGCTGTGGCTGAGAAGATTCTATAGATTCTATAGAGTTTTGCAGGAGTCATATACCATCTGTACATTAGTTTCACACTGGACTCAAGAAGGCGGATTGATCAGATAGATCGGACCCCCCTCTGTGTGGCCCCCCCACCTGTCTGGCTGCTTTGATGGCTTACCTTTGTGTAAACTTTAAATGGTATCAGTACTGAGATTAACTGGCCCCCTGCAAGGTTCTCATCTGAGATTTAGGCTGTAATTTCCATGTATTGTTTAAAAATATAATCCCCTGTACTGTTTACACCTTTGAATCCCTGCATTGTTCATCCCCTGCAGTGTTCACACCTTAGGCTCGGGCTGTAATCACCCACATTGTTCACCTGTTCACACCTCAGACATTGTAGGTACTATCTGGACTATGCTGCCTGTGTGTATGGCACACACAGGGAGCATAGGGTAGGCACATTATGGCACATAGGCAGCATAGGGCAGGTAGGGTATGGCACTCAGGCAGCATAGGGCAGGCAGAGCATGGCACACACAGGCAGCTAAGGGCAGGCAGAGTATGGCACACACAGGCAGCATAGGGCAGGTGGAGTATGGCACACACAGGCAGGTTAGGGCAGGCAGAGTATGGCACACACAAGCAGCATAGGACAGGCAGAGTGCTGCCTGTGTCTGCCATACTCTGCCTGCTTTTTGCTGCTTGTGGGAGGTGAACCTTGCAGGGGTTTGTTAGCAGGTTGAAATTGCCATTAAATGGTCCCTAAGGTGTGTTATTATGTGCTGGGGGTTGCTGTGCTATCCAAAGGGGCATATGGATTTAAGGGTATATCTTAATATGATATAATATAATTCTTTCACATATGACGGTTGATATCCCCGCAGTAAGGACCAAGCAATTGGGTTTTTGCAGCACTACCACCATTGTGATAAAATAGGTGTGGTCTGAAGTGGGTGTGGTTTTAAAAAGGGGAGGGGTCAAAACTGGCTTCCATTAGTGGCCCTCCACGATGTATGCTAGAGAAATTCCGGCCCTCGGCACCGCAGAAGTTGGACAGCACTGGGATAGATGAAAGAAGTACAGAGAAAGCTATCTTCCAATCTATGAGATCAATTGTGGTATTAATTTCAGATTCCCATTTTTTGGTAAAAGGGTCCATTTCACGTGAAGTTATTTCCAGCAGCATGACATAATATTGGGAGATTTTTGAAGATTGCTGTATCAGTAGTAGTGAGCCACTTTTGATGTGTTGGTAAGGTTTTTAATGTCTGTAGTGAACTGGTTTTTAAATAGCTGGAAAGTTGCAGGTAGGAGAAAAAAGTTGTATTTGTATTTGCGTTAAATTTGTTCCTTAAGTAAGTGAAGGGTTGGAGTAGCGAGTTGTGGGACAGGTATGAAAAAGTGAGAATATTCGCTTGTTTCCAGGGGGTTAGATTCAGGTTATCTATTAGTTTTTGGAACCCAGATATAGGAAATAAAGGGTACAGTCCATCCTTCAAATTACCAGAATGAATGAGCATGTCCCAGATTTTGATTGTAGCTATGGTAGTAGGTAAATGTGTCTCTTGTCCTGTTCATAATCTATTACTTCACAGAAGTAATAGAGAGGTCAGTATAAGGTATGACTGACTGTTCTTGTAGTATCCATTGAGGGGGATTGATTGTATAAAAAAATTGGTGTAGAAAGTTAAGGTGACAGGCTTGGTAGTACTTTTTAAAGTTAGGAAGGGCTAGTCCTCCTTTATTCTTTGGTTTTGCCATTGTGATATATGCGGTTCTGGGTTTTCCTTTTTACCAAATAAATTTGGATAGTAGCCCTTGTAATGATATAAAAAGTTTGACAGGTATGGATATTGGGATAGTTCTAAATAAGTATAGAATTTTTGGTAACAGATTACATGACCAAGCCATGAAATATCTTTATACATCCAATCCTGTGTACGTTTTTGAAATACTGCGAACATGGGGGTAAAGTTTTAACAGAAAAACTTTATATTTTATGGAAGACTGCTGCCATTCAAATTTGTAAGACGATTTCAATTGCAACAAAAATATAGTTTGGGATCCAAATGGGTAGTGCCTCTGTTTTTGTCGTGTTGATTTTATAGTAAGAGACTGCGGAGAACTGCTGGAGAATTTGGAATAGAACTGGTAAGAAGTTAACCGGGTCAGTAATTGTAATGATAACATCGTCAGCGAATAATGGGTGCCAATTGTGTATCCCTGAATCCTTTTGGATATCCGGGAATAAAGGGATAAAACACTGTTAAAAAAAAATAAAAAATCAGAAAAGCCGAATTTAATTAATACTGCTACTCTATCAAAAGCTTTTTCAGCATCTAAGGATAGGGTCAAACAGGGTAATTTGTGAGAGCAAGCTAGAAGAGCTTTGTTGATTAATTTTCTAGTATTGTTCAGGGCTTGTCTAGTGGGAACAAAGCCTACTTGGTAATTTGCTAACTTTTAATATGGGATTCAGTCTAGTGGCGAGTATTTTTGCATAGATTTTTATGTCTCAGTTTAATAAAGAGATTGGTCTGTAATTGGTTACAAAATTGGGGTCCTTTCCTGGCTTTGGGATAGTAGTAATAGTCGCTTGAAATAGCTCAGAACGGGGAGAGGGGATACAACTTAAATTGTTAAATAGCTGGGTTAAAAGCGGGGAAATAGTGGAAATGAATTTTTTGTAAAAATTATTAGTGAATCCATCGGGACCTGGGGCTTTATTGTTTTTTAATTTTTTTGATTGCTTGCAAAACTTCATCTGCTGAGATAGGTTGGTTTAGTTGTTCTTTATGCTGTTGGGATAAAGGTAGAGTAAAAAATTGTCAGTATTGGTCTGTGAGGGTTGTGGGATGTTTGCATCTTTGCTTAAGTTGTAAAGGGTTGAGTAATAGTTAGCGAATTCTTGTGCAATTTGGTTTAGATCCATTAATACCTTACCATCACAGGTTTTAATGCTCTCTATTTTCATTTTAGCTCTCACCTCTTTAAGTTTGTTGGTCAGCAGTTTTCCCTTTTTATCATCCTCTGAGTAGTATTTTTGTTTCAGCATCAACAGTTACAATGCAATTTTTCAGAATTTATGTTGTTTTTTTTTTGTTTTAGCATTGTCACCTTTTGGTAACTAGCCTCGGTAGGTTTTTTCTTAAGTTTGGATAATTCATTAGTCAACTGATCATGGAGCTCAAGTAGAGTCTTTTGCTTGTTTTTTTAGGTCAGAGGTCAAGGCTATGATATGGCCTCCTATAAAGACTTTGTAGGTACACCACAGTAAGTCCAGACTATAGTCTGTCTGAGGATTAAAGGATTTAAAGTCCTCTGTAAGCTTAATTAAGTGGTCTAAATTCTTGGGGCTGGATAAAATTAAATTGTTCAGTTTCCATAAAGAACTTGGAGAGGAAAAAGCAGATGGATTGAGGTGAAGACCTACCGGAGCATGGTCCGTCCAGGTGGCAATGCCTATATAAACTTTTTCCATGAATTGTTGGGGTACGTAATGCTTGACCTTTAAGGATTGGAAATTTGTCTAAATAAGGGTCTGGAGCTATATTAAAATCACCTAAAATGATTCCTTGTCTATGGTCTAAAAAAGAGTTTGGTAGAATTTTCAAAGCTTTATTTATAAATTTAACTTGTGCATTAGGGGCATATACATTAAGAATGGAAGACTTTTGGGAGTACATTTCAAAATTTAGCAGTAAGAACCTGCCATGTAGGTCCTGATATGTCTCCTTAATGGAGATTGGTATAGAGTTTTTTTATCAAAATGGCAACACCATTTTTTTTACAGGTGCATTAGCATAAACTCTTATTTTTCATCTTTCTATACATCTGAGGAGCCAGCTAATGAAGGCTTCCCTTTTAATATGCCCAGTTCTAGTAATTTAGCTACTGACGCATGGGTCACTCGGGAGGAAATTCAAAAGAGACTTGAACATGCAAAGGTAAACAAAGGTCCAGGACTGGATGGGATTCATCCCAGGGTATTAAATGAGCTGAGCGCTGCGATTGCCAAGCCTCTTCACTTAATTTTTCAGGATTTGTTGAGGTCTGGCATGGTGCCGAGAGACTGGCGAATTGCTAATGTGGTGCCGTTATTTAAAAAGGGATCCCATTCTCAGCCTGAAAACTATAGGCCTGTTAGTCTGACATCAGTAGTAGGAAAACTTTTGGAAGGGGGAATAAGGGATAGGGTACTTGAATACATTGCAGTTCACAATACTATAAGTTTGTGCCAGCATGGTTTTATGCGTAACAGATCTTGCCAGACTAATTTAGTCACCTTTTATGAGGAGGTGAGCAGGAACCTTGATGCTGGAATGGCAGTTGATGTCATCTACTTGGACTTTGCTAAAGCGTTTGATACAGTACCTCACAGAAGTTTAATTGAGGAATTGAGGAATATTGAGGAATATTGGCCTAGAACATAATATTTGTAATTGGATAGAGAACTGGCTTAAGGATAGATTACAAAGAGTGGTGGTAAATGGAACATTTTCTAATTGAACCAGTGTGGTTAGTGGAGTACCGCAGGGGTCAGTCCTTGGTCCTTTGCTTTTTAACTTGTTTATTAATGACCTGGAGGTGGGCATAGACAGTACTGTTTCTATTTTTGCTGATGACACTAAATTGTGCAAAACTATACGTTCCATGCAGGATGCTGCCGCTTTGAACAGCGATTTGAAAAAATTGGAAAACTGGGCAGCAAACTGGAAAATGAGGTTCAATGTTGATAAGTGCAAAGTTATGCACTTTGGTAGAAATAATATAAATGCGAACTATCTACTGAATGGTAGTTTGTTGGGGGTATCCTTAATGGAGAAGGATCTAGGGGTTTTTGTAGATAACAAGTTGTCTAATTCCAGGCAGTGTCATTCTGTGGCTACTAAAGCAAATAAAGTGCTCTCTTGTTTAAAAAAGGGCATTGACTCAAGGGATGAGAACATAATTTTGCCCCTTTATAGGTCCTTGGTAAGGTCTCACCTTGATTATGCAGTGCAGTTTTGGGCTCCAGTCCTTAATAAGGATATTAATGAGCTGGAGAGAGTGCAGAGACGTGCAACTAAACTGGTTAAGGGGATGGAAGATTTAAACTATGAGGTTAGACTGTCGAGGTTGGGGTTTTTTTCTCTGGAGAAGAGGTGCTTGCGAGGGGACATGATTACTCTGTACAAGTACATTAGAGGGGATTATAGGCAGATAGGGGGTGTTCTTTTTTCCCATAAAAACACTCAACGCACCAGAGGTCACCCCTTTAGATTAGAGGAATGGAGCTTCCATTTGAAGCAGCGTAGCTGGTTTTTCACGGTGAAGGCAGTGAGGTTGTGGAATGCCCTTCCTAGAGATGTGGTAATGGTAGATTCTGTTAATGCCTTTAAGAGGGGCCTGGATGAGTTCTTGAACAATCAGAATACCCAAGGCTATTGTGATACTAATATCTAGAGTTAGTATTAGTGGTTGTATATATAGTTTATGTATATGAGTGTATAGATTGGTAGGTGTGGGTTGTGTGTGCTGGGTTTACTTGGATGGGTTGAACTTGATGGACTCTGGTCTTTTTTCAACCCTATGTAACTATGTTCTATGTAACTATAAATAACTTCTGAGTAATAAGGAGATTTAAGCAAAGAGTGGAAGTTGGCTTTAAAGTGTCTCTCTTGGAGGCAGAGAATATCAATTTTAGAGTCCCTTGCCCAGTTAAGTACTGTTTTTCTTTTCTGAGGACAATTAAGCCATTTAACGTTCACTGAAACTATATGTAGGCGCATTTTAAGTGTGGATTATGTAAAAAAAAATAATTTGTGTGTATAAGAAAAAAAAGGAGAAACACAAAAAGAATAGTATATCCTGGTAGTTAAATATAACTAGTCAAAGGACAAAGAAATTAGAGAGAGGAGAATAAGCACAAAATATACCTATTAATCTAATAGCTAAAATAAATAAGAGAACAAAGTAATAGACTGCCCATTTGCAGCGCTAAGGGCTTGCTTGGGCGATTTAACAACCAAATCATTAGCTACACAGTTCAGCCAGTGGGGAGATAAGCCAAGTAGAATCTAAATAGGAAAAGGAAGTGCCAAACTAACAGGGAGGGTTAAAAGAAAAGAGAGAGGATTAAATGTATATCATAAAACATAAGGCACTACCTAAACCATTTTTAAATAATTAAATTCCACATGAACTCATATAATGGAACCTGCAACCTGCAGGGTCATGGGAGAGTGACAGCCAATAAGGGCTTAAAATAATGTGAAGTACATTATAGTTCAGGGACAGGTTAAGTATAGTCACAAGGGCACACTATTTACAATATACTGATTGATTGTTATGGGGGTCAGCTGGTAGTAATGGACTAAGCCCGGGAAAACTATGAGTATAAAAGCTGGAATTCCTGTGGGATACCTGCATTCAGCGTGGGACAGATTTGTGAAGAGCCAGTGAGTCCGATGCCAAGCGACTATGTAGAGCAAGCTTCAAGAAATCATCTGGTGGATCTAGACAGAAGCCGGCAATGAAGATATCCAGGCATTGTGGTCCCAGTGTCAGCCTGCATCGGTAGCAGCCCTGCGCAGATCTCCAAGCCCGCTGTAGGAGAAAGCGACCCCCTGCGTGATGATGTCACTGAGGAGTGGCGCTGCAGGAGTGAGCAGTGCAAAGCCTCGGGTTTCCATGGCAACATGACGCCAGGCACCGCAACCTAAGTAGACAGCCAAGAGGAAGCCACCGGCTTTGAAGTTAGCGCCGGCTAAGAGGTCCGTTCCTGATCCAGAGGAGGCTGCTGGGATTTGGCCTTCTATGTCCCCCCCTGTGCTTGGGACCCCATCTGCAGCTGATGCAAGTGGCAGTATGGGGTCTCAGGTACCCAGAAGCTGTAACACTCCTCCCCCTGCCATAGCTTCCACCAGCAGTACAGGCACTAGCAGGTCTGTAGCTGCCCCTATCCCTGCTGCCAACCTTAGCTCTACAGGCATGCAGGCTCCAGCACTGGATGTTTTAAATGCTTTAGTTTCTGCTATCACCTCTGGCGCAGCGGCAAAGCTATCACCTCTGGCGCAGGGGTTTCTGAATTTGCATTTAGAGATTCCATATTATGTGACGCTACACCTTTAGGTTTGCATCTCCCCCAGGCGGTCAAGGACAAGATTACCAGGAGTGAGTATGTTGATTTGCTTTCTTTGCTGCCAGCATCAAAAGAATTTGTGGTAATCAGCCACAGTTAAGCCCAGGGTTGTTCAAACATATTGAGATTATTTTAGAAACTTATAAAGCTTATGGTGGTATTGCCTGGTTTATTTATGATGACTGTTTCCGTCAGAAGATGGCCATTCAGAGATCCATTCCTTGGGGGTCCAAGGACATTGATCTTTAGATGGGCATGCTGATTCCTAGGTCACAGGGTAAGGGTCCTCCTGCAGGAGCCAAAGCCCCAGTAAAATACAAAACTTGTTAGGCTTTTAATGAGTCATAAAGAAAAATCTTCAGCACACCACTTACATACATGTTCTCAAAGGGTGCTTGACTTCCACAGCTGCTCCCAAGCCTTTTTTCCATGTATCTTTGCAAAGGGGAAGAAGCACACCAGTGTGTGGGCAATGCCTTTAAATCATTTATTTGCAGAAATGAACAAACAGCACAAGCTTTCAGGGGTGACCCCTTCTTCAGGTGCAATACACACAAGTGAACAATTTACTCACTAAATACCTTAACAGACCATGTGACACTACCATGTGACCCATTAACCTCATCACGGCTGCAATACCAAACAATCCCAAGCAGACATTCAGTTATGTGAATCGACAATCCCCTTCATAGGAGTCATTTATGCTTCATAATCTGTAAAACATATAACCATAAATACAAAGTATCACATTTAAAAACCAATTATACAAAGTATCCTACAATAAACAGTTACAAAGTCTATAAAAAACATTTCAAGCTGAAGCTTTCATTTAAACCTTGAGGGGAAAGAGAATCCAGTTTTTTAATCCACACTGCCTCTTTTTAATAATTGTTTAGTCAAATTTCCACCTCTAAGTAAATGGACTTGTTCTAATACTACCCATCTGACTTGTGCCATTGAATGCTTAGCTGCATAAAAATGTTTGGCCACAGATAATTCAGATATATTTCTTTCCACTTTCTTGTTCAGATTTTTCTTTTTCTCTCTCTGGTATATAGTTCCTTATATTACTTTTATGTTCATTTAAACGGGTTCTTATTGCTCTAGCTGTCTGCCCCACATAAGGGACCCCACATGGGCATTTTATCATTTAAATTACCCCAGAGCTGTTACACGTAAAATGTCCTTGAATTCGAATTGGTGTACCTTTAGTGGGATGAGCGATCGTATCCCCTCTGATAATAGCTGTACAATGTGCACAATCGCCACACGTGAATGTACCTGATTTGAGGGGTGCTAATAACCCACTTTTCTTTTCTTTTTGCCAAACCTTTTTGGACAAAACCTGTCCTATTGATTTCCCCCTCCTATATGAAAATAGTGGGGTCTCTTTAAACAATTTGCCTACTTCATGATCGTCTTGTAACATGTTCCAGTGCTTTAAAATTATTTTATTTATATTATGGGTGTGGCTACCAAAAGTTGACACAAATGCCACTCTCTCAGATTTATTTTTCTTCAGTTGTATTTTCTTGATTAGTAACTCCTCACATTTTACTCGTTTTAAATCCTGCTTAATTTGATTAAGTTGTTTCTCATTGTAGCCTTTCTGCACAAATTTTTTAACCATACCCTGTGCTTCTGCCTCATATAACTCCTCGCTAGATGTAATCCGTCTGACTCTACTCAACTGGCTGTATGAAAGACCTTTAAATACAGCCGGAGGGTGACAACTGTTAGGCAATAAAATAGTATTACAGTCACTAGGTTTATAGTGCATGGTAGTTATTATTTCATTATTTACAATTTTTTTTTTTAAGTAATAAAAATTGGAATGAGCGCATTCTCTATTATTTGCGCTATGTGGATGACATTTTCTTGTTTTGGAATGGAACAGCAGAACAGTTTGCATTAATGGTACAAGAGCTAAATCAGGTGCATGGTAGCATTAAATTCACATCGGAACAATCTAAACAGGAATTAGCGTTTTTAGACGTTAAAGTTAAAATTGTAAATAATGAAATAATGAAATAATTACTTGGAAATTTGACTAAACAATTATTAAAAAGAGAAGCAGTGTGGATTAAAAAACTGGATTCTCTTTCCACTCAAGGTTTAAACGAAAGCTTCAGCTTGAAATGTTTTTTATAGACTTTGTAACTGTTTATTGTAGGATACTTTGTATAATTGGCTTTTAAAGAGTCGTCATATCACTGGCAGGCTAATTGTCGATTTAAGCATGAATGTGCGCATTGTGGGGGTGGGCATACTGCTTTTCATTGTGTCAAGCGATTCATGTCAGGTCAGGCTAAATCATCCCCCCAAAGAACCCGGTAATAGAGCAGATAACACCAGTGAGGTTAGCCGCAATGCTTCCATACCTAATGTTGTACGCAAAGCGGAAGATGACGGTTTTATTAGAGAAGGGATTTGAGCCTGGTTTTTGGATTCCTTCAGCGGACCGGCTGGGAGTTCACCCTTTTCCTGAAAATTTAAAATCCATTAGGGTGAACCCTCAATTGGTTGCTGAGAAAATTCAAAAAGAAGTTGCTTTGGGTAGGGTTGTTGGTCCATTCATAGAGCCCCCCTTTTCGGATTTAAGGGTTTCACCATTGGGATTGGTTCCCAAAAAGAAACTTGGATCTTTTAGGCTAATTCATCATTTGTCTTTCCCATCTGGAGGTTCAGGCAATGACAGCATTGGCGGTGAGCTGTCCACAGTTTCTTATGCTTCTTTTGACAGTGCCATTGTATTGTACAATGCTATGGTCAGAGAGCTTTAATGGCTAAGAGCGATATAGAGGCTGCCTTTAGGCTACTGCCCATTCACCCTGAATGTTACAAACTGTTGGAGTTTTCATTTTGTTGGGCATTTTTAATTTGACCGTTGCCTCCCGATGGGATGTTCATTTTCTTGTTATTACTTTGAGGCATTTGCCAGTTTTTTACAATGGGCAGTGGAATTTGTCACGGGTTGCACTACAATGGTGCATTATTTGGACGATTTTTTGTTTCTTGGCCCAGCTAACTCTGAGTGTTGTCATTTTCTTCTCCAAAATTTTATGTGGTTAGCGCACAAATTTGGTATTCCCTTGTCGCCTAATAAAACAGTAAGGCCAACTACTGTTTTACAATTTCTTGTAATAGAAATTGATTCTGTGCATAGAGAATTCAGGTTGCCAGCAGATAAGCTCAAGTTTAATTTCAGCTACTATTTCTGCCAAAAAAGTTAAACTGAAACATTTGCAGTCTCTTATTGGTCACCTCAATTTCATTACAAGGGTCATACCAATTGGAAGAGTTTTCATGAAGCGTTTAGTTTCTATCATTGCGGGTATCTCTAACCCTGGCTGGCACATCAGGGTGCCAGTTGAGGTTAAAGATGATTTAAGGATTTGGAACCAATTTCTCTCAGATTTTAATGGCCGTGTCTACTGGCAAGGTGGTTTTAGGAATAGCACAGCGCTTCAGCTCTACACAGATGCAGCAGCCTCTGCAGGTTTCGGTGCAGTTCTGAATAATCAATGGTGTGCAGATTCTTGGCTTGCTACTTGGGTTGTACAGGGCCTTACTAAAAATTTAGTACTTTTAGAATTTTTTCCATTGTTGGTTATTTTTGAGGTATGGGGAGAACAATAGGCCAATCAGAGAATTCTTTGGAACTGTGACAACTTGGGAGTGGTCAGGGTGATTAATAACCTTTCCTCTGACTCCCCACCAGTTTTGCACCTGCTGAGGCAAGTTGTTTTTAGAGCACTTAAATGGAATATATGGGTCAAAGTTAAGCATATTCCTGGTAAACCAAACCATGTTGCCAATGCACTCTGTTCCAGTTTCACAGGCTCTGGGAATTGTACAGCAACCTGGATCGTCAGGGGACTGCCTGTCCTGGTTATCTATGGGACCTAGCACTGCCAGAGTTCAGCAATGGTTAAGCTGTTCATTGGTGGAAAAAACTTGGCAGTCATATATACAAAGCTGGAGCAATTGGATGGCATTCAGGGATTACATTCACCAGGAATTTGGCTTGGATAATGGAAAAATCATTATATGGTATGTGCTGGAACAAGGTCAAGCTCAGCAGTCGGCTGGAGCAATACAAAAACAGTTGGCAGGAATTTTGTTTTGGCTCAAGTTGTTAAATAGGATAGATGTCACAAAATCCTTTTTGGTAAAGCAAATTGTCAAGGGTATTGGCAGGGTCAGAAGACCTGCTGATGGCAGAAAGCCAATAACTCTCTTAATATTAAGTATTAATACATTATATCAGCAAGTGCTGTTTAGAACTGTGTTTGTTTTTTTCCTTTTTTTGCAGCATTGAGGGTCAGTGAAGCGGTTTCTAGCAGTTAAAAGGTGCCAGGTGGCCTTTACTTAGATGATGTGAAGGTTGTTAAGGAAAAGCTAAGGGTTTTGATTAGAAGGTGAAAAACAGACCAGTTAGGAAAAGGCAGGATTATTTGGTTGGGTAAGACTATTATGGTCACAAGAGGGATACCTTCGGCCTCTTGAGAAGTGTTGTAAGAAGGTAAATTTCTCTGTGGCAAAATTTGCTAAGACTCTGAATTTTATGGTACATAGACATCATGAATTGGAAAATGGTGGGGAAGGCCTGTATGCAGCGGACAGGATACACTTGTCCAATATAGGCTTGGACATATTTAATATGGGTATTCAGGATGCGCTTGAGAGGGCCTTGTCTTGGTGGAGAAGGGCCAAGTCCAATATAATGGATTAATTGGCCTTGGTACGGCGGGTAATTGTTACATGCTGACAAGGCGGCCTGCTGTGTATGTTGTTATCAGGGGCTGGCTGGTACAACGGGTTGTTTGATACAGTAACAATTAACCAGTTATTTTTATCCCTACCAATTAATTTGCATGCCTCTTTTGTTCTTTACTGTAAGGTGCTGTCTACGCTTCCCATGGAACCTGGGGGTTATGAGCCTGCAGGGTCATGGGAGAGTGACAGTCAATAAGGGCTTAAAATAGTGTGAAGTACATAGCGTGTGTAAATAGCGTGCCCTTGTGACAATACTTAACCTATCCCTGAACTATAGTCTTGGCCGTTTTTGATTTTTGCATTATATAGGAGTGACTGCAGTGACAAGGCCCCTGCTGGCCTCTTTCCTTTTCTCTACAGTTATTGTGTGGTTTGTGTTATTCCAATCCAGCATATCTAGACTAGTGATGAGCAAATCTGTCCCATTTCTCCCAAAAATTCACAAAACTGTGAAACAATTTGCGAAAAATTCATGAAACGCGAGTACTGCAAGACTTTTTTTATGCGGCTGCTACTTTTTTTTTTGACACGACCACAGTAGGGGGGCTTTTATGATTACCCTAGGATATAAAGAGTGACTTTCATTTGTTATAATATACTGACACGGATAAAGTCAGAAAAAGATTCTTTGTTGTTAAAGGTTCATAAATCCTGGCCTTAGTTTTGGCTGAATTTCTATTCCTACTATCTTTTAAGCCAAACATTTTTCATAGTTCCCCAAATATTAGGTGACTGTGCCAACATTTCATGAGATATAACTTCCCTTAAATAAATTCCCATAATATAAGGTAAACAATACAGTTTTACTTTACAGCCCTTTTCCCGAGTTCAGTAGGGTTTTTCTATCAACTTTCTCTCTAATAGATCAAGCAAATTTTTCAGCTGAAGTTCACAAAGGGTAGCAGCATTTCAGCCCTGTTTATCTTTAAAAAGAAATTAAACTGCCTTCAACTAATTCAACGCACAGACACTAAACTCCATGGAAGGTTACAAGGTGGTAGAGAGTTTAGTCTTGGTGACTGTAATAATACAGTCACCAAGGGCAACTACACTTCTGCAAACTAAAAAGGCACTGTAAGTGCACCCTGGTTCCCAGAGCTGCATATAAAACATTATTACTGGTTTCCCCAGTTACCTTCTTAACTAGCCCGGTGTCATGGTTAAATTGATTAGAACAATACCAGAAAATTTGCTAATACAGTTTCTATATTTAGGCCCATAGCAGATATTTATTCACTTTAGGACTCTGGTCAATCTTAGTATTTATTGAGCGGTTTTTCTTTTTTTATTAAGTGATCACCCACTTTCATTTTCTCTGGCATATACCTACCCCATTTTACTTTTTAAACCCAACACAGAGCTGTCAAACCCTTTAACTGGTTCCCAACTACATCTTCATTAATACCCAGGCATTAAGGATGTTTCTTAGAGAGGAAGTAAGACACTGGAACATCATGTTTACAAAAAAATAGACAAGTAATCCTGTGTTGCTTTTGATAGAGGACTCTATCAGCATTACTGTAATTGCTTATGGCTGTATTTACATAGACCTTTCTGTTTACTTAGTTTTTACCTTTCCTTCTCCTTTAATAGATTATGATAATGAAAGTTGTTCTATTCATAAATTGCCTTTTATGTACAACTTTGTTACCCACATTAAACAATTTCAAATCAACTGTAAAGTACAAATGACTACTGCCCTACCCATTTCCATTACCAGATTAATTCAGTAACTAAAAATGTTATCAATACAACACTATTAAGTGCATAAAAACTTACACCCGGTTCGTCATGGGATATAGAATAGTTATTGATTACTTGTTATATAGGTAAGAGGACAGGAGTTCACTGAATGAACTGGGTCTAGAGTTTTAAATATGTGTGTAGGGACCCAAAGGGTTAACATCCCTATGACTTTAAATCCTACACTTCCTGGTTTCCTGTTGCTGGGCAGATGCCCTTGTATCTTTTCCTATATTTACATATTTGTTCATTATTGGTTATAAGCCTTATGACTACTTCCTGCATACTGTAATATAGTGTTTAGCAGGAGGTGGGTTCTTCTTCTTTGGCCTGCATCTGTTAAACTAGGTGGATGTTCCTTTGAGCCTGGGGGTCAACAAGGCCCCAGTAAACCTGTGTTGCCCTAGAGAAGTCATCATCTCTTGAGAAGTTGGGGAGCAGGGACTCCGTGAATGAGGATATATTTAGAGCAGGTCAGTCCTGTAATAGCATGTTCTGGGAACATGAGGTAGTTTAGTAATAGCTAGAAAGAGCAGTTCTTTTGTGCTCCAATTAGGAGAAATAGCAGGGAGTATTCTCCTAATAGGATCTGCTGCTCTAGTGAAGGGACCACATGTAGTGACAAGGGAATCAGGCTTAGATTTATTCTCTCTGATCCAGGTCTGCTGTTTGGGACCCAGAAAACCCAAAGGACACTCGTTTACTGCCCATGCTACTCTCCACAGTGGTGTATTAGTGCTCTGCCTTTAACATAATTTGAACCTGCTAATCTATTGCTCTACATCAAACAATTGTGAGTATTGTCAACCCTGCTTTGGATCATTTGTCTTTTGGACAAATTAAATCAGTTTCAGTTTTGTTGCAAAGAGCTTCTAGCATACTTTTTGTTGCTTTTCCATTTATTTTATTCGATCTGGCAGTGGGGTAGAATTTTCCACATAGAGAAGGCCTATGCTGCATAAAGGGGGCCCACTGTACCCCCATGCTCTACTAAACAATCTAGCTATACATGTTCTATACTAGTCAAAAAGGAATTACGTGTGTATTGATTTGATTTTTAGTTACTAACTTAAAGTGGAATTATTCCAGACACAAACAAAACCCTTTATGTCATATTCTGAGAATTCATCTTTTTAAAACCAGGCTGCCTTTGCCACTGGACTAATGTCAATTTACTTAGTATATACTGGTTACCTTTAAAGTCCTTAGGGTTGATTCACTAAAGTGCGTTAATTTTTATTGCACGCTTTTTTGCGTTAAAAAAGACGCGACAATTAGCGCGCGATTCACTACAGTATTATCGCATGCGTTAATTTGTGCTAAATATCGCATTAGACTATGTGAAAATTAACACCTACTTGAGGCAGGCGGTACTTATAGAAAAGTACAGTTAATGAGCTTTTGGCAATAAAATATGGACTTTGCAGTGTTATTTATTCAAGTCTGTGTTGGCCCTAGAGTGATGTAGACTCCAGTTTGCCGCATATAAATAGTAGCATATAAATAGTAGCATATAAATAGTAGCCGCATATAAATAGTGCATATAAATAGTAGCATATAAATAGTAGCCGCATATAAATAGTGCATATAAATAGTAGCATATAAATAGTAGCCACATATAAATAGTGCATATAAATAGTAGCATATAAATAGTAGCCACATATAAATAGTGCATATAAATAGTAGCCACATATAAATAGTAGCATATAAATAGTAGCCGCATATAAATAGTAGCATATAAATATTTATATGTGGCTACTATTTATATGCTACTATTTATATGCACTATTTATATGTGGCTACTATTTATATGCTACTATTTATATGCACTATTTATATGTGGCTACTATTTATATGCTACTATTTATACGTGGCGACTATTAGCGCACATAATAATAGGCGTTAATTAGCACGCATGCGGTAAATGCCGCATGCAATATCGCGCGTAAATTAGCGCAACTATGCGTATAGTGAATCATGCGTTAATGTGGCGAAAATTTAGACGCGATAAAATTTTATCGCACGCTATAAATAGCGCACGTTTTAACGCACTTTAGTGAATCAGCCCTCTTGTGTGAAATGAAAAAGAATAAAGGTCCACATGCTCCCTATTAATGTAATGGTAAGAAACCAAAACATTTGATCGATGTACAGACACAGGAGCAGCATAATAAAGGGATACATACAGCAAATAGGAAACAAACATGCTGGAACTAATTATTTAACAAACAACATCATATGTTGAAGCTTACAACTTTGTGATTGCTGTCTCTAAGTTATATAAGAAATTATGGGTTTAAAGTGGCTGTTCACCTTCCAGACCAGTTGATTTCAGAATTAGAATAGTACACCAGAAATAAGGACTTTTTCATAACTGCTTTCTACTTTTAATTTTGACAGTTTTTAAGTTTAAGTTTAGATGTTTAAAAGCTCAATGCATCTATGATGTTTTAGTCTGGCAGCTCATTAATATAGGCCCAGACTTTGAACAGCTACAAATTGCTGCATCTGTTGACACATTTCTCAGCAGCATCTGTGGAATGTTAGCAACTACTGTATCAATTCTAACAGCTGCCAGAGGTGCAGTCTCTAAAAGCCCGGACTACAGTTGGGGGAAACAGTACAATTTTGTACAAAAGTTCATTCAAGATAAACATATAAAAGGGTTATTTACACAACTGCAATGTGCATAGTGCATTTCTGGATACTATTGGTATAAGTGATGCAAAATTGTGTGCATCAAAATTTTGCTTTCTTTTTTATGAAAATCAGATGGAATTGCACTGGATCAGCATTATTTCCAGCATTCACAATCATAATGACTTGTGTGCTCAATGCAGGCCACTGTGGAAACCCTGAGGCCTGAGGGTATCATGTATCAATTGGTGCACTAAATGCAATTCAGAACAGGAGGCAGGATGAGCGACACCAAGCTCAATTTACAAAAGCACAAGGAGCATCTCTTTAAATGCAAGTACATTTTATTAAACGGGAGCATACGCTTTAGTAAATCACATGCAGAAAAAAGTTTTATGAACTAAAGAGAATTCAAGGAAATGAATGGCCATATAAATTTCACACTTTTTTCAAATTTTTCAGCTTGAAAAAAATTGTGATTTTCAGACAATAAATTCTATATTTTCATTTGACCCTACCAACATTATCGTGACATTTAATAAATTCAAGAATGATCGTGTTTTTGTTAAAACATACCAAGTCGAGTTTATACGATTTTCCAGGTCAGAAAAATTCTAGTTTTAATAAATCTGCCCCTTAATGTGTATTAGATAGTTCCTTGGAATTTTTCTTCATAATGCAAAAAATCAATTTTAAGAGGTAGAGTACCCCTTTAAAAATAGTGTAGGTTTCAAGAAATGTAAACACCAGAATAAAATGCAAAACTGGGGTTCTAGTTTTTCCAAAAATAAACCTTAACACTAATGTGATTAGAAAGTGTAGTAAAGGATAGTGTATTTTATTAACTGGATAAGTAAAATTAAATTCATATTTAATCAAAACAATGTTGCACTGGCATTCTCTCTTTTAAACTGTTTTAAACAGAACATCTCCACTCATGAGTTTCATATTTGTTAATGTTGATAAACTCTTGTTTGGTTTCTAATTTCATTCATTTCATTTGATCTGTCTGCTTGTTAAACTCAAATGGCAATCTCTCAAATAGGGAGACAAGGCATAAGGTTATACCAGAACTAATGTTGCTTGGCACAAAAGAAGTACAATACAGATAAAGGCTGTGCTGAGAACTCATAAGAAACTGTCAATGAAAGCCAAGAATGCACAGTCTTTAGCGTGGATTTTTTTTCACTATATACATGTTATATTGGCAGAAGGTCACATTTTCTTGCAATGTATACTATTATTTTTTAAAGGCATTTACACCATTGGGTAGCCTTACAAGTGAAATACTGTTGTAATAGTGTGATCATTTATCCAAAGGCCCCTTATTCAATTTTTTTTTTACCCACAGGCCAGCAGGAATGGTACATTTAAATTCTAATTTTTAGTATGTTATAGAATACACTATTTCTAGCAATTCTTGCATTCTGCTTCTTTCCAGCTGTCAAGTGTTATTGTTAGTTCTCATTACTTACATTCATTCCATCATATTCCAGTCTTTCATTCAAATAACCACCTGGTTGCTAGGGTTAACTGGAACATAGCAACCCAATTGCTGCTGAAATCCCAGAGCGCTGCTTAACAAAAAGCTAAATGCTTCAAAAGCAAAAATGAAGACCAGTTGCAAATTGTCTCAGAATATCACTACATCATACCAAAAATTAATAATGGTGTATTACCTGTAAATGTTTATTTGCATTACATGTGTAATGTTCCTTTTGCATTAAAGGAAAGTGTACCTTTGGGGTACCTCCAAGTAACTGATTTTCATGTACCTCCAAGTAACTGATTTTCATGTGTGAGTAGAAGGGTCCAAAATTATACTCTAAAGCAGTGCTGTCCAACTTCTGTGGGACTGAGGACCAGAATTTTTCTGATCTACATGCTGAAGGGTCAGTAATGGAAGTCAGTTTTGGCCACTCCCTTTTTAAAACCACACCCAATTTAAACCACACCCAATTTAAACCACACCTAATTTAAACCACACCCAATTTAAACCACACCCAATTTAAACCACACCCAATTTAAACCACACTCAATTTAAACCACACCCATGTTACCACAAGAACTTTTAAAACAATATCCACATTAACAGTGGTAGCTCACCAAAAAAAAATATTTGGATATCGCCCATCACTCATATGTGGAAAAAAGTTGTCATATTACGAAATACCCTTAAATCCATATGGCTTCTCCACCTCCCCTGTGGATAGCACAGCAACCTACAGCACATAATTAAACACCTTAGGGACCATATAATAATTATTTACAAATGCTAACAAACCCCTGGAACAAACCTCACCAGGCTAACCTCCCACAAGCAAAGCAGGGAAGGTACACATAAGCAGTATGGCACACACAAGCAGCATAAGGAAGGAAGAGTATGACACACACGAACAGTGTAGGGCAGGTGGAGTATGGCACACACAGGTAGGGTAGAACAAGCAGAGTATGGCACACACAGGCAGGATAGGGCAGGCAGAGTATGGCACACAAAGGCAGTATAGGGCAGGCAGAGTATGGCACACACACACACACAGGCAAGGTAGGGCAGGCAGACTATGGCACACATAGGCAGGCAGAGTATGGCATCTGATTGGTGGTTGGTGGCTCCGCCTACTTTTGCTAACCTGGAACTGCTGTTACCCAGTGACTAACTCTGCAAAGTTTAGGGACACTGGGATTAATAGTTAAAGAATGACAGTAGTTTAAATTAAAACCAATAAAAGTCAATAGGTAAATTGTGATTGGTGGTTGGTGGGTGTGTCCCTGTTTCTAACCTTGAGTCGAAGTCACCCAGTGCCAAACATTTGGCACCCCGCATAAATAGTGTGAGAATGACCACATTTTAAATTTAAACCAATAAAATTCAACGGATGAAATCTGATTGGCTGTTAGTGGCCCAACCCACTTTTCCTGTTTTTAAACTGCAGTCCCCCAGTGACAAACTTTGCAAAGTTTGGGGACTCAAGGATAAAAATTGTGGGACTGACAGCATTTTACACTTCACCATTGAAAGTAAATAGGTGAAATGTGATTGGCTGTTAGCAAAACTTTGAACGGCAAATACCCAGTGACTAACTTTGGAAAGTTTAAAGGAACAGTAACACTAAAAAATAAAAGAGCTTTAAAGTAATATAATGCACTGTTGCCCTGCACTGGTAAAACTGGTGTGTTTGCTACAGTAACACTACTATAATTTATATAATAAGCTGCTGTCTAGCCACGGGGGCAGCCATTCAAGCTGGAAAAAAGGAGAAAAGGCACAGGTTACATAGCAGATAACAGATAAGTTCTGTAGAATACAATAGTGTTTTATCTGTTATCTGCTATGTGCCTGTGCCTTTTCTCCTTTGAATGGCTGCCTCCATGGCTACATAGCAGCTTATTTATATAAATTATAGTAGACTTTCTGAAGTAAACTCACAACATTTACTAGTACAGGGCAGCAGCACATTATATTTTAGTTACTTTTATACACTTTCATTTTTTTGTGTTACTGTTCCTTTAACAACCCTGGAGTTAATACTTAAATAATGGCATCAGTTTAAATATAAACCAATGAAATTTAATGGGTGGAAATGGATTGCTGTTAGTGGCCCCGCCCACTTTTTCTAACCCTGAATACGTAGTCAGCCAGTGACTGACTGTGCAAAGTTTGGGAAACCTGACATAAATAGTGTGAGAAAGGCATTTTAAATTTAAACCAAAAAAATTTCAATAGGTGAAGTCTGATTGGCTTTTGATGGCTCCACCCACTATTTAAAACCTAAAAATGCAGTCCCCTAGTGACCCTGGTGTTAATACTGTGAGAATGGCAGCAGGCTGAATTTCCCTATTGAAAATCAAAAGTTAAAATCTGATTGGCTGTTAGTGGCTCCACCCACTTTTTCTAACGCTGAACTGCAGTTACCTGGTGACTAGTTTGGGGACCTTAATATTAATATTTAAAGAATGAAAACAGTTTAAATTTAAACGTATGAAGTCTATTGGTGAAATCTGATTGGCTGTTGGTCCCACCCACTTTTCTAAACTTGGAGCATAGGCACCCTGTGACAAAGTTTGGGAACCCTGACATTAAACATGTGAGAATTGTAGCTGAAAACAATGAAAGAAATGTGATTGGCTTTTGGTGGTCCCACCCACTTTTCCTTACCTTGAGTACGTAGTCACCCAGTGAGTGACTATGCAAAGTTTGTGAACCCTGGCATGAAATCAATAAAATGCAATAGGTGAAATCTGACTGGATTTTGGTGGCTCTGCCCACTTTTCAAACCTAAAACTGCAGTCCCCTAGTGAACAACTGTGATAAGTTTGGGGACCCTGGTCAGCGCCGGATTTCTAAATGGGGCACCCCGAGGCCGTCCCCATTCGGCACCCCCCACCATGCGAGCGCACATGAGCAAACAACCTCTTCCCCGCCGCGCATGCGCATGTGTCAAAGTTAAAACTCCCATACGGAGCAGTGGGTAGAGGTCCCCATTGCTCTGTATGGGAGCAAAATTTGAAAAATTGCGTGCGGCGGGGTGGCATGCCGCCCCTATGTTTATGCCACCCTAGGCCCGGGCCTTTGTGGCTTCGCCACAAATCCGGGCCTGACCCTGGTGCTATTACTGTGAGAATAGCAGCAGGTTGAATTTCCACATTGAAAGTCAATAGGTAAAATCTGATTGGCTGTTCACAGCTCCGCCCACTTTTGGGCATCCAACAATCATCATATTTTCATTCAGGCTGAGCCCATGAGTATGTGATTCAAGTTTGGGGGGTGGCAGCAGTTTCAATTTGCCCTTAAAAGTCAATGATTGAAATTTGGTTGTTGTTGGCCCCTCCCACCTTGGGTCATCCAACAAATGTCGCTGTTTAATTTGGAGTGACTCTATGATTATGTTATTCATGTTTGGGGGGGGGTGTAGCTTTAAAGCTGTAAGAGTGGCAGCAGTTTGAAAATCTTCCTGTCAAAGTCAATGGGAAAATTGGGGGGTTCGGAGTGGCGCCACAAAAAGATGGGCAGCAGGATCTCTTGGAAAAGCACAAACAACCTGCTCCGCTATAGGGTGAAGAAGTGTGGGGAGTTTGGGTGTTGTACCCCTAAAACTGTAGGAGGAGTAGTGTTTAGAAAATGGGGGGCGCTAAGAATAATAATAAGAAGAAGTGGAAGAAGAAGGAATAAAAGCAGAAGAATAAGCTGAAGTCGAAGAACAGTATGTTGGATTTTTCAACCAAACATAATTATTTTCTCCTAAAACGGCTCCTAATCAAATTAGATAATCAACAGCTTTAAAGGAGAAGGAAAGGCAAAGTAACTTGGGGGTGCCAAAATGTTAGGCACCCCCAAGTGACTTAAATCGCCTACCTTTTACCCTGGGCTGGTGCCCCTGTTCTGAGAGAACAGCACCAGCCCGGGGTACCTGCAGCACTTCCTCCTTCCTGCTTCGTTCGTGCGCACATGCACAGTAGAGTGAAAAGCCGAGCTTTAACAGAGAAGTCGGCTTTTCACTCTAATGCGCATGCGCCAGGCCCAGGAATTAGCCGGCAAAACAAAGCAGGAAGGAGGAAGCGCTCGCTACAGTTACCCCATGCTGGTGCTGTTTTCTCCTAACAGGGGCACCAGCCCGGGTTACAAGGTAAGCGATAAAATCACTTGGGGGTGCCTAACATTTTGGCACCCCCAAGTGACTTAGCCTTTCCTTGTCCTTTAAACAAATAAAAAAAATATAAAAAATCCTAGCGGAGGAACCCAAATAATGGCCTAGCCATGGACCCTGGATGACAAGCGTTTTCTAATCTTTTTTAGTAAAATACAAGATAAGAATTGCTCACGTACCCCTTGATAAAAAGCTCCTAGGGTCGGCCTGCCAGCTGCCTACTCAGATTCAGAATGTGTGAGCAAACCTCCCCGCCGCACCGACCTGTGCGGCCATTTAAACTCCCATACGGAGCAGTGGGGAGAAGTCCCCATTGCTCCGTATGGCCACTATATGTCAAAATTTCACTGTGGCAGGGTAGCATGCCGCCCTAAAATTTGGGCTTTCTATATAATGGGTTTCCGGATAAGGGATCCCCTACCTGTACTCGTTTTTTTATCTGCCCAAACTAAATAATGGCATAAAATCTGGTGTTCAGATGGCAAAACTTGCCATTTATTTTGCACAGCTTTTACACATTATTTTTATGACAAATTTCATTTTACAAAGCATAATAAATAGGCCCCTTAGTGTATAATATGCATTTATATTTTTTGTAAAGGTATAGGACCCATTATCCAGAATGCTCAGGACTAATGGTATTCCGGATAAGGGGTCTTTCCGTAATTTGGGTCTCCATACCCTAAGTCTACTAAAAAAAAACAATAAAACATTAATTAAACCCAATAGGACTGATTTGCATCCAATAAGGATTAATAATATACTAGTTGTGATCAAATACAATGTTCTGTTTAATTATTACAGAGAAAAAAGGAAATACATAAAATCTGAATTATTTGATTAAAATGGAGTCTAATTTGGAGCTTTCTGGTTAGCAGGTTTCCGGATAAAGGATCCCATACCTGTACTATATGTACAGGAATTTGCACTAATCAACACTGAACTTCAATTTCCAGTTTGCTACAAATCTGTCATCTGCAGTATTAGCAAATAAATATATATATATATATATATATATATATATATATATATATATATATATATATAATGTAAGGTTCTTTTTCTTTTTAGATGGTGAGCAGTATTGAGCAGGGTTGAGAAGAATATGCTTGTGGTTGTGCGCCTAAATTTTCCTAAATTTGTGGGTGCGGATGTTTAAAAATATTATAGCACAAAAAAAAGATATTAAATTACTCCTGTTGCTAAGATTTTGCTATGTGTGATATACCCACCACAACTTTATTTAATATAAAACAAACTTAAGGTAGTCACCTAAACACAACGGATTTAAATTATTTGGATTTTAACAGAACAATTACCTAGTTAAACAGTAAAAGATAACCATGATTTACACAATAAAGCAAAGCTGGGAGCTTAGAAATAATGTCTGCTTTAAAGAGTTGTACACAGGTGTGTATGTTTTTAGACACTGAAAGTAAATTACTCACAGAAGCACCATATAAATAGTGCTTAACCCTCCCTGCTCACTGTATGTCAGGGTAGAAATAGCTGAAGGTCGCAGCTCATGAAATCAGCTCTCCACACAGAAACACTTTACTGAACTAAAATTAACTCCTCACTATAGATGGGAAGAAAAAGAAGGAGCATGGGGAGCATGCCAAACAGCCTACCCCTCCAGGACCTGAGACAAGAGCTTCCAACAGGTAGGGAATGTTTGTGTGGCAGAGGCAAAAAAACAGTGGACGCCTAAAGGATTTATAACAGAAAGGGGGGAGACAATACCCAAGAATGCTTAATGTCTCTTCTCTATAGCAAATAATGAGTAGTATTGTTCATTAATGATGCTCTCAGTGGGATTGCCAGGATTAGAGAAGTAGTTATTTTGGAGACTAACAAAAGATGATTGCTAGGGAGCAAAAACAGTATTTCCGGTGAGATACAAAGTAGCACGTGGAAACCCATACATTACATGGTAGTCACTGGAATGTCATGCCATTTAGAGTATGGAGATTTTATTTATGGAACATCACAGCAAGCTGTTGTGTTGAATTACTACAGCGTATACATCTCCATTTATGACTTGGATTTATGTGATTCCACAGGGTGACCCTGTCAGGACAACTCATTCTCCTTAAATAAAAAGAATATCTGAACAGTAAGCACTTATTCATTAAATAGTATGCTGGGCTTTCCAGCAACACACAACACACTTTGTTTTTAAAGTGTAGTAAATCAGAAGTGAAATTTCATAATACATCAAAAATAATATCTGCTTAAAACATTAAAACACATGAAAAGACCCCCTCATTGTCCATACAACTTTGTCCAATAGCTGGATACTGCCACACATTAGGCAGTGAGATCACTGCACATGCACATTTGATACAACCAAAGAGGGGAGATGTAAGGCTTAAAAGGGATGCACCAAATTCAGGATTCAGTTTGGAATTTGGCTAAGATGCAGCCTTTTTCGTCAGGTTTCAGATTCAGCTGAATCCATGCCTCTGGCAGACTCAGATTCCTTAAAATCACGGACTTTATCTACATATGCAAATTAGGACTCAGATTCAGTTCTGTATTCGGCCAAATGTTTCATGAAGGATTTGGGGTTTGTGCAAATCCCAAAATAGTGGATTCTGTGCATCCCTGCTTAAAAGAGCATTGGCAGGTACTAAATTAGCTTGGACCATTTGGAAGCGTCATTTGAGGGTGATTTATTAACAAACAGAAGTGATAAGAGAATTTTTTTGGCAGACATGGATTTGCAGTGAATTTCCACATTTTGTCATTTGCGGATTTTTACGCAAACAGTTGCAAAAATTCACCATAGAAATTTGATCAACAGTTTTTTTTTTGATGCACGGTTTTTCTTTTTTGGTAAGTATGCAACTTTTTTGCCATGCATCAAAGTCATTTTTCCCTTTTCACAAATTTTTCACCGTTCCGCAAATTTTTCTGCAAAACGGGACAGATTTGCTCATCACTAACAAACATTTATTAACAAAAAATAAAAAGCTTGCCTTGTTTTTAGGTACCTTACTATTTCAACATGATCATGAAAATTCATCTTAAAGAAAAAACATAACTTTTCTTACAATTCACCCGAACCCAACCTACAGTTGTTAAATCAGCCCCTAAGGTTTCAGATTTAGTTTAACCACATACTGAAGATCACATTTTTCAAAAAAGGGCTAAGATTCATCTGAATCCATCTCTACATGTTAAAGTTCTAACACATGATGTGCTTATAGGGACATGATCCAGAAAAGCAATTTTCACAGCCCCATTGTATTATGGCACACGGGTCTTTTAGAGCATTTGAGAACCGTGACAATCAAATATCATGCCTGCAGCCACTTCCCATTCATTTATAGAGAACCATGATTCCTTTGAAAGACTCTACATTGTTAAGGTAGTCAAAGAAGGGTTTTAATTCCATATTTATATATGACAGCCATCCTTTTTTCTTATTCTCCATATATGGCTGGCATGAAAATTTGAAGTTTGAACTTCTCAGCAGGGACGGACTGGGTCGCCAGAGCACTGGGGAAAAAAAACCTGGTGGCCCCGGCGGCCCAGAGCCGATCCTCGCAGGACCAGCACCAATCCTCTGGTCTTCCTCCCCCAATTGCAGGTAAGGTAGGGCCCGGGGGGGACCCTGGGGGGAAGTGTGTGTATAGGCCATGGCAGGGCCATTGGGGAGTGCAGGGGCCCCTGAGGCAGAAGCCCCAGTGGGCCCTGCACCCCCCAGTCCAACCCTGCTTCTCAACAGGGATGTCTAAATTTAGCCCAATTGCCCTGGCAAGGTATGTTTTATGTGTACTCCCATTATACTTTTGTGTTTTAGTAAAAAATGAAAAAAATAATAACTAGGACTAGCTGGCCAACTGCAGCCTTTTATTCACTTTTGACAATGCATGGTGCATTTACATGAGTCCTATTGCCTCTGCTTAAACATGTATGTTTTAGGGCATTTGCACTGTCTACAAATTTAGAATCAGAACTTTAGTGCACTTACACAGTGATGGACATTTCTGGCTCAGGGCCAAATTAAGTTCAGCTATGCAACTAGCAAAATATACTGCTGATATGATTTAATGTTAGTAATGAGAGATTAGCTATTGTTAAAGGAGAAGGAAAGGCAAAGTCCAAAGACTTGGAGGTGACAAAATGTTAGGCACCCCCAAGTGACTTGAATCGCATACCTTTTACCCTGGGCTGGTGCCCCTGTACGGGGAGAACAGCACCAGCCCGGGGTAGCTGCAGCGTTTCCTCGTTCTGTCACGCACGCACGCGCAGTAGAGTGAAAAGCTCAACTTTAACAGAGAAGTCGGCTTTTTACTCTACTGCGCATGCACCTGGTGTGTTAGTCTTAGCAAAGCGAAGGCGGAAGGAGGAAGCGCATCGCTCCAGGTACCCCGGGCTGGTGCGGTTTTCTCCTAACAGGGGCACCAGCCCGGGGTATGAGGTAAGCGATTAAAGTCACTTGGGAGGGCTTAACATTTTAGCACCCCCAAGTGACTTAGTCTTTCCTTCTCCTTTAAGGCTGCCACCTGGCCAAGACTGTACCGACCTGCTGGTAAAAATTATGCTTGATAGTAATGTTATTAATAGGGAAGAAAAAGACAAATATGGGAAGGCTGGTATATTTTTTCTAGAAAATGTGGCAACCTTAGTGGTTATGTCATAAATGGCCAAACACGGTATGTTTTCTGCGATCTGTGATATTAAAGTTATAATGATTTCATCTTATTTATTGCAATGAAATGAATTAATGTGCTCCATATACACATTTTGTTTTTTTTATAGATACATGCATTATTAATAGAAAAACTAATTTCACTGCCAGTTTAAACATGTATTAGATTTATTTGTTGACAACTGAATGCTTATTTATTGGTGAGAAAGGTGTACGTTACATCTCTACAACAGACTGTTCTATGACTTCATCCACTTCTATAAAAATATACATCAGCTGACATGCAAGTACATATACAACATATTTCCACATGTCATGATCATGTCTCATATTGTTGTGTTATCCCTTTTAACCCGCCAATATATTTTTTGTTTGTTTTTATATGTGTGTGTGTGATAAAAAATGTTTTTACATTGCATAATTAAAGATGGGTTTTTTTTGTTTTGTTATTCATTCTCTCAGGAAGAAACCGACAAGTGCAGCAATACATTTAAAGCTTCCAGTGCAGAGAACAAAAAAAACTAAATTACAGAGGTGTTGATTGGAGAGATGCTTCGATACAAAAAGCACAAGAGGATTGTGGATGGACTAGGGACGAGTAGTGTGGGTGTTATGGATGATACAGATAGGGAGGTGAGCAGCTTCACAGATCGTGCCTTCCGAAGCTTGTGTGTTGCAGAAGATGAGCCATACAATGATGTTCCTCATCTTCCATCTCCTATTAGGGGGATGCCACTTTCCAATAAATATCACTTGGGAATCTTTAACCTTTCAGTCAGGAAGACTCAGCCACTTGCGCAGTTACCCACAATTTCAGGTCACCGTGGGAAGTGGGCACCAACATTCCAACCACTACTAAACTCCAGGAGAGAGGTGATGTTTAATGTAAAGACCAACACCAATAAACTATGTGCACCTGAACCAAGAGGATACAAGCAACGCTCCAAAGTGTCATCTTTAATAAAGACTTTTGACAACATTGAGAATGAAAGACCAGACGACTTACCTGTAGAGTCAAGGCTGCCATTGATAAAAAGCTCCCAGACAGCGCTGCTCAGCCCTGAAAATGAACTCACCTGTGGCACCAGTCTACAAGATGAAATCAAGAATAAGCAAGTAGAGCCTTCCAAACAGGAGGAAATTGCACTACATGGCAGCCCCATGTTACACAGGCGCACAGCTAGGGATGTATTTTTAGAGTCTCAGTGTGATAAATGTTTTAAGCATTCACGGTCACCATGCTCTTTGGGATCGCCACGCCTAGATGCACCCAAAAAGATGCCGAAGGAGCCTTCAAGGAAGACAAGTTTTCTTCACAGTGAGAACAGTGCTTTCAAGTCATGGAGTGACATCCACAAAAAGATAGGTTTAGGTGAAGAAAGTGACTGTTCGCTTCCTGGAACACCACCAGTTTTTGGTTCAGCAGCCTCCAACTCACCTTTATTGTCCCGAATGATACCAGGTATAAGGGCACGGGAGGCTGGAGCAGAGTTTGGCTGGACTTCACCTGCGTCTACAGCATCAAGTAGCTATGATGCTATACAAATGTTACGGTCTGTTCCTCCATTACCCAGCAAAAGAGCAGGGAAGCAAGGTAAAGAATATAAAAACAGACTTGGAACTCAAAAAGTTCAACAAGACTCTACGATTCAAGAGGAGGGAATGCAGATAGATGTGGAATGTCCATCTCCTAAAGAGCAAGTAAGCTATACTGATGCCTCTAAAAACATCAACAAATTGAACTCACCTTTAGAATCTATACAGGATCCAGTAATATGTAAGACCCCAGACACTGTGACTAATGTAAGACCACCTTTTATTGAACAAAATGAGGAAGTTAAGGCAAAGAATGGTTCCTTACAACTGACAAAGGATTCAGAGAGGACAGATAAAGCATCAAATACTTCAGTACTCACTGAAAATATACCTCCTCCAGGAAGAATAAAAAATTTAATACAACAAATAGAAAAGGAAACAGTTGAGAAAGCAATGGGATCACCTATTTTATCAGAGCAAAGACACAAGGTAAATGATTTACAAGGCGCTGAAGAGTCTTTACATTCAACAACATTTACAGTTTCTCCAGACTCTAATACTCCTCCGCAAGCTGTCAGTCTAGTCCCTCCATGGAGAAGAAAAAAGGCCATACAGAATTTAGATTCTGAAAAAGCTATTGTTCCTGCAGCCATGGATATAAAACATACTTCTACAACAGCATTCAATGATCTTACAGTTGAAAATAAAGAAGAAACCGTGCAAGAAAAGTCAACAAGCTCATCTTTCAACATCACCAATCTTTTAACTCCTGTCATAACAAGAAAAAACATTCAGAAAGCTCTAGAGGAAATACCAATGGCAATAACACCTTCTCCAGCTGAGATCTTTGTCTCCAAGGAGCAGGATCCAAAAGAGGTCAGTATGTATCAGAACAGAGACGATTACAAATCTAAAGCAACAGGTCTGTTATTTAACCTAAAAGATATGCGTAAAAGAGTGAAGAGCACATACAGTCCAGCCCCACCAGTAAGACATTGGAAAGAAAATAGTATTATTGCAGATGCTAGGATACAGGAAGATACAAACTTTAGCAACATCAGTACCAATAGAGTAAAGGAAATTGCAACTGTTAAGCCTTCCTTGAGAAAGTCAAGACAAATGGAAAGTGAAAATAAAGCTGATATACCTAGAAATGCATCAGATAATTATTTGTCTTTGAGTTCTCCAGAAATCGTAAAAGACAGTTCATTCTGTGAGAAGACAGAGACCATTCCAGAGGAAAGTTTTGGGTCAGGAATAAGCCATCAACTTGAACACAATTTGATAAATACTAAAGACTCCAGACAAAAAAATGACACCGGTGCGGACAGAAATTTTACAGAAAAAAATCAGCTTATGGTCCAGTCACCAGAAGAACCAATTTTGCAATCAGAAACTATTTCAGAGACATTAAATATTGGCAACAATTCTGATGTGGAGGTTTCAGATGTACACGAAAATGATGTTTTAGATAAAGACACAACAGCTATTTCATTCAGCCAAGGGTTGTCCCATCCACTGCAACAACTGGATAGGCAATTTGAAAACAAAGATAAGGAAAAACTAGTGGAAAGCAAAGTGTTGACAAAAGATGAGCTACTATATTATGCTGTAAATAGCTGTGTTGATCAGAGCGCTAATCTGGAGATAGATATTGCAGATAAAAGAGATGAGAAAGCAATGGAAAGTGAGAAACTGTTAAATGAAAAAGCATGTGATGATGAGCATCAAAAACCAGAACCCAACACAATGTTCAAACCAAATTTGTTCCGTATAAAAGACAACAAAGATCTTCACAAGTCTTCTCCAGTGACAAAGTCAGTGAGGCTGCCTCTTTTAAGAAGCCTTTCAGAGGATTCACTAGCTTTTAGGAAAGGAGATGTTCTCATACATTCTGATAACAGAGGACCACTAAAAGAAGCAGACAAAAATGAAAGATATTTAGACAGTAAAGATAATGAAAATACAGATACATGTTCTAAAGGAAAAGTACGAGAGTTGGTAGGTATACGTCCAGCATCAGAAATCCCTAAGCAAAAGGCTTTTGACAGTAACTTTGTGAAAACACATAAGGAGGATACCGGAAACCTAGAACTGTGGAAAAAGTTCTGCTCTATTAGTTCTGAGTGCAAAAAAAGCAAAACAGAGAAGACTGAGGTAAACAAATTAAAGCATAGCTCATTAAACATAGGTTCTCCTGAGCCTGAAAGGCACTTTTTTCATCCAGTTGAAACATGTGTTTCTGAGGTCACAGGACCATCACCTGAGTGCAATACATTGTTGTTACAAGATGTAAACAATTCCATTAAAGATATGGTGAATGGAGAAGCTGTTAATTCTCCTACAGCAGACAATGTACCATATTCTCCCCTCGAAAGTAGCCTACTGCAATTTGAAGATGCAGTGGCATTTACAGAGGACATTGTTTGTTCTACCATAACCAGTCCTATGTCCGAGAGTGTGACCTGTTCTATGGTGGCCAGCCCCATGTCTGTGAATACTCAAAGTTCTGGCTTTACCACAGCACTTTCTAGGCTGGAAGATGTTCCAAGCCCAACAACAGCAAGTGTAAACACTAAACATGAGACAATTCCACTGCCCCCTGAGAAATCGATTCCTGTTCTTGATGGGATAATGGAGACAGAAACAGCAGATAATTCTAAATATCAACAAGAAAAAAATACTATAGTAGAATCACAAAATACAAAAGTTATCGTTGCAGAACCACAAAACCTTAACAGTGCAAAGCCACCAGCTGTGCCCCCCAAAACCGAGAAAGCTCTACGACGTGCCAAACGTCTAACCAAAAAGCGGAGGAAAACTGAGTTGCCTCATAAAATGCAGGATGGGGAATATCATGAGCCAGAATTGATCTTAGATGTGCCATCACCTGGGAATGTTACACCTACATTTATAAATCAGCCAGTACACATAAAACCTGGTTCCTGTATATCTAGTATCCTAGAAGAAGTAGGATCTATATCTGCATCTTCAACACCTTCTTTACCAGCCACACAGCGCAAACTCCTCCAGGATCCAGATTCTGGGCAATACTTTGTCGTGGACATTCCAGTTCATTTCCGGATAAAGACCTTTTATGATCCAGAAACAGGGAAGTATTTACAAGTGTCTTTACCAACCTCAGAGATGGAAACACCAAGTTTTGAGGTATTAAGCAGTCCTTTTGTAATGTATCCTGGGCTTACACCAGTGCCAGTCTCATCTATATCTTTACTGAAGGGAAATTCACAATCTTTAGATCAAGTGAATGTGGAAAAACAAAGACGTTCATGGGAGGAGAGAGATGAAGAAAACTCGTTAAAGGGGCAAACATACATTGAGTCAATTTGTGATTCGTGTGACCAGAGTATGGCAGGGACTCCACAGAGTATGGACAGGATACCAAGCAGGTCTAGAAGCCCAGATATTATATCAATGAAGGATTTGGATGATTTTGCCATAGAAGCAATTTCATGAGTGCTACTATACTAGGAAAAACCCTAATCACCTATTGATAAAGTACACAAAGTTTATTGCACATGACTTGCTATATGCAAAGGCCTAAAATGTCCCTGAACTGTTTCTACCAACCAAATAGGCCATAGCATAAAGAAGTAAAGTAAATTCTATAAAATATGCCTTTTTGAAAAATGTACTTCTGATAAAACAACAAGTATTCATCTTAAAAGACTGTCAACAAAAAGTAAAGAAGTCAGACATAGAAATCTCACATGTGCTATAACCAATTCTATTGCTTTGTTTCCTTTAATATGTTCTGTGTGTTATCACATACAATTAACATTAACAAAGATCATTTTCAAAAAACATATTCTGGCAAAATCCAAAATGCATCTGTATGCATAATGACTGAATTATCACAAAATCAAAAGTTTAATTTTTGTTTAGAAAATAATGTAATTATCTTTTCACCATTATTCAATATGTACTGACACAATCTTTCCAAATATTTAGCAATGTTACCTATACAAGCTATGGTGCAAATTAAGGCAAATTTGTAAAAATGTTGTTCTGGAAAAGAGAAGCAAACAGATAATATAGATAGGTAAACCTGTCTTAAAAAATACCTTTTTTAATTTATAAGCACTTTTTTTTTTACCAAACCACACATTAGATTAAAATTAAATTTTGCCTCCTGAAGGTCCCAAAATATAAGAGACTAGACATTTTTTTCTTTAGATAAAAAAAAAATCATCTTTAATTATAATTTTCTTCCAATCGAAAGAGATAATCCTTTTAATCATTCGATCTATGGGATATTTTGGAAATCTAAATGTTTTACCAAAAACCTCAAAAAATAAAATGCTAAATATTTTTTTCCGCTGATCAGAAATAATGACCAAATTAAAAAGGATCTGTTTTTTTAATCTTAGCATATTTTATGTGTTTGCTTCTATTGTTTAAAAGGGATTTGGCCAAATTACACCATTTGGAATACTGGCTGTCCATAAAGACATATAGAAGAGCAATTACAGCTTACCAACATAAAACCTCTCCAAAGTTATATTGTACTGAAAATGCTGTGTATGAAGCAAGTGACAGAGCTCTGGGCCCTCCCTTGGAATCTGCTGTACAAGCAATAGATTGGATTTGCTGCTTTTACCAGGCAGGGGGTCTACTGAATTTAATGAAATGCTGTGTATAGTAGCCCTACCAAGTCATACAAGTCTTGCCAATTAATAGTAAAAAGCAAATAGGAGTCTGATAAGAGAAGGAACTAGAAGTGAAATCTTGGAAGGGAAAACACAACTGTTAAGACATTTGTTGTGAGTGGGGTGAATTATAATTAGGTTAAGAAAGTGTGAAACAAAACCAAGAAAAATAACTGCATCTATATGAAAGAGTATTTTGTAACATGCACTATGTGTATAGACCTTAAACCATGGTCAAGAATGTGTCTTTTTCATTTTTTTCATGCAGAATTAATAAACAAAATGCTTTAAAAAGGTGACTGATCCATTGCACTTAACCTTGAACTACATTACTGCTAATTCTCCCGCATTTAAGCAGCTAGGGGCAAAAAGAGTTGCAGATTTAGGTGGGATACTACAGGTGTTGCTGTTAGGCGTATGGGCATATGGTGTATTTCCTGCAGCGGAGATTGATTCTTCACAGCTTCCAGAGAGGTAGTTGATGCATAGTATAATCCAACAAGGGTAATAATGCAATTTCACCACAAAATATAAATATAAAGAGAAGCAATTTGTGGCATTCACTCTCCCATTGCAGGCAATTTGGCTTTATCCACTTCTATCTTAGTCACTAGAATTTAGAAAAAAAAAACAGACTGAAAATTCTACCCCCACACTTAAGTTCTTTCTTTATACACAAAGATAAAACAGAGTGAAAAGTACCACTGTTGTATACCTGTTAGCTTAATGAAAACATTATAAGTAGTGAATCACGAATTGAGTAAGAATTGTGATTATAATATTATATCAAGTATGTAAATATAAAGTGTCTTTACAGTTAAGTACATAGGTGTTCTCTGTAGTGATGGGCAAAATTTTTCGCCAGGCATGGATTCGCTGCGAATTTCCGTGTTTCGCCATTGGCGGATTGTTTAGAGAAACGGATGAAAAAATTTGCTGCGGAAAAATTTGCAGCGCGTCCAAAAATTGTCGCCCACATCAAAAAAGAATAGTTGCGGCCTTCAAAAAAAATAGTCGTGGGCTTCAAAAGAATAGCCGCGGGCGACAAAAGAATACCCGCGGGCGACAAAAGAATTTTTTTTGACGCGCAACATTTTCGCCGTTTCGGGAATCTTTTGAAAGATTCGCAAATTTTTTTTCTGCAGATTTGCAACAACACAGTGCATTTGTACTGTAAGCATATGATAAACCTAAAGCTATAGTCCAAGTATTCCTGCCCACCAGTGTGATAATTTGTGTGACCTCTATATATACATGTGCATAAGTCTATTAATATAGCATTGCAGAATGCATGCAGCGCCTTGATACACTGCTGAAAAACACATACATGAGAGAAATATCAATAGAATACAGAACTGGAGTAGTGTGAGGCACTATTTTAGATAAATCATCAAGCATAATATTAGTGACAAAAAACATAATTTGGTGCACATATTAGGGTTTATTTACAAGTTTTCTGCACTTTGCACCTTGCCACTACTGGGATTTGTACCACTGCCAATATGCACAGAATGTCGCACGAGTTGTGGTTATTTATGTACAGGTATATAACATTAGTAGTGCTTAGTGGTACTGCATACTTCAGTGGTGGCTATGGAATAGAGTACCAAGCAATGCAAGGCACAAAGATACTCTATTCAGTTGTCCACTGCCTGTGTGTTTACACTTGGTAAATAATCCCTACTGTATTTTTGTAAGACAAAAAGTAGTGGGCAAATTTGGACAAGGGCAGTAATGCAGCAATATTCACTAATCAGTGTTTGCCATTGTTAGTATACAAATGCAATTTACCCTGTGTCATTAATAAGTCCCAATAAAGAATTTACCTAGACCCCAGATGGGTCTGGCCAGAGCATCAGGGGTAGAAAGGCCACACTTTTCTTACTGCCTGTTGTGGCCTGTATTCACTGAATGCAGCCCAAATTAGGGGATTAACAGATCAATTGATAATCCCACCAAATTGGTAACAACTAAAACTAGAAAGGGAAGTTTGAGAACAAACTTCATGTTGGGTTGAAAAACATAAAGTCACTGAATGGGCTCTGCCTACTTTCTCTAACCTTGGAGCACAGTTATATAGTAAAAACCACTGTGCAAAGTTTGGGGACCCTGGTTTTAATAGTGTCTGAATGGCAGCAACTTAAATTTCCCCACTGAAAGTCAACGAGTGATATCCGATTGGCGGTTTGTGGCTCCACCCCCTTTTTCTAACCTGGAACTGCAGTTACCCAGTGACTAATTCTACAAAGTTTAGGCACCCTAGGATTTATAGTTAAAGAACGGCAGCAGTTAAAATTTAAACCAATAAAATTCAATAGGTGAATTCTGATTGGTGGTTGGCGGGTGTGCCCCCTTTTTCTAACCTTGAGTCGAAGTCACCCAGTGACAAACAGTGGGCACCCTGGCATAAATAGTGTGAGAATGGCAGCATTTTAAATTTAAACCAATAAAATTCAATGGATGAAATCTGATTGGCTGTTAGTGGCCCAACCCACTTTTCCTATTTTTGAACTGCAGTCCCCCAGTGACCAACTTTGCAAATTTTGGGGACTCAGGCATAAAAATTGTGAGACTGGCAGCATTTTACACTTCACAATTGAAAGTAAATAGGTGAAATGTGATTAGCTGTTGGTGGCTCCGCCCACTTTCCCCCCCCAAACTTTGAACAGCAAATACCCAGTGACTAACTCTGAAAACTTTAACAATCCTGGAATTAATATTTAAATAATGGCATCAGTTTAAATATAAACCAATGAAATCTAATAGGTGGAAATGGATTTGCTGTTGGTGGCTCCTCCCACTTGTTCTAACCTTGAATATGTAGTCATCCAGTGATGATGATGACATGATGATGTAGTCATCCAGTCATCCAGTGCAAAGTTTGGGAACCCTGACATAAATAGTGTGAGAAAAGCAGCATTTTAAATTTAAACCAAAAAAATTCAATAGGTGAAGTCTGATTGGCTGTTGGTGGCTCCACCCACTTTTTAAAACTTAAAAATGCAGTCCCCTAGTGACCCCGGTGTTTATACTGTGAGAATGGCAGCAGGTTGAATTTCCCCATTGAAAATCAATAGTTAAAATCTGATTGGCTGTTGGTGGCTCCACCTATTTTTTCTAACTCTGAACCACAGTTACCTGGTGACTAGCTATCTAAGGAGACCTTAGTATTAATATTTAAAGAATGGCAGCAGTTTAAATTTAAACATATGAAGTCTATAGGTGAAATATGATTGGTTGTTGTTGGCCCCGCCCACTTTTCTAAACTTGAAACATAGTCACCCAGTGACAAACTGTGCAAAGTTTGGGGACCCTGACATTAAACATGTGAGAATGGCAGAAGTTAAAATTTCCCCACTGAAAACAATGAAAGAAATGGGATTGGCTTTTGGCAGCCCCGCCCACTTTTTCAAACCTAGAGTACGAAGTCACGCAGTGACTGTGCAAATTTTGCGAACCCTAGCATCAAACCAATAAAATTCAATAGGTGAAATCTGATTGGCTGTTAGTGGCCCCGCCCACTTTTTCAAAACTAAAACTGCAGTCCCCTAGTGACCAACTGTGCAAAGTTTGGGGACCCTGGTGTTAATACTGTGAGAATGGCAGCAGATTGAATTTCCCCATTGAAAGTCAATAGGTAAACTCTGATTGGCTGTTGGTGGCTCTGCCCACTTTTTCTTACCTTGAACCACAGTTACCTGGTGCCTAACCCTGCAAAGTTTGGGGACCCTGGGGTTATTACTGTGAGAATGGCAGTAGGTTGAATTTCCGGCATCCAACAATCATCATATTTTCATTCAGGCTGACCCCATGACTGTGTGATTCAAGTTTGGGGAGTGTAGCCTCAAAGCTGTAAGATTGGCAGCAGTTTCCCCATTAAAGTCAATGGGTGAAATTTGATTGGCTGTTGTTGGCCCCTCCCACTTTGGGGTCATCCAACAAATATCGCTGTTTCATTCGGGGTGACCCCATGATTATGTTATTCAAGTTTGGGGGGTGTAGCTTCAAAGCTGTAAGAGTGGCAGCAGTTTGAAAATCTTCCCTGTCAAAGTCAGTGGGAAAATTGGGGTGTTCGGAGCGGCGCCACAAAAAGACAGGGGTTGGATCGCTTAGAAAAGCACAAGCAACCTGCTCCGCTATAGGGCGAAGATGTGTGTGCGAGTTTGGGTGTTGTATCCCTAAAACTGTAGGAGGAGTAGCGTTTAGAAAATTGGGGGCGCTAAGAAGAAGAAGAAGCGGAAGAATAAGCCAAAGTCGAAGAACAGTATGTTGGGGTTTTCAACCCAACATAATAATGTCACAGGGGGTTTATTCTTGGTTTACACATAAGACCCTGGTCACACACAGCATCTGCTTCTCTCAGCCTGAATTTTGTAGGCAGAGAGATGATGCCATATGGTATGAGACACCGTAGGAAGGGGGTCCCTGCCCCGTAGAGCTTACAATCTAAGTGGTTGGATAACATACAGGCACAAACTGGAAGGTAAGAGTGCATCAGGTATGGGCAAATGCCCTTAAGCGCAGGACTGATCAAAATAAGGTTTTAGTGCTCCAGAATGTAACAGCTGAGCTTTTTCTTAAAGAGAGTGGGTGAGTTTCCCTACAGAGGGATTCAAGGGATAGAGTTCCAGAGGTAAGGAGCAGCGAGATAGAAAGGTTTAAGACGAGAGAGTGCAGTGGGTGTGGATGGTGTAAAAAGACGGAGGCTCTGAGGGGAGCGGAGGAGACGACCAGGAACATGTAGGGAGACCAGTGAAGAAATGTAGTGAAGAGCAGAGGAGTGAAGGGCTTTGAATGTTAGCAGAAGGATTTTGTAAGCTATCCTTTGCTTAACAGGCAGCCATACAAGAGAGCTTAATTGAGGCTGAACAGGTTCCCTCTTAGGAGAGAGCAGGAGGATCCTGGCAGCAGAGTTTAAAATTGATTGCAGGGGAGAGGTGGGAGTCTGGGAGGCCGGTTAGTAGGAGATTGCAGTAATCTAAGCAGGAAAGGATAAGGACATGTATTAGTGTTTTATCTGTTACTTGTGAAAGAAAGGGGCTTATCTTGGCAATATTGCGGAGGAAAAAACGGCAGGTTTTGGCAGTGTTATTAATATGGTTAGAGAAGGAGAGTGACTGGTCAAAGATAACCCCAAGGCAGCATGCAAAATTTACAGGGTTGATGGTCATGCCATCAATAGTAATAGTGAAAGGAGGAGGAGGGCCAGGTTTGGGTGGGAAGACCATGAGCTCTGTTTTAGCTAGGTTAAGTTTGAGCTGGCGTCAGTTCATCCAGGAGGAGATAACCAGGAGGCAGTTACCAATCTGTGTTTGGACATCAGTGGTTAGTGCAGGGGCGTCTAAATATACAGGTATCTGGATGTCATCTGCATATAAGTGATATTTAAGATCAAAAGAAGAAATAAAGTCTCCTAAAGAGAGAGTGTACAGGGAATTGGCTACTTAATAGCCCCTATGTGTACTGGCAGCCTACAGGAGGCTCTATTTGGCATTATCCTTGGTTTTCCTGCAACCAAAACTTGCCTCCTAACCAGGAATTCAAAACTGAGCACCTAATTTGAGGCCATTGGGTGCAACATCCAAGGGGTTGGAGAGCAACATGTTGCTCACAAACCACTGGTTGGGGATCACTGCTCTAGGGCAGTGATCTCCAACCAGTGGCTTGTGAGCAACATGTTGCTTACCAACCCCTTGGATGTTGCTCTCAGTGCCCCCAAACCAGGTAGTTATTATTCAAATTCCTGACTTGGTGGCAAGTTTTGGTTGAATAAAAACAAGATTTACTACCACATAAAGCCTCCTGTAAGCTGATAGTTGTATAGAGGCTACCTAATAGCCAATGTTAGCCCTTATTTGGCACCTCTATGAACTTTTATGATGCTTGTGTTGCTCTCCAAGTCTTTTTGCATTTGCTCATGAGTAAGAACAGTTGGGGACCCCTGCACTAGGGAACAAATTATGCCCAGCAGAACCACGCAAGGTGAAAAGATCACAGGCAGTATTTCTTGGCACATATTCTTGTTAGGGGTGCATTTGGTGTTCTTCTGTAATAAAGGGTAAAGTAGTATACCATCCTAGTAATGGCAAAAAACTTCCACTCAAAGGTTATGGAACATGTGATACCTCTGGGGTGGTATATATGTTAAAGTGCCCATGTGGGTTGTTGTTCAAACGCAGAAGCTACGCTGTTTCTGGCATGGTTAAACTTCTGTGCTCCCTGCATTTTTTGGGCACAGGAAGTTTCCAGAGGGTTGTAGGGGTCTATGGGTAAAAGAATGCATAAAAGAACATAAATCTGACATTTCTTACTTTAAATCAGGTGCTCAGACTAATACATCAATGGCACGCCATTTCAACATGGTAAAACACAATCAGTCACAACTGAAGTGGCAAGTATTAGAAGTAGTTCAGAGACCACAAAAGGGAGGTGATGTAACCAGATTGTTAAACTAAGTGGATTAAAAACTAAAAAGCCTTAATCTAGAAGGCCTCAATGAATACTGGAGTGTAAGTAGTTTATAACCCTTTTACTGCCAGCCATTTTGGTCAAAGCGGAATGTGTGGGCCTTTTCTTGGGTGGACTTTTAATTTACCCAGGAAACCTATATATATTGTTTTTTTCAGGACAACCTAAGTTTTCAAAATATGGTAGAATTTTTTAAGATATAGGTTTCTAAATGTCTAAAAAAATGAAAAAAATATCACATTTTCCATAATATAAACACATATGCCAGAAACAAAAATAATTTTATGCATGAAAATACAACTGATTTGGAAAGTCGCATGTCTTCTGAACGCCAATACCAAATATATATAGTTTTATGGAAATTTCTCACTTGTATAGGTCAAAAACTCCCAGGAGTACACTACCAAATTTCTAAAACACTGCTCAAGGCCAAAACTTCCACTAACAGAAAGTTTATCCCAGAAAATTATACATTTTTGGAAAGAACAGATTCTGGGGAATCCAAAATAGGTAGATCTGTCTATTCCAAACTACCAAGTTGCAATGCTTTCCTAAAGTTATTGGTTTTTATCAAAATTTGTGAATTTTTTGAAAAATCGTTTCAAAGCTTCCAGTCCATAGTATCTTCTACAGGCCATAAGGTAACCACATAAAACACCCTAAATTTGAATGCCAGGGGTCCACTGAACAGTTTGAGACCCAATATGTATAGGTTTACCTAAGCATGTGGCATGTAGGGGCCCCATTTGATATATCATTTCTGTAATTACAGCTCCTGCAAAATCAATAAATTTACATCATTTTATGCGGGATAAAGTATGCTCACCCCAGAAATCCATATATTTTTGGGAAGTACACATTCCCCTGAATCTAAAATGTACTCCAAAGTACCAAGCCGCAAAGCTTTCCTAAATTTGGAGATATTGATGACATTTACAAAAAGCCCCTCAAAGCTTCCACTTTGCAGCATCTTATCTCCAACATAGCATTATGTACCAAGATAAAACACCATTGTTAAGGTTAAATAAGCTTATTCTGTTAAACTCCAAGACTAATATAAATTTGTACTGTGAGCCACTGTTATGAAATGTCTATTTTTCTGTCCCACACATTGCTTTCCTTGCTCAATGTTGAAAGTTACACCTTAATCTGGGAGCCAACACATTTACATCATTTTATGTGGGATAAAACTACAAAAAAGTATGCTCACCCCAGAAAGCCATATATTTTTGGAAAGTGCACATTTCCTCGAATCTAAAATGGGTACCCATGTCCTTCTACTCCAAAGTACCAAACCGCAAAGCTTTCCTACATTTGGCGATTTTGATGGCATCTTAGCTCCAAGATAAAACACCCTAAATTTGAATTCCAGGGGTCCACTGAACAGTGTGATACACAATATGTATAGTTGTACCTAACTCATGTAGGGCTCGTTGCCCAGGGGGCTGTCATTGCTCAGAACTCTCTGCAGAAGAGGCACATGCCGCTTCTGCAAAGAGAAACCTAGATCTGCCAAACAACATATGACATAGTAACATAGTAACATAGTAACATAGTAAGTTGGGTTGAAAAAAGACATACGTCCATCACGTTCACCCATAATGCCTATATATAACTTGCCTAACTACTAGTTGATCCAGAGGAAGACAAAAAACCCCATCTGAAACCTCTCTAATTTGCCGCAGAGGGGAAAAAATTCCTTCCTGACTCCAAGATGGCAATCGGACCAGTCCCTGGATCAACTTGTACTAAGATCTATCTCCCATAACCCTGTATTCCCTCACTTGCTAAGAATCCATCCAGCCCCTTCTTAAAGTTATATAATGTATCAGCCAACACGACTGATTCGGGGAGGGAATTCCACAACTTCACAGCTCTCACAGTAAAAAATCCTTTCCGTATATTTAAACGGAACCTCCCTTCTTCTAAACGGAGTGGGTGCCCTCATGTCCGTTGATAGGACCTACTGGTAAATAAAACATTAGAAAGGTTATTATATGATCCCCTTATTTATTTATACATAGTTATTATGTCACCTCTTAAGCTCCTCTTCTCCAGTGTAAACAAACCCAACTTGGCCAGTCTTTCTTCATAACTGAGACTTTCCATACCCTTTACCAACTTAGTGGCCCTTCTCTGGACCCTCTCTAACTCAACCATGTCCCGTTTGAGCACTGGAGACCAGAACTGGACAGCATATTCTAGATAGGGCCTTACCAGCGCTCTGTAAAGGGGAAGAATAACACCCTCCTCCCGTGAATCTATACCCCTTTTAGTACAGCTCAAAACCTTGTTTGCCCTTGCAGCTGCTGCCTGGCATTGCTTGCTACAGCCAAGTTTATTATCTACAAGGACTCCAAGTTCCTTCTCCATTATGGATTTGCCAAGTGCAGTCCCATTAAGGGTATAAGTGGCTTGCATATTTTTACATCCCAGGTGCATGACCTTATATTTATCCACATTAAATCTCATCTTCCATTTAGCCGCCCAGATTGCCAGTTGGTCAAGATCCTGCTGCAAGGATGCCACATCCTGGATAGAATTTACTGGTCTGCAGAGTTTTGTGTCATCTGCAAACACTGATACATTACTTATAATACCCTCCCCTAAGTCATTTATGAACAAGTTAAACAAAAGTAGACCCAGTACAGAACCCTGAGGGACCCCACTGAGAACCTTATTCCAAGTAGAGAATGTACCATTAACAACCACCCTCTGTACCCAATCCTGTAGCCAGTTTTGTATCCATGTGCAATAATAATAAGACCAATAGACCTTAGTTTAAAAAGCAGTTGTTTGTGGGGAACGGTATCAAATGCTTTGGCAAAATCCAAATAGATTATATCTACTGCATCCCCACTGTCCAGCTTCTTAATTACCTCATCATAAAAGCAATTAAATTGGTCTGACATGACCTGTCCTTCATAAAGCCATGCTGATTACTGCTCATAATGGCATTCTCCAGTACATAATTTTGTATGTGATCCCTTAACAAGCCTTCAAATAACTTGCCCACCACGGATGTCAAACTTACAGGCCTATAATTGCCAGGCTGAGATCTTACTCCCTTTTTAAATATAGGAATGACATTCGCCTTCTTCCAATCCCTAGGTACCATACCTAATGAAAGCAAGTCTGAGAATATCAGAAACAAGGGCCACTGTAATTCTGACCCTAGCTCTCTCAGTACCCGAGGGTGTATTCCATCTGGCCCAGGTGCCTTGTTTACATTTATCTTGTGTAACCCTTTAAGCACCATATCCTGTGTCAACCACTGTGTAGTTTGAGCTGAGGCAACAGTGAAGCTATTGGGTGGGACTTGGCACTCTGGCTCCTCTACTGTATACACAGAAGAAAATAACTGGTTAAGCACATCTGCCTTTTCTGTATCCGCTGTAACCATATTGTTACTATAACTTAATGGGGCTACATCCTCAACCTGCATCTTTTTACTATTAATATACTTAAAAAACTTTTTGGGGTTAGTCTTGGCCTCTGCCGCGATGCGCTCCTCATTTTCTATCTTTGCTTTCCGGATTGCTGTTTTACGCAGCTAACGTCCCCTCTGACTTATATTTCTTAAAAGCTTTCCTTTTTTTCCCTATTAACTTCTTTACCTCAGTGTTAAGCCACATAGGGTGATTCTTAACACTTTTGTTTCTTGCACCAAACATCAAATGAAATAACATTATGATCACTATTACCCAGGGGTTCAACCACTTGCTATATGTTCTGGGTCATTAGAGAACACTAGATCCAGTATAGCATGGTTCCTGGTTGGCTCCTCAACAACCTGTGACATAAAGTTGTAATGCAGCAAGTTTATAAACTTGTTCCCATTTACTGTCCTGGCAGTATTATGGCTCCAGTCAATATCAGGATAATTAAAATCCCCCATTATTATCACTTGCCCCAAACTAGCAGCCTTTTCTATTTGCAACAGGAGCTGAGCCTCCTCCTCCTCCTCACTTACATTTGGGGGTCTAAAGCATACCCCTACAATTAGTTTGGTAGATTCTTTACTATCTGTGAGAAGCTCAACCCATAAGGATTCAGCTCCCTCTGTTACCCCCATTACTTCCTCTTTAATATTTGCTTTTAATGCTTGCTTAACGAACAGACACACTCCTCCTCCTTTTCTATTGCCCCTGTCCCTCCAAAACAATGTATAACCCCCAATATTAACTGCCCAGTCATGAGACTCAATCAACCAAGTTTCAGATCACATCATATTTCCGCTCCAATGCCAGTCCCTCCAGACTCCTTGCATTGGTAAATGACATACGTGGTTGGCAGGTAACATATATTTCTGCAATCATGTATGCCATACATTGTTGGCAGGAAAAGTGCCAAAGGAAATACCCTTACAATTTGATATAAATTGTGCAATAATTATAATATTGTTCTCTAACTCTACATCCCTCTCGTTATATAGTATAGCTGCTCTAGTTTTTTTAAAAAAATCTGAGAACTGCTTTGAATACTACATAATGGTAAGACCTTTTCATATAATTTATGGCCAGCCTAGGTACTCTAAATATCCTATGGTATAAACCTATTGTGAAGCTATTTTTGCTAATTATCACGCTAATCTGTGCATATATTAACAACTAATTGGGGGAGGCGTTAGTCAGAGCACATTGCGATTTCTGAGCATTTGTGAAGTTTGCAATGGGATTTTTGCTGGATTAGGAGGAGGATCAGCAAGTCTGTGAACGTCCTAGAGTGATGCGTCCTCGAATTTTCAGGGAAAGGTCCACTCTAGAGGACTTAACGGAGGATGAAGTAGTCAGGCGTTACAGGCTAAATAGAGCTGCAATATACAGCCTGTTGAGGGTTGGAGGGTTCTACGGGGGGGGTGTCACAGCCCACTTTTTCATGGTGCCTTGGCCAGGTCCTGGATGCCATCCGCTCAGTGTCTGGGAATTACATCTCAATTACCAAAAAAATCAAAATGAGTGGAACACCGTGAAAAGGCAGTTTTATGGCGTGAGTGGCATCCCCAATCTGTTGGGTGCCATTGACTGCACCCATGTGGCATTAAACCCCCCCAAGACAGGGAGCATATTTTCCGGAACAGGAAGAGCTACCACTCCCTGAATATATAAGAGGTGTGTGATGCACGTATGAACATCATGAGCATCGTGTCTGGCTTTCCCTGGCTCCTCTCACGATGCTTACATCTTAAGGCAGTCTGGGCTTTATGATGCTTTTCAAACTGGACAAATGCGTCATGAGTGGCCTTTAGGCAAGTATTTGTGTAATGTCTAGCACAACTTGCCCACATTTGCTTTCTGTTTGCCACTGTCAAACCAGACCCTGCCTGCCATAAGCTTGCTTTGCAATTGCAAAAGTGCCCTCTTTTGCCAGTGGAAGAGTCAAAGCAGCTACTTGTAGTGTCACCTATCAGTCTCACACTGTCACATCTGTTGCAAAAGGGTCGTGTTTTGACAGAGGGAGACTGGAAGCAGCTTATTTGTTTGCAGCATCTTATTTTATTTTAGGAGATGCTGGCTACCCGTGCTCTAGGTGGCTGATCACCCCCATTCACAGACCGCGTACACAGGCTGAATGTGCTTTTAACGAAGCACATGTCAGGGTGCGGTCTGTGATTGAGAGAACATTCAGGGTGATTAAAAGCTGCTTCTGCTGCCTGGATAAGTCGGGATGCAGCTTGATGTACAGCCCCTCTAAAGTTGCCCAAATCATGGTAGTGTGTGCTGTACTGCACAATCTGGCTAACTGCCATGGATTACCTGGCAATGTGGCTGAGGACCTGGATGACCCCATACATCCCCAAGATCCTGTCCAAGGTGCCGATGACAGAGGGAATCTTTTCCTTACTTTTCCAGTAAGTACCTGCAATCTTTAATCCCATAAACAAGAAACACCAAAAAACTTCTCAAAAAAAAAAATGTTTTTATCTACAGTAAAATGAGTTGCCCGCTTACAAAAGAAATGCTCCTTTCTTTTATTTCTCACAGTAGTAGTGAGTGGCAACTAAGTCTGTTGTTGATTTGAGCATGTGATTCCCCCACCCCCAACACAATTAGCAAAAAGAGAAATGTTTATTTACAAAGCACACAGGACTAATGTGTATTAATACTATTGCTTAATACAACTTTTGCCACTTAAACAAAAAAAAACAAAGATGAAAAATTGATAACATGCACATTTATTTTTTTTTATGCAGCTGTCTACTGGGAGCTGCAGAAGTGCTTGCTGTATCAGCACTATCTCTAGTAGCAGAGCATGTTAGCATTACTCTACTTGTTTGTAGAGCACTTTTGTGCAAGTTTGTGTTCATTTCTTTTTGTGCATGTGTCATGCTCTCAATTTTGATTTTCCAACAACGCAACTTTTTGTTGCTGGACATTCAAATGCTCTTGATGTAGGTTTAACATAGCTGCCTCGTCCGAGGCTTGTCGTGCCTGGCTTTTGTGGCAACACACAAGTCCAGACGGACAGTGTGCATTTTTTTCATTAAGGACTTGTTGTGCCATATATCAGTGATCTGTGGAAGCGATCTTTTTCAGGTTCCACTCTTTGGGGGGGGGGGGGTGGCAGCTGAGATGTTGTGGGTTTGGCTGTGTGTGTGACTTGGTGTTGTTGGGGAGTTTTGGAGGGCTCAACCTCATAGATGCCGGTGACACCACGGACACTGTCTCGGTGAATGAATGGCAGCAGTTGTTCCTCGAATGTAGTGTAGTACACTTTTTTTTGAAGGGCCACCTCCAGTTCCAGACCTAAATAAAATATATGAATGCTTTTATTGTGTTCCTACAATAAGCAAGCCATAACAACGCACTCACTTTGGTTACTCATTGTTGCCCCAATCAATTCCCTTTCCTTTCAAGTGTAACAATACTAAGGCATGCTCTGACACAAACCCTACTTAAATGCTGCAAGTTGCTGCTAAGTGGCCTCACTAACTCCCACGGCTCTCCCTTATATTCTATATAATCCTCCTTCATAAAGGAGAGTACAGGGTATTAACTATTTTGGGAAATATTTTTTTAATTACCCCCCTATTTACTGTCCTAATTTGTTGTTCTACTCCACAGCTTTTAGGACATAAATTGCACACATAATAATAGGTGTACAATACATACATTACATTCAAGTAAAGAAAGCAGGAAAGAAGCCGAAAAGAAAGACAGTAAGCCAAAAGGAAAAGCAGATTGAGAAGAAAAGCAGATGAGCAAGTGTTAAATAGAAAGATGAATGTAAGATATTTACCTGTATCTGGAGTCTTCCGGCAGTTTTTTCTTCAGGACCCTTTTTATATCCTGATAGCGTTTTTTACAGTGTTGGACACTTCTCTACACTATTCACATGGTCAGCGATGTCCTTGCATGCCCTGTTTTTGACAGCTGTTGGTGTTTTGGCAGCATATTTACAGATGATTCGGTCATACACAGGCATCATTTTTACTATGAGAGCCTCATTCTCAAATTCTGAAAATCTTATATTTCGGAGCCTGCTCTCCTGCTTTTTTTTCTTGCTTCGTTTTGGTGATGAGGGGGGTGAAAGTTCCTCGCTTTCCTCTCCACTGGCTTCCTCTGGCTGATATTCTCTATCTGTGCCCTCAATATCAGACACATCTGGGCTGCTAATGAAGCTAGGCCCCTCTTCCTCAGTGTCATTGCTGGAGCCATATGACAGGGCAGAAGTCGGAGCACTTGCAGGTGTTGGTTTGGCAAGTGTCCCTTCCTCTGCAGTTTTGGTGGTGTGGGTTCTCACATAGAACCTGCTTGGTTCATGTAGGCTTTTCCTTTTTGGCCTCTGCTGGTGTGCCTGTGCCTCCTCTCAGATTCATCAGGCCCTATCCTACCTTGGTGTTCCCTGTGTGTTGCCACCTTTTTCCCACTGCCACTGCTGGCTTCCACACTGCTCTCCATCACTTGGCTCGCATTGCATTTCTTGGGCAATTGTGCACCTGCACCTTTAGCGCTCTCCATCTCCACACTCACAGGACAACTGCACAAAATGGTGTTAGTCATGCGGTATATGACGCGAATTTTGCACATTAATACCACGTGCGTAAATTACCGCGCGCTGTGCAAATTATCGTGCGTTGCGTAAAATACCACACGTAACGTAAAATGATGCACAATGCGTAAAATACCGTACGAAAACGCTCATCGCGAGTTAAATAATGCAAACAGTGCTTCTTAATTATGACGTGTGTCCTTTTAGTGAATAGAGGGTTACATCGCAAAAAATAAAAAGTGATACAATTTTTAACGCATGCTATAAATAGCACTCTTTTTATCGCCCTTTCGTGAATCAGCCTCATTGTTCACTGACGGATTAACCTCTGAAATCAAAATGTTGATGCACTGTGGCTAGGCATAGAAATACCGTTGTAGCAGTGGCCACAGCACCTCCTGGTCACTAATTACAGGGTGTGGTTAAGGGTTTAAAATGGTGTGTTAACACTTAAAAATGAGCACAGCTTGAAGCGCTAACACTTTGAGGGTTATGTAATTAAATGCACTAAGTTTGCCCAAAAGCAGTAATCCATAGCAACCAATAGCATTTTTGCTTTTAAACAGGTGACCTGTAAATTCTACCTGCTGATTGGTTGCTATGGGTTACTTTAATAAATAACCCCCATAAACTTTTGCAGTACTTGCTGCGTATGACTTTTTTTCAGATCATCTCTGGCTGGCACCTATTAATGCAGCCTGGTGTGAGGATACCTGAATTACCAGGGGCAGGGGCGATTCTGGACATATCCTGGATGCCACCCCCCCCCCCGCGCTTACCTTCTGAGCGCAGGAGCGGGTCCGGGGGCGGTGAGATCGCTAGTGCAGAGAGCGCAATTGCGCTCTCTGCACTAGAAGAGCCGAATTTCCGGTTTAAAAACCGGAAATTCGGCTCTTAAAGTTACCAGGAGCGGCTTTTTGCCGCCCCTGGAGCTTCTGCTGCCTGAGGCGAGTTTCTCAACTCGCCTAATGGCAGAAGCGCCCCTGGGCAAGGGCCAGTGTAGTGGGAGGTGGAGATGGGATTCGGGAGGCTAATCAGGAAGTTTGTGACAAGCAAGAGGCAGGGGATGGAAGGGTAGGTGGGCTAATCCGCAGCTTGTCCAAACCAACAGATTTGCTATTTTTATGCTGTGGAGGACAGCTTTGAACTGCCATGTATTGAGTAGGCCGACTCTCAGAGCACCCTGGGGGCAGTGCCTTTTATACAGGAGGGGAAGACAGGTTATAGGGGATTTAAGTTATTAAAAAGGTGGATAGGGTAATCTGTGGCAAGGATGCCGAACTATCTGCTACTTGCCTGGTGGTTCACATTGTGGTTGAACAAGACCCAGCGGTCATGGTACACAAAAGGTACCAATGACAAAGTTAGAGGGAAGAGGAAGTATGATTTGATTAGTGTTCCTCAAATGTGGCTGAATGAATCACATGACTGACCAGTAAATATAGGAGTCTATACCTTGTTTCGTAGGTACAGAGGCAATAGAAAAGGAGAAGGGTCGTGTGTTTGTGAAGAGAGATTCAAAAACCAATATAAAGGAGGAAGCGATGATGGTAAATAAGGGAGCTAAAGCCTTATGGGTTTTTCACAGATAGTAAAGTATCCAGCAAATTAATTGTATGGGTATGCTATAGACCTTGTAATGTAAGCGAAGAGGAAGAGGTTCAGCTCCTGCTAGTATGGGGCAATTATTAATAATGGGAAATTATAATTAGCCAGGTATTGACTGAAGCAATAGTACTGCCAGGACTGTAAATGGGAACAAGTTTATAAACTTGTTGCATGACAACCAGAAACCATGCTGTACTGGATCTAGTGATCTCTAACAACCCAAAACATATAGCAAACGTGCAAGTGGTTGAACCCCTGGTTAATAGTGACCGTAATGTAATATCATTTAATGTATGGTGCAAAAAAACAAATACACACAGAGGCAACAAAGACCCTTAATTTCAGAAAAGCTAATTTTAACTCCTTAAGCACTGTCCTTTAGAGCACAAATTAGGACATTAGGTTTTCTGCTAAAAACAGAACAGAAATGGTTGTCCTTTAAAATGATGTTAAAGCTTTACTGTTCTCAATTCATTCCTTTAAGAAGTAAATGTAGAAGCGTTTAAAATGACCCTATGTGGCTTAATTTATAATTAAAGAAGATTATAGGGGAAAAAAACAAAGCATTTAAACAATACATATTAGAGGGGACAGAAGCGCATTTAGTGATTATAAACACTATAATAAGTGTTGTAAAACAGCAATCCGAAAGGCAAAGCTAGAAAATGAGGAGCATTTTTTAAGTATATTAATAGTAAAACATAGTGGGTTGAAAGCGTGGCTCCATTAAATTATGGTAACAATATAATTATAACTGATACAGAAAAGACTAATGAGCTAAATCAGTTCTTTTCTTCAGTGTAAACAATAGGATCCAGAGTTCCAAGGCCCACCCAATCGCTGCACTGTTGGCTCAGCTCATTCTAGTCAATGGCTGGATATGGTACATAAAAGGTTACTCAAAGGAATCACATTTAAATTATGTTCTGGAGAATGGCATTATAAGCAGTAATCAGCATGGCTTTTTGAAGGACAGAATGTCAGACTAATTGAATTGCTTCTTATGATGAGGTTGGTAAGGAGCTGGACAGTGGGGGTGCAGTAGATGTGATCTATTTTGCCAAAGCATTTGATGCAGTGCCCCACAATCAACTGCCTTCTAAATTAAGGTCTGTTGGCTTTAGTGAAGTAGTTTGTACATGGATAGAAAACTGACTACAGGATGGGGTACAGAGGGTTGTTGTTTTTTATGGTATATTGGTATACTTAAAATAAGGTTCTTTGTGGAGTCCCTCAGGGTCCTGTGTTGGGTTCACTTTTATTTTACTTTACTTTTTTTATTAGTGACTTATTAGTGACTTGTGTTTGCAGATGACACAAAGCTCTGCAGCCAAATTATTTCCATCCAGGATGTGGCATCCTTGCAGCAGGGTCTTGACAACTGACAATCTATGCTAGAAAGCACTGCCAGGCAGTATCTGAAAGGGTGAATATGTAGGTCTCTATAAAAATATATTGCATAAACAAGCTCATATGTAAAACTCTGCTCCATCATAAAAATATACATTTTTTTGTAGTATGTGCTAATGGGTAGTCCTAAATAGAAAATTGCCATTTTAAGAATTAAGGGCCGCCTCCTCAAATCACAGTAAATTCACTGTGCACACAAACAAACCAAGGCACATATACATAGTAGGCCACATGAGCCAATTAATGGACAGAGTTCTGCCTTTTACTCCTATACTACTTACTGTTACAGATAGAGCTGCATTATTTCTGGTCATGTGATCTCTGAGGGAGCACACAGCCCATCACTAAATGGTAGATCAAGGGAAAGGATGTAAAGTGGCAATATTTACGGATATATATATATTCCAGTTTGGCAAGATAGGTCTCTTAACATAATATAAACTATCTGTTGGTTAAGTATTCATTCTGGGGGTATAGTTTTCTTTTAAATATATAAGGGGGTCATATAATAATCTCTCTAATGCTTTATTTAACAGTAGCAGACACAAGGGCACCCATTCCAATTAGAAGACAGGAGATTCCATCTGAATATTTATAAATGGTTTTTACAGTTGTGGAATTCTCTCCCTGAGAATATACATACTGGCTGATGCATTATATACAGGTCCTTCTCAAAAAAATTAGCATATTGTGTTAAAGTTCATTATTTTCTGTAATGTACTGATAAACATTAGACCTTCATATATTTTAGATTCATTACACACAACTGAAGTAGTTCAAGCCTTTTATTGTTTTAATATTGATGATTGTGGCATACAGCTCATGAAAACCCAAAATTCCTATCTCAAAAAATTAGCATATTTCATCCGACCAATAAAAGAAAAGTGTTTTTAAAACAAAAAAAGTAAACCTTCAAATAATTATGTTCAGTTATGCACTCAATACTTGGTCGGGAATCCTTTTGCAGAAATGACTGCTTCAATGCGGCGTGGCATGGAGGCAATCAGCCTGTGGCACTGCTGAGGTGTTATGGAGGCCCAGGATGCTTCAATAGCGGCCTTAAGCTCATCCAGAGTGTTGGGTCTTGTGTCTCTCAACTTTCTCTTCACAATATCCCACAGATTCTCTATGGGGTTCAGGTCAGGAGAGTTGGCAGGCCAATGGAGCACAGTAATACCATGGTCAGTAAACCATTTACCAGTGGTTTTGGCACTGTGAGCAGGTGCCAGGTCGCTGCATTGACCCTGCCCTTGATAAAACACAGTGGACCAACACCAGCAGCTGACATGGCACCCCAGACCATCACTGACTGTGGGTACTTGACACTGGACTTCAGGCATTTTGGCATTTCCCTCTCCCCAGTCTTCCTCCAGACTCTGGCACCTTGATTTCCGAATGACATGCAAAATTTGCTTTCATCCGAAAAAAGTACTTTGGACCACTGAGCAACAGTCCAGTGCTGCTTCTCTGTAGCCCAGGTCAGGCGCTTCTGCCGCTGTTTCTGGTTCAAAAGTGGTTTGACCTGGGGAATGCGGCACCTGTAGCCCATTTCCTGCACACGCCTGTACACGGTGGCTCTGGATGTTTCTACTCCAGACTCAGTCCACTGCTTCCGCAGGTCCCCCAAGGTCTGGAATCGGTCCTTCTCCACAATCTTCCTCAGGGTCCAGTCACCTCTTCTCGTTGTGCAGCGTTTTCTGCCACACTTTTTCCTTCCCACAGACTTCCCACTGAGGTGCCTTGATACATGCTAATTTTTTGAGATAGGAATTTTGGGTTTTCATGAGCTGTATGCCAAAATCATCAATATTAAAACACTAAAAGGCTTGAACTACTTCAGTTGTGTGTGATGAATCTAAAATATATGAAGGTCTAATGTTTATCAGTACATTACAGAAAATAATGAACTTTAACACAATATGCTAATTTTTTGAGAAGGACCTGTAGCTTCAAGAATGGGTTGGATGGCTTTTTAGCAAGTGAGGGAATACAGGGTTATGGGAGATAGCTCTTAGTATAAGTTGATCCAGGGACTGGTCTGATTGCCATCTTGGAGTAAGAAAGATTTTTTTTTCACCTCTGCAACTAATTAGAGAAGCTTCAGAAGGGGTTTATTGCCTTCCTCTGGATCAACAAGTTAGTTACATGTTATATATAGGCATATATTTTGTGCTTATTTTGGTTTTTAAATTCACAAGTATAGAGCAGAAAGAAGCAATAGAAGAAAAATAGTGTCACTGGTAAGAGTGTTACATAAGTTCAAGACTGAGATACACATGAAGGATCTAAAAAACAAGGTAAGGAAAAAGTTTGAGACAATGTTCCCTCTAATTTCTCTGTTTTTGTTGCCCTAGTGCAAATTTGCTCTTTGCACCAAACATTAAATAACATAACATTATGGTCAATAATACTCAGTAGAGATGGTTGAAATTTTTTGGCAGACATGGATTCACAGCGAATGTTCGTGTTTTGCCATTGGCAGATTTTTTCCGTCTGCGTCCATTTTTTTGACGCGCAACATTTTTTCCGTTTCACAAATCTTTTGAAGGATCTTTTGAACAGGACAATTTGCTCATCACTTGTACCCAGGGGTTCAACTACTTGCACATTTGTTATACATTCTAGGTCGTTAGCATTCACTAGGTCCAATATGACTTCTGGTTGGCTCCTCAACAATCTGTGATATATAAAAATGTCAGATTTTTTAGGGTTTCAATGTGAGTTTAAGAAGAAACATTTCTATATAATTCTGGAAATTAAGAGGGCTTTTAAAGGCAGACTTCAACATCCCCCATGGATTTGATTTCAAAGATAAGGGGCCTGATTCACTAAAGTGCGATAAAATGTGCGCGATTTTTAGTGTGCGCTATAAATTTTACCGCGTCTTAATTTTGGCGATTTTTCGCACGATTCACTATAAGCATACTTGCGCTTTTTTACGCGCGATATTGCATGCGTTATTTAACTCGCGAAGACTATTTCAATGCGGTATTTGCCAGTACATGCGCTAAATTACGCACGCGAATAGTCGCCGCATATGAATGGTAGCATAGAAATCGTGTATAAAAATTGTCGCCACATATAAATGGTGTATAGAAATATTAGCCACATATAAATGGTAGCATATAAATGGTATCATATAAATAGTAGATGCTTATAAATAGTAGCCACTAGTGATGAGCAAATGTGTTCTGGTTATCTTTAGTGAAAAATAAGCAAATCTTTCGAAAGATCCACGAAACGGCAAAAATGTTGTGCGGGCAAAAAAATTGTTGCCCGTGACTATTATTTTTTGACGCTTGTATAAATTTTTGGATGTGCGTTGAATTTTTGCGTGGCAAATTTTTTCATGCATTTTGCCATTGGCGAATTGTTTTGCGTAACGCATGAAAAAATCCGCCGCGAAAAAATTCAACGCACGTCCAAAAATTCGCTGCGATTCCATGCCTGCCGAAACATTTCATCACTTGTAGCCAAATATAAATAGTCGCGCAAATGAACGCACGCCATGTTAGCCATACACGCCAATACTTGCGGAAAATTACTGTATTAAAAATGAACATTTCGCTGCAAACTGGCGGCTGCGTCACTCTAGGGGAAACACAGACTTCAATAAATAACACTGCAAAGTCCATATTTTATTGCAAAAAACTCATTTACTGTACTTTTCTATAATTATTGCCTGCCTGTAGTAGGTGTTAATTTTGAGTAAAATTGAGTAAAAAGACACATACTTGAATAAATAACACTGTAAGTCCATATTTTATTGCAAAAAAATCATTTACTGTACTTTTCTATAATTTTTCGCCTGCCTGTAGTAGGAGTTAATTTTCGCATAGCCGAATGCGATATTTAGCGCGCAAAAGTTATAGTGAATCATGTGATCGTATTCTTTTCAGCGCGGAAATTAACGCATGCGGTAAAACTAGCGCGAGAAATACCGCATGCGAAAATGGCGATTTATCGCACGCGATAATACTATGGTGAATCGCGCGCAAATTATCGCGTCTTTTATACCGCAAAAAAAGCGTGCGATAATTTTTATCGCACTTTAGTGAATCAGGCCCATAAACTGTTATTACTTTATATGACAATAAAAGCTTATTCTGAACTTTTCCACTAATGGTAGTTTTTACTGATTCTTTAATGTATCCTTGCATTTTCACGTTTATTGATTGTACTAACCAGTTAGTTTATGCTGCTTTTGGATTCCTTCCTAGGAAAAGGTAAAATGAGCTCTATTATTATATTGGTTATATATCTGACCAATACACTGTAAGGACATATTGAACTGGTGCTATATACAAACCTTATTGTGGATGACTCCTAATATAATAAACGTCCTTTGCAGTGCCTATTCTGCACAGTATACTGAATGTACTTACCTATTATTTGGACTTAAGGATAGAATCATGTGTGCAGCGCCTCACTGGTTTTGTCAATTGTAAATTGTTATGGTATTACTTTTCTTCTTGTACTTTTTGCTTCTCTGCTCAGCTTATTTATGTTTTGTGTCATTGTTGCACTTAAGAAAATCCCTGTCCAATGGTTGTTGCCATTGGCATCAAAATTGTCTAAAGTTGTATGACTGTTATATTTATTCTCAATATAGCAAACATCATTACATAATTAGGAATATACAGGAAATATTCTCTATCGGTGTCTTGCAGCAAGTACTTGAATGGAATCTGCCTTTACTGGAATATGCCCCTTGTGCCATGGGTCTTAGAATAATGAAAGCTAAAAGTTGCAGCCAGAAAGCCATTGGTCTAAATGAGCCCTTATCTAGCAACAGTAAAAACTAAAAGCATTACTGACAACCCTAACTCAAAGAGTTTTAGAGTGCAGAGAGTACCAATATATTAGTAAATGTCCTATAATATGCAAGAGGGGTATAAGCCAGTTAGAAAAGGGTATCAATTAAATGTCAAAAAACACCAAAAGTAAAATTAAAAGCAATCTTCCTTTATGCTAACAGGGGTTAAGAGCAGACACAGTTAAAGGAACAGTAACACCAAAAAATGAAAGTGTATAAAAGTAACTAAAATATAATGTGCTGCTGCCCTTAACTGGTAAAAGTTGTGTGTTTACTTCAGAAAGTCTACTATAATTTATATAAATAAGCTGCTATGTAGCCATGGAGGCAGCCATTCAAAGGAGAAAAGGCACAGGAACATAGCAGATAACAGATAAAACACTATTGTATTCTACAAAGCTTGTCTGTTATCTGCTATGTAACCTGTGCCTTTTCTCCTTTTTTCCAGCTTGAATGGCTGCCCCCGTGGCTACACAGCAGCTTATTATATAAATTATAGTAATGTTACTGTAGCAAACACACCAGTTTTACCAGTGCAGGGCAACAGTGCATTATATTTTTATTACTTTAAAGTTCTTTCATTTTTTAGTGTTACTGTTCCTTTAATTGTACAGTGTACAGTATACAAGCATAGGAGTCAGCTGTCAGTTTGGCAAGAAAAATAACAGCTGCTGCACTTTAATAGATGAGTGTGGATTTCACAAAATGTAAAACTCAGGTATCTGGCAGTCAAATTACTGCGCTCACACTGGAAAGGGAATGTGCTTTTGACTGCATGAAAGCAAGTTATCAACAGCAATGGAGCAATCAGATGACATTCATGCAGCCACTTAGAGCTTTTACAGGTCTGTGATTATGAGTCCCCCATTCAACCTTTCTCCTTTATAACTGCAAACATTGAGATTCTTCATTGGCATAATCCACATGACAAAATCAAGTTGTATGTATGTTCTCTACAGTGTGCATAGAAAAATCATAAAAGAGCTATTATGGAATTCAAATTACTACACCAGCACAATGCTTAAAATTGTCATGGAACAGTTGTTATAGGGAAAGAGTGCCGAGCAGCATTTGTTTACATTAGTAAAATGCTTTGCAGTGAGGCATATTAAGCCACTGGAAAGTATTGCTGGGGCAGAAAAAGCGCCACCTTCTGGCTGGTAACTAGATAAACAGTGCATAATACACACACAACTGGAAAAGGGAAAATTGTATCATACTTACCGGGATTTTCCTTTCCTGGCCACTCCATGTCAACACTCTCCGGGATAGCCCCTCCCCTCTGCTCCTATGAGAAGGACCCTCCCCAAAGCTTTAAACGCCCAACCCCACCTCCACTTCAGCGTCTAGTAATAAGCTTCTAGAAACTACCAAGAAAGGGTGGGAATCTTGACATGGAGTGGCCAGGAAAGGAAAATCACGGTAAGTATGATACAATTTTCCCTTTTCCCTGGCCACTCCCTGTCAACACTCTCCAGGACATAGCAAGCGAATATCCCTAATTGGGAGGGTAAAAGTTCCACAAGGGAAGGAAGTCTGAATCTCAGAATATGAATCTAATCCAGATACATCCCAAACCAAGAGAAAACCCCACCGTGGGGTGTAGAAACAAATATTTGGTATAGACCTGTGAACTCTATCTGCCCAGGAATCTGGACTGAAATAAAAGAGGAATGAGCTGTGTGAATAGCCAGAGAAAGGACTAGAACTCTATAAAGGCAAAGCCCACACCAAGTAATGATACAGAGTGTGCAACCCACATCTGGGGAAAAAGGACTAATACTTTACCATTAAGGAAGAGGATAGCAACAGACCAGAAGGCCTTCCCACTTCCACTACTTACCAGCTCACCTGTAATAACGTGCTCTCCCAGCAATCACTACTGGAACAGCTAAAGTAGTAAACACCTGAGGAAGAGACTTAGCAGGGGAAGAAACATAGTCAACATTCTACATGTACCAGACCAGGACAAGCTATTGCAGGTAGCCCTCTTGTATTCCCCTGCAAAACATATGCATCTTGTAGATAATATTACTCTCCCCCCAATGCCTACACAGTACATAAGGGCTTGAGCATATCCTAGACCCCAAAAACCCTGAACAGTACCAGAAGTCATGTGGGGAAGCATCTAGCTAAGCATGATAGACCCAGGGAGAATGACTTGGCAAGTCCAACCAGCCACAAGCCTTGCAGGCTAAGATGGCACCCTACACAAAAGCCTACCAGGTGGCCAGTTTGGAACCTACCACACGTTATTAACGAATGGTTTGCATACACTAACCCCCAGAGACTACATGCCGCCACTGGAAGTGAACAGTACCTGCCTCTGTGAGACAGCAGCATAGAGCAAGTTTCAGACAAGGCTGAAACTGATCCTTATCCTATACCCCCGATATCCTGCTCATGCATAATATGGATGGAATTATGGGATCTGCATGCCATAGCATGCAGGGCCAACTGTATTACATGCCCACCAGACTAACATTTGCAGAAATACAGTCTTCTTACCTATGAGGATACACCCTGAAAAGGATAATAGATTTCATCATGTAGATTGGATCTATAACCTATGGCACATTTGCATATTCTAAAATAAGGGCACCAATCAGGAAGTGAAAATACTGATAGTAAAAGGATTAAATCTAGTTAAGGGGAAATAAAGTAATCCACCTATTAATTTAAAAGGAAACTGACCCCTACTAGCCGTATCACAGTGCTTAAGCCCATAGGCAACTTAGCCCATGGATCTGTCCCATAATCGTCTTGGCCTGCTGATGGTCCAAGCACCCTTCTAGGATTATAAATGTGACCGTTGTTAATAGATGGCCTCTGAGCCTAAACTCAGTCAGCTAACTTGCCCCCCATATGTACTTGACCAAGGATACTGGATAAGCCTATCCTACTGTCTAACAGCAAGGCCTGAAAATGATGAATCAGTCATGCCCATAGTTGCCTATACAGATAACTATATCTGTAGTCACATATGCAAAAGTTCTTTAAACCAATGCACCCACTGAATACTGGACTAAGAAATGGTGTCCAGAGCCAGAGAATATTAATCATCATTGACTATACAGAGCCCTATTGTTCAGGCTTCTAGTATAATGCCCTGCCATATGGATAACCATGGCAACCTACCAGGCATTGTGAGCCACGTTCCGCTGAGCCACTCCTTGTTCCTAGATGTATCTGCCAGATCAGAAGCCCTGGTAATTTAAAAAGTGATAATCATTTATATCACTTACCCCAGAAGCCCAACAGTAGTGGGAATCCGCCTACAGCCAGTCTTGAGAAAAACTGGCACAAATTAGGTCTGAAAAACCAAAAACATAATCTGGAAGACCACACATGGCTGACTACTGTGTCTACAGTAAGGCTATAGCACAGAGCTAAGGAACATTAACACATACACATAAATTAGACAGCCATTGCATGCCAGTGCATACCTGGTGTGATACCTGTCTGCCCCTTAAGTGTTGCCTTTAGCATTTACACAGTATAGCAGAGCATATGAGACCAAGATGGCTGCTGGTTACAGACCAGTGTATCCTACCTAAACACCATATGGCTGTTTGTATTGGTCTCTGTACAAAAAGAAGAGAAAATTATACTATGTTGCTGCCGCCTTCAGAATTTACCTATATACAACCACAATTCTGTTGGTTGTACCCTTAAGACAGTTGGCCACGCCTTAAATACAAATAAAGTTCTGCATAGAAAATGCATTAACATGCAAAATACATTATCCAGCTTGGCTGTTGCTTCTACAAAAGCTATAGTTGCTGGGTGAACAATACTCAAACAGCCCATTTCATTATAGGCTTTTAACAGATTTTAATATTTAAACAAACATGATACAGGGTCACTATCAGTGATAATGTTACCCATACTTACCTGGAAGCTGCATAAGCCAATATGACCCAAAACTGAATCATAATACAGTATGGACATTGTTAGTTATCTAAGCCTGCCAGGCAACCACTGATGTGTTTTAACATACATCAGTTTAAAAGGCATATTACCCAGCATGAGGACCGCTCAAGTGTTTGAACCTATACATTCAGAATTACATGGAATATTACCACTAATATGTTTTAACCTATACATACAGTAAATATGGTATATTTCTCATGAGATCCCACTGAAATGATTTCACATATACATTCAGCATAAATGGTATATTACTGAAATGATTTAACATATACATTCAGCATAGATGGTATATTACCCAAGGGCACCACTGAAATGATTTAACATATATATTCAGTATAGATGGTATATTGCCCATAGCAACCACTGAAAGGATTTAACATATACCTTCAGCATAGATGGTATATTGCCCATAGCTGATATATTACGCATGGGAACCACTGAAATGATTTAACATATACATTCAGCATAGATGCTATATTGCCCATAGCTGATATATTACCCAAGGGAACCACTGAAATGATTTAACATATATATTCAGTATAGATGGTATATTGCCCATAGCATCTGAGGAGCCAGCTAATGAACGCTTCCTTTTTAATATGCCCAGTTCTAGTAATTTAGCTACTGACGCATGGGTCACTTGGGAGGAAATTCAAAAGAGACTTGAACATGTAAAGGTAAACAAAGGTCCAGGACCGGATGGGATTCATCCCAGGGTATTAAATGAGCTGAGCGCTGTGATTGCCAAACCTCTTCACTTAATTTTTCAGGATTCGTTGAGGTCTGGCATGGTGCCGAGAGATTGGCGGATTGCTAATGTGGTGCCGTTATTTAAAAAGGGATCCCGTTCTCAGCCTGAAAACTATAGGCCTGTTAGTCTGACATCAGTAGTAGGAAAACTTTTGGAAGGGGTAATAAGGGATAGGGTACTTGAATACATTGCAGTTCACAATACTATTAGTTTGTGCCAGCATGGTTTTATGCGTAACAGATCTTGCCAGACTAATTTAGTTGCCTTTTATGAGGAGGTGAGTAGGAATCTTGATGCTGGAATGGCAGTTGATGTCATCTACTTGGACTTTGCTAAAGCGTTTGATACAGTACCTCACAGAAGGTTAATGATCAAATTAAGGAATATTGGCCTAGAACATAATATTTGTAATTGGATAGAGAACTGGCTGAAGGATAGATTAGAAAGAGTGGTGGTAAATGGAACATTTTCTAATTGGACCAGTGTGGTTAGTGGAGTACCATATACATTCAGCATAGATGGTATATTACGCAGGGAACCACTGAAATGATTTAACATATACAGGGCCCGATTCACCAAAGTGCGAAATAACGTGCGCTATTTTTAGCGTGTGCTAAAAATTTTACCGCTTCTTAATTTTGCGGACTTTTCACACGATTCACTATCAGTACACTTGCGCTATTTTACGCGCGGTATTTCATGCGATAGCCTTGTCGCGATAAATAGCGTGCGCTGTATTTTCCGCATGCACGCTATTTATCGAATGCGCTAATTGTCGCGACATTACGCACACGACAATCGACAGCATAAAAATGGCAACATTTTGCCCTGGGAGAGCACAGAGTGCTAGAGAGGTGCTGTATAAATGTTTATTTGCCAAAAAAAACCCAAAAACCAATAAAAATATAAGTAAGAAAAAAAAAGAAGTGCTAGAGATAATAAAATGGGGGGGGGGGGCATTTAAGAATATTTAGCCAAATACTTAGGGGTCCGTTTGCTAAAGTGGCTTAAATTAAGTTAGAGATTTTAGACACAGCATAAATGGCAAATATGTTATGGGCACTTTATTAAACGGGGACAAAGTAAGAAAAAAAAAGAAGTGCTAGAGATAATAAAATGGGGGGGGGGCATTTAAGAATATTTAGCCAAATACTTAGGGGTCCGTTTGCTAAAGTGGCTTAAATTAAGTTAGAGATTTTAGACACAGCATAAATGGCAAATATGTTATGGGCACTTTATTAAACGGGGACAAATATAATATTGCAATTATTCTGGCAACAAAACATTGGATTGGCAGTTATCACACTTGCCAGAAAATACGCTACGTACTAATTAACGCAAGTTTTACTATTCAGCAAAATGGGCTAAAGACTAAATTGTTGGCAGAATATTTGCAAACATTTAACCCATATAGCATATTGATGCTGTTACTGATAAATGTAAGAGTGTAGGGGAAACTACATGAAAGTATAGAATACCATATCAAGGAAGGATAAATAATGAGTCATTACTCAGTTCAAAAGTATAAAAGTATAAAATTTTACTTAAAATACAAAAGGGGGGGGGGAACTTAGGGCTTGCTGCCCTTGAGTTCCTGAAAGTCCCTCCTGAGTTCAGCAACTTCCCCCCGGAGCTGGCCAGCTCAGCCCTCATATTGTCCAGGTTGTTGGGCCTCTGGCCTCGGGGGCCGGTGAGCCACATGAGCCTGGGGTTGGGCCTGGGGATGAGGCGCCAGCTGAAGTTCTGTGAAATAGTATTGCAAGATGTTATTTTGTGTAATATATTATATATATATATATATATATATATATACATTCATATACCATCATAAATAACGGGGCCCCTCACAACAACATTTTTTGGGCCCCCCTCCTCCCACGCCCCCAATGGCCGCTCCCCCTGTGAACCCTCACATCAATACAAAGGACACACAGACATTGTTAGCCAGGGCCCCCTAAAACATTCGTGGCCCTTCCCCAAATGACTCACACTATGGGCCGCTCCCTGCTGCTTCCCCCCTGCTTTAAACTTATTTATGCATATGTATTTGAAAATAGATATATATATATATATACACACACAATAGGAAATGCTGGGAAGCTGCACACCATAAGGAACAATAATACCCGGGTGCCTGTGGCAAAACAAAATCTAGACAGGCATGGGGTGACAGCACACACAGGATTTTGACAAGGAGTCACAAAGATGTGAAATAATATTCAGAGGTTTATTGTGAGCAACGTTTCAGTTCCTCACTGGCATTATGGTTGAACGTGATGGACGTATGTCTTTTTTCAACCCAACTTACTATGTTACTATGTTACTTTCATCATCCCTGACATTTCTTACATTTGTACCTTTAGTTCAAATTACTTGCTAAATCTTTTACTGATCGTATACTGTAAAAGCATAATAAAGTACAATAATTACCTTCCGCAATTTCAGCGACCAGTTCTGGGCTCCTGCGCTTCAGGTCGGACCATAGCCGCTGGAGCTGGCGGGGGCCCACAATCAAGGGCAAACCCGGCGAGCAAACCTTCTCTTAGCTCAGCCAGGATTGCCCTCTTCCTCTCGTGGACCCCTAAGTCCCCCAGCGGTGGGTGGTCATATCCTTCACGCAGGAGCACGCTGATTATGTAGCGCCTCTCCCCTGGTAGCAAGTCTGAAACCCCAGGCATGTCTTGGTGGCTGCAGGCTCAATGACACAAAATGGCCCTAAGTCGCATATGTCACCAGATTACAAAATCGCCACAAAATGTCCGAAAGTCCCGAGATTACAAAATCGCGATAAAAAAAACTAATTTACTGTACTTTTCTATAATTTTTCGCCTGCCTGTAGTAGGTGTTAATTTTCGCATAGCCGAATGCGATATTTAGCGCGCCAAAGTTATAGTGAATCATGCGATCGTATTCTTTTCAGCGCGCAAATTAGCGCATGCGGTAAAACTAGCGCGAGAAATACCGCATACGAAAATGGTGACTTATCGCATGCGGTAATGCTGTAGTGAATCGCGCTAATCTTTTTTACCGCAAAAAAGCGTGCGATAATTTTTATCGCACTTTAGTGAATCAGGCCCACATTCTGCTAAAGAGCCAAGTGCTATGCTGCCCATTCCAGGCTGGCACATATCCCAATGTACACACTGGCTGAACCAGGTTACATATACATATTGCAGACACCAGTTCCCTAGCCTAAAAAGACTAGCCCAACTCTGTATGAGAAGCAGTATGAAGGGAAGTAACAGCAACTTAAGGCACCAGAACATAAGTGTAACACAGAGACCTTACCTCGTTCTCCAGGGGCTTCATCCTCACAGCCAGGAAGGAGAAAGGGAAGGGATGAAAGGGGGAGGGGGCCTACCTACCCCATTACCTACAGCTGAATACTGCCCTGCCAAGTAATTACCTAATTACCTGCAACTGGTGTCTGCTCCAACTAGCATTGCATTTGCACAGCTCACAGAATAGACAAACTTGTAAACTTACCAATTTGCTCCAAGTGTTGAGATTCTGGAAATCAAAGCTTGCAACCTGAGCATTACCTCTGTGTGCTGGCTTGAAAGGCACCCTTTTTTTTTTTTTTTTTTTTTTAAATTACCTCAACCTTGGAAAAGACTTGTGAGGAAGGCAGCTGACTCTGAAACCTGGAATCCTCCATTTAAGAAAAAAAAAGTGATGCCCCAGTATAGGGGAAATAAGGAAAGGAGGCCAGGCTAAGTCTGTGTTTCCTGATGCTTAGCTAACTGCCACCTTCCTCTCCCAAAAAAAATTGTCGCCCGCGGCTATTATTTTGTCGCGCGGCTATTGTTTCGTAGCGCGGCTCTTGTTTTGTCGCGCGGCTATTATTTCGTCGCCCGCAGCTATTATTTTGTTGCACGGCTATTGTTTCGTCGCGCGGCTCTTGTTTCGTCGCCCGTGGCTATTATTTTGTCGCGCGCTATTGTTTCGTCGCCCGCGGCTATTATTTTGTCGCCCGCGACTATTCTTTTTTGACGCCGGCGACAATTTTTGGACGTGCGGCGAATTTTTCCGCTGCGAAATTTTTCGTCCGTTTCGCGAAACAATCCGCCAATGGCGAAACGCGGAAATTCGCCGCGAATCCATGCCTGGCGAAACTTTTCGCCCATCACTACCTGCCACCCGACCTGCTAACCGCAGCTGGGAGAGCACATGGATCAAGGACAAACAAGTGATACCGGCCATAGCACCGTGCCCTATCTGATCCCAGAGCGCAGACATCAAGGACCCCAAAAAGAAAATTAAAAAAAATGAGGTAATGTGCTTGGGGGGATATAAGATCTCCATGACCAAAACCCCCCAGTCCCTAGGACGCTTTCAGGCAGCCCTAATGCTTCCCCAAGGCTAAAAAGAAAACATTTGCTTCCAATGGGGCAGAAGGACAAAAAGACGCCAGAGTGGAGGTGGGGTTGGGCTTGTAAAGCTTTGGGGAGGGTCCTTCTGATGGGAGCAGAGGGGAGGGGCTATCCCGGAGAGTGTTGACATGGAGTGGCCAGGGAAAGATAAACATGTCAGCATTCTTATAAACAGGAACATTTTAAGAGAAAGGAAATCAGCCTTAAACTTCAACATATATAAAAGGGATCAGCATACATTGTTCATTTATTGTTTTAGTGAAGAATTTTATAAAAACCTAAATCTTGAAATCCAAAGCACAATGTGTACGTGAATATCCAGGTTAATTCTAGTTCAAAAGGTAATTACGTTGGGTTGAAAACCCCAACATACTGTTCTTCGACTTTGGCTTATTCTTCCACTTCTTCTTCTTAGTGCCCCCCATTTTCTAAACGCTACTCCTCCTACAGTTTTAGGGGTACAACACCCAAACTTTCCACACTTCTTCACCCTATAGCGGAGCAGGTTGCTTGTACTTTTCTAAGGGATCTGGCCCCCCGTCTTTTTGTGGCGCCCCTCCGAACACCCTGATTTTTCCATTGACTTTGACAGGGAAGATTTTCAAACTGCTGCCTCTCTTACAGCTTTGAAGCTACACCCCCCAAACTTGAATAACATAATAATGGGGTCACCCCGAATGAAACAGCAACATTTGTTGGATGACCCCAAAGTGGGAGGGGCCAACAACAGCCATCAAATTTTACCCATTGACTTTAATGGGAAAATTGAAACTGCTGCCAATCTTACAGCTTTGAGGCTACACTCCCCAAACTTGAATCACATAGCCACGGGGTCAGCCTGAATGAAAATATGATGATTGTTGGATGCCCAAAAGTGGGCGGAGCTGTGAAAAGCCAATCAGATTTTACCTATTGATTTGGTGGGAATCCAACCTGCTGCCATTCTAACAGTAATAACACCAGGGTCCCCAAACTTTGCAGAGTTAGGCAACTGTGGTTCAAGGTTAAAAAAAAGTGGGCAGAGCCACTAACAGCCAATCAGAGTTTACCTATTGACTTTCAATGGGGAAATTCAACCTGCTGCCATTCTCACAGAATTAACCCCAGGGTCCCCAAATTTTTCACAGTTGGTCACTAGGGGACTGCAGTTTTAGTTTTGAAAAACTAGGTGGAGCACCAACAGCCAATCAGATTTCACCTATTGAATTTTATTGGTTTGATGCCAGAGTTCCCAAATTTTCACAGTCACTCATACTCAAGGTTAGAAAATGTGGACGGGGCCACCAAAAACCAATCACATTTCTTTCATTGTTTTCAGTGGGGAAATGTTAACTGCTGCCATTCTCACATGTTTAATGTTAGGGTCCCAAACTTTACACAGTTTGTCACTGGGTGACTATGTTCCAAATTTAGAAAAGTGAGCGGGGCCAACAACAGCCAATCAGATTTCACCTATAGACTTCATATGATTATATTGAAACTGCTGCCATTCTTTAAATATTTATAATAAGGTCTCCAAACTTTGTAGAGCTAGTCACCAGGTAACTGCGGTTAGAAAAAGTGGGTGGGGCCACAAACAGCCAATCAGATTTTAACTATTGATTTTCAATGGGGAAATTTAACTTGCTGCCATTCTCACAGTATTAACACCAGGGTCACTAGGGGACTGCATTTTTAGGTTTTAAAAAATGGGTGGAGCCACAAACAGTCAATCAGATTTTAACTATTGATTTTCAATGGGGAAATGCAACCTGCTGCCATTCTCACAGTATTAGCACCAGGGTCCTACAGGACTGCATTTTTAGGTTTTAAAAAATGGGTGGAGCCACCAACAGCCAATCAAAAAAAACTTTTTTTGGTTTAAATTTAAAAAGTTCCCAAAACTTTGCACAGTCTGTCACTGGCCGACTACATATTCAGGGTTAGAACAAGTGGGCGAAGCCACCAACAGCCAATCCATTTCCACCCATTAAATTTAATTGGTTTATATTTAAACTTATGCCATTATTTAAATATTAATTTAAAATAATAAAAATACTTTATAAAATAGTTAGTCACTGGGTATTTGCAGTTCAAAGTTAGAAAAAAGTGGGTGGAGCCACCAACAGCCAATAACATTTCACCTATTTACTTTCAATGGTGAAGTGTAAAATGCTGTCAGTGTCACAATTTTTATGCCTGGACCCCCAAAATTTGCAAAAGTTGGTCACTGGGGGACTGCAATTCAAAAATAGGAAAAGTGGGTTGGGCCACTAACAGCCCATCAGATTTCATCAATTGAATTTTATCGGTTTAAATTTAAAATGCTGCCATTCTCACACTATTCATGCCAGGGTGCCCAATGTTTGTCACTGAGTGACTTCGACTCAAGGTTAGAAAAAGGAGGCACACCCACCAACCACCAATCACAATTCACCTATTGACTTTTATTGGTTTAAATTTAAACTGCTTCTGTTCTTTAACTCTTAATCCTAGGGTCGTTAAACTTTGCAGAGTTAGTCACTGGGTAACTGCAGTTCCAGGTTAGAAAAAGGGGGTGGAGCCACCAACCACCAATCAAATTTAAGTTGCTGCCATTCAGACACTATTAAAAAACCAGGGACCCCAAACTTTGCACAGTGATTTTTACTATATAACTGTGGTCCAAGGTTAGAGAAAGTGGGCGGAGCCCATTCAGTGACTTTATGTTTTTCAACCCAACATGAAGATTGTTCTCAAACTTCCCTTTCTAGTTGCTGACTTACTGGTGCTCTGTGCAACTCCAAATACAATTGCCAAAAGTCAAAAAAGTTAAAAAAATGAAAGTAAAAAAAATATATAATAAATAAACTGGGCAGCATACCACACACTTTACGCAAAACATGTAAAGGCTAATTTACCAATGCAGTACATGGGACAAAGTGAAGTTTTCTGACATAAATCATCTTGTTTTTCCCAGAATTCTGTTTTTTTCACAGAATACCAGTGTCACTGGCAATGTGTTTTCCAATGTATTTATCAATTTACTGACGTTTGTATTTGGATAATAGTTATAAAGCAGAAATAATTTTGCACACTATAAAACATTAAGTCTGGACTGAACTTTCTTTTTTTTTGTATATGACAGTTATGGGACCAATTAGCCAGAACCATGTATACCTGTTTTAGTGTGGTACTGACCGTTCAGGAGGGAAAAGCAGGACTAAAAGATCATTGGATTCAACAGCTCTAAATGATTATTCTAAGCCTAAAGAAACTGAATAAGTGAACAGTGTACCCCCCTGTTGTAAAATATAAGGATAATATAAGTGACCAAAGAGTTCAATGACCAAATAAAAACAAGACGCCACAGGCCAAAGGCTTTTAAACAGGTCAGGGAATTCTGAGCACTGTATATAATTTAGTGGATATTCATGGCTCTTGTGTGTTATATAATATTTGCAAGTAAATAATTAAGTCACATTAAGGAATTGATCTTACAGTCAGAGGCCTATTTATGATTCTGTGTAAAAAACAGACAACATACGCCACACATCACCAGGCATCACTACCAACATTTGAATAATGCAAAGAGAGACAAAAGGAAATGCTGCGTGTAGCGTGGCAAAATTTTTTTGACCACGCCGGTTTTTGTGATCACTCCCATTTTACAAAATTCAGCAGGTTATATAAAATTTGAACACATTTCTGAGGGTTTTGGTGTCTTGTTTTTTAAGTTATTACAGTTTTGCTAACGAAAGTGAAATTGCCCTTTAAGCTGCAAGTCTCAGTTCCCCCAAGAGACCTGTTTATATTATTAGTTACAATTGTATCTAAGTGCAGGTGTTGAGTATTCTGAGCACTCTGCCAAAAGCCTACTTATCTAATTAAAGGAGAAGGAAAGTCATTTTGGAATTTTACTGCCAATAGATTTGCCACATTAGTTTCACCTAGACCGCTATATTTATTCAGCAGAAAGCTTTACTATACCTGAGTAAAGAGCCCTAGAAGTTGCCTCTTATAGCACCTGCCATTTTAGCTTGGTCTTGGTAGCTTCCTGCTGCGGTTATAGCCGTTGGAAGGGAGGGGGAGTGAGTTCTTATGCATTCTTATGAGAGGAGGGTGCAGAAGAAGGGAGAGGAAGAGGGAGAGAACTGAGCAGTCTGATACCGAAGGACATCACCAAAAAAGGAGACAAGAAATCCTGTGTTTCTTTTGGTAGGTATTTACCTAGATCTTTCTGATAAAGCTTACTTAGTTTTTGCCTTTCCTTCTCCTTTAAGTTTGAGAAATGTTGTATCTTTTTTAGTGCAGACGATCAAAGGTAAATGAGGGACTTTTCAATAAGAATCTGTGGGCTGAGCTGTTAAAATCAGAACTGTCCTATGAAAATTGGGACAGTTGGGTGCTATGGAGTACTTATGAGCTGGGTAATGTTTTTCAGCAATCACAAACCTTTGTGTAAAATCCAGTGCAAAGCAGCCATTTGAAAATGATATGGGAAAATATGATATTCATCCATACTTGCCATCCAAACGTACCATTTGAATTTTTCCCATTGACTTTAATGGAATTGTTATAGAATAACAGCATCAAATCTGGCATTTTGGCGTATGGTTGCCACCTGCCTGTTTTGACAAAGACAGCTGTCAGGTAGGGCTGCTTGGGTCCGCCATATCATAGCCCCTCCCCTGTGATGTCACCAACCTCCACACTCCCATGAGGTGTAAGGAGGTGTATTTACACATATACACAGCTTTTTGCACTGTTTTTCTGGTGTTAATTGGTTTTACACAATATGGTATCTATGTAATGCTTTATGCAGATTGTAAGCTCTTTTGGGCAGGGCTTTCTTTACCTCTTGTATCGGTTATTGGTTGCTTTATATGTTACTCTGTATGAAACCCACTTATTGTACAGCGTTGTGGAATATGTTGGCGCTTTATAAATGAATGTTTATAATAATATGCTAGCATTGTTCATGGTTATGGTTTTAAGCAAACAAGAGAAATATTAGGCTCATTTATGATTGAGTGAATGCAAGGGCTGCCTATTCTGCCTTGAGCAGGATAAATACAGCTCTCTAGATGTACCTTGTGCCCAAAATCACTCCGAAAAGGCACAAGTAAGGGGAGTTAATGTGAAAGCCCATGTACCGCATGCCAGAGATGTAAAAGATTTGCATCTGACAGAAGCAGCAGCTATAAAGGCACATTGGAGAAAAACACATAGCACTTTGGCCTTACATAATCTACTGCACAAATATTGAACTTTTATTTCACACACTTGTACAGGTATGGAATCTCTTATATGGAAACCCATTATCCAGAAAAATCAGAATTATGGGAGCCCAACTTTGTAATAATAGAAAAGTATCTTGTTCTTGACAGTAACTAAGCAGCATAAATTCATATTGTGGCAAATCAATTCTATTTGAATTATTTATTAAAGGTAGATTTAAGTGTTAGTGACCCAGATTAGAGAAAAAACCTTGTGTGGAAAACCCCCATAGTCCCAAGTATTACAGATAATAGATCCCATAATTCCAGTTCCAGGGTGGCTGCATTTACAAGCAACATATTTTTTAAAGGTAGTATAATAATAGTTATTATATTGTTGGTGGATAAAAAACAATTTCGTTACAAAGAGGAATCCCTAATGTCCACACAGTACAATGCATATGTCCAAAATGCTTTTGTAAAGGATTAAAAGGGAAATGCCTAATGGTTAGTGATGAGCAAATTTTTTCGCCAGGCATGGATTCACAGTGAATTTCCATTGGAGAATTGTTTCGTGAAACTTCTGTGCAGAAAAAATGGGTGCGGTCACATAAAAAAGGCATGGTCGCGTCAAAATTGGGCGCGGTCACGTAAAAAAGGCACAGTTGCGTCAAAATTGGGTGCGATCGCGTTAAAAAATAAGCGCGGGCAACAAAAAAATAGACACGTGCAACAAAAAAAGACACAGGCGACAAAAAAGTGCGCAACAAATGCGTTTCGCGAATTTTTGGGCGAAACATGACAGATTTGCTCATCACTACTAGTGGTGTGAAAGGAAGATGATAAGTCATTCAGGCAAGGCAATAAGGAACTAGACAAGAGGTAAGGCTGAAAGACAGGAACAGGGCTGGATGGAACAGGCAGAGAAGCAGGACAGACTGGAGCAGGGTAAAGCAGGCAGACAAGCTTGTAAGTGGAAGACTCATTCAATTAACCACATTTCAGTTCTTTATTAACAAACACTTCAACAAACCATGGAGGGATTTATGCTGAGGTTGACCTAAATGTCATTTGCTTATCTGGCCTTGTTTCCACACCCTTAAGCTTTGCCTAAAGAAAACTTCTCTCCCAATTTCTCGGACTGCAGAATGGGTTGCCAGGTCTAATTTTCCAAACCAGCCAAAGTCAGTCCCCAAACCAGCCCAAAATTAGCCAAATGCTGCTTCAAAAGTAGCCCAAAAATAGCACAATATCCACAGAGGAAAAGAAAATTGAAGGCATATGTCACAGCAGAAATGGATTTAGAATATTGCATTAACCCCAGACATGATACATATGGGTATGTTTAAAGGAGAAGGAAATGTAAAAATCACCTGGGCCAAATGTTAGTTTTAATTTTTCCCTTTTGGCACTAGCCAAAATATATATATAGATTATTATCTCTCTCTGTAGTTTTGTACATTTTATGACCCCCCCATAAAACTCTTCCGTAAATAAACTCTGTAAGTCACTTTATCTCAGGCTTCATCTTCACTCTTGCTATACTCTCCCACCTCTGACACAGCTGGGTGATTAGCCTGTTGCTTGATCAATTAGAATCAGTTGTGATTAGTGATGAGCGAATCTGTTCCGTTTTCTTTGATCTTTGATCTTTGAAAAGATCCGCGAAACGGCGAAAATGTCGTGCGACAAAAAAAATTGTCGCCCGCGGCTATTATTTTGTCGCGCGGCTATTGTTTCGTCTCTCGCGGCTATTGTTTTGTCGCGCGGCTATTATTTCGTCGCCCGCAGCTATTATTTTGTCGCACGGCTATTGTTTTGTCGCGCGGCTCTTGTTTCGTCGCCCGCGGCTATTGTTTTGTTGCGCGGCTATTATTTCGTCGCCCGCAGCTATTATTTTGTCGCACGGCTATTATTTTTGGACGTGCGGCGAATTTTTCCGCGGCGAATCCATGCCTGGCGAAACTTTTCGCCCATCACTAGTTGTGATTCCCCAGACCTGTGTGAAGTGCTGCCCAACTCTGTCTCTCCCTATTTATTAAAACTTTCTTAGGGGAGAGAATTTGCTGGGGGTTGAGCATTTGCAAGGGTGATGCGTTCCAAAGTGATTAGTTTACAAGTGATCTGAACGAGTTTAACAAGGAGTTCAGCAAAGGAGAACTACAAGGAGAGCCACTACAGACTGCTTATTGAAATTAAAGAACTGTCTAAAATGCAGAGCAATTCATGGATGCACTGAGGAACCATCCAACTGCTACTGCCATTTTCTAAAAGCTAACAAGACTACAACCCACCTGCTAATGGCAAAACTCACCTAATTTCTACTGATTATATGCATGGTGCTCCCTAAGGTAGTCTCTTCCTTTCATCCCCCTGTTGTCTGTCCACAATCCATCCACATAACCTCCTCCCTGCTCCCGTCTACATACTCCAGCTCTTTCACGCTTTATAACTACTTGCTACATCTTCATCCCACAGTGCGCGGAGGTGCACTCATTTTAAATCCTCTGCTCACATCTTCTCATTCTTTTTCCTACTATTGCTGGCTGCAGAGGATGTCTCTCCAAACACTGGGCCCTGCCCCATACCTACTTATTTTCGTCCTCTTCTGCTCTGATGCTTAAAGCCTTTCGTTCCTCTGCTGTTTCTAACCTTATTCAGGTTCCCACTCTTCCTGCTTTCCATTTTCTTGTGCCCTCCTTAATATCCATTCCTTAACTAACAAAGCTACGTTCATCCATCATCTGTTGTGCTCTAAATCATTTCACTTCCTCACACTAACAGAAACCTGGCTTTTGCCACAGAAGCAGCACTCTCTCATGGCGGTTTGTCTTTCTCCCAGACCCCCCGGAGCACTGGACATGGTAGGGGAGTTGGTATTCTCCTCTCCTCCTGTTGTCGGTTCGCATCTATTCTTATTCCTCAAGCTTTTTTGTTTAAATCATTTGAGGTGCATGCCCTTCAAATCTTCCATCCTCTCTCTGTATGGGTGGCTGTCATTTACAGGCCCCCAGCAGCCTCCACCCCTGCTACCTTCCTTTCTGAATTTGAAACCTGGCTCTCTTTTTACCTCTGTATTGGGGATTTTAACTCCCACATTGATGATTCCTTGCAACCTTGGCCCTCACGTTTTCTCCATCTAACCTCCTCCTTTGAACTCCAGAAGTGGACAAACGCTCCGACTCATAAGGATGGGCACTTTCTGGATTTAGTCTTTACTAAAAATCTGTCCCTTTCTGATTTTAAGTGTCCTCTTCCCCTTCTCTGACCATCACCTGGTTAAATTTTCTGTCTCTCACTCTCCTTCCCAACCTGCTCCTTCCTCCACTGTATTAATTCGAAATACACGTGACGTAGACCTCCCGGCCTTAGCTCACTCTTTCAGGTCCAGTCTCTCCTCCTTTAACGAGATGTCTGACCCTGATACCCTGGTTATCGAGTACAACAGCATACTAGCCCCCACCATTGACTCATTTGCACCCCTTCAGCCTAAGCATACTGGGGCTCAAAACCCACCTGGCTGAATGTGCACACCAAAGTCTTATGCTCCTGTGCGAGGTCTGCGGATCGTATGTGGAGGAAATCCTGTACGCAAGCGGACTTTATCCATTATAAATTCCTATTGGCCTGCCTCAACTCTGCCTTGTTGAAGTCTAAACAGGAATACCCTTATCAACAATAATAAATTTGTTCATAAATGACTTAGGGGAGGGTATTATGAGTAATGTATCAGTGTTTGCAGATGACACAAAACTCTGCAGACCAGTCAATTCTATCCAGGATGTGACATCTCTGCAGCAGGATCTTGACCAACTGGCAATCTGGGCAGCTAAGTGGCAGATGAGATTTAATGTGGATAAATGTAAGGTCATGCACCTGGGATGTAAAAATATGCAAGCCCCGTATACCCTAAATGGGACTGCACTAGGCAAATCCATAATGGAGAAGGACCTTGGAGTCCTTGTAGATAATAAACTTGGCTGTAGCAAGCAATGCCAGGCAGCAGCTGCAAGGGCAAACAAGGTTTTGAGCTGTATTAAAAGGGGTATAGATTCACGGGAGGAGGGGGTTATTCTTCCCCTTTACAGAGCACTGGTAAGGCCCCATCTAGAATATGCTGTTCAATTCTGGTCTCCAGGGCTCAAACGGGACATGATTGTGTTAGAGAGGGTCCAGAGAAGGGCAACTAAGTTAGTAAAGGGTATGGAAAGTCTCAGTTATAAAGAAAGACTGGCCAAGTTGGGTCTGGAGAAGAGGCGCTTAAGAGGTGACATGATAACTATGTATAAGTATATAAAGGGATCATATAATAACCTTTCTAATGTTTTATTTACCAGTAGGTCCTTCCAACAGACACGAGGGCACCCACTTCGTTTAGAAGAAGGGAGGTTCCATTTAAACATTCGGAAAGGATTTTTTACAGTGAGAGCTGTGAAGTTCTGGAATTCCCTCCCCGAATCAGTCGTACTGGCTGATACATTATATAACTTTAAGAAGGGGCTGGATGGATTCTTAGCAAGTAAGGGAATACAGGGTTATGGGAGATAGCTCTTAGTACTAGTTGATCCAGGGACTGGTCCGATTGCCATCTTGGAGTCAGGAAGGAATTTTTTCCCCTCTGCGGCAAATTATAGAGGCTTCAGATGGGGTTTTTTGCCTTCCTCTGGATCAACTAGTAGTTAGGCAGGTTATATATAGGCATTATGGTTGAACTTGATGGACGTATGTCTTTTTTTAACCCAACTGTCTTTTTTTAACCCAACTTACTATGTTACTATGTAAATCCAACCCACAACGCCTGTTTTCTATATTCAATATCCTTCTGCATCCTGTCAACTACGGCGATAAGACGAAGGAAGGAGCTGCATCCACTATGCGATGATCGATTGATCAAGCATCTTTCTGTATAGGAAGGAGTCAGGCTAGGCTCGACCAATCAATCGTCGCATAGTGGATGCAGCTCCTTCCTTCATCTTATTGCCGTAGTTCAATTGACAGGATGCAGAAGCCAAGTTTTAGCAGGTATTTTCTATTAAAGCATTTAAAATACTAAGTGGTTTGCAGGATAGGGCAGTTATTGGTGCAGGGTAGAATAGCTTTTTTACTTAAAAAAATTTAGTGTTACATTTCCTTTAAAACTAAAGACTACCTTTTGTAGCACTCACCAAGCACCTGATCTGGGAACTAGCACTTATATTGTAATGACACCCACTGATACCTACAGCACTTATATTTGCCTATTTGTGTCTGTAAGTTACCCTCCCATCTAGATTGTAAGCTCTACAGGGCAGGGACCATCCGCTTGTGTCTTTGACTTCTAACTTATTGCAACTGTATCTTGTATTTATTTATTTGTATTTATTGTTATACTGTGTATTTATCTATTATTATCTTAATAACCCCCTGTTTGTATTAATGTATTCTACTGTACAGTGTTGTGTACATAAGTAGCGCTTTATAAATAAAGATATACATACACAGATACCCCCTAAGTGACTTTTATCGCTTACCTATTACCACAGGCGGGTGCTCCTGTTAGGAGAAAATTGTACCAGCCTGGGGTAGCTGCAGCGATTGTTTCCTCTTCCTTCTTTCTTCTGTATTCTGAACTCCGTGGCCGGCACATGCGCAGTAGAGTGAAAAAGCCAACTTTTTTGTTAAAGTTCGGCTTTTCACTTTACTGCGCATTAGCAAGTGGCACAAAGACAGAAGAAGGAAGAAGAGACACTCGCTCGCAGGCTGGTGCTGTTTTCTTCTCACAGGAGCAACAGCCCAGGGTAAAAGGTAAGCGATTAAAGTCACTGGGGGGGTGCCTAACATTTTGGTACCCCCAGTGACATAGCCATTCTTTCTTCTTTAACTACAACTCTCAGAAACCCTAAGAGTTATAGCTTAATGATCAACTGCAGAAAGTAACACAGGGCAGCTTCCCACATCGATGTACAAAATAGTAGTACAATTTCATAGCAGATAAGATGGAAGCAGGTTGTAATGCAGATAGGTTGGGACTGAGAGGTTAAAAATAGCAGCAAAGCAAAGTAAAAAAGGGAGCTTATTTTTACACCAGTCTCATTGCATGCCGGTATAATGTTTTACATTAACCTTGACCGTAGGCTAATTGTTAAATACAAACTATATTACCCTACATGCACTGGGAGACTCATGCCAGGTAAAAAAATTACAATTGCAGCAGGCAGAGGCAGTGGTAGACTGTTGACCCAGGCTTACTCATCTGCTGCAGGCACATGTGAGCGTCAGGAGGTGACATCACCTGCCAGCTCAATGCTGGCTGACACCCCCGTCCCAGTTATTGTTTGATCCTAGGCTGACTTGGGCCTAAACACCCAGGATATTTTTAAGGAGCAGACAGGGATGGCAGGTACATTCCTGTTGGATAAGGAGGAGGAGGAGGAAATTGTAGGAGGTGTTTTGAAGGGTCCCCCTAATTGCAAGGCAGCAGGCTGCTGGTGTTGAGGTACAGGCCAGCATGCTGAATGACAGTGCCACATATGATATACGGTCTGATCCAGTGGAGGATTTTGATTATGACAGCGACAGACTCTGGGTGCCAGCTCAGGAGGATTACAACAGCAATTCAGAGGGGGAATTACACTATCAGTGTGGCACGGATACAGCGGCAGCCTCATCTGCCATTCCACCGGCTGATCTGTGACCTGCCAATGTGCTCGAATTCTACACTGCACATGGTGGATCCCCTTGTTAAGTGGAACTAAGTTGTCAGAAACTACATGCTGGAGCACAGTGCCAGGAGTTCTCAGGGTGTACAGCTGGGGTACTTTAGTGTAGAGCAATGGTAGCAGATGAGGTAGCTCTGCTGTGTACTTGTCCCATTTAAGCAAGTCGCACACTATCTTAGCAGGGACAAGGCATGAGTTATATCATACCCCTGGTTTTGCTCCTCAAGCGCACATTAGATGGCCTGCTAGAGGAAGGGGATGTTCCTGAGAAAAAGAAGAGGGTGTGCAGGCCCCGTAGGCAGGCAGAAGAAGCTGGGAGGCAAGATGAAGAGGAGATGCTGTCAGATGACAAGGATGAAGGAGAGGAGGACTGGGTGCCTGCAGAGCAGGAGGAGCAGAGCCAGGGCACACACCACCCACACATCCCAGCTTTTGTCTGTGGCCGGAAGTGCACTGGGCAGGAAGAGGAGAGAGATAACCTCATGAATCTAGAAGGCAGTTAGGAAGAAGTTGGTCAAGGGCAACTCTACTACATGGCTGCAGAGATGCCTCAGAAGTGATCCCTGGATCTGTTCCTTCAAAGAAGAGGAACATTACTGGGTGGCCACCATGTTTGACCCACAGTACAGGGACAAGCTGAGGGAGTTCCTTGTACCCAGTCAGAGAGACTGGAGGGTGGTTCAGTTGAAGAGGGCTTTGTGCTCCAATCTGGTGGAGGACCCGCCCTCCCAGCCTGCCACTTCTCAGGCCTCCACTACTTCACACATCCAGCTGAGACAGGGTGCAGGCAACAGCAGCATTGCAGGTAGAGGTGGTGATTTCATGGATGTGTAGAGAAGTTAATTTGAACTTTGACAGGCAGAAGCAGGCCAAGGCAGCAAAAGCTGAAGTCTACACCAACAGTGGCTAGAGAATATGGAGGTTGACTACATGAGATCTGTGGGTGTGCAGGACACCATGGACACTGATGATTACCCCTTGTATTTTTGGGTTTTCGAGGCTCTCCATTATGCTCGAAGGTGTTGGCTGGCCCTCTGTCAGACCGTGTCTTCGGTGCTGAAGCTGGGGTTGTCATTGAGAAGCAGACATACCTATCCACTGGCAGCGTGGATATGCTTTCATTCATCTAGATAAAAGAGGCATGTAGAAGCGAGAATATTCAAGTGACAATTGCAGATATTAGAGATTAGCCTCCTCTCTTCCTCACATATGTACACACCTCTCTAATGCTGCCTTATCCTGCTCTATACTCTCCTTCTCTCTACTTTTACCTATTCCACATTGTGTTTGTGAAGATTCTCATTCATAGTAAAAAAATGAAGCAAGAAGGAGTGGAACCTTATTATCACGGGGGGGGGGGGGTAAGTTAGTTGATGAGAATGGGGAAAAAGCAGAAATTTTGAACTCTTATTTTTCATATGTCTATACATGCTTCCCTTTTAATATGCCCAGTTCTAGTAATTTAGGAGGAAATTCAAAAGAGACTTGAACATGTAAAGATAAACAAAGGTCCAGGACCGGATGGGATTTATCCCAGGGTATTAAATGAGCTGAGCACTGATTGCCAAGCCTCTTCACATAATTTTTCAAGATTCGTTGAGGTCTGGCATGGTGCCGAGAGACTGGCGAATTGCTAATGTGGTGCCATTATTTAAAAAGGAATCCCCTTCTCAACCTGAAAACTATAGGCCTGTTAGTCTGACATTAGTAGTAGGAAAGTGTCAGGACTGGCCTCTGGCTAGAGACCAGCAGGTAGGGGCCTATGTGCAAAGTAACCTCCAGAACACCCTTTAAGGGCTGGACAGCCGAGTGAGGTAAAGCAAGGATGTTTAAAAAAGCTGAACAGAACAAACGAATAAATATAAAGGCCTGTGATGATAGGCAAAATAGACAGAGTCCGGTAACAGGCAAGTAGTCGGGGCTGGCAGAGTACTGGCAAGGTCCAGGGAGATCCACAAAAGACAGGGTACCAGGTGGGGACAGGAGAATGGATGCAGGAATCAGGCATGGACGGCAGGAGGGCAAGATCAGGCTCAGTAGCAATCGAGCAACTGGGTGTTGCCCGGAGAGGGTTTATATAGGCTGCTGATTACTAAAGCAGCCACACATGTTATAAATAGAGATATAGCGAACCTCACAAAAAAGTTTGCGAACCCGTTCGCGAACTTCCGCCAAAAAGTGCAAACTTTTGCAAACTTTGCGAACCCCATAGACTTCAATGAGAAGGCGAACTTTAAAAACTAGAAAAGCCATTTCTGGCCAGAAAACTGATTTTAAAGTTGTTTAAAGGGTGCCACGACCTGGACAGTGGCATGCAGGAGGGGGATCAAGGGCAAAAATTTCTCTGAAAAATAAGTTGTTGACACAGCGTTGCGTTTTGTGCTGTAGGGCAGAAATCACACTACATTTCTAAACTTGTGTAATAAACTGCTTTAAAATGTCTGGCGTCTACATGCCAATCAAGTCGTGTAAAGGTTACAGCCGGTTCACACACAAAGACAAAACGCCACAGTAGTGGATACGGAATATATTATTGCTGGTGGAAAAACATCGCTCAGGTGATTTTATTGCAATGCAATGTCACTACTATGTGTAACGTGTTTGGTGCACTACTATGAATAACAGCAAACAGCACTGGACACATTAAAGAACAGTAAGTTAAATTAAAAAAAAAAAAAATTAATAATAAAAAAAGTGATCTCTGGTTGGTGCTGGGGGTGAACTACTAGGAGCAGCACACCAGTCCCCAACACAGCTAGACTAATAGCACTCGGCTCTATAAATTACAGTAGCAAAGTAAAAAAACACAAATAAAAAAAAATTTGGTGAATACACGTGTGGTTGGTGCTGCTGCACTACTATGAGCAGCACACCTGTCTCCAACACACACAGACGGAGCTGCAGTACACAATGAAAAGAAGAGTAACAGTAATCAGAAAATAAAAGCAGTCCTTACAAGGACTATTGGGTTACAGCAGATGAGATCAGGACAGCTGCCCACAGCAGCTACATACAGAGCAGTAGAAAGTAGATTACTAGTCAGCAAAGCTACCTAAACTGTCCCTCAAACCCCTGCACAGCTCTCTCCCTATGTGCTAATACAGAGCAGTAGAAAGTAGATCACTAGTCAGCAAAGCTACCTAAACTGTCCCTCAAATCCCTGCACAGCTCTCTCCCTATGTGCTAATACAGAGCAGTAGAAAGTAGATTACTAGTCAGCAAAGCTACCTAAACTGTCCCTCAAATCCCTGCACAGCTCTCTCCCTATGTGCTAATACAGAGCAGTAGAAAGTAGATCACTAGTCAGCAAAGCTACCTAAACTGTCCCTCAAATCCCTGCACAGCTCTCTCCCTATACTAACTCATCAAGCACACACAGGCAGAATGTAAAATGGCTGCTGGGCTTCGGTTTATACATGGAAGGGAGTGGTCCGGGGGTGGTCCAGGAGGGAGAGCTGAAAAAGAGGAAAGAGAGATCGCTCAACAAGCAGATCTCAAACAAATTTCTCAGACAACAAAATAGAACGAAAAATAGATAAATAAATAGAACAAGTTATATATATACCAAATAATCAAATAAGGCTCGGGTGTTCAAACCCCGAGCACGCCGCTTGAAATTCAGACAAGTTAAACACTCGAATGGTCTAGAATCTGAGAAATCAGCATGCTCACCAAGGTTCGGCAGTGGTCCGGGTGCTCAAGGCCCCGAACCCGCAGCTGAAGGGAATTAACTCCAAAGTTGAAAGAAGGACGTTGAGCACCTCGGACGCTAGGAATCTGTTAAAATCCGAACTTTATTTCATCATGTTTAAAGACAAAGAGTGCACTCTTTGTTTTTAAACATGATGAAATAAAGTTCGGATTTTAACAGATTCCTAGCGTCCAAGGTGCTCGACGTCCTTCTTTCAACTCAGGAGGGAGAGCTGCCTGATTGGTTGCCATGTATCTGCTGACTCTGGGGTGAGAGGTCAAAATTTGGCTCCAGCTAAGGCGAACCCAAAATTACGAACATCGCTAAAAGTTTGCGAACTTGCGAACACCAATTTCCGTGCGAATTAGTTCTCCGGCGAACAGTTCGCTACATCTCTAGTTATAAACAAGATAGGTTGCGACTGAAGGGAAACTGGTAGAAATGCTGAAAGCACATAAGGGCAACTGACCCCATGTAGCTCAAAGAGCCTCCTGTGGCTCAGCAAGTAAGTGCACCTGCAGCTTGGCACAAAGTCCAGGGTTCAATTCCTAACAGAAAGCTTTTGGAAGGGGTAATTAGGGATAGGGTACTTTAATACATTGCAGTTCACAATACTATAAGTTTGTGCCAGCATGGTTTTATGCGTAACAGATCTTGCCAGACTAATTTAGTCGCCTTTTATGAGGAGGTGAGCAGGAACCTTGATGCTGGAATGGCAGTTGATGTCATCTACTTGGACTTTGCTAAACCGTGTTGATACAGTACCTCACAGAAGGTTAATGAACAAATTGAGGAATATTGGCCTAGAACATAATATTAGTAATTGGATAGAGAACTGGCTGAAGGATAGATTACAAAGAGTGGTGGTAAATGGAACATTTTCTAATTGGACCAGTGTGGTTAGTGGAGTACCGCAGGGGTCAGTCCTTGGTCCTTTGCTTTTTAACTTGTTTATTAATTACCTGGAGGTGGGCATAGAGAGTACTGTTTCTATTTTTGCTGATGACACTATTTTTGCTGATGGGCAACAAACTGGAAAATGAGGTTCAGTGTTAACAAGTGCAAAGTTATGCACTTTGGTAGAAATAATATAAACGCAAACTATCTACTGAATGGTAGTTTGTTGGGGGTATAGTTTTTTAAGTATATTAATAGTAAAAAGATGCAGGTTGAGGGTGTTGCCCCATTGAGTTATAGTAACAATATGGTTACAGCGGATACAGAAAAGGCTAGTTCTTTTCTTCTGTGTATACAGTAGAGGAGCCAGTGGGCCAAGTCCCACCCAATAGCTGCACTGTTGCCTCAGCTCCAACTACACAGTGGTTGACACAGGATATGGTGCTTAAAGGGTTACACAAGATAAATGTAAACAAGGCACCGGGGCCAGATGGAATACACCCTCGGGTACTGAGAGAGCTAGGGTCAGAATTACAGTGGCCCTTGTTTCTGATATTCTGAGACTCTCTTTCATCAGGTATGGTACCTAGGGATTGGAAGAAGGCGAATGTCATTCCTATATTTAAAAAGGGAGTACAATCTCAACATGGCAATTATAGGCCTGTAAGTTTGACATCCGTGGTGGGCAAGTTATTTGAAAGCTTGTTAAGGGATCACATACAAAATTATGTACTGGAGAATGCCATTATGAGCAGTAATCAGCATGGCTTTATGAAGGACAGGTCATGTCAGACCAATTTAATTGCTTTTTATGATGAGGTAAGTAAGAAGCTGGACAGTGGGGATGCAGTAGATGTAATCTATTTGGATTTTGCCAAAGCATTTGATACCGTTCCCCACAAACGACTGCTTACTAAGCTAAGGTCTATTGGTCTTAGTGAAGTCGTTTGCACATGGATAGAAAACTGGCTACAGGATCGGGTACAGAGGGTGGTTGTTAATGGTACACTCTCTACTTGGAATAAGGTTCTCAGTGGGGTCCCTCAGGGTTCTGTACTGGGTCCACTTTTGTTTAATTTGTTCATAAATGACTTAGGGGAGGGTATAATAAGTAATGTGTGGGTTAGACCGAGCGCTGGCGCAATAGTGTGTTTCTAGCAGCTGGTCAACACTACAGCGTGGGTTAGGCCGAGCTCTGGTGATTTCTTTCTGTATTATAAGTAATGTATCAGTGTTTGCAGATGACACAAAATCTGCAGACCAGTCAATTCTATCCAGGATGTGGCATCCTTGCAGCAGGATCTTGGCCAACTGGCAATCTGGGCGGCTAAGTGGCAGATGAGATTTAATGTGGATAAATGTAAGGTCATGCACCTGGGATGTAAAAATATGCAAGCCACTTATACCCTTAATGGGACTGCACTAGGCAAATCCATAATGGAGAAGGACCTTGGAGTCCTTGTAGATAATAAACTTGGCTGTAGCAAGCAATGCCAGGCAGCAGCTGCAAGGGCAAACAAGGTTTTGAGCTGTATTAAAAGGGGTATAGATTCACGGGAGGAGGGGGTTATTCTTCCCCTTTACAGAGCACTGGTAAGGCCCCATCTAGAATATGCTGTTCAATTCTGGTCTCCAGGGCTCAAATGGGACATGATTGTGTTAGAGAGGGTCCAGAGAAGGGCAACTAAGTTAGTAAAGGGTATGGAAAGTCTCAGTTATAAAGAAAGACTGGCCAAGTTGGGTCTGGAGAAGAGGCGCTTAAGAGGTGACATGATAACTATGTATAAGTATATAAGGGGATCATATAATAATCTTTCTAATGTTTTATTTACCAGTAGGTCCTTCCAATGGACACGAGGGCACCCCTCCGTTTAGAAGAAGGGAGGTTCCGTTTAAATATTCGGAAAGGATTTTTTACTGTGAGAGCTGTGGAATTCCCTCCCCAAATCAGTCGTACTGGCTGATACATTATATAACTTTAAGAAGGGGCTGGATGGATTCTTAGCAAGTGAGGGAATACAGGGTTATGGGAGATAGCTCTTAGTACAAGTTGATCCAGGGACTGGCCATCTTGGAGTCAGGAAGGAATTTTTTCCCCTCTGTGGCAAATTAGAGAGGCTTCAGATGGGGTTTTTTGCCTTCCTCTGGATCAACTAGTAGTTAGGCAGGTTATATATAGGCATTATGGGTGAACGTGATGGACGTATGTCTTTTTTCAACCCAACTTACTATGTTACTATGTTACTATGTATCCTTAATGGAGAAGGATCTAGGGGTTTTTGTAGATAACAAGTTGTCTAATTCCAGGCAATGTCATTCTGTGGCTACTAAAGCAAATAAAGTGCTGTCTTGTATTAGAAAGGGCATTGACTCAAGGGATAAAAACATAATTTTGCCTCCTTAAAGGTCCCTGGTAAGGCCTCACCTTGAGTATGCCGTGCAGTTTTGGGCTCCAGTTCTTAAGAAGGATATTAATGAGCTGGAGAGAGTGCAGAGACGTGCAACTAAACTGGTAAAAGGGATGGAAAATTTAAGCTATGGGGTTAGACTGTCGAGGTTGGGGTTGTTTTCTCTGGAAAAGAGGCGCTTGTGAGGGGACATGATTACTCTGTACAAGTACATTAGAGGGGATTATAGGCAGATAGGGGATGTTCTTTTTTCCCATAAAAACGATCAACGCACCAGAGGTCACCCCTTTAGATTAGAGGCCTATTGTGATACTAATATCTACAGTTAGTATTAGTGGCTGTATACTGTATATAGTTTATGTATGTGAGTGTATAGATTGGTAAGTATAGGTTGTGTGTGCTGGGGTTACTTGGATGGGTTGAACTTGATGGACTCTAGTCTTTTTTCAACCCTATGTAACTATCTAGGTCATGCTATATCAGTAGGAGTAAGTCAAATCAGGACTGGAATAAATACCCTGGAATTTTGCTCCAATCAGCATTAATCTGTTTATCATAACCAGCATGGGATCAGGGATCTCATGAAGGTGATTGTATTAGTATCTAGTAGAATTAAGTCTAAAACAACTGGACTTTTCTGAGTTTTTCTTGAAAATGTTTCACCACTCATCTGAGTGGCATCTTCAGTTCAAATGACTGGTAGGGAATTCCCCGGTATTTAAACTCTTGATGGTAGTACAGTCACAGACATCCATCAGATGAATGGTGAAACGTTTTCAAGAAAAACTCAAAAAAGTCCAGTTGTTTTAGACTTAATTCTACTAGATACTGTATTTCATGACCTGGATGAATGAGAATTTTCATAAAGTGATTGTATTAGCATGATTGGAGCTTTAGGGTGTTATTATACCTTCCAGGGAGAGGGGCCAAAACAGGTTATGATAAACAGATTATGCTAATTGGAGTAACATTCCAGGGTATTTATTCCAGGAAGAACTTTGTATAAATCATTCTGAATTGAGAAAGTCAGTTGCATGACTGGCGAAACGTTTTCAGGGAGAAAAAAAAAGAAAAAACACAGCAAGTTCAGTTGATTTGACTTAATACTACAGCTATTCCACCTTGGTTGATATCTGTGGTGCTGCTACTACTACTACTACTGTGTTGTTGCCAATTTTTTTCTTGTGGGGGGCCTGTCCAGGGTCCTACTTTCTAGTCATTGTCCTTCTGTAATATGCTATTTTTATCTTGGTGGGAGCTAGTTGTCACTCAAGCTGGGTCCTACTCTCCGCTCTCCAGTTTTTATAATCTGTAGAAACACCTGCATTCATACCAATAACAGTCCCTTACAAAAATGCTCAAAATTTTCTAAGCTGTTGTCAATACAGGCCTAGTGAGTAATACTACAAGTCAAGTCCTGCTGCCTCTTAGCACTCGTTAAGACACCTACAATCATACAAATAGCATTATGTTTAAGAAGTGCTCAAATGTCTCTAAACTGTTGCCATCACAGGCCTAGTTAACTAGGCCTTTGATACATATGCCTTTTAAACATGTGCCTTTGCCACATATGCTTTTAACAGCTCCGTCTTTAAGAATTTTAAACGGTAAAGTTTTGCATTATGTAAATGTAGTTGAAAGGATGTGATGTTGTCTCTAAAGAAGTGGCAAGCTGCCACAAAAAGCGTTGGCACTGCTTTTGTGATCGCACAATTTATTCTTCATGAAGAGAGTTTTTAAGATCTGTGTGGTGAATAAGCACCATCACTCTCAACTGTGTTTTCAGAATTGAAGGGACCTTGTTCAGTTGTAGACACTGTACCCCTCTGGTCAACCATATAGAGCAGCTGCTCTACTTTAGTGTTTTTGTCATACCCATTCCTGTAATAAAAATGAATTATGTGCATTATTTGTGCAAACGTGCTGTGTGAAGTAAGCTTAATTCATGAAGAGGGGATCTTATTTAATACTCAGTCTAGCATGTTGAAAAAAGAACTCATGCTGGAAGCCTTTTCCATTCCATCAACCAACTGTGAGAAATGTAGCTGAGAAAAATGACAATACAGGACACAAAGATTAATTTAATCTCTTTATTTACACAATGATGGTATATGCGTATCCTCTGAGAGGCTGTTTCTCTCTCCCCACCAGCTTACTGCCTGCCCCACTCTGAGCCTGACTTTCTCCAGCACTGCATAGTCACTACACAGGAGCCATGAATTATTAAATCAGTATTTCGTGGTAATACATAATTTCTTATCAATTATTCATGCTAATGTGTGTGTAGTTTACTTAATTGTGTTATTGACGATCAAAAGTAATTTCCTGAAAGTCCTCAAGGACAGAAAATTTAATCAGCGTAACGGCTGCTCAGATGCGCAGACGTTAAGTATTCTTAATTTGCTGAGCAGTTCACTTATTTACGCTCCTTTCCCAGGAAATATGAGTTTAATCAAACTATGGCAGTGAGGATATTGTGCACTTTCAGACTTTAGCACCGAAGGCTGGAAGGAAAATAACTCTTTGAATGCCAAACTGCCCTATGCTAGCTTTGGTTGTAGCCATATTCCAGGTTTACCCTTCCTAAATAGAAGCATTTTCTCTGTACAGCTTTTCACTGAGTATAAGGGACAGCATGTTTGCCAGCTGAGTATATAAACATATATCACTTTATTTCCTCCAGACTCACATAAATAAAAGTGTGTGATTCATGTAGGAAATGAAGGATGTTTTTCATCCTTTTTTAAAATTTAGGAATTCATGGTAATATAAACATATAAAAGCAAAATCTAATTTCTGTAAGATGGTAAGTCCTCTGTACAAATACATCTTCATGCTTGTTCACTAAGTACCTGCAAATTTCTACTCTTGGCTGCTGTAATGATTTTAGAGCAAAAAATGAAGGTACCATAGGTCACACTGATGGTGGTAAAATGTAAAGCCAGTGCACAGCTGTGTTTTTATTAGAGCACCACAAGAAGTCCTTTCCTGCACTGAAGCAAAAAGTACTTACAGGTCTTTTTCTCATTAGAGATAGTGCTTTAGTTTCTCCAAAAATAGAGGGGTGGACATTCCTTCTATAAAGAAAGACTCTCTGAATGTCCCAGTACCTTCTAAATGCTGGCACATTTGGGGCTTCTGTTTCTGCTTTCAGGAATGATTCATTTTCTGGACTTTGCAAACAATGGTAAAAGGGTAATGGGTATATATTTGCAATCAGATTATTGAGCAAGAGTCTCAGTTGCTGATTGTGTCTGACCAGCAGAGAGGTACAGTATATGCATACTGGTATTAGTTTCTGTAAAATTTCCATAGCATAAGGGAAATAGTATTATCTAATATCACATTTTCTTCAAATAGACATATTCATATACCCATATTTATACTCTTCTGAACTAGGTTAATGCTGCTTGGGCAGATACCAACCAGTATTTTTTTTTTATTTCTTTCTTTCATTTAAAGGCTGTTTCATTCTAGCTTTCCAGAACTATCCTGCAAGACATCTAGAGGATATTTTCAGCTGCTGCAGTTTCAAGCAATTGAAAACACAAAATGTGGATAATTATTTATCGTTATTATCAACATGGTTTATACCATATAGAAAGTGGTTATCACCCCAAATCTTAGCCTCTGAATTTTTTTTAGATAAGCTCTCATGAGTAGTGATGAGCAAATTTTTTTGCCAGGCATGGATTCGCATAGAATTTACGCATTTCACCATTGTCGAATTGTTTTGCGAAAGTTCAGTGAAAATTTGCCGCAGGCAAATTCGACATGTGTTAAAAGAAATCATGATCACATCAAATTGGTTGCGTCAAATTTGGGCACGGTTTGTGTCAAATTTGGCCAAGGTCGACAAAAATAAGACACAGGCGACAAAAAAGTCATGTGACAAATGCGTTTTGCGGATTTTTCACCTTTCTCAAATTTTCTTGTTGTTTCGTGAATCTTATGGCGAAGCAAAACAGGACAGATTCGCTCATCGCACTACTTATGAGGGCCATTGCCAGTTTGCCATGAACCAGTATTAGGAAGTTATTACTTGTATAGCCAGTGTTTTATATCAGTTTCTGGCCAGCAATGCAAATCAGCTTACCCTGGTGAAACCTTGGCTGCATCGTTCACAAGTGACTGATTGATGTGGCACTGACTCATGTGTCAGCTGCTTTATATTAATCATACATAACCTCTGAAACTTATTCTTGTAACTATCTGCTACTGCGAAATCATCACCACTTTCATAAGCTTATTGTTTATAACCCATAGCAAAATTCCAGAATACCCTGAAAGCATAATGGCTTAACTTAGTCTGAATTTCTAAACGTAGACTTTCGCAGTTCCACAAGAAAATCATAAAAAGTTATTTCCGTGATTGCATATAAAACACTCGGTTATGCTTCATATTTTGCAACCCTGACTGATTTCGGAGGCATCTAGAATTAGGTGGTAGGCTAAAAATAACTGTATCAACAGTTAATTGGGGTAAATTTGGGGACCTGTACTTTTTTCCACATATCCTGCTAATATAATTTATTCTGTTGAGACATTTTGTAAAAATAAATAAAAGGTAGTGGACTAAATTTTATTTCTGAGCCAAACTAGCATTTTCCTGTATTTACAAAATTTGGGGTTTTTGTATAATTAGCTACATTTTGACTTGACCATTTGTTACCTGGTTATTTAAAACCTTACTTGGACCATATGTGGCAAGTTGCACTAGTGCAATAGAAGAAAGGCAATTGTTAGACAAGGTTGTTTCTCGGCCTTAATGGATAAACACAGGACCAGAAACATCCCAACTGCTCACCCTCACTCCATTATGTGCCTGCAGCTGCAGGCACGGCATCTGCTTGGGTGCAGACCCAGGAGTGAATTTTGTCACTAAAATGCATGCACTAGCCTTTCTGCGTCAAAGTCCACTTCATGGTTCTGCAAGTGTAGACACATCACAGAGTGGAGTTAAGCAGTCAGGACTTTATCCTCAGTGTTGCAAGTGAAGGTAAATATTAGGAAGCATTAAAGCACAGCAAAAAAAAATGAATTATATCAAGCTAGGAACCAAAATATTGTATTCCTAAAGAATTTTACTGTGAGAAAATGTAGGTGGATATGGAATATATTAAGTTAAAACAAAATCTAAGGTAACATGGAATATTGAAGAAACTCAAAACATATGCTCACTGAGCAGCCAGTTAAGCAGCCAAATTTACAGGGAGGTGTAAGGCAGGGTTGCCACCTGGCTGGTATTTTTTTAGCAGTAGAAGCTTATGCTGTCCTGTCTCTGCTGGGGAAAAACCTCTAGCACTATATGAATTAATGTGCTGGAGGAGGTATCTATTTTTTAAACAATTCTTTACTGACAAAATTATTAGACAAAAGGGGCCGTAAGGAAAAGTTTACAAAATGTGAACTTACCCTTTAATGATTTTCCTCATTACATGCAAAAAAGGAGCCAGGGTGTATACTGTATAACAGCTTACCCCAAACATATTTTCAGTGGCTTACATGTAATTACACATTAACCAATGTTAGTGTCAACTCCCCCTGTAAATTTGGCTGCTTAACTGGCTGCACAGTGAGCATATGTTTTGAGTGCTAAATGCCCACAAGTACTGCAAGAGCTTAAGCCAGGACATTATTAGCCCTTTTCTTTAACTCTCTCTTATCTGGTATGGTACCAGTGGATTTGAGGCAAGTTGATATACTGTATGTCTTACATTTACATTTTTAGCAATAGTAGGACTGTAAGTCTGACAATTGTAGTGGGAAAGTTATTTTAAGTTTATTAGGAGATCTCATTAAAGATAATGCCCTGGAGAATAGCATGTTAAGCAATAATGTGAATAGGTTTATGAAGAACAGACCATATCACGCATAATTACTTACTGTTTATGAAGTGGTGTTGCAGTAGATGTGATCTACTTAGTTTCCCAAGACTTTTGATACAGTCCCCTAAAACTTAGATTTGTAATAAAAGTTTTGTTGGTTGTGGTTGTGTGTACATTGATAGAAATATTTAGAAATAGATATATAGCTATTTAGAAATATTACTGAAAGAGCATGTACAAAGAGTGGTCATTTAGTAGCTGGAGTATGGTTCCAAGTGGTGGTTATCGGACAAAATACTAAAATTGATACATAAAGGTCAACTTGACAAACATGGCTTTTTTCAACCTCTGCTAACCGTATTTAACTATGTAACATTAAAAGGTGTGTCTGGTAACATTAGTTATGGTACAGAACACACCTGGGTATATGAAGTCTCAGTTCAGTCAGATATTTTTATACAGGCAATGCAATACGTTAGTCTATTAAAAAATCAATAAAACATTAATTAAACCCAAAAGGATTGTTTTGCATCCAATAAGGATTATTTATATCTTAGTTGGGATCAATAACAAGGTACTGTTTATTTGTTATTTCTACAGAGAAAAAGGAAATCAGTTTTAAAATTCTGAATTATTTGATTAAAATGGAGTCTATGGGAGATGGGCCTTCCATAATTCGGAGCTTTCTGGATAATGGGTTTCCGGATAAGGGATCCCATACCTGTACTTAGTGATAAAGGTTGTAGCTTTAAGGTGGTCCTCTTAAAGAAAATCTCATTTATATAGATACATTTTATTGGTATCAGGTGATTTCCCTTTTTTACAGATATAATCAAAGCAAGCAGCTCCTCCTGCTGGTACTGTCTGCAACTACTGACATTACAAACTGGTCTAAAAGACAAATGGTTTTTGGTTTTTTTTTCAGAAAAATATTTCAGAGAAATGACTCAGGGAGTACCAGTGCCATTTTTTGACTTTTATTTATAGATTTTTTTTTTAAAATTTTGTCTCAAATAGTGTATGTGTGGTTGCGTGCGTGTGTCTCCTTACCATAGGGGGGTAGCTATTCTGCCTATATTCTTGCCCAAGTGTATATGCTTGTATGTATTAGGGATGTAAATGTTCCCCTTCAAAAAATTATGAAACCATGCTTTTTTTTCAAGCCATCCTTGTATTTGACTATTAATATGATAGGGTATATGAAAAAAGACCTAAAATGGACTGGGCTATAAGTGATGGCTATGAATGTAGATTTCTCTGTCTGATTTATTTGGGAGCATTTGTTAATGGCAGAACAAAACAAGGTTGTATAGGCATCTTAGAAATCAGAGTAACTACTTTTTCTCAAAAAGTAAACTTTCTTTTCTTTTAATAATATTGGCATGCATTATTTTAACCAGCATGGTTGGCAAAATACTAGCCAAGTGGCAACTCTTAAGGACATCCCCTGTCTCTCAAATTGTAATTATGCCATCAACAGTATAAAATTACTTGTACTGCATCAATACTTATTATTCATTAAAGAATGTAGAATGCCATTTTTCCCAGTGGAGGGAGCTCAAAGTCTCCTAATGCTGTCTGATAGGCAAGGATGGTAAAGCAACTCTTTCAGTGATTTCTTGCAGCTGTATAAGGAAAAGGAAAAGAGAGCTACTTCCTACCCCACTTTACAGTCTCATTCTAAACATGAAATCCAATATGCATGCAAAAACATAAATATGTATGAACAAGAGTCTTTGTAAATGTAAACATGTGAATAAAACCAAATACATGTAAAAGCAATGCTGTCATGGTTTAGTCAGTGGCTGACTGGGTAATGCCAGCCCTGAGAGGCTTAATCGTCTATTATGGTAAGTTCACATATGAGACGAGGTGAATTTTTTTGAGGAGAAGTTACACTTAGATAACGCCATTGTGGATATGTTTTCATCTTCAACTGACATCGCACTTTTCATCAAACTTAAATGATTTGGGAATTACCTTTAGATATTTGGCAGGAAAGAGGTCAATTTAATGAAGCCACAGACAATATTAAATGAGAAAAATACTTCTGGATCAGAGCTCTGCTCATCTCCAAGCAATAAGACCAATGCAATCTTAGTGTCATATAACATAACAAATAATGGATAGGACAATAAATAAATAAATAGTTGATATATTGGGGCACAGTCCACCATGCTCTTGTTCCCAGGGGGGAACATTTATTACATATGGCAGAATTTAAGCCTGCAGCAAATTAGGTCTTTTCTTACAGCATAGAAAGCAGCTGATGAGGCTAGCAAGACCCATAAGACCCAAAAAGTCTTCTACTGTGGTTCATGAGAGCTTTGGAAGCCCTGACTAAAACTAAATATTTGTTTGCAATGGGTGCATACACCCATGCACCCACGCACCTATTTGAACTCACAGTCTGTGTGTTGAGCAATGGACCCATCCATTACACAGCCTTCTTTTAGTTACCGTGAGCAAGTCTGGAGCCCAATAGCAGAATCACTGTTGAAGTAAGCATGAATGCTGATAAAGACTTTTCTCTGTTTTTCCCAAAAGGGAGTGACAAGAACTTGGTAGATCACATGCCCCATCTTTCAGGCTATAAAGACAATGCACATCACGGTGGGTGGCAGATACATTTTGTTTGTCATTTTGTTCTCTCTGTCATGTTCTCTCATACAGTTTTTTCTGTGTCACTTTGTTCAGCCTGTGGTACTCTCTCATGTCCTCCCTCAAGAGGGGCAGAAGCTGATGCTCCAGTGCTGTTCCCTGCTGAAGGTAGAAGTTGTGCAGATTGCAGTACTGCTTCTGAATGCTCCCGTGCTTTCATTCGGAGGGCTGCTACACTGGCTGTGCGATGACTTTGGCAGCCGTATGGGGGTAAGAAAGAGAGACCCAAGGGGTCAGATACGCAGCAAGAACACAAGGGACTGCCTGCAAGAGAGAAAGGGAAAATGCCTTGTTAAATAGGCCAGGCATTATCAGATTAGTTTATCAATGATTAAATAACATGAATAAAGTTTGTTCTGCTTCAGCCACCCAAACATTTATTTATTAAACGATTGTTTTTATTGATAATCATATGATTAGTTACTCTGTATTGGTTGTCCAGGTGAAACTATGTCCATTTTATTGCATAAACCCATTGCATAAACCCATACTGAAGTTAATAATCCGTTTTCCTGTTTTCATTTCTTCATTGTAAAAGACTGAAAATTTCAAGTTGTTTCTAATTCTGTAAATCCTCTATGCTGCAGATATAAGATAACACTGCAGGCCATTTAAGCTTGTTGATTGCAGGTGATATATACTTTGTGCCATTTTACACACACACACACACATATATATATATATATATACACCTGCATAAAGACAGATAAGTCAGCAAAATGCATGTTAAAGATATGCTGACACCTGAAATTAAAGTGTTTTTTAAATATAACATAACATTGTTTTTGCATGCTATTTATAATTTTCCCATAAAAGTACTTTCTGATGTTTTTATATTACCTATCTGATCCCTTATGTTCCTCTAAGAGGGGGCTGCCATATTTGTGTAGCAGTAGTCTGTTAACATTAGAAGTTATAACAGGCTGAGAAGGGACAGTAAGGTTTAGGAACTTCAAGTAAATACTTTTGTGTCAGTATCACTTTAAGAGTCATAATGTAGCACTGGTTTTGCCCAATTTTTTTCAACAGCCATTACTTGAAGACTGACCTTCCATAAGCACTGTGGAAAGGAAATAAGCAACTAGTTTAAATACCCTCTAAATGGGCTTCTGACTGTGTCCCTATCCACAACTTTGGGTCACCCTGGAGGGAAGTGAAGTTGCATAGTTACGGAACCTCAGTAGTGTAGTGATGATGTTATACTGAAGCAACCTCAAAAAAATCATTCTTCTGAATTGCACATATTATGGTGTTGCTGAGCACTGATGCTACATACATGTCATGATGTAAGTGGTGCCTGGACCAAACAGTAAATAGCAATGGGGGACCTTAGTGCAAAAAAAAAAAAAAAAGGGGGGAGACTTGGACAGCTGGTGACTCCTCCTTCCTCTTCCTCTTTGATACATAACATTATAATATAAAGCAGCTAATATGTTACCTCATTTAATTCCCTGTGCTTCTTTGACAGTGACAGTTAGACCATTCATGTTCCCTGGCAGGAGTATCTGATATCAGATTACATTGCATACAACCAGAATACTCTGAAATGACTTCATACATTTCTTTCTGCGTACCATCTACCAACTCCTTTGCATCTATAAATTTAAGATTTTAATATTTCATTTTGTATCAAATGGCAAAGATCAGTAAAGAATCCCAGACTGGATGATTACCATTCTGATGGCAGGGAGTTGTTTCACTTCTGTCTACTCTATGTGCATCTGGACAGGAATTGGGAGGAGAAATTCTGAGAAAGGTTCATGCTAAAATGCCAGAAAATTCTGCCAATCTCCGAATTTTCAGAGACTGTATCCTAAGCAGACTGACAAAATATTTAAGCTATGGTTCCATGAATGAGTGTTTTGCTTGCTTGTGACTATAAATCCATGCAAAAATGAAACATTACTTTAGACATGTTGTTGCTCATGTGGATGTGGGAATGTTGGAAGGGAAAGGGTTACTGCTCCATTAGCAGGGAATATAGTGCTGAATCAGAGCAACGCGTGGTGAGATCATCTGAACAGATTAATACTTAATGTAATAATCCAGCCTCCCTGTAGGGAGGGGGAATCAATTCTGAGAGTCTGACAGGAAGAGTCCCCCCTCTACTTCATCTCTCCACCCCACCTCTGATCAAAGCGCCGTACACAGGCAAACAAATCGACCACTGGAAACAATTATTAACCCCTGCCATGCTAAAGCCCAGCAGAGCATTGATTAAATTCAACCCTGTGATGCACTTGTTTAGCAACAATTAAATCTGGTAAGTAAGAAGTCATAATGACCAGCATTGTCGCCTGCACCACCGGAGTCCAGCAAATAATCTACAGCCTTCACCCCCCAAAGTGTATGGAATACATCTAACCCCAGCACTGTGTGAGAAGAGTAATGATGAAGTCAAGCACAGCCAGAAAGATGTGCAGTGATTATTAACCTGTGTGCTACCAGTGTGCTACCAGAGAAGCATAGAAGTCATTAATATGATCTCCAATGCAGTTACTTCTCAACGATCATGGAGAGAAATAATTTGCAGATATCAGAAAGTATGTCAATAAAGGTATAGTGGTGAATTAATAGGTGTTATGAAGGCATAGCTGCAGGGCCATAAAATTGGCCATAGTCACTTGGGAAAAATCCCAGTTATTAGAGGTACTTGCATCAACATGTGCTCCTTGCACCTCCATACAGTTGCACTTTGGCTTATCAACACAGGTAAACCATGGAGCCAGGCCCAGACTGGCAATCTGTGCATTGCCAGAGGGCTGCTGTAAGATGCCATAGACAATCACTATTTATTGGGATGGTGGTGGGGACTGTTTAGACCTCTGTGTACTTGAAATGGCAGGGTCTATTTTGACTACCAGTCCAGACTTGCCTGGTGCTACCCCCACCTCTAAACCAGGGAGTAGCTCCATGTTTCCCACAGGAGCCTTAGTAAATCCTGCAGAACAGTTCTGGACTTAGGACAGGGCACACACATTGCATGTGCATGAGAATGCTGAACACCAGAAATGACACCAACTAGACTAGAATATTGTCAATACAAATAGGTCGCATTCATGTTGAAGATGTAGCTGCAATCGCTTCAGTTTTGACACATCGGCTGCAATAGGCTCAATTTACCCTGACAACTGCAGTGATGCTGGAATTATGGGGAAAATACTACACACACACACACTTTTGAATGGATTGAGTTAGTTATTAAAAGGACTTGCCTTGGCATAACTTCATCACAAAAACTGCTTTATTTGTGCATTTTAGTGGTTGCATTCACAGTGTGCATCTGCCTTTGCCCACAGACTTAGTTTTCAGTACGTGTCAAATGTATACCGCTAGACAATCTATATATTCTCTGACTCACTACAGCAAACAAGTAGCCATTCCTAAACCATATTTGAGCCGTATAGCTAATGTATTTATTACTTTCAGAAACATAACATCTGTTATAGGTACACTGTCCATGTTTTTCATGCAGTAGGCAGCTTCTTTCACACATTATATATATATATATATATATATATATATATATATATATATGCATTGGCAGACCACTGTCTCACTCAAGCATGTGACCTAAAACATGTTGTGTCAATAGAGCTCTGTTATTAGTTTCAACTTGTTTTGTGTTCCTGCCTATCTTTTAATACTTCCTATACAATCTGACTGTGCATCCCTCAAGCTAAAAAATACTGCCTAATGCTACTGAGCCATTAATATCAATGGCCAAACTGCTCAAGATCCTGTTGTTTGAAGCTCTTGGGTAAAATATTTTAATTGCAAGGTAGACCCTGCACTTTCATGCTCTATGGAGAGTCTTTATGGTTTCTTTTATACAGGGACATTTCATTTCTTTAATACAGTGACAATTTTTGGTGCACCATAGTATAAATACTAAGCCAGTGCAAAGGTATATCCTGTAAGCTTGCTGACACAACAATGTTAACATGTACTAACAGAGCAGTAAAGGCAGTGTATATTAGTACACACAGTTGAAACACAACCAAAAATACATATTCCACAGCTTCCAATTATTTCTTTTGATATATGTATATCATAAAATCTAATGACTAGATTGTATATATGTACAGTATTTGCGAACATTTTTTTACCAGGATTGAGATTTTTACATATTGAGGAACACAGTGTGAGCCAAACACATTACATTATTTAAGGTCTGTTAGCTTATACAATCAGCCTGAGCTCTGACATGAACTGGTTGAGCACAAGTCCTACTACTGTTCAATTAATAAATACCGCTATTAATTAATTGGCATGGTATGTTTCCAGCCATTAAAGGATGCGACCGGACTAAGTAAATCCACAGGCCCTTGATGCTTTTAGAGAAAAGTTATGGCAGGGACAGGAAATCTCTTGCTGCAGACCACACAATTAGCAGTGCATCCTGCTCACCACCAACACAGACTGGGCGCATGGTAATATACAGTACACAGTCTTTTGAGAAGCCTGTAGTGCTGAACTCTGTGCCAGTCCAAAGAATGCCATGAAAAGAATCTTATTAAGCCATGGAAAGTGAGGTTGCCAGGTTTTAATGCTGTGGTATTCACTTCTTGCTGAATTAAAAATAGTTTTGCTGTATGGACAAAATCTCATCATGAGTTCCCCAGCAGTTTAAAACCAATGTTGTTTTCATTTGTTATCAAGGGAGAACACTGAATGTAATTTATGAACCCTACCGGGAGATTGTAGCACTCTTTGCCAGTGAATAGGTTAATACCTACAATTCAATTGCAATAAGCAAGTTTACAATTTTCTGCAGCAGTTTTTATCAGCATATGCATTGCTTGACGTACTGACAAGGAGACCAACAACACACATACCAGATGCCTGCTTTTTCACAAGGAGAGGTTAAACTTTAAATAGTTAATTTATCTTGCTCTATCCTCTTGGAGTGAGCCATGGAACCTTACCCTTCAGTGAAGCCACATGTGACAGAGCCTGAGCATAACTTGCTGTGTTTAGGAGAGCTCCCGGCAGGCATGAGGGAAAGAAAGAAGTTGCTGAACCCACAGCTCGGTCATGGGACAGACACCTGAGAGAATGGAATAAAATATAAAGTGAATAGTCTTGCCTTGGTAAAGTTGTCTTGCCTTTTCTTATATATTATTTATTTACTGTATATAGTATTACAGAGAAAAAGGAAATCAATTTTAAAAATTAGAATTATTTGCTTATAAGGTAGGTGGCCTTCCTGCAATTCAGAACTTTCTGGCAGGTTTCCAGATAACCGATCCTATACAATATCCCTTCCGGATACCTGTACAATATCCCTTCTCTTTAAAATTTTGAATCTCTCTTGTTGAGTGAGAGTACCTATGAAAGCCCCTACTTCTTTTACCTCTGTTGTGCTTCCAAGGTTTCCTTCTTTCCTCGTACAGGCTCCACTGTAGAAGAAGGGCTGAGATTTCTACCTGCTGTGGTAACTTCTGGAGCCGATTCCTTTGCTCCTTCTTGCTCACAGCTGCCCCTTTCTGTTTTTCGCCACTTTGCTCGACGATTTTGGAACCAGACCTATTTAAGTGAAAGAATAATGAGATCAATATAAATATTTGTATCCTGGAGAGCAAAACAAAACAATATTTGTTCCTAGCAAAGCAATAAGCACTGGCAGCAAGTAGAGAGAGTAGTTTTTGTAAATATGGTAGTCATGTACAGTCCATTTGTGCTGGGTGTCAATACTTACTAAAACTAGAAACCCTGGCTGATCTGGGATCTCATAGTATTTTCCCTTCGAGCACACATCACTTTCAGGCCAGAAAAAGTAATATATTTCTCCTACCTTTCAATATTTATGCATAAAAACTAGGACATATTCCTTGGATCCACAGTGAGCTATGCCCCAGTCATTGTGTCTATCTTTGCCCAAGGAATACAACAGGGAAATTAAGTGAGACATTAAGGATTTTAAAGTGATAAGGTCTGTTCCCCAAACTAGTACTGGACTGGTACTAAGAAACTAGCTGGAGTGCAGAGGATGGAGCCAAAGTGAATTGGGACTTTCAGCTATAAAAATAGTCTTACCAAGCTGCAAATGTTTTACATGGGCAAATAGAGAGATAGTATATAATTCATCACTTTTGTATATAACTATAAAGGGACTATACCATATTTCCAATATTCACCAATATATCTTTCCAGAGAACACAAGGGCATACCTTGAAAAACAGGTTGAAGGGTTTTAGCCTGTAGTGGATGTTACTATGAAATGACAATTCATAGCTGCTAGTTTTAGGCTTGCGGGACATTAGCAGAAATGGGGGAATGAATAGGAAAAACGAGGCAGTAGAGAAAGCAGTGGGGAGTCAAAAAAATGTAGTGGGATAGGGCAAATTCTCTGGTAATTTTTTTAACTTGATATCTCCCAAACTATCTGGGTTTCTTCATGAAGGGAAAACTGTTATAATTTACGACACAAACTGATGAGGCAGCAAAATCTAAAAAGATTGTTATAAAAAAAAAATCAGAAAATTGGAGATCTATTTGTAAAGAGTGTGTGCTACAGCAGTGAATAGGTTACATGGATTCTGTCTTCTAGCCTCTTCTTATCGTATGGGTGTTTATTAGTTATCAGTAATTAATGATTCTCGTTATTATATTTAAGTAGCCTTTAATCCCACGCATCGGCAATCGCTGAGTAATGAGAATCTTTAGTCTAAATTTAGGTCACTTGAGCAGAAGCTTTGTCTCTTAATTGAGCGAAGGTCAGAGCTAGAAGGATCTTTAATTGAGTTATTTTTCATTATCATATTTTAATGACTTTGCACTGGCGGCTGTGGAGAAACTCGTTCATTTCACCATTTAGGGTTTTGTTTGACAACATGAGGCTGTTATCTGCTACACATTAATCATCATTCAATGGCTGAGAGGTCCTAATTTTAAAGCCCCCCCCTCCCATTTCTGGTCTTCATTTACAAACCAAATGTGCATTTTGTAACCAAAGGGCAAATGATTCTTGATGAGCTCAGGTTTAGTTTCTTTAAATCTGAGACTAGTGATGAGTGAAATTTTTTTGCAGGCATGGGTTTGCGAAAATTTTTCGCATTTTGCCATTGGCGGATTTTTGGGTGAAAGGGACGCAAAGTTTTGCCACGGAAAAAAATTGCCATGTGACAAAAAAAATTACGCTCATCAAAAGAAAATCTTGCACACTTAATTTTTTTGACACATGGGTCATTTTCGCGTTTCACAAATTTTTTCAAAGTTTTGCGAATTTTTCAGCAAAGTGAAACGGGACAGATTTGCTCATCACTATCTGAGACCAAGCAGAAAAATTATTAGCAGGATACAGTACTTGCCAGACAGAAGCTATTGTAGAATTTCCCTTCAATGCTGTACTATCAGTACCCAGCACCATGCCTGATCATAATCTAATACATTTCTAAATTGTTTCACAATATGTACAATGTTCTCCTTATACTGGGAGTACAAAGAAGGAAAGTATTTTGACATAAATATTTGCAATATGGATGTGCAATGTGTTATTCTGCTCAGAAAGGCTTTTAATGTGCATTTCAAAACCTTTGGTTTGTACATTGCTCCAAAAATGTTACAACTAAAAAACAATATACTATTCCACCTAATCTTCACATTCTGTTAAGTGCGAAACCTCCTTGCTAGTCTTTGCTGAGAACATATCATAATTATACTTACAGGGGCAAAAATACAACTGGCAACAAAATGTTGTTTATCACTTCTGAAACATTTTTTCCAGAGCACAATACATTCTAGGAATCTAGGGGTGTTTCACTATGAAAAAAACACCCCTAGATTCCTAGAATGTATTGTGCCCTGGAAAAAATGTTGCTGCGGATTGGAAAAAGTCACCACAAAATAAGTCCATTGAATTCAGCTTGTTTCGCTTATTTTTTTACTGTTTTGCAATTTTTTTGGAGAAGCAAAATGGGCATTTTTGACAATCACTATGCCAGTGAGTCCTGTAACATGAATTACATCACTAAGCACCAGGTATAACTGATGACATGACTAAGCACCATTTAAAAGGATGTAATTTACAGGATATCAATAGCTCTTATGCATTATATTTTAATATTTCAGACGACATGCTACCACATCTGCATTGGCCACAGGTAACCAAACTATAGGGTTTAGAATGAACAGTTGCAAAACAGACAAGACAGGTCATAGCAGATGTCATTTCAACAAAACTTGACAATTGGAATTACTGTAAAAATGAGAATTTAATATATGGTTCATCTCATGGAAATAAGAACATTTATATCTATGATCAACCAAGGCCAGAACTAGCTGTAGAAACAAAAGGCACTTGCCTAGGGCACAGTGGTGGTAAGGTGCCGGGCATATACATCTTCTGCCTGCCTTCCTCTGGTTTTAGCTCACCTGAATTTCTGGGAGATCAGTGGGTGTGTGATGGGGGAGGAGGGCCATGTTAGAACGTGTGCTTGCCTTAGGCACCCTGAACCTTAGGCTCGACACTGTAATCAATTTAAAATTCTATACCATTTATGAAATATCAGGTCACTCATCACTATACCCCTCTCAGAAATCTGTCCTTCTACAGGCAATTATTGTCAGAGTTATTTTAAATCACTACCCTCTAATACATTGCCTAGGCCAGTGCTATCCAACTTAGATTTTGTGGGCAATTATTTTTGTATTAAAACAATGATGTCATACAATAAAATCTATGGAGCCCTTGAACTGGACAACCACATATGGCCTGTGGGCCTCAAGTTTGACAAACCTGGCCTAGGCAAAGGGAGAAAACACCAATACATTTGGTCTAACTGTCAATGAAGTCTGACTCCTGTATTAAAAAGGGGTGAGAATGGCTAAAAGGAGCCGAAGAGACCTTCTCAAATGCACGAAATGCACCAAGAGCCTCCTTAAAACAGAAAGTATTCACAAGCCTTATCCAACAAACATAACACTGCATTAAACCAAAAATGAGAAGCTTTAACCTTCACTTAAGGAATTATAGGTGGGGACATGCAAATGTCTCCTTAATGTCCCTGTGGCCAACTATGCATCCAGAACCACTGGTTTCATAGCACATATACAGCCTGATAATTCATTGTCATTAAGAAACAGATTGTTGAGAGAGGGATACTGAAGAATAACTTGATTAATACAGAAATAGTACAGATACAGAATACAGAGAATACAGTATCCGGTATTTAGAAAGTCCCTTATTTTCCTGAACGGAAGCCCCAGTTATATTTTCATATACATGATAGTTCGCCTTTAACCCAGAATGTCCCATTAAGCTTGCCTGGGTTGGTGGTGAGGGTTTACTATTGGCACACATACAGGGTTAAGTAATTTGTTCTGTTGACAACAAGATTCAATCAGTTAGAAGTGGCTACAGCCTGCTTACTTGGGAACTTTTCATGTAGTGATACATGTCACAGGGGCACCATTATATAAACTTAATTAAAATTTCTTCTTATTAAAATATATTTAGACCTTAATAGTAGTGGAAACTATGATATATAAATGTAAATTATCATTTAATATCGATGCACTCAGAGGTGCAAACCTATTGTGAAACAGTAGAGAACTGTACAATGATGCCAAGGGAAAAACACAGATCTATTGATTAAAAAAAATGCTGACAAACACATGGCAAAATTGCACCAGATTCCTTTATGTTCTTGACCCCCAAAAAGAGTTGACAGTATTTGGAAGAGGATGGAACAGCCAGGACACAGAGGACTAATAGAACCAGTATGCAGAAATCTGTAATAATGCTGAGCCTGTTCTGAGAGTCACTGCTTTCTCTTTCTTTTTTTTCCAGTGCAAGGAAATGGATGTTCTCTGATGCAATCCAGTACCTTAGAGACGCGGACAAATTAGTGTAGAACATTATCACTAGTTAATTATGAATGACCGATTAATCAAGCTAATCTAATATTCCACATTATGTTGATGTTATTAAAGTGCACGGTGAAAGTGACAGATAGCCTTCATTTGCTCTCAGTGGCCAAATGTGCTCTCTGAACTGATATGAAGAGCGTGTTGGAGAGAAGGGAAACCACAGCAACATTTTGTCTGAGGTAGAGCAGGAGATTAGAAAGATGCTATAGCATTAAACAAAACAATTCAGCATTGGATATTCAGAAATATATTGGGCTAGTCCAAACTCTACAGTAAAATATTAATCAGTTGTTCCATAAATCAGTTTATACCAAATGTTGAGTTTAATAAAAACAGTGTTAGATTTACATAGCTCAAATTTCAGTGTATGTGTTCTACAGAATTACACAACTAAATATACCTCAAATCAGAGCTACTTCCATTATGGCCTATAAAAAACAGGCTACCTATAGCATGTTATTGAGTATTATGAACAAAAGGAATGTACTTTCTATGAGAAGACATTCAGCTGTTGAATTTCCTGGAAAGATCACAATGCTCTGAAATCTCCATATGTCCTAGCACTACAGCCCAACGGGGAGGGACTTTCTAAAGTACTTTCCAGGCTGCAGGTCAAACAAATATTGTATTCCACATTGTATTGCATGGGACTACCAAGCATGCATGGGGGGGGGGGGGGTAAGAGAAAATTGCCTTTTGCAGCAACTTTTATGAGTGGAGATCTTGGTTCTCTATATGTCTTATGGTGTTGCTGATTCTGCTAGGGAAAAGTTTGCTACGGTGAAAATGCTGAAAGAATTGCCTCTGCCAGTCTCATGTGGCCCTGCCTGACGTAGCTAACTCTGGTGAGGGCCTAACTACCAAAAGCAATGAAAGAGCTGCATGCATCTGCTGAGGATAGGCAGACTGATATCCTGGGTAAGATGACATTTCTTATACTGAATGAAGGCTTGCAGCAATTATTCTGGTATAATTTTTGAGGTATACCAGACTAATGTAGTGCTGATATAGTTCATGTCTAGTTTTGTCCTAGGTCAGCCAATGTAAGCTCTCTAAAGGTGGTCTTACACTGCCAGATCTGCTCATTTGGAGAGGTATGATCTGCCCATCCACACACAGGGGCCAACATTAGCCCTGGGGCCAATATTTGTATCATACATTGGGGCCTATGGAGGTTTGTTGAGCAAGGACCACATCAATATACTGATGCAGTCCTCATCCAGCAGGATTTTCCATCCTATCTTATTAATATATGCACAGATATTGGTCAGGCAGATCCATTGATAGGCCTAAAAGCTGCCATTCTGCGGGGAGCTTTTATCTGTCCATTTATGGCCACCTTAAGCCATACAGCTTTCAAGGGACACTTTAAGGACAAAGTCTGTTTGTGGCACTACCCACAGTTATTGCAAAAAGTTCAGCTACTGAGGGGCTGCAAACAAAACACCCAAAGTGCCTATAAATAGAACCTACATTTAAATCAAAGGCGTTTAACAAATGCTTCATCAGTCTAGACATGGTTTGCACTGTCTTCTTGTATTGCCTTGGACTTCCTTTTAACCTCTGACCCTGCCTGCACTCAGGAAGTAGCGTCTGGAGTATTATTTAAATTATCATCATAAAATGACCAGTCATAAAGTTCTTTGCGTCATTTATTTAAAGATGTCTTATTTCTTCTTTGACAAAAGAAGGATTCTTCCTACAGGAATGGTATTTATTATCTAAAATGCTTGGGACCTAGGTTTTGCTGGTAAGGGAATTTATATCACAATACCTTACGTCTACTAAAAAACATTTAAACGTGGGCCTCATGTAATTTCTGATGTTTTCTATATTTTTCCATTTTCCAATAATATACAAGCAAGATAATTTTTAGGTGCAAATCAGTGCAAAAAAATTGTCTAAAACCATGTATTTTACACAGATTAATAATATATATCACATTTCAGCTAATTGTAGGCCTTATTCAAAGATAATTCCATCAGTACTTGCACACATCAGTAATAGCCAGTTTGAATGCCTATTATATGTGACACTGCAAAACTCTTAAAGTTTTATTTACAGATTTATGAAGCAATAGTTCAAAAGGAGTCTTTAAAGTATATGTGAAATTATTTTTCATCATTAATAAATATTTTTCTTTGGTACCTATACTTAAAGCCAGTTGATTGCTTATGTGCCTGTGCCAAATTACAAAAAAATTCAGAGCCATATTAATCACAGCAATTTACCCAAGAGGGCGCTAACTACACTGCACATGCCTTTTATTAAGGCCACATAAACAATATACAGTCCTGTTCACTATGTGGCTTATAATCAGCTACATACAGAGAAAATGGATCCACATGCACAGCAAGCCACTCAGCAATAATTATTTTTACGACAGTAGATCTAAATGAAGATTAAGGAGCTTCCTTAGATACATTTGCAGGACTATTACTCAATTTACTGCATGTTTTAATTCATCGCTGGAAACAGCCTTTAACCCTTACTTTGTCAGGTTCTTCAGGCCCACATGGCACTGAACTCAGAAGCCAATACCACACATTATTGATTTCTGCAAATAAAGTGCTCTTAATGTCAGTTTTTTAAGGACAAATGACCTCCACTCCCACCATGCTCCTCCATAATCCATGCTATGTACCTGTACTCTCGCTTCCGTGAGGTTAATTTTCATTGCAAGCTCTTCTCTGGTAAACACATCAGGATAGTGCGTCTGGGCAAACACAGCTTCTAGGGCTTCCAGCTACAGGGAAACAGACAGAATATCAGCAGGGCAAGTGTTTCCCGACTAATTACAAGGAGATTTTAAAGGAAAACAGCATGGGGTGACACTGGTAGGGAAGACAGTTTCATATGGTGTGGGTTTTAACAAGGTAAAGATAAACTACATACTCTTTCCTTAATTATGCTGGCTGCTATGATTGCTCTGCATTACTGCTGTTTGCTTACAGGTGATTCCAACAAGAGGAAGTGGGCACATGCTAGAAATGCCATCTCTTGTGTTTGGAATTTTGAATGTTAACCCATATGAACATGTTTTGCACCCATTTAGCACTATTTTCTGCAAACCTAAAATTCATGTTTAACTTGTCTTATATGAAAAATATTTATAATATTCATTTTCTGAAATTTAGATTAAAAAAATGCTATAATTTGATGAAACAGATCTGATTATAACAGAATTGCCTGCACTATTTCTCTTACTGCAATATTAAAGCTCACGGACATTGGTTGGAAGGTGATCCCTTACAAATGTTTTGTATCGGTGTTGCCTTCCAGTTACGTTAGCAGGTCATGGAAAACATGAATGACCCTTCTAGAAAATTCCCTAGAAGGACTTGCATGTCATTTTACAAACAATGTGAATTTAATGGTAATGTTCCTTATTTCAAGTGGTCCAGTACACATGGTTGAACAAACCAATAAGATACAACATGGGTCAACAAGCATCCCCAGAAAGCACTCCAAACACCAATGCTCAGATAATTTGGGTCACTGTGGAGTATTTTTTTCCTTTTTATAAATATGGCTCAGAGAGAAAACGAGTGGGTAGTATAAATATAACTAACTAGATTAAAAAAAACTACTACAGTGACATAAATAACATTTGTATCTGTAATAAACAACCCCCTAAACAATGCATATTTGCAGAAGGGTTATTTTATGTATCTTTTCAATTTAATATGTTTTTTTGTTTTCCATTCAAAATACAGTTTTTCTTCACTGAATATATTTACAAGTCATTTTTCCTGATAAATATATCACATAAAACATTTTATTTGCTTCTTTGCAGATCACTATTTGCTCTTTTTAGTATTAGAAAATATTTTCAAACTTTTCCTTATTTCTCTAGTGTTAGATTTCTGTCCTTAAAAAATATTGTTCTGTATTTTGAAATCTACCAATTGAATACAAGAAGAATTTAAATCCCTATAAGGCCAGAAATCTGCATGTATTCTGTATAGTCTATAGCTATAGCAAATGAGTGCTTATATTTAAAAGTGACCTAAAGCTAAACTAAATAACAAAGGCAGAAATATTGTTTTTGGGGTTCTGTTTTAGCCCAAGGCAACTGGAGCCCTTTAGCAGTAAGGATCTGTGCCTTTTCTGCTGATTAACGGCACTTGTTCTGTGCTGCTGTCACTTACCTAATCTTAGGGACCTCTGCACAATATACTGTGTATACATAGAATATAAATGTCACAATATAAAACTAATAATTTAGATAATAATTCAGATTATTAGTATGTCAGCTCTAAAATCAGTGCACCCTGCATCAGAATTTAATCATCAGCCCTTTTGCATCAGCTTATATGACAGGCCAAACAAATTTTCTGCTTGATCATTTGCTACGGCCCCTAAGCTTAGCTTCTCAACAGCTGCTCAGAGCACACGGAGCATGTAACAAATTCCAAGATGGGCAGCTCCTGTAACAACTTTCATGGCCTGGATTATTACTACTATAGTGATGCTAAACCTTTAGGCTGGTTCAATAAGATCAGTATATAAAGTATGGCATTTCTAGCCATATTCATTTTTACAGTTTAGTTTGCCTTTAAAGAGAAAATAAGCACATACATATATTTTAGGTTTACACCCCTTTTAGAACATTGCTTGTATGGTGAAAAGATAATCTATCAAACACCAACAACTATAGTACTGAGAGTAAATAGAACCAATATCTTTGAATTACACATCTTTCATTAGCATTTTTATGCAAATAATAAGTACTGGAGACTGGAATGTTCTATTTGCTGAGAAAGTCTTCTACTATTGCATCTATTATGGTCCCTGTTAATATTCAGCACTCAGCATCCTCAGCCATTTATGAGGAAATTTATGATTAAAAAAAGGCAAGAAACCACTGTGGTAACACTTTGAATATTCCAGAAATATTTTAGTAAGCAGTGACACATGTGGCAAAAGGTGCAAAGTGTTGTCTTGTATGACAACATGCAACACAACATATGCTTCTCCTCAGTGTCTGGCACCAAATTATTTCATGTAATGCAAATTCCCTCTGTCCATTTGCCCAGTTCCTCAGCTTTATCTAACCACCTGAAATTTTTACCCCGTCTATGGGTGTCTATGCAGAACAGACTTCTCCCATATTTTTGAAGCACCACTAAGGCTAAAAATGAACCAAATGAATTTACCCTGAGATTTCAATTTGTGTTCAATTTTTGTGATTATTTCAGAAATTCACATAACATGTTTTTGCGGCGATTAATACAGTAACTATCTATCCAAGCTCAGGGAGTGCAGAATTCTTTTTAAATATATATATATATCTATGGCCGGCCTGTCCAATACCTCCTAGTATCGCCTAAAAAGTCAAAGTCTAGCTTTTGCTTGCACAACACCCTCACAGGGGAATCACTGGCTGTTAAATCGCAGCAGGTACCTGTTGCAGTGTGAAAGTAGTTCGATTTCTCCGTTGTTTTCTACGTAGAAATCCATCATCAAACTCTGAGGCAGCATGAGCCCCAAAAGGAGGCGAACCTACTGAGAAAGAGGGGGCAGGAGGGTGAGTTCAGGTAACCCAAATTAACAATATTCTAGTATAGTTACTAATATCCACTGTAGCAAGCTACTACTAGCAGCTTTAATAGCCAACTCTGCCTGCACTGTGCTTAAGTAAAGCAGCACAATAGAACTGTAACAAACCCGTTGCAGTTAGGTATCATCGGATTGTTCAGGGTGAAAATCCAGCTGTTGTGCAAATAATAAACTGCACTTTCTGAAGCCCACACTCAGCTGCTATATCTAGACTATAGGAGCTTGGCTCAAGGCCAGGCATAGCAGCCAGACATTCTGTCCGCATGCAGATCTACAAAACATTCATGCGTTCTTTTAATTCAATAGTCAAAAACTAAATAATTACAAAGGTTAAACTAGAAATCTCTCCTTTTCTGGCCATATGGGAAAGTGTGTTTGCAGCCCCACCTGCAACTGGGTGCTCATTAACTCTGAACTCTGAGAGAAAATCCTGTAAACCGAAATGTGCCATCTGCCACCACCCCTTGGCTCCAAGATACTAACACTGAAAGTCACCTCATGCCCACCCTAAATATTAAATAAATGTAAAAGTCGACTAATGCTGCTGTGAGGATCCTGCGATACTCAACACTTATCTAATGTCTTGTTTCGAACTCGATCACAGGATCCTCTTCTGAACCATCCCAAAATAGTACCAGTCATTTGTGGCTAAACTGTACCATAATATACAGAACAATGGCAATTTGAAGAAAAATAAAAAACTATATCTCTATAAATGAATATGCTTAAGCAAACTTTTTCATTTGTCCATGTATATAGATAAATGGAGAGATAGATAGAGAAATAGATAGAGGAAAGGACCAGAGAAGGAGATGTAGACAGGCATATAAATGACAGAAAAATAGATACACTATCCAAATATGCAGTAGAGAGTATTTCTAAATTAGAAATTCACATTTCAATAAACATGTTCGTACTGATATTTGTTTTGTGTACTTTGATTTCATAACACTGCGGTACAAAATGCATGAAATGCCTGAATTTATCTGTATATTTTGCATTACCTGGTCCTAAATATTGTGTGAAATACATTAAATAATGACTTGCCAAAACTATGTATAATGCTAAAGTTAAATAAAATATTATCTTTAATTTTGTCATTCTATTTACTAGAAATTTGTCCAGAAAATCATTTGATTTAAGGGCCATAATTTATAGTGTTTATTAATTAGCAGTTTGATGTTTTCCTCTGTTTGCGCTTGCTGCAGAATATGGGCCTGCTGATTGGGAATAAGTTAACCTCTTGCGTGCCATGTGTGTTTGCTTTTGGCCTCACCACTGGAGTGTCAGATCTGGGAGGTCTTGACAGGGCCCCGGACACTGAACAACTTTGCAGACAGATCTGACTCCTCTGCCCCCAGGCTCTGGTGAGCAGGTGGGAGAAGCAGACTTTGCCCTAAAGAAATCCATTTACCTCCCCCAGCCTTTTACTGGAACAAATAGAGAGCTCTCTAAAGCATTTTGTGACAGAGGGAACAAGCAGCTCTGAGAGTGTTCAGTAGCTCTACCAGTTAAACTCACAAGCACAGGTAAACTGTAGTAATGAGGGATTTAGTGTTGGCTATGTTTGAGGATAGGTGCTAATAAATCTGTGCTGGTACTAACCTGGGATAAATTAAATGTTGGATATATTTTTGGCCTGTGTAGTGACTAATAAATATGTGCTGTTACATCACTGGGATAGGTTTAATGTAGGAATGTTACTGGGTCGGTGCTAATAAATCTATGCCGGTACCTAACCAAACACGTTAAAAATAAACATTCACTGATATAGAAGAGAAAGAAGTTTACAGCATTAAAAGTTGGGGACTCACCTTCCAGCTGCGGGGGGCAGTGAAAATAAAACATGTTGCCTGAGCTGCACCTAGTGATTACAAAAGTGCAAAATTAGGAAACATACAGCATTGTGCGACACAGAGTGGGGACAGACAATGTTCTGACTCACAATCATTTAAATAATATATATAACTTCTACAGACATAATCTGGCATAAATGAAATGCAGGACCAAATGCTTGTCAAAATATAACACTTATGATATCAGACCAAACATCACTCATATTAGGACACATTTTAAAATGGCGCTACTGAACGACCAAGTTTCTTTTTTGTTGTGATACATTTAGACATAAGGCATAATCAGGACAAGTCACAAAGTATGTTGTGGAAGCAGTCACAAACAACACTTCTTTTATATAGGAATGCACTTTGAAAAAAACAAACGGCAGGACATATGTCCTTTATTTACTGAACTAAGTACTTATCTAACCCCTGTGCGGGATCGTGCTTTATATACATACTGAGATGTATCCTGACATAACCTATGGCAGATACGAAAGAAAGCACCATATTCATATAAATAAATATTTCAATATATATCTCAAACTAAGACAGCTAGAAACCCTACATGTTGAGATGTATTGTGTCATTCATTAGGAGCGAGAGTAGGAAGGAGAAGGGAGGAAATGGATGTGATTGATGGCATTGTTAGGAATGACTTACCAAACTTGGATTAATATCATTACTCCCCAAAGTGATGCGCATTGTTTCATAACAAATAAATCACTGACTCAAATTATGTAAAATAGGAATGTGTGTATGTTTCTGAGACTGTTCGATAAATGTCTCTGAGACCTCAGCAGGCAAGCATATCATAGTTTTGTAGAAAACATAAACTTTGCATAAAACAATTACACGTCTATTTTATAGAAAGTTTTCAAAGACGAATTAAGGTTTACTTACTGGGTTATCATTTCATCTAAATGCAGCTATGTTTAGAGTGGTCCTAGGTTACTTTAATAGTAATGCAGCTAAGTACACAATAATATATCAAGCTGCACATCTTAATACAGGATGTGCACTATACTAATCAGACCAAGACAAGATAATGTAACACACACAAGTAATCAATTTTCTTTAAATTAAATAGGAAAGCCCTGTGCAAATGTGGTTACCTGGAGGCAGGATGCTTGGAGTGAGGCTCCTTTATTTTTGCAGTGTCCTAGAACTTGCTTGGCTTGGATCAGTAGCTGGATTTGTAGTACTGGTCCCCAAATGGCAACGTTGGAGCTAACCGTGACACCGAATCTATGACCCACTGAGCACTGGTTACTTCTGGGTAGACAGATGAAACAACTTAAAGTGTGCTGGCCAGGATGAGCAAGAAGTTGGCTGTAAAAAGGAAGGTGCACAGTCTTGATTTAGGAGTTAGAATTCAGGTTGAATTTTGACCCGCTAAACTGGGATGGAGATGGGTCACAGTTTGGATCTGTGGCAGAGGAGAGTGGACTAAACTCCAGGTTCTAGAAAGTTGGAGCCCAAGTGCAGCAGAGGAGAAGGAGCTGTCTGCCTTTTACAGTGCTGAACTGTAGGAGGACTCCGGCTCTGAGGAGAAGGCAGCTGTATGACTATGAGTGGCGCTGCTTGGCTCGCCTTCCAGCACTTGCCTTTATAATCTCACGCATAATTGGCCCTAATCGGATTATTTGCAACATGCAGTTCAGTCAATAACATGGATAGGTCTGCTGGGTCCCACAAATGAGTCACGAGGTATAGCACGTCACTTCTACAGAAGTAGTTTAAAAGGCTTCCTCTTGTTGTGCACTGGGAAAGATCCGAGGGAGTTACTGGTCTTGATCGTTGGCATGATATTAGAGGGGAAATCTTGTTTTTCCTTTGGGTCACAACTAGCGCTGTCTTCCTGGTAACAGGTACCTGCAGGATCCTAGAATTATAGAGGTACCATCTCATCAAGTGAATTGAGCATTAGCTTTTTCCTGCAGTGTTTAAAAAGCCTGTGCTTGTGAGTTTAACTGGTAGAGTTACTGATCAGTCTCAGAGCTGTTCGTTCTCTCTGTCGCAAAATGCTCTCTAATGTTGCATAAAATATGAAGCAAAGCTTTAGAGAGCCCTGCATTCGTTCCAGTAAAAGGCTGGGGGAGGTAAATGGATTTCTTTAGGGCGAAGTCTGCTTCTCCCACCTGCTCCCCGGAGCCTGGGGGCAGAAGAGCCAGATCTGGCTGCACAGATGTTCAGTGTCCGGGGCCCTGTCAGGCCCTCCCATATCTGACACTGACTGTGTCTCAGAACATCAATCTTTAATGAGGTTTGCAAACATCATGTAAACATGAAAGGATCCTAGAGGCCCTCCGGTGGTGGGGTCAAAAGCAAAAAAACACATGGCATGCAAGGGGTTAAATTATTCCCAATCAGCAGGCCCATATCCTGCCACGGGCGCGAATAGAAGAAAACAGCAAGCTTCTAATTAATAAACACTATCAATTATGGACTTTAATTAAATACTTGGGCTTTCAGTCAGAGAATTCCTGGACAAATTTCTAGTAAATAGAATGACATTTTATTTAATTTATGCATTATAAGCAATTTCCACATTTTTACTAGCCAGGGAAATACATAAGTTATAGTTTTGACAAGTCATTATTTCATGTATTTCACACGATATTTAGGACCAGATAATGCAAAATATACAGATAGATTCATGCATTTACTATCTAGGATCTACATATAGTCAAAAAATCATTTGTTTTAATATAATAATGTGGTTGTTTATAGGTACACATCCTTCTCTATCTCATTCATACAGAGCTTTTATTTTCATTAAAAGAACAAAATGAATCAAGATAATTACAGTTTTTGTGCATTTCGTACTGCAGGGTTATGAAGCCAAAATACGCAAAGCAAATATCAGTACGAACATCAGTCTATTGCAACGTGAATTTCTTATTTAGAAATGCTCTCTAGTGCATATTTGTATAGTGTATTTATTTTTATGTCATTTATATCCCTGTCTGCTTCTCCCTCTCTCCCTTCCTCTATCTATTTCTCTATCTATCTCTCCATTTATCTATATACATGGGCAAATGAAAAAGTTTATTTAAGCCTATTTCTTAAAAGAGATAGTTATTTGATTTTCTTCAATTTGCCATTTTTCTGTATATTATAGCACAGTTTTGCCGCAAATGACTGGTACTATTTAGGGATGGTTCAGATCCTGTTCTAAACTATAGATTAGATAAGTGTTGAGTATCACAGATAGGGCTTCTCGGCAGCATTAGCTGAGTTTTAAATTTATTTAATATTTATTTTATGAGGTGACTTTCAGTGTTAGTGCCTTGGAGCCAAGGGGTGATGGCAGATGGCAGAGTACAGAGTTAATGATTGCCAAGTTACAGGTGGGGCCGGATTATAAACACATATATACCCACAAAATTGTGTGATTCTATTTTACATTCAGAATTAAACATCTACTTTCATCAGACTATCTATTTAATTTACTATATTGCTAAGATTAAGTACAGTATAATAATAATGATATTGCTAAGATTAAATGTAGTTTAGTGTCACTATTTTACATGTTCAATGAGCTTAAATCATTCTGTCACATTCAGGGAAGCTTCAGTAACCCAGACAATTAGTTGTTTGTGTAAAAATAAAAGGTGAATACTGTGAATGCTTTGATACGCAAAAAAAAATCTGGAAGTTTCCCAGCTGCCATCCTGTAAGAGTCAGACTGGGGGGTACAGGGCCCACCGGGGCTACTGCCCCAGAGGCCCAGTCTGACCCTGCATCCTGTGCAGGCAGGGCTACCAGTAAGGTCTCAGTGAGACCCATTCCATTAAAGCTACAAGCAGTGAGAAAAACATAATCACTCCAGCACATAGAGGTGTGCATCACATGATCCTTAATAATATCTTCTATACTGCAGAAACAGTTACTTGGGTGTAATTTTCATAAAAATATAGTTTTCAAAAAACTCGCGCATGCCCCACAGGGAGATTGATAAATCACTGCTAACACGGAACTAATGTCCTCGAAAAGGCATACACATCCCTAAATCGCCCAAATTTTTCTTGCAAAGGATTTACACTTTTTGCCAATGGGAAGGCATTTTCAGGGAGATTAGTCCCATGGTACCAGTGGTATTGCCAGTGGGAAGCCGTTTCAGGGAGATCAGTCACCCGCGTTAGTGATTTAGCGGGTGGCTGATTTCCTGTGTAGTATTAGCCTAAGAAGGATGGTCCATCTAGATGCTATATATATCAGTATTTCAATGTAAAGATAAGATAAAATCCTTGCTGCTTTGTAGCAAAAAAAAAAGCAAGAGCAAATGACAAAGATGTGTTTAGAATGCAGTACAAGGCCACAAACTTCCACATCACATTAGTTATAAAACAACTCCTGAGAGTAATCTTAGACAAGCCACACCTTGATTTAGGTTACTGATTTACTCTTTCTTCAGGATAAAAAAGGCCAAGGCTGTCCCTGGTGAGTTACTAAAAAGCTTTCCACTAATGGACAGATGCTGTGTGAAACAATTTATGTTCAGCAGTGTCTGTTGTATAAACGCATTGATTTTACCAAAAACAAGTGAAAGGGTAAATGCCCCTAATGATGGTTGTGTTTATTGTGGGACACTAATACTCTCTTGTGAAACAGCCTTTGAATTGTATGTAGCTTCAGCTAAAATATTTAGAGGTGTTTCTTCTGTAACTGTGTACATTTATTAATGGAATACTGCATTGGTTATTAATGCCTTCAATTTAATCATGAGATTTCCGTGTATTTATCTTGATGGTGTGTGTATATATTTATAAGTATATAACACTCTATGTCGAGTGCAAAGGAAAATGTTTTTTAAATATATATTTAGATATTTGTGGCATGATAGGAAAACTGCCCTTGTCCTAAAGGCAATATGCAGGAGTGAAAGGATTAAAGGTTTTATGATAAAAAAGGCTACCTACTTTTCAGCAATGATATAAGTTCAGATGTATTGATAATGTGAATACTTAACATTCATCCAGTAAACAAATATTTAGTAATTAAAATGCTAAATTGTATGCAAATTGCAAACATTAAAAGCCATATGTGCACTGTGTTTTAGTAGGTGTGAATAACAACTATATAATGAATATTTAGTTTAAAGGCATATTTGGCAATGAGGTCTGCAAGTAGGGGGTAAATTGCAAGAGAGGAAAAAGCATTATGAGAAGCCACTTTCCAGGACCAAGAGCTGTCTATCCAAAAGCTTCAGTTGTTCTGGCTTCTGTTCTGTATATTGCAAACATGTATTAAATATTAACTCTGATGTTGCATGACCCCAAAAATAACAGTCTAGACAGCAAGCAGACACCAAAAACCTATCAACAGCTGTCTGACTTTGGATCTTCTGATCTATCTTGAGTGGGTCATCAGGCAAACTTTATTTTCACTGGTGCATAAATTAATTACACGCATTTAATAACCAAAATATCATTAGATTTCCCCTTTAATATCATCAAGGCAATGCGCCAGGGAAGCTCTTAATAGTTCAGAGGGCCATAACAGGCTATTATCCTTGTGTAATGCTATTACAGAACCAATTAGGTACCATTATGCTGTTTTGGCCTCTTTTTTCGGTTTATGCGACGTGATCCAATCACTAGCCTCTGACTTGTTCCAGGCTTGGGTACTTCAGCATTTGCACAGAGCCGGGAGCTCTTCTCCATCTCTCCCTACCTCCCTCCATTCCTCCCCTCCCTGCATCGCTTTTAGTCTCTGATGCCCTTTAAAAAGTAATTGCTAGGGTCCTGCTGCATATTATTTACAGGGGAAAGAGACCATAAATCCAGGGACCCCATGCTGGGAACAAAATCAAACTTTGTCTGTGCTGCCGCTTGCAAAATGTATCTCTGCGATAAGCGCCCCTAAAAATCACCCACACTGCCAATTAGAGGGCTGATTGCCAGTTACATGCCAGCAACTCAGATCCTCAGGGCACCCAAAGAATCTGTGCCAGGAACAGCAGGGGGAGAGGAGGGGCAGCTGTACCAGCTACGTTCACAGGGAAACAACAAGCCTTGAATAAGTTTTACTTTAACGATCTACTTCGGGTCTTTTCTGCAATATTCTCCAATAAACTAGAAACCAGCATAAATCAGTAGAACTGAAGAGGGCATTCAGCCCAATATTCTCTCATCTGTGCCTGGTGGGTTGGGTAGTTCATTACACTTGTGAAGAGCAGGATCTGGCACAGTGACAGCTTAAATGGCACAATGGTCCACCCAGAAAGCCCCCACTGCTACTCTCATAAACCCAGCTCTTTACACACAGCACGAAAAAGCTAATGCTCAATTTACTTGATGAGAGGGTACCTCTCTAATTCTAGGATCCAGCAGTTACATGTTACCAGGGAGACAGCACCAGTTCTGACCCAAAGGAAAAGGAATATTTCCCTATCAAGCCAACAACCAGTAACTCCCTTGGGCCTTGCCTAGAGCAAAACAAGTTTTTAAGCTCCTTTTGTAGAAGTGATGTGCTATAACTCATGACTCATTGTGGGACCAGCGGACCTATCTATGTTATTGACTGAACTACGCATTGCAAATAACCAATTATGTGTGAGATTATAAAGGCAAGAGCTGAGCAGCGTCACTTGTAGTCATACAGCTGCCTGTTCCAGGAGCCAGAGTCCTCCTACAGTTCAGTACTGCAAGGTAGACAGCTTGTTCTCCTCCCTGTGGGAGCACTTTGGCTAGAACGTCCTAGAACTTGGAGTACAGTCCACTCTCCTTTCCCACAGATCCAAACAGTGACCTGTATCCATTCCAGCTAAGTGGATCAAAATTTGGGATCCAAAGTTAGACAGCTGTTGATAAGTTTTTGGGGTCTGCTTGCTGTCTGCTGTCTAGACTGTTATTTTTGGGGTTCATGCAACATCAGCATTAATATTTAATAAATGTTTGCAATATACGGAACAGAAGCCAGAACAACAAAAGCTTTAGGCTAGACAGTTCTTGGTCCTGGAGTGACATCTCATAATGCTCTTTCCTCTCTTGTAATTTACCCCCTACTTGCAGACCTCATTGTCTTTAAACAAAATATTCATTATAAAGTTTTTATTTACACCTACACAAACAGGTTAAGGTTAGAAATTTGCATACAGTTTAGCATTTTAATTACTAAATATTTGTTTACTGCATGAATGTTAGTATCAATACATCTGGTATCAATAAATCTTGGTCAGATTGTACTGTATATGCCTGAGTTTTAATTCTTTTAAAAGGATAAAAGTATCTAAATATATTTATTAAAAAAAATATATGCTCATTTGCTCCTTTATATACAGTGTTATATACATATGAATATAAACACAAACCGTCAAAGAAAATACACAGAAATCACATGATTAAATTGAAGGTATTAATAACCAATGCAGTATTCCATTAATAAATGTACACAATTACAAAAGAAACACCTCTAAATATTTTAGTTGAAGCTACATACAATTCAAAGGCTGTTTCACAACAGAGTGTGAGTGTCCCTCAATCAACACAGCCATCATTAGGGGCATTTTTGCTTGTATCTGGTAAAATCAATGCATTTATACAACAGACACTGCTAAACATAGTTTCACACAGCCCTTATGTCCATTAGTGCAAAGCTTTTTAGTAATTCACCAGGGAAACCTTGCCCTTTTTTATCCTGAAGAAAGAGTAAATCAGTAACCCAAATCAAGGTGTGGCTTGTCTAAGATTACTCTCAGGAGTAAGTTGTTTTATAACTAACTTGATGTGAAAGTTTAGGGTTTGGGGATATTTTACTGGTGCTGTAAGGGCTCTGGTACACGGGGAGATTAGTCGCCCGCGGCAAAACTCCCTGCTCGCGGGCGACTAATCTCCCCGTGTACCAGAGCCCTAAGGGGTGAGGGTGTATTTTATTTTTAAATTACAAGATTCATAACAATGTATTTTATATAACTGCCCTTGTACTGCATTCTAAACACATTTTTGTCTAGAGACTTTTTTTTGGTACAAAGCAGCAAGGATTTTATCTTACCTTTACACTGATATATAGCATCTAGGGGGACCATCCCTCTTAGCAAACATATTTTGGAGTTTAAGAATTTGTTAAATTGATAATTGTCCCATTGCTAGAGATTCAACTGTTATTTTTCCACAAATAACTAATTATCTGGGCTACTGCACATTCATCGAAAGTGACATCTAAACAGTGACACTAAAATATTTTTTAATCTTAGCAATATCATACATGAAATAGTCAACAAAATAAGATTTTTAATTCCAAATATAAAATAGAATCACACATACAATTTTGTGGGTGTATATGTGTTTGTCACATTTAGGTAACAAAGTTCAAAACAATGCATCTGGAGAATTCTGAAGCCATGTTTAGTAGTTTTCTCACAGTTGGACCATTCGACAGAAGGTCAAATAGGTATAAAGCTGATAACCTATAGAGAAAGTAGGGAGAAGTAGGGAATTTCTTGACAAATGCAGGAATATGCTACAGATAGCTTTAGCTGGGCTTCTTCTACCAGCAAAAAACAGTCAGCTTGTCTCAGTGCCATCTTTTCTTTCATGGTAATGTATCTTATCCCTTGCCTCAGGGCCCACTGCTTGACCACTGATTCAGCCAAATATCGAACTGAATCCTGAATTCCATGCATCGTTAGTAGAATTATTGTTGTATCCCATTCTAAACAATCTACAATGCATAATAAATAGTCAAAAGAGGCATTCATCCAGGGCTCTCAAGGATCAAGGGGGTAAAAGCAAATTTTCAACTAATTTAAGAAAATCTCACATTTGGAGACCTTTTAAAAAATAAAAATGTTGGGACTGGTAGTAACAATAACAATAATAATTAAAAAAGAAAAAAAATGTATTTTGTATTGCTCCAATGGGAACATATTTTGTCCTGTAATTATTTGTCCTTTGTCATGTAATTATTTATATACTTATATTCACTTTTTATTTAAGTCCCTACATATCTTATTATAGAGTAACAGTGGTGGGGGGACCATTACTACAATTTGTTTACATGTTAGCCATTAAGCTAGGGGTTATTAGTCTGTCATGTGATTCAGTCATAGGCTGGGCTATGTTTGCATTCCATTGTCTTCCGTTGTATTGGGCATTTCAGACGAGGGATAAAAAACATTTTAAGAAACTTTTATTAATTATTATTGATTTCACTTTTAGAACTGTAAAGACTGTTCAAGGACAGATTATAATCTCCTTATAATGATTTTAACTTCATTGCAGTCTGTGGTTCTAGTAACCGTCTAATTCATTAATAGAAATTCATTATTCAGAGTACATAACTGGTGGGAGAGTCTGATTTAATAAGTTTGTACCCTAACATAACTATCTTTGAAGAATATACAAGGTTGAAGTAAGTGTAAAGTGAAAATATGCCTCATTTGCATCGGATTAAAAAATACAGAGTATTTCAGATGTCAGGACATAACTTCTAGCCCTCACATTGTTGATCGTGCCTCTGTAAAATAAATATAGATGAGTCTTTATGCAATGGCTGCCAAGTGTAGAATGTAGCAGGTTCATGTTTTGGCACAATTAGCCTCAAGGTTTTGTGCCTCTGTGGATTTGGCTCTCTGTGAATGTACTACAGGGAGTATAGATAAACACTATCAATAAATGTGTGTAAAACAGAACAGATTACTAAGTATTTATAAAACAAGTCTATCTTCTCTAATCTACTCTTCATTACTCATGTAAGTTTACAATAATAAAAATAATTAAAAGCACATTGGTTTAATGCAAGATTTTGGTCCTAAAATGCCTCATGCACTCTTAAAAATGTTTTTTTCAGTATGTCTGTGGTTTCCAACTCAAATCCTCTTGACTTGCATCTGATATGGTACTGTGACATATATCAATTGAAAATAAAGTTGTGGTATTGCTCGCTATTAAAGTCAATGTTGATGAACATCAAACTGGCACTAAATTGCACTAAAATTGGAGGTGTGCATGCAGATAATTTTTTTGCATATCATTGTTTAATAACCATAAAATATTTTGTATTGTATTTAAGGCATTTTATTGGTTACATGCAAAATTTAATATTTGTGTTACTATGTGAATGTCTCTCTGTCTGCAGTAATTATTGCCATTTTTGTCATTTTATTTGCGTAAATGGTGTTTACCAATTATTAAGTGTTGCCTAATATGTTAGCACACTATAAATAAAATGTAATAATAACACATGCACAGTTTGACTCCTGCTCCCTCCCTAGGAGGCTTCTCTCTCCGGGAGAGCAATAAATAGCTTGAATCTGATTTAACTCCTCTGCAATAAAATGTATTTTGCAATTAGCGCAATGGGCAGATTTGTCCCGCTTGGACAGTCTTCTAATTTATACCGGAATGTCTGTCTGTGTCTCTTAATTTTTCTCTCTGAAGAGCAAGGTGACTGTTCCCAGGCTGCACCTTCTCACTCCCCCTGTTAATTGGTTCTGTTAACGGATCAGTGCTTTAATGAGAGGAATGGGGGCACCATTTGGGCACCATTGGTTTTATTGCACCCCTGTTTCATACTATTGTTTTCATATTTTTCAAGAATTTCAGTCCTTAGAAAATGGGCCACTTGATGTAGAACTAAAGGCTACATATTCTGCTCAGAACCATTATCCATTGTACCCCAATCTCAAATATGATTTACAGTAGTTGAAACCAAGGGGCTGATTTACTAACCCACGAACGGGTCGAAATGAGTCCGATTGCGTTTTTTTCGTAAAGATCGGTATTTTGCGATTTTTTCGTATTTTTTGCGATTTTTTCGGCGTCTTTACGAATTTTTCGTTACCAATACGATTTTTGCGTAAAAACGCAAGTTTTTTGTAGCCATTACGAAAGTTGTGTAAAATCTTGCGATTTTTCGTAGCGTTAAAACTTGCGCAAAAAGTTGCGCTTTTTTCGTAGCGTTAAAACTTACGCGAAACTTCGCACCTTTTAAGTTTTAACGCTACGAAAAAGGCGCAACTTTTTGCGTAAGTTTTAACGCTACGGAAAAATCGCAAGATTTTACGCAACTTTCGTAAAGGCTACGAAAAACTCGCGTTTTTACGCAAAAATCGTATTGGTAACGAAAAATTCGTAAAGACGCCGAAAAAATCGCAAAACATACAAAAAAGTCGCAAAATGTTCGTTTTCAAGTCGGAACTTTTCCAATTCGGGTCGGATTCGTGGGTTAGTAAATCAGCCCCCAAAAGTGCATTCACCATATGATTGTTCTGTAGTCGGGAGTGGCCATATTAAAAGGGCATTATTATATTTTATTTATAAAGCTCCTAAGAGAAGCAATTACTTCAGTTGCAGTGTAATAGTGCAAAAAGCAATAGCAAACAGTCTAGATCAGTGGTTTTCAGACTTTTGAGGTCAAACATTTGGTAAGGGCCCCCCTTGGTAAATAACAAGTTGACTGATATATTAAACCAATGCTATTTCAGTCTTAGATAATTTTAGTGTTCATTTAATTTTATATCTTATCACAATTAAACTTTATCAGTAAGTTATAGGTATTTACCATCAAGTAGCCCAAAAATAGCCTGGCCTAGACAACCAGTTTTGGAACAAGTGGAATTGATTGAGAGATGTTAGAGCAATAAATCATAGTAGCCCCACCTTTGCCCCTGCCATTACAAGGAGATTGGTGGGAGTCCTTTAAGAAGCCCTGTGCAAACTGGACAGTCTAATTTGTTGACTGTAAGACGGACAGACGCAGCAGGAGTGGTATCTGGTGTTTCAGCCGTTTCATCAATTCTTAGAAGCTAATATGTGCATGGCCTGGGTGAGTTAGAAGCATGTTGAAGATTACACTAAAGGTGAATATAATTTTTCTATATAGGGGACCTCTACCCATCTTGAACAGTAACCTAATTGCCCAAAACCCCTTGGAGCCCTATTTACTAAGTAGCAGGATGATCTATTATTTCTAAAGGCAGCTCTTCATCACACCTTATGTCCATCTCTGTTGTGTTGCCTGCCTGAATTATGATATCTGGTGTAACGTCCTCATCTCCTTCATCTTCTTCTGGCAATAATGGTTGCGCATCACCCAGTTTAACAAACTCATGTGACAATAACTCCTCTGACTCATCCAGTGAAGAAGGGGCGGCGGTGGTGGTGGAAGTGGTATGTGGGGTGCCCATAGCAGAGGAGGATGAGGATGTTGTGGCAAAGTTCCTGGCAGAAACGGTAGAGGATGGGGTGTGCTGTGTAAGCCAGTGAACTACCTCTCCAGCATTTTTGGAGTTCAGGGTACGTGCCTTCGGAACACTGGACGATTTCCTAGGGCCACAGGATATCATAGCAGCACAGCCCCTAGTGCCTCTGTGTGGCGGCCTGCCTCTGCCTGACATTTTTTTTATTTTTACAAAACAACAACAACTTGGGTGATGTTTCTGGACACGGAATTATGTTGGGTTGAAAACCCCAACATACTGTTCTTCGACTTTGGCTTATTCTTCTGCTTCTTCTTCTTATTATTATTATTATTATTATTCTTAGCGCCCCCCATTTTCTAAACGCTACTCCTCCTACAGTTTTAGGGGTACAGCACCCAAACACCCCACACTTTTTTGCCCTATAGCGGAACAGGTTGCTTTTCTAAGTGATCCGACCCCCCCAATTTTTGTGGCGCCGCTCCGAACTTCTGCCACTCTTACAGCTTTGAAGCTACACCCCCCAAACTTGAATAACATAATCATGGGGTCACCCTGAATGAAACAGCGACATTTGTTGGGTGACCCCAAAGTGGGAGGGGCCAACAACAGCCAATCAAATTTTACCCATTGACTTTAATGGGGAAATTGAAACTGCTGCCAGTCTTACAGCTTTGAGGCCACACTCCCAAAACTTGAATCACATACTCATGGGGTCAGCCTGAATTAAAATGATTGCTGGATGCCCAAAAGTGGGCAGAGCTGTAAACAGCCAATCAGATTTTACCTATTGATTTGACGGAAATCCAACCTGCTGCCATTCTCAGAGTAATAACCCCAGGGTCCCCAAACTTTTCACACTTGGTCACTTAGGGACTGCTGTTTTAGGTTTGAAAAGTGGGCGGAGCCACCAACAGCCAATCAAATTTCACCTATTGATTTTTATTGGTTTGATGTCAGAGTTCCCAAACTTTGCACAGTCAGTCACTGGGTTTTTTTGTTTTTTTTTTAAACGGCAAAGTGGGAGGGACCAACAACAGCCAATCAAATTTTACCCATTGACTTTTATGGGGAAATTGAAACTGCTGCCACACTTACAGCTTTGAGGCCACACTCCTCAAACTTGAATCACATAGTCATAGGGTCAGCCTGAATGAAAATATGATGAATGTTGGATGCCCAAAAGTGGGCGGAGCTGTGAACAGCCAATCAGATTTTACCTATTGACTTGGTGGAAATCCAACCTGCTGCCATTCTCACAGTAATGACACCAAGATCCCCAAACTTTGCAGGGTTAGGCACCAGGTAACTGTGGTTCAAGGTAAGAAAAAGTGGGTGGATCCACCATCACCCAATCAGAGTTTACCTTTTGACTTTCAATGGGGAAATTCAATCTGCTGCTATTCTCACAGAATTAACACCAGGGTCTCCAAACTTTTCACAGTTGGTCACTAGGGGACTGCAGTTTTAGTTTTAAAAAGTGGGCGGGGCCACCAACAGCCAATCAGATTTCACCTATTGAATTTTATTGTTTTGATGCCAGGGTTCGCAAACTTTGCACAGTCAGTCACTGGGTGACTTCGTACTCAAGGTTAGAAAAAGTGGGCGGGGCCACCAAAAGCCAATCACATTTGTTTCATTGTTTTCAGTTGGGAAATTTTAACTGCTGCCATTCTCACGTGTTTAATGTCAGGGTCCCCAAACTTTGCACAGTTTGTCACTGGGTGACTATGTTCCAAGTTTAGAAAAGTGGGCAGGGCCAACAACAATCAATCAGATTTCACCTATAAACTTAATTTGTTTAAATTTAAACTGCTGCCATTCTTTAAATATTAATACTAAGGTCTTCAGAACTTTGCAGAGCTAGTTTTTCTAACTCTGAACTGCGGTTCCGAGTTAGAAAAAGTGGGTGGAGCCACCAACAGCCGATCAGACTTCACATTTTGAATTTTTTTGGTTTAAATTTAAAATTCTGCTTTTCTCACACTATTTATGTCAGGGTTGCCAAACTTTGCACAGTCACTGGCTGACTACATATTCAGGGTTAGAACAAGTGGGAGGAGCCACCAACAGCAAATCCATTTCCACCCATTAGATTTCATTGGTTTATATTTAAACTGATGCCATTATTTAAATATTAATTCCGGGGTTGTTAAACTTTCCAGAGTTAGTCACTGGGTATTTGCCGTTCAAAGTTAGAAAAAAGTGGGTGGAGCCACCAACAGCCAATAACATTTCACCTATTTACTTTCAATGGTGTAAAATGCTGTCAGTCTCACAATTTTATGCCAAATTTTATGAGTCCCCAAACTTTGCAAAGTTGGTCACTGGGGGACTGCAGTTCAAAAATAGGAAAAGTGGTTTGGGCCACTAAGAGCCAATCAGATTTCATCCATTGAATTTTAGTGGTTTAAATTTAAAATGCTGCCATTCTCACACTATTTATGCTAGAGTGCCATTGTTTGTCGCTGGGTGACTTCAACTCAAGGTTAGAAAAAGTGGGCACAACCACCAATCACAATTCACCTATTGACTTTTATTGGTTTAAATTTTAACTGCTGCCGTTCTTTAACTATTAATCCTAGGGTCCCTAAACTTTGCAGAGTTAGTCACTGGGTAACTGCAGTTCCAGGGTAGAAGTGGGTGGAGTCACCAACCGCCAATCAGATGTCAATCATTGACTTTCAGTGGGGAAATTTAAGTTGCTGCCCTTCAGACACTATTAAAACCAGGGTCCCCAAACTTTGCACAGTGGTTTTTACTATGTAACTGTGGTCCAAGGTCAGAGAAAGTGGGCAGAGCCCATTCAGTGACTTCATGTTTTTCAACCCAACATGAAGTTTGTTCTCAAACTTCCCTTTCTAGTTATTATTGTTATTTTTAGACGGAATGTGAAAAAGCACACACAGCTAGGTGGCACTTGGTTGAAGACACTGGGCAACAAGGCCTGCAATGGCAACGTATACAGTAGTTGATACGGAATATATTATTGCTGGTGGAAAAACGTCACTCAGGTGATTTTATTGCAATGCAATGTCACTACTATTTGTAATGTGTTTGGTGCACTACTATGAACAACAGCAAACAGCACTGGACACGTTAAAGAACAGTAAGATAAATAAAAAAAAAATAATAATAAAAAAAAGTGATCTCTGGTTGGTGCTGGTGGTGAACTACTAGGAGCAGCACACCAGTCCCCAACACAGCTAGACTAATAGCACTGGGCTCTATAAATTACAGTAGCAAAGTAAAAAAACACAAATAAAAAAAAATTATATGAATGTGTGGTTGGTGCTGGTGCACTACTATGACCAGCACACCTGTCTCCAACACACACAGACGGAGCTGCAGTTCACAATGAAAAGAATAGTAACAGTAATCAGGAAATAAAAGCAGTCCTTACAAGGACTATTGGGTTACAGCAGATGAGATCAGCAGGACTGCTGTCCACAGCAGCTACATATAGAGCAGTAGAAAGTAGATTACTAGTCAGCAAAGTTACCTAAACTGTCCCTCAAACCCCTGCACAGCTCTCTCCCTATGCTAACTCATCAAGCACACACAGGCAGAATGTAAAATGGCTGCTGGGCTTCGGTTTATATATGGAAGGGAGTGGTCCAGGGTGGGGGGTGGTCCAGGAGGGAGAGCTGCCTGATTGGCTGCCATGTATCTGCTGGCTCTGGGGTGAGAGGTCAAAATTTGGCTCCAGCTAAGGTGAAGCCAAAATTGCGAACATCGCTAAAAGTTCGCGAACTTGCGAACACCCAATGTTTGCGCAAATTAGTTCGCCCGCGAACAGTTCGCTACATCTCTACTCTTAAATGTGTTTAGAATCTAGAATATGCAATTTAGGTATCTAAAGTTATTTCACTAGCTAGACTTCTATGCACTTATGCAGTTTCTTCTTACATTATTTAATATGCCAGTACTTAAAAGGTGTTGTGCAACAAAAGTGTATTGCTTGTGGGTATAATAAAAATGTTATGTTGAGGAGCTCAAAAATGAATTAAGTATTATTAAAGGGATTGTTCACCTTTGAATTAACTTTCTGTATGATGTAGCGAGTGCTATTCTGAGAAAAATTGCATACAGTCTTTATTTTGCATACAGTCTATATTATTTGTGGTTTTTTAATTGTTTAGCCTTTTGTTCAGAAGCTCTCCGGTTTAAAATTTCAACAGCTGGTTGCTAGGGTCCAATTTAACCTGGCAACCAGACAATGGATTGAATAGAGGAGAGTCTAAACAGAAAGAAAAGTAACAATAACAACAAAATTGTAGCCTCACAGAGAAATAGTTTGCCTATTGGGGTTAGTGACACCTATTTGAAAGCTGGAAAGAGGCAGAAGAGGAAGGCAAATAATTCAAAAACCATAAAAAAATAAAATAAGACCATAATAAGACATAATAAGACTACCAGCAGAGATAAACCCTCTGCATAATGGATTACTTATAACAAAACAATCATGACAAAGGGTAAAGGAAGGAGGTTGTAGACTAGTAATCTAATCTACCTCACAAGAACCAAAGACCAAAATACATAAAAAACAACAATCATAAATTTTTTGTGACTAAAAAGTACAGGTCATAACTGTTAAACTCATGTTGAACAAGCAGTAGTACTGCTCTTTTAAGTATATAGTAGTAAGTGTGAAATAAAAGTAATATTTGTGAAAAAAAATTGTATCATTACACCTTTCACTGGCACTAAAACCAGTGTGTAACAATATATATCTAGGGTTTTTACAACCATGTGTTTAGGGCCAGATGGTGAGATATTCCCAGTAAAATGCATGTTTATGATTAAGCACTTTGCCCTTTAAAATTTTAGAATTTCTGCAGTAGCCATTATGTTTCAAGTATCTATAAGCATTAGATTAGTGGATGCATTATATCCATCAAGCAGCTGACTTTAATTTTTTTGAATGTAGCATGTTTGAAATAAGGAATGTTAGATCTAGGGGATGATACCTAACATTCCTTTAAAACTAAAATGCCGTCTACTGGTGTCAAGAATATGTCCACCCAGTGCACACATAATACCATACCATTCTTTGTTCTTGACAACAAACAAGCCTGAGTGATTTTGCAGTTCCTGAATAAAATAACACAAGTTTACCTTAATTGAGACACAAGATGCAAGTGGTTGGCTACACCCAAACAGTTCCATACAGAAAAATGTGAAAACAGTGTAGACACTTTACTTTAGGAATATAAAGCCTTGTGTCTGTGTGATTAGGCAGGGAAAACTATGTGGTATGGTTGGATCATGTGACTTGGCAGCATTACAATTACATTTTGCACATGGTCTAATTGAAACCTAATTATATCACCGAATGCAGTATTTAGTTTGGCAGGGTTCCAATTCAGCTGAATCCATACTCCTGACCGAACCGAATCTGAATCATTAAAATCACGTAAACATAAAGGAAAACATAAATGAAAATTTAATTCTATAACCTAATTTGCATATGCAAATTTGGATTTGGATTCAGTTCAGTATTTAGCCAAATCTTTTACAAAGGATTCGGGGTTTGGCCGAATCTGAAAATAGTGAATTCGGTGCATCCCTAGTAATATATTTATTTTTTATGTAACAATTTTGGGGTACCTGTAATAATAAACTCAGGTGAAGTTGTGAAAATTTTTCCCTGACTCTTAATAGCAGATGAGCTAGCTTCAAGAAGGGTTGGATGGCTTTTGAGGAAATACATGGTTACTTAAAAATCATCTACTTTGTATGTATGCTACTATTATTTTTAAAAGTGTGCCTTTTAAATTTGCCAAGTTAGACATATGTAATATCCAGGTTTTACAGTTGTAGTATTAAATGTTCTACAGACCCAGACCTCAAGCTGTGTTCTGAGTGCATCACAAATACCCAAACTACAGCTGATATCGCCCGCCGTCATCCTCTCTCCATTTGTTTCAATTATTTTCTTTTTCTCTTCCTTCAATATAGTCCATTTTTATGCTTTCTGAGCATTCTCTTCTTTTACATGTTTCTAATACATGTGTTCCCTCTAACAGACAATAGATGGAGCTGTAATACTTTTCAGTTTGCTATGGGCTAAACGTTATGGAAAACTAAAGTGTATCAATTTAGTCTTGGTTCACTGCCAAATAGTTTGAAGCAAACCTGAACAAACTTCCTTTTTAATGAACTGATACATTTTTTATAACTTCAGCTACAAAGAAGAACGGTCAACACAGCCTGACATATGTTTTACCAGACCTTTAACTTTCAGTATGATGTAAAGAGTAATAGTTTGAGACAATTTACAATTGGTCTTCATTTTTTATTATTTGTGAGATTTTTTGTTATTTCACTTTTTGTTTGGCAGCTCTCCAGTCTGGAGTTTCAAGCAGCAATTTGGTTTCTATGGTCCAAATTACCATAGCAACCAGGGAGGGGTTTGAATAAGAAGAAAAGTTGCTTAGAATAGGTCATTCTATAACATACTAAAAGTTGACTAAAAGGTGAACTACCCCTTTAAAGTAAAATCCAAGTACACAAGCTACTTTTCTACCACTACAGATGATGACCACAGCCAGACCCTTTTTATGTTAAAATGTAATTTAGTATGTCTTAGGGGTGTCCACAGAAACTTTTCCAGGGGGGCAAAGTCATCAATCAAAAACAATCTGTTTTTCTAGACCAAGCTTGTATACAATAAATAGTTGCCAAGTTTGTAGGAAATCAATTTATTGGCAAAGGCTATAAAATGGCTCACAATTGATATGATTGTATAACTAGGGGCTGCTTAAGTAGAGATTATAAATGATGAATAATAAAAAATATTTGTCCATGTGCACTTTGTAAACACACTCTAAAATACCACACTAATTTCACCAAAACATAGCCTAGACATGCCAGTATAATTACTTCAGAAAATGAATAGCAAGCATGTTAATCCCAGACAAACTAGTATAATATAAATAAAATAGATAATAGGCATTTTGTCCCCAGACGTGCCAGTATAATTTGAAAGCATTTCCTCGCCTATGCTTGCACAGGCAGAAAAGCAACACCAAAGTACTCTAAAACTTTCAATACCTGCCACTATCAGGCAGCAGAAGAATGTTATTGTCAAAATTGCTTAGTTTTTGCATAATACATGGGAGGGTTGCGGGTAAAAAAGGGTTAACTGCATAGAGTTTCCATTTCTGAGGTAAAATTTTCTGGGTAAGCTCTTATTGGTTGATTTGCTGGCAGGGCTATTGGATAAGAGAGCAGATTTTCAAGGCGCTTTTCTCATTGGTGGTTCAGGGTCACATGGGGGCACCGGCATACTATATATTGGCTTTGCGGCAATACTTACACTTCAGTGTTCGTGAGCTGGCTTGGAGGCTGCATCGTCTGAAGAAGGATGTCAAGATCCCACCCACCCACCCCAAAAAAAAAAAAAATTATATTGTCGCAGCTGGAGGGAGTTTATGTTTAAATTTATTTTGGATTGACGATACTTCCCGGCTGGTAAGGTAAGGCGGGGCTAAGTATTCTTCTCTTTTAAATATTTAGGCGGCCTAGGATAATTTATTCGCCCTGGGCTGGCTAGGAAGTTAAATACAACATTGTTCTTGGTTTTTAAATAATAAATATGTTTTTTTGTTGAATAAAAAACCCGAATAAACAGCTGCGGCCATTCTATCCACCCAATTTAATGTGTCTGTTGTGGTTATTTTTTGTAATTGGTAAATTTACATAGTACCGCATACCTCTCCCATGTGTCACTGGAAGAATTTGTAGAGGAAAGACCTCTCCTACACCTCCCACTGAGGAAAACAGTCGCTGGAAGTGGAACAGGACCAAGTGGAGGAGTGGCAGGAGTGCCAAACCAGGCATCTTGGGGTTGTTTTCTCTGGAAAAGAGGCGCTTGCGAGGGGACATGATTACTCTGTACAAGTACATTAGAGGGGATTATAGGCAGTTGGGGGATGTTCTTTTTTCCCATAAAAACAATCAGCGCACCAGAGGTCACCCCTTTAGATTAGAGGAAAGGAGCTTCCATTTGAAGCAGCGTAGGTGGTTTTTCACGGTGAGGGCAGTGAGGTTATGGAATGCCCTTCCTAGTGATGTGGTAATGGCAGATTCTGTTAATGCCTTTAAGAGGGGCCTGGATGAGTTCTTGATCAATCAGAATATCCAAGGCTATTGTGATACTAATATCTACAGTTAGTACTAGTGGTTGTATATATAGTGTATGTATGTGAGTGTATAGATTGGTAGGTGTGGGTTAAGTGTGCTGGGTTTACTTGGATGGGTTGAACTTGATGGACACTGGTCTTTTTTCAACCCTATGTAACTATGTAACTATGTAACTATAGCAAAATCGTGAGGCGAAAGGATGGTCAGACAGACAGGAGGTCAGTACAGGCAGCAAGGTTCAGAGTCGAGGGTCAGGCCGGGTCAGAAGATCAAAGATATCAAGTAGTAAATAGTGATGGGCGAAATGTATCGCAAGGCATGGATTTGCCAAAATTCACCGCACGTCCAAAAGAATAGCCGTGCTACGAAATAATAGCCGCGGGCGACAATTTTTTTTTGCCACATGACATTTTTGCAAATTTTTCGCTGTTTTGCAGATCTTTTGAAAGATTCACTAATTTTTCGCCGAAGCGAAATGGAACAGATTTGCTCATCATTAGTAGTAAATAATGCTTGGTGTCTTCACAAGGGAAACGATCAATTCGCAGTGATTTTAGGCTTCTGGCATCCTTTTAAGTGCAATGCACATGCGCCCGCGGCAGAACGCGCGCACATGGGTCATTGGCAAAATGCACACCGTGCACGCCCGCTACGTCATGCATGCCTGCGCTGTCTGGACGCACCATTTTAGAACCTGCCGGATGTCCACGCCACGGGCGCCCAGGTACCTTACAGCCACACTGGTTGTCCAGAGGTTAATAGTAAGGCTCCAGCACATTAGGGAAATGTGATGGTGATGGCAAGGGGATATATGCAGTACAAATGTTGCCATTTGGGTGGAGGAGACATGCCCAGCTGATATATTTGTCGGCAAATGTAGGCTTTACATGTCCTTTAATGTCAAGAAACTGGCTGAGGTTATTAGGGATTATAACAAAGAGTTTAGCTGGTGGGGCATTTTATTATGACACAAGACATTGCTGTAGCAGACTTTTTGGAAAGCAGAATGTAGAGTTTTTTGCTCACTGAAGATGTATGCAGTGTAATGAATTCATAGAAAAGTTCTTCTTGCAGTAGCTGGTGTCTATCAATGGGGAATATTCCCTGGATAAAAATCATACTGCACATTTAGCCGTATGTATATGTACAACAGACATATGACCAGTCCATCACAAATAATAATGCAAATAAACTGAACTTGGAGGACCAAAAACTTCAAAATAAATGACTGCTGTCAGCAGTGCTGCCACATTTTTCCTGATTAATATATAAAGTTCCTTACCCTCGTGACATTTTCCTGTGAGCACTGTGTTCATAGTCATTGCTAGCGATGAGCAAATATCTTCGATAGGCATGGATCCACTGTGAAATTCCTCATTTTGCCATTGTCAATTTTTTTTGTGAAACCGGTGCAAAAATTTGTCACAAAAAAATTTGTCAGTGAGGAAAAAGTTGCGTCAAAAAAAGTCAGAGATGTGGCAAAAAAGTCGCAAATGCATCAAAAAAAGCTGTGCAATAACCGCATTTTGCTAATTTTCTGCCTTTTCACAAATTTTTAAGCAGCTTTGGGAATTATTTGGCAAAGAGAAACCGGAAGGATTCGCTCATCACTAGCCATTGCATAACGTCATGATTAGCGTCTATACTCACTTCTCCTGGAGAACAGCTCTGTCCTTACAAACTTTTTGGCCTTGCCTAATCTATGAGTATAAGTGTGCCTTAGTAAGGAAAATAAGGACTACACAGCAGTTAGGGCCCTACCAGCAAATTTGCTTTGCAATTTACAATCTGTACACATTTAATGCTTTTCAAGCATTCTGTCTATTGCACAGATGTACCACTCCATTTTCCTTATGCACAAGAGAGATGATATCCTATTGCAACTTTATCAATTAGGAACTATTCCCTGAATAATGCATTAGGTGTCCTTGGCCCCCCTAGGGTGGTATACACTATTTATTACTGTGTAAAAAAAATAGTAAAAATTTCAGTGTCGTAGTAATGGAAATTGAATCAAAGTGATGAAATGCTACTGGAAATCCATTATTGCAAAAGTATCAGTAGGTTGTAAAATATGAGAATGATTTGTTCTCTCATTTTTTTTCCCAACATAATTTCATTCAACTTCCCATAGGATTTGTGGAAATTCATTAAGTCTCAGTTGGAGAATAATTGACTGCGTATGGATCAGCACTCTCTTTCTGATAACAGATAAGCTCACAGTTGGACTCATGACATAATTTGGCACCAAAATATTTCCCCATGCTGTAATAAATACACACTTTTATCAAATAAAAAAAAAGTGCTGATTCATACGCAATCAGTTATACATATTTTTATACATATTTTTTTTAATAAATGTAAATTGGAATTATTTTGAAAGTAGAGAAAATATTTTGAAGTCCCTTTAATACTTGTTCTTTGTACTGCTGCTCAGTTGAACCATATATATTTGAGTCCATCAGATAGTTTCATTATAAAAGTAAGTCATTTGTTTGAAATACTGCCCACCCAAATCTTCTGCCTATTTTAAAACATGATTATGTTGGGATGAAAATACTGTTCTTTGACTTGGCTTATTCTTCCGTTTCTTCTTTTTACTCTTAGCGCCCCCCATTTTCTAAACGCTACTCCTCCTACAGTTTTAGGGGTACAACACCCAAACTCCCCACACTTCTTTGCCCTATAGCGGAGCAGGTTGCTTGTGCTTTTCTAAGCGATCCTGGCCCCCATCTTTTTGTGGCGCTGCTCTGAACACCCCAATTTTTCCATTGACTTTGACTGGGAAGATTTTTAAACTGCTGCCACATTTACAGCTTTGAAGCTACATAACATAATAATGAATGAAACAGCAACATTTGTTGGATGAGGGGCCAACAACAGCCAATCAAATTGTACCCATTGACTTTTATGGGAAAATTGAAATTGCTGCCAATCTTACAGCTTTGAGGCTTCACTCCCCAAACTTGAATCACACAGTTGAATCACACAGTTTTATGATGAGGTAAGTAAGAAGCTGGACAGTGGGGATGCAATAGATATACTCTATTTGGATTTTGCCAAAGCATTTGATACCGTTCCCCACAAACGACTGCTTTCTAAACTAAGGTCTATTGGTCTTAGTGAAGTCATTTGCACATGGATAGAAAACTGGCTACAGGATCGGGTACAGAGGGTGGTTGTTAATGGTACACTCTCTACTTGGAATAAGGTTCTCAGTGGGGTCCCTCAGGGTTCTGTACTGGGTCCACGTTTGTTTAATTTGTTCATAAATGACTTAGGGGTGGGTATTACAAGCAATGTTTCAGTGTTTGCAGATGACACAAAACTCTGCAGAACAGTCAGTTCTATCCAGGATGTGGCATCCTTGCAGCAGGATCTTGACCAACTGGCAATCTGAGCGGCTAAGTGGCAGATGAGATTTAATGTGGATAAATATAAGGTCATGCACCTGGGATGTAAAATATGCAAGCCACTTATACCCTTAATGGGACTGCACTAGGCAAATCCATAATGGAGAAGGAACTTGGAGTCCTTGTAGATAATAAACTTGGCTGTAGCAAGCAATGCCAAGCAGCAGCTGCAAGGGCAAACAAGGTTTTGAGCTGTATTAAAATGGGTATAGATTCACGGGAGGAGGGGGTTATTCTTCCCCTTTACAGAGTGCTGGTAAGGCCCCATCTAGAATATGCTGTTCAGTTCTGGTCTCCAGTGCTCAAACGGGACATTATTGAGTTAGAGAGGGTCAAGAGAAGGGCAACTAAGCTGGTAAAGGGTATGGAAAGTCTCAGTTATGAAGAAAGACTGGCCAAGTTGGGTCTGTTTACACCGGAGAAGAGGCGCTTAAGAGGTGACATGATAACTATGTATAAATACGTAAGGGGATCATATAATAACCTTTCTAATGTTTTATTTACCAGTAGGTCCTTCCAACGGACACGAGGGCACCCACTCCGTTTAGAAGAAGGGAGGTTCCATTTAAATATTCGGAAAGGATTTTTTACAGTGAGAGCTCTGAAGTTATGGAATTCCCTCCCCGAATCAGTTGTGTTGGCTGATACATTATATAGTTTTAAGAAGGGGCTGGATGGGTATTTAGCAAGTGAGGGAATACAGGGTTATGGGAGATAGCTCTTAGTACAAGTTGATCCAGGGACTGGTCTGATTGCAGTCTTGGAGTCAGGAATTTTTTCCCCTCTGTGGCAAATTAGAGAGGCTTCAGATGGGGTTTTTTGCCTTTCTCTGGATCAACTAGAAGTTTGGCAGGTTATAAATAGTCATTATGGTTGAAGGTGATGGACGTATGTCTTTTTTCAACCCAACTTACTATGTTACAGTCATGGGGTCAGCCTGAATGAAAATATGATGATTGTTGGATGCCCAAAAGTGGGCGGAGCTGTGAACAGCCAATCAGATTTTACCTATTGACTTGGGGGAAATCCAACCTGCTGCCATTCTCACAGTAATAACACCGGGGTCCCCAAACTTTTCACAGTTGGTCACTAGGGGACTGCAGTTTAGTTTTGAAAAGTGGGCGGAGCCACCAACAACCAATGAGATTTCACCTATTGATTTTTATTGGTTTGTTGCCAGGGTTCCCAAACTTTGCATAGTCAGACACTGGGTGACGCATTTAAGGTTTTTGTATTTTTGTAAGGGGATGGAGCGCACAACAGCCAATCAGATTTCACCTATAGGCTTCATATGTTTAAATTTAAACTGCTGCCATTCTTTAAATATTAATACTAAGGTCTCCAAACTTTGCAGAGCTAGTCACCAGGTAACTGCGGTTCAGAGTTAGAAAAAGTGGGTGGAGCCACCAACAGCCAATCAGATTTTAACTATTGATTTTCCATGGGGAAATTCAACCTGCTGCCATTCTCACAGTATTAACACCAGGGTCACTAAGGGACTGCATTTTTAGGTTTTAAAAAGTGGGTGGAGCCACCAACACCTATTCACCTATTGAATTTTTTTGGTTTAAATTTAAAATGCTGCCTTTCTTGCACTATTTATGTGCCAAACTTTGCACTGTCAGTCACTGGATAACTACATATTCAGGGTTAGAACAAGTGGGCGGAGCCACCAACAGCAAATCCATTTCCACCCATTAGATTTAATTGGTTCACATTTAAACTGATGCCATTATTTAAATATTAATTCCAGGGTTGTTAAAGTTTCCAGAGTTAGTCACTGGGTATTTGCTGTTCAAAGTTAGGAAAAAAAATGGGCGGAGCCACCAACAGCCAATAACATTTCACCTATTTACTTTCAATGGGGAAGTGTAAATTGCTGTCAGTCTCACAATTTTTATGCCTGAGTCCCCAAAATTTGCAAAGTTGGTCACAGGGGGACTGCAGTTCAAAAATAGGAAAAGTGGGTTGGGCCACAGCCAATCAGATTTCATCCACTGAATTGAACACTATTTATGCCAGGGTGCCCACTTTGTCACTGGGTGACTTCGATTCAAGGTTAGAAAAAGTGGGCACACCCACCAACCACCAATCACAATTCACCTATTGACTTTTATTGGTTTAAATTTTAACTGCTGCCGTTCTTTAACTATTAATCCTAGGGTTCCTAAACTTTGCAGAGTTAGTCACTGGGTAACTGCAGTGCCAGGTTAGAAAAAGGGGGTGGAGCCACCAACCACCAATCAGATGTCACTCGTTGACTTTCAGTAGGGAAAGTTGCTGCCATTCAGACACTATTAAAACCAGGGTCCCCAAACTTTGCACAGTGGATTTTACTATATAATTGTGGTCCAAGGTTAGAGAAAGTGGGCAGAGCCCAATTAGTGACTTCATGTTTTTCAACCCAACATGAAGTTTGTTCTCAAACTTCCCTTTCTACTTTTATGCTGTTGTTATTACTTACATAATACATTTGTGCCACATAACAGCAAACTTTTATAGCAGTCTCTTTAATGGTTAACACGCTGCAGAATTAGGGGGCACAGCTGAGGCAACAGACATTTGGGATGTTGAATGAGTGTTTTGGGGCCAGATGCACAGCTGGTCCCAGTTGGCATGAGGGTAAGATAGGAACATGATTAGGAGGTTTTAGATTTATAAAATATAGATGTTTTATTAGCATGTAAAACTGGAAAATGCCTGATGGTGGTACAATATTGTGCTTGTGTGAAATTAAAGACTCATTATCAACTGAAGCAAAGTCTTCACTGTGTTTTTTTATACACAGTGCAACGTTTCTCACAGAATTTTATCATCACTGCAGGTGCCCTGCTAAATGGAATTTACTGCAAGTCTGCAAATTGCATGAGATTTTCTGTGATGTAGATCCAAATTAGGGTCCACTTTCGTAAATCACATGAAAGTTGAAATGCAAGTTCTTCTTATTGAATGGGGTAGCCAGGGTTGGCACTTGCCTAGAGCGCAGTCATGGTTGGGCATAGTTTTTAACAAATTTACAAGCCAGTGAGGAAGCAAGTGACAGCCTATGTTTCAAGTTTAAGTTTCAAGTTCATTGTCATATACAAATAACAATGAAGCATCCTTACTGTAATGAAATTTTTTCGACCCGTGTTCTTCCCAACTTTACATAGACAAAAAAAAAAAATACAAATATTAAATATAATAAAAGTGTGCAATAAAGGTACAAGTATTTACAATATAAAAAAATGCAATGAAATATTTGAAATTGTGCAGTGAGGATTTAAAGTGGCTTTGCTTAAAGTGACACTGTGAAGAGTCCAGTAGTAATGGGGAGTGTGTGTTGGTTTGTGCAGAATGTCAGCAGTTCAGAAGCTTGATGGCTTGTGGGTAGAAACTGTCTCTGTATCTGCTGGTGCTGGTCTGGATGCTCCTGTACCGCCTGCCTGATGGTAGGAGCGTGAAAAGACTGTGGTTGGGGTGGCTGGGATCAGAGAGGATCCACTGCATCTTCCTCCTACAGCGCTGTCTGTAGAGGTCTAGAGATGTAGCGAACTGTTCGCCGGCGAACTAATTCGCGCGAACATCGGGTGTTCGCAAGTCCGCAAATTCGCGAACTTTTCGTGATGTTCGCAATTTGGGTTCGCCGGCACCGAAAAAATCGCAAAACTTACGATAACGGTACGAATTCTCCGAAAAAATCGCGAAACTTACGATAACGGTACGAAAAAGTCGCAAAACTTACGATAACGTTACGAATGATCCGAAAAAGTCGCAAAATTTACGATAACGGTACAAATGATCCGAAAAAGTCGCAAAACTTACGATAACGTTACGAATGATCCGAAAAAGTCGCAAAATTGCGATAACGGTACGAATGATCCGAAAAAGTCGCAAAACTTACGATAACGTTACGAAAGCTCCGAAAAAGTCGCAAAACTTACGATAACGTTACGAAAGCTCCAAAAAAGTCGCAAAACTTACGATAACGTTACGAAAGCTCCGAAAAAGTCGCAAAACTTACGATAACTTTACGAAAGCGCCGGAAAATACGAAAAAGTCGCAAAATTACCGATCATTTCGAAAAACGGCGTGTGTCAATTTTTCAGAGGTTTTTGCCCTTGATCCCCCTCCTGCATGCCACTGTCCAGGTCGTGGCACCCTTTAAACAACTTTAAAATCAGTTTTCTGGGCAGAAATGGCTTTTCTATTTTTTAAAGTTCGCCTTCCCATTGAAGTCTATGGGGTTCGCAAAGTTCGCGAATATTCGCAATTTTCGGCGGAAGTTCGCGAACAGGTTCGCAAACTTTTTTTTTGAGGTTCGCTACATCCCTATAGAGGTCCTGCATGGCCGGCAGTTCAGTCCTGGTGATGCGCTGTGCTGATATCACCATCCTCTTCAGAGGTGATACAGCCAGACAGAATACTCTCAATGGTCCATCAATAGAAGTTTGTGAGTATTCTGGAGTCCATGCCGAACCTCCTCAGGCACCTTGCAGCTTATGTGATCACACCAACATGGTGAGACCAACTCAGATCCTCACTGATATTGATGCCCAGGAATCTGAAGCAGCTGACTCTCTCCACCTCTGCTCCCCAAATGTGAATGTAATCCACAATGAGCTCCTTAGTTTTGCTGGGGTTGAGCAGCAGGTTGTTGTCACGGCACCATGATGTTTACTTTTCTGAAGTGTTTACACACGTCTGCCTGAGATATCTGAAGAGGGCGACCGTCCTCTTCCAACAAAAGCTCCTGAGATAGGTGTTTATCAAAGCGTGCATAGAAGGTGTTTAGCTCATCAGGTAGAGAAGCATTTACCTCCCCCACTCTGCAGCTCTTTCCTTTGTAGTCTGTGATGGTCTTCAGTCCATTCCACATGTTCCTGATGTTAGAGTTGCTATAGCAGGACTCCACCTTTTCTCTGTACTGTCCCTTAGCTGTTTTTATTGCTTTCCTGAGTGCATACCGGGATGATTTGTATTCACTTGGGTCTCCGGATTTAAAGGCTGCAGTCCGCGCTCTGAGCGCTGCGCGGACCTCTCCGTTAACCCATGGCTTCTGGTTGGGGTAAGTCTGTACATTAACCCGCGGTACAACGTCATTGATTCATTTGTGAATAAAGCCCGTTACGTACTCAGTGTAGTTGTTGATGTTGTTGTCAGCAGCAGTCCAGAAGACTTCCCAGTCCGTGATGTTGAAGCAGTGACGCAGGGTGCTGTCTGACTGGTCGGTCCAGCGCTGAACCAAACGCGTCATAGGCTGCTCGCGTTTCAGCTTCTGCCTATAGGCTGGCAGTAGCAGGACTGAGGAGTGATCTGATTTGCCGAAGGCTGGTCGAGGGCGGGCTTTATAGGCATGTGCGTACGGAGTGTAAACATGGTCCAGGATGTTCTCACCACGCGTTGGAAAGTTTACATGCTGGTAAAACTTCAGCAGAACTTTCTTCATGTTGGCTTTATTAAAATCGCCAGCCACTATAAAATTACACGCCTCCGGGTGTAATGTTTCCTGCCGGTCGATAGCATCAAACAGTTCATCCAGTGTCTGTGTAGTGTCGGCGTGGGGAGGAATATAAACAGCGGTACAAAATATCGCTGTAAACTCCCTGGGCAGATAAAAAGGTCTGCATCTGATCATAAGATGTTCAAGATCAGGAGAGCACCCAGACGAAACTGTACACCACCGTTTGTTGGTCATTACACACAGGCCACCTCCCCGTCATTTACCATTGTTCTGTCCCGGCGGTGAATGGAGAGTCCCTCAGGAACAATGGCCGAGTCAGGGATGGAAGGGTCCAGCCATGTCTCTGTAAAGTTCTTAATGTCCCTATGGTAGGAGGTGTTATGGTGGTGGTGACAATGATGGGGGAGAAGAAATGAAGTGGTTGCAAGTGTGTAGGGGGAAGACTGGCAAGAGCGCCGAGCCAGGTAGTATTGTCCTTGATGGCAAATTCCCCTTAACCAGGCTCTGACTTCTAGTGCACGCCATCAATAATTGTGTTAGTGTATGATTCACAAGGTACAGTTATGTTGCATGTAAAAAACTAATTATACAAAGTAAAAATTAACGAGTGATTCTGCTTTCCATAAATTAATTCTATTAAATGCAATCCATTACTTTCTAAAAAAAAAAATATATATATTTTATTTTACAATAATTTAATTGCATTGTGACTGAGGGTATATAAATGGAATGAGTAAAGGACACATAACAATGATGCATGCAAGAAGCTATAGATATTCATAACCTTTTTCTAATTAGGTATATACTATTTATCATGTAGCACCTTCATTATGATATGCCTTAGTTAAAATGTAAATAATAGTTTAACCCTAAAGTGCATGAGAGTGTGACTACATAATGCATACAGACAGAAAAAAGTGATTCTTTACACTTGCACATATACAGTTGAACCTTGATTTTACATTTTTTACAAATTCCACTATTGTCTCGCAGACCCACACAGACAAACCACATTTTTATATTTCCCTGGAAATTACACAATATACAGAAGCCCCATAAAGAACCAAAAGCTCTTTGACATATTTAATCCCCAAGTCGCTTATCACTTTGAAGCATGAAGCAGTGGTTTAAAGTTGATGTGTGCAGTGCACAATTAATGCAAGTAGCACTGTCTATTGGCACAAGCAAAAATAACTCTGTAATTACAGTCTGCAGCCCCGATTAATTGCAGTTCTGATAAGCTACTGTACTTAGTAAAAAGTAGCTCCTTTTTTTGCTGACACTAAAGCTGGCCATACACGTGGCGATCTGATGATGTTTCGTGCGACCATCGGTCGCACAAAACATCGTCAGATCCGCCACACACCATTCAGGGCTGAATCGGCAGGTAAGGAGGTAGAAACAATAGGATTTCTACCTCCTTCTGCCGATTCAGCGCTGAAGACTCGCCGACATACCATACACGCACCGAATATCGTACGAAACGAGGTTTCGTACGATATTATCGGTGCGTGTATGGCTACCTTAACTGCCTGTTGAAAGATCTGGAAAATGACATCCTCCAGACGTAAGGTTCTCTTCACTAACCACAGCCAGAAAAAACTTTGATTCAGTTATAAAAATCTTCCCTGATCCCAAGTTCTTTTTCTTCTAGTTTTTTAGTGTAGTAGGATGTTTTTTCAAGATGAAGGGTTTTTGTAGGGAACATATTGTTCTTCCCACCCAAAGTTCTGGGAACAAATAGTTGTAAATACCAAGTAGCTTTACCTTCAGTAGTACTGTGGTACTGGACATTGCATATATCTTCTCTAAGGCAAACTACAGTCTACTGTACTTACCACAGTTATATACACAATCATAAACCAATTAAGCAGGCTGCTTCTTATTGGAGTTGTGTTGCCACCTTTTATAGAACTAAATACATTGCTATTGTAAGGGTTAAATCCTGTAATCTCTGTTCGTAACACCTGTAGCAAGAACTGTTAGGGTAAATCTCTGTAACTCTGTCTGTGCACCTGTAGCACTGTCCCTATAAGCAGTCACGGACCGGTCCGATTTAATCTGTGCGTCGGCGAAACATCTGATATCGTCTGCGCATGTGCGCTGATCAGGGAACTTGTACAAACGATACAACCAGTATGTGTATTGCAAACAAGTACAAATTTATTTTGTTTTGATATTACTTTTATAGTAGATAGGTAAACACATCCCATTATGCTTACGTAGCATGGGTGGGCACATATGCCTTACAGTTATTAGCAAATAACAGAAATTCATTAAAATGGCTACTGAAGCTTATTATGGTTTCTTAGCCTTGAAAATAAGCTGAGATACCCAAGGCCAGAGCAACTTGGACAAAGACAAGATAATGAGGATAATCATAACAATTGAAGTAACACATACACAGGCCTTCATGATTGAAAACAAAATTGTGTAAATTCAACATTAAGCAATTTAGCCCCTATCACAGCATTTAGTAATTTAATCCCTATCAATCCCCCTTTTTAGTCACAAAAGTGACTACATATGTGAAGCATGTATAAGCTTAAGTTGTTCAGACTGAGCTTGTGAAATCATTTTTTGAATACGTTTACGAAAAGTACATGAGAGATATAAATTGAATAATACAAGTAAAACAAGCACAGCAATAACAGCAAGAAGCGGATAAAAAAAAACTTTGAATAATAGCAGAACCTGTAGGAGACCAGCCAGTGAAGGCATCATACCAATGGGGTTGCAGCTCATCTTGTATTTAGAGCCCAGAGAGAGCAATTTGTTCTTGGTAGCAACAGTCTTAATAGCAATGTCATGCAATTGGGTATCATGCTTACGATAAGCAGCAATCATGTTAGTGTAATGGATAATAAGTGATTGATGTACAGTATTGGGAATCTGATCCTACAGGTAAGGTAGGTGGGAAATACAGAAAGGAACGATGGCAGTGGGGATAGGAGAAAAATAATAGGTATAATTATACCAACATAAAAGGGTGACGTTAGTGAGGCAACCACTGAAAGGTAGTGAGGAATCTATAGCAGGAATTAATTTGAGTTGTTCTAGTTGAGAAATGGAAATCATCTTTTGTATGTGTTTGCAAAAGGTACATGACAAATACAAGTTGAACAAAAAATAAGCAAAACAAATATAGCTACAACAATGATAAACAGATAGAAGAAGCTTTGAACAATAGAATAGCCAATGTGTGACCAACCTGAGAATATATCATACCAATGATGCTGTAAATTGTCCTGTATTTGAGATCCTAGGGATATTAACTTGTTCTAAGTTGCTACTGTTTTAATAGCTGTGTCATACAGTTATTGGTCATGTGACAGGCGGCTATAGCATTAGTATTATCAGTGATTAAGGAACAGTACATTGAAGTAGGGATCTGATACTGATCTAAGGTAAAGCAGATGGGAAATACATGAATGACTTATGAACAGTAGGAAATGGGAGAAAAATAGTAAGTACAATTGAAACATCGTAGCAGAGTGACATTTGGCAAAGCAGCCAGTAAAATGTAGAGAAGAATCAACAGCATAAACACCGACAGGAAAGTCTGTAGCTAGGCAAACATACTGTGGGACAACTGTAATCATTACAGAATAGTCAGATAAACATTCTAATGAATGTAGTACATTCAAATCTTTGTGTAAAAAATAAGGTGTGGTTTACTTGGTATTCAGCCTTGAGCATTTTAACCTTGATGGTATTGGCAAAAAGAAAAACAAAAAACAGCTTGTCCAATAACAGGATGGCTAAGATTATTTAAGAAGGACAGAGACAAAAAGAGAAGAAAAAAAAAAACATATACAGATTTTTATACACATAGAATAACTATGTGTTAAGGTGTATCAAGATGGACACACTTGATGTTAAAAATAAACTATGTGCGGTTAGTGATAGGAGTATTATTAATAAAAACTAACGCAAGGTCTACAGGAAGAGACAAATTAGTGACATAAGTCCAGGTATAAGTAGTGGACACAATGTTATTCAAAAAGGTTAAATCATAAACAACAGAAAAGTAAAGAATAATAAATCTGGAACCTTATAGATAGAGAAAGTTGCAGACATATTCCATATAGTACAGTGATTATTAGCAGAGCAAGTTAAATTATCTTTAAGTGTGAATAGTAATAGCATTGAACCAACCTCATTGCATTATCCTAATCCCATTAAAACCTTTAAACAAAGAAACTAATAAGGTAAGGTGATTAAACTTCATGTTTAACCCTAGATACTATAGATAAATTGGTTGTAGAAATAGAAAAAATGTCATTAATGGGAGGCTTATAACAGAGACTGAAAAGTTTCTGCAAATGAAGAAGAGTAGATGCAGTTAAGTAATATTCACAATGGGATAAATATCAAAAGGAAAATAAGAGGCTGCACCAAAGTGCATATTTTGTCTATTTCCTGTTCATTACAGGTAGTTATCAGTTCTTGAGTTTCTCTCTGATCATCCTCCTGGTCATCCTGGTCATTCTGTCTGTCCTGATGTCTTGGGGCGGTGTTATCAGGCAAGAAGAGGTCATCTTTGGTAGTGTTATAATCTTTAGAAGGTACTGGTGGTGGTAGCAACTCGGGCAAGTTTCACTCTCGAAGCGTGAATCCACTCGACACTGGAGTCTGTTAGAATGGAGGTTGGTGTGATGGCAATAACTGTGGCTTTGGGTCCAAATGGAAATCCCCCATTTCGATAACGATGCATCTGTAGAACAACAAGAGAGTCTTCAGGGCAGAAGGTATATGTAGGTTCCTGTGTGGGTAAACGAAAAGATAAAGAGACATCACCATAGTTGCCATTCAAAGTAATGATAAAGTTATGTACATATTCTTATTTGAATAGTTCTAAATCACTGGGAATAATAAGTGGACTTCTAACCCAAGGAGTTAACAGTTAATGGACCTGACTAAATGACTATATCAGGGAGTTGCACAACTGCGTAGTCTGCCTGGTACTCGTGATCTGAGGTCCTGGTACAAGAACTCTCAACGAAAATGTTAATAGTATTCTCTAAGGGATATCCTATAAATCCCTTCTTGGTGTAGTACTATTATGAATTTCAGTAACACACAGAGCTTGTAATAATGGATTGCTATCAGGATTAGAAGAATTTAATAATGCATTGAAAACTGCTGCGGGACCTTGTGTTGTAGAAGCATATTCAATAGTTAAAATTTTGCGTGCCAAGTAAGATGTCTCCACTAAGGCATTGGGAAGTCTTATGTTGGGTGGTAATGTTTTATAGCAAATGTGTGACTTGGTGTGAAGTATGCAAGATAGTATTGTGACCATTCGTGACTGACTATGACATTTCTACAGCCATAGCACTAGCTGCTAAAGCTTTGCGACACGCCGGCATCCCCTGTACCGGAACAAGCATTACTTTGGAAAAATGGGCTACCGGACGCAAATTGCCTCCAGACTCCTGAGCACAGACTGCAGTCATGGTTATACAGGTGTCCTTAACATACAAAAGAAAAGGTTTACAATAATTTGGTAGTCCTAAAGCAGGGGCTTGAACCAGAGATTTATTAAGCTGATAAAACACATTTTGCATAGCTGGTGACCATATAATTAACACATATTGATCTTTCTTTGTGCACTGCCCAAGAATATTGTATTAGTATTCAACAGACTCAGCCCCCATCTGAGTTTTGTGTTTAGCAATTTTGTGACCTTCAAGTGCAAGGTGTTGTAAAAAACAAACCATGTGAGCAACATTAGTAGCCTGATTAGGACTACACAACAGTAGGTCATTGACGTACTGAAGCAGGACGGAACCATGTCTAGGAGTCCATGACTTCAAGGAATTTTGGAGCATCAGGGAATGGCCACTGATGAAATCCAATAACCTTAGGGATGATGGGTCTAGGTATATTAGGCCCCATCAAAAATAAAAGCCAATAGTAACTGTGTCTCAAGGTCAACTGGGACCGAGGAAAAAACATTACTTTAAATCAAAACTGTGAATACAGACACATCACAGGGTATAGATGTAAGTAGAACTGTCACATCAGGAATAATGAACACAATAAGTGTAATTAAAGTGTTAATGGCCCTTAGGTCTTGGATTAAATAATATTCAGACCCCTTTTTTTTTTTTTTTATTTTAGGCACTGGGTTGACTGGTGTGTTGTAAGGGGAGAACAATCAGGCGTGAAATGCCTTGCTGTAGGAAGGAGTTAACAAGGGGACAAATACCATTTACTGATAGGATACTGTTTGAGAAAACAGGGTGAGAATGCGGGTGTATAGAAGCTTTGTATGGTGTACAGTCAACAAGTTACGTTTGAAATCTACTGATATCCCGTTTCTCTTTCTTTGTACTCTCAAAACAACATGCTGCTTTTTTTTTTCTAACACTTTCTTATCTTTCTTATAAAAATAGCAGTGAGGCTAGGCCATTCAAAAATTAACTAAAACAAGTTTATAACTTTAATTGTGCCATATGTCCTCTAACATTCTCTGAAACCTTTTGTTTACAGGCTAAGGCAACTGCCATAGACTATCAGTCCATAATCTTTCCATTTCTACATGCATTGACCCTGATACATACATACAGGATAGATAAGGCAGGCACCAGGATTTTTCTAGGATCTAGAGCATTTATTAAAATGTTCCTAAAATCTGAAGGTGTTAGGGGTTTCATAATTAATGAATCTCCTACAGTGAGAAAGGGCATAGCTTTGTTAGGCTGTGTATTAAAGGAGTTGTACTAGAACTACGTAACCCCATTTTTCTATCTAATTGCTACCTCTTGGGCTAGTAAGATGTTTGTAAACACACAGAAAAGCTCTTTTAGGCAGAGCCCTCTTCACCTCTTGTATCGGTTATTGATTGCTTTATAAATAAATGTTAACAATAATAATAATAATATAAAAGGATATAAGTTATCTTTGCACGGATGTAAGTGTTCCTTCCAGGGCTGGGGTCTTTTTGCAGTGGGAGGTGTAGTTCCAAACAGATTTCTTTAGCATCACTTAGTCCTCGGGCTGCAGTTCCCTCAGTGAAGATGGGATCTGTTACAAAAGAGAACACCTGGCCATGCACTTTAGTTAGTTCATAAGTTAATTGAGATACAAAATTATTTTTTTATTATATTAGACAAGTACAATAATCATTGGGAAACAAACAATCCCAAACGGGATTAATAAGGTACATAAGTAGATCAATACAATGAGCAATTCAAACAATTTTACAAGTGACTATGGATGAAAAGGTAATGGCAGAAAAACATGGATTATTGTGATACAATTGGATAAGATTAATACTACATTAAACAATTCTTATTGATACAATTAAACAGGCTAGTAGAGTTTGGAAATATTCATGGAACTATGGATAGTAAGGAAATGAGTCCAAATGAGAACTATCATTGGGAGAAAGGGTATGCATGAGGAATCTCCATTTAGATAAGAATCTTGTGCGGTTTTTTGTATTACTAAATTTGAAAGTAATGGCTTCATTTGTACAGAGAATTTGTAACTCCGAAATGACCTCCAATAATAATGGGGAGTTTGGATCGATCCACTTTTTTTTTTTTTTTTTTTTTTCAATCAAAGTTAAAACCTTTATAGGCTAGATGGATTAGTCTAAAGTTTTGCTCCCTCCAGATTTCTGTATGGATGAGTTTATCAAAACGCTTTATGCAATTTGTTAAGGTTTCTGGGAAAATTTCTGTATGTAGATAGATGGACCATTTTTTTTTTAGAGATACAAAACTAGTTAAAGCATCAGAGTGTAATTGTAACTGTTGGGGAGACAAACATTCAGCGCTGCGGAATATGTTGGCGCTTTATAAATAAATGTTAATAATAATAATAATAATAGTAACACCTTAATCTGGGAACCGACCCAAACAAAATTTTAAAGAAAAACAGTTTACAATTTCTTTCTTTCCTTTTTATCTGATATTCCTTCCCCTCTCTGACTGCCATCAGCTCACATACTGAGATCCCTTCCTCCACCATACTATTGGTTTGATCCCTGTAACCCAGTAGAGAGAGATATCCAGGGTCCTAAATTTCTAACTCATTTTTACTCATCTTATTCACACTCTAACATCCCTTCTGTAATACCAAAGAAAAGTTCAAATACACAATTTTGACACAACATAGCTTTCCCGCACACTGTACTAGGTTAACCCACCAAAGCTATGACACCCCACACACACACAATCGCAGTGACTATCCCCTTACCAACATGTACACCTCTGGAATGTAACCATTAACCCCTCTTATCCCTGCACATAAGAATCCTCCTGCTACTGAACTTCATAGACACAACCTTAGACTGTTAACAGAGACCAATTATAGGGAGGCAAAAGAAAACATAGAAAAACAGAACATCAGGCAATATATACCATGTGCAGGTTCCGTTAAAATGAGCTGCAATCCTGAGGAACCTGTCTTTGCTTGCTGCCAGGAAGCCACTGCGAAATTACAGACTAATTCACAATAGGATATGGGGATGACACGGTAAAGAAACTAAAACCTAGGTTCCTATCGTGTCCCGGAGGTGATCAGTCTCCGTCCCATTCCGTGTAAACTGTCTGGAATTCTCATATTTGGCTTAAAGACAGACAAAACTTGCAGTCTCACATTGGGCTCAAATTGTTAAAGACATAATCAGTCCTCACGGTATTTATTCCTGTCCAAATTAGTTCAACAAAGCGTGTGGGTGCGCACCGAAAGAATCATACTGACACCGGGTTCAGTATTCCTTGCAAGTTTATCACGAATGAGTAATAGTAATTTCTTAGCATTATTATTTCCTTTATTTTCAATTTCATTTAATGAAAATTAATTGCAACAATTCCAAAAAAGCAAACAGGCTGTACTGGGATTAAGGTCCCTACAAAACCTTAGCTCAGTCAGAGGTATTCCTTAATGTTGTAATAAATTTTAGATGACCAGTTTAAAAATATAAGTGTTACGATATTAAAAACATTTACTTTTAAAGAAAATAACAAAGACACAACACAGGCAAACAGTAATTCATCCAACAGTACCTTTGATTTTCTCTCGCGATCAAATCTTAATACCATAAATTTCCAAAATTGAAAATATAAACACATTTGGCAAAGCAAAGTCGTTAGGGCTGAACTGAGATCAAGGTCCCAACAACTTGCGATCACTCTTAATACCAGGTGTGCTTATATGAGCAGATACATAAAATACAGTTACAGGTACATATAACAAAGACAGGACAACACAGGAATACACATGCAGAGACGAATCAGTCAGTAAATAATGTTTCCCACACACGTCCTGAGATCCCTAATTCTCTTTTTATCTCTGTATCTCTGTATCTTGTATCTCTGTCTCAACACGTAAGAGACTGTAGACTGCTAACTGAACCCTTTTTAGATTGGCTTGTAGAGAAGAGCCAGGGGTAAGACGAAAACTGTCAAATTTAGACATAAATTCTTACTTACCACTGGATTTTCCCCGTCGCCAATCCCACTTCCTGACACCAGAACTGTAAGGGTTAAATCCTGTAATCTCTGTTCGTAACACCTGTAGCACGAACTGTTAGGGTAAATCTCTGTAACTCTGTCTGTGCACCTGTAGCACTGTCCCTATAAGCAGTCACGGACCGGTCCGATTTAATCTGTGCCTCGGCGAAACATCTGATATCGTCTGCGCATGTGCGCTGATCAGGGAACTTGTACAAACGATACAACCAGTATGTGTATTGCAAACAAGTACAAATTTATTTTGTTTTGATATTACTTTTATAGTAGATAGGTAAACACATCCCATTATGCTTACGTAGCATGGGTGGGCACATATGCCTTACAGTTATTAGCAAATAACAGAAATTCATTAAAATGGCTACTGAAGCTTATTATGGTTTCTTAGCCTTGAAAATAAGCTGAGATACCCAAGGCCAGAGCAACTTGGACAAAGACAAGATAATGAGGATAATCATAACAATTGAAGTAACACATACACAGGCCTTCATGATTGAAAACAAAATTGTGTAAATTCAACATTAAGCAATTTAGCCCCTATCAGCTATATTTATCACTTCCCTATTAATAAAGCATATAGAAGAAAGCATATATTGGAGTACCAGGAGGAAGCCTACATAAGCACAGGGAATATACAATGTATAAATCTCTTGTAGACCTCTTGTTCCTGACTGGAACCTTAGGACCCCAGAAATGCTTACCACTTCATTACTATGTTTCATTACTATGTTTTCAGTATGTATTCAGGATTCTTACACATGAGCGTTCATTTATGCGTTGTGGCTTTTTTGTATATTCTATTGTAAGAGAATATTTGTAAGGGCAACACTCACCAGCAAGCCCTACTGTAATAGAAGGGCGCTATGTGCTGACACGCGATAATACACTCCAGTTCAGGCATCCTCATCTAATCAAAAATTACAGGGCACAGGAGACGCTGTTTCTTCAGTTAATAAATCTTTTTGCCACAATTAAAAACATCCACACTACGGTTGTTGTTTTTTTATCAAGGATTTTACCTAAAATGAGATCCTGTAATGACACTCCCCAATGTTTGCAAACACTTTTCTGCATCTCATGTACATCACATATGTAGTGCAAAATCTCATTTAAATGCACTTAAGTGCCGAATGTAGGTGAAACTACTGCCTATTGCTCATTTCTAAGAGAAATCTAGCAAGTTTTGTTAGAAAATGCATTTATTATATTTAATCAAATTGCATTGTTAAGGTGACAAAATCTTTTCTTTGTAAGCAGAAAAAAACAATTTGCTACCAGTTTGCCAACATTAAAATACCAACATTGAAGTAATATACTTGCAAGGCAGTATTTTTATTTTTATGTTTTCTGTACTACAAAGAGCCAGCTAGGTTAATAAGCAGAGTTACAAAATCAATATATTGATCAGTAAGAAGAAAACTGCTAAAATGCATGTAGCCCAATTTAACATCCAAGAAAAGCTCATTGCATTTATTATTTTTATTACGAACTTACTGATATGCAAAATTCCTTAGTCTTACTATTAACCCACATTTGAATGAACAATTGAAATTGGTTTTAATAATCAGTGTTTAATGATGCAGAATAGGTGGGTGACGGAAGCAAATTACTCTCAGAGCTGTGCAGTAGTAACTTACTCAGATTCATTTACAGAGGGGGTGGTTGCGTAATTTTATTAACCATTTTATGTCTTGTATATCACATTTTAGGGCTGAACTCCACAAGCTCTTTTGTTGGATGGTGTCAGATCAGCAGAAGGAATCCAACGAGTCGAATGTAGTCACATGAGTCAAAATATAATGGGGCTGATGGAAAAATGTAATGTGTAAACTACATGTAACTTTTGCAATCCAATGCAACATGCCTGTCAGGTGCAAACATGGCTTGCTGCATCTGTATTCGACACGATAACGTTGGATTGAGTCAGAGCAAGCTTTTTTTTCGCATTGACATACATCGACTGTCAGACACATGCAGGAACAAAACACACCATACATTATAGCCTATGAAGATCAGATTTTATATACTACAAGTGCTGTCGCGTGGTGTTGTGTGTTGTTGCATGACAAGATCAGATACAATCTAACCCACAAAATCTGATCTTAAAGGGGTTGTTCATCTTTGTACAACATTCACAAAATGAACAGATCACATTAATAGAACAATCTTTGCCATATACTTAGTTAACAAAAAATGTGCAATTGAAGAGATATTCACCTCAGAATCATCCTTCTGATGATCTGTCACTTCTGCACAGACTGTGTGCTGGGGGGGTCAGCGACCCCTATAAACACTACACACTATTTTACTTCCTTATGTGATGTGACGCATAGTACTGGCAGCAGACTTAAATCCTATTGGCTGTGTCTCCTGTCAGTCTGATATTGCTTCCTATGAGTGTGACAAAGTGCTACAAATCTAACATAACAGTATGTTAGATTTGGAATATGCTTAGCCTGTTTGCCTATGCCATTACATGGGAGAAATTAACCAATCATTTCAATTTATACAACTGGTTAAAGTGTAGAAGCAAACAATGAATTGGTCCAATAGGAAAAAAGTAAGGGAAAAACCTGGATGTGAGGATTATATTATTAAATTTAATATAATATAATATAGGAAGTTCTCAGTTTGTCATATTCAAAATAGGCCACTCCCATCCCTTCAGAAAACTGCTCAGAGAGACAGAAGAAGGACTGATTTAACAGTTATAAAAAGTAGCTTTTACAGTGGCCTTTTTACCGTTTTTTTTTTTAATGGAAAATAAATGTTCTAAACCAGGGGTTTCCAACCTTTTTAGCCCCGCGGCCCGGTAGGAGGCACAAAATCTTTTACACGGACCGAGGGGGGCGGGGCGCGGCGCGTAATACATGCAACGCGCTGGGGGGGGAGGGGGCGCTGCGGCCCACTGCCATGCCGTCCGCGGCCCGGCAATTGGGGACCCCTGTTCTAAACCCCTGAGAGCATTGTTGGTGGTTTATTAAGATTTGGCCATTGAAGATGAACAACCCCTTTAAATATTATTCATGAGCTCAAAGCAGAGAAATTTCAAGACTTGTCACAGAAGGGCTTATTAATGCTAATTTTAGGGTTTCCATGCTTATTTTATGGTTACCAGATTTGATTGGTTGCGCCCCGTGCGTCCGTGGGGGGGGGCTGGAGCTGGAGGATGCTGGGGAAGCTGTGCAGATGTTGCGGGGAGCCGGGTAAAGCTCTAGAGGACGCAGCCAGAGGACGCTGGTGGGGGACCTGGAGGATCCCGGAGGAAGCCGCAGGGGAGCAGGACCACCTTAGTCAGATAGTGGGAAGGACACGGGGGGGGGGGAGATGGAGGATGCTGAGGGGAAGGAGCTGCAGGACAAGGGAGGGGGGTTAACTGGAGGATGCTGGGGAGATGCTGGCTACTAATGTTTTAGGGGGCCCCAGGCTACCACTGTTTTAGGAGGCCCTGGCTACCAATGTCTGTGTGTCCTTTTTACTGATGGGGGGGCCATTGGGGGCCAGGGCGTGGGTGGAGGGCGGCCCAGAAAATTTTGTTGTGAGGGGCCCTGTGATTTCTGATGGCGGCCCTGGTTCCCAGTGTTGATAGGCACACTTACGTGCAACTCATTAGACAGACTGGATGGATACAGGGAGCGTGTTTAGGTGCAACAGAGTAGAATCCTGGTGTCAATATATACAACAAATGTGGCAATTTTTGCAGGATCACACTTTGGGCCTGATTCACTAAAGGGCGATAAGAATTATCGCACGCTTTTTCGCGTTAAAAAACGCAAAATAATTTGCGCGCGATTCACCATAGTATTATCGCGTGCGAAAAATCGCCATTTTCGCATGCGGTATTTCTCGCACTAGTTTTACCGTTTTGCGTTAATTTCCGCGCTGAAAAGAATACGATCGCATGATTCACTATAACTTTTGCGCGCTAAATATCGCATTCGGCTATGCGAAAATTAACACCTACTACAGGCAGGCGAAAAATTATACAAAAGTACAGTAAATGATTTTTTGCAATAAAATATGGACTTACAGTGTTATTTATTCAAGTATGTGTTTCCCCTAGAGTGATGCAGCTGCCAGTTTGCAGCGAAATGTTCATTTTTAATACAGTAATTTTCTGCAAGTATTGGCGTGTATGGCTAACATGGCGTGCGTTCATTTGCGCAACTATTTCTATTTGGCTACAAGTGATGAAATGTTTCGCCAGGCATGGATTCGCAGCGAAGTTTTGGACGTGCGTTGAATTTTTTCGCGGCGGATTTTTTCATGCGTTTCGCAAAACAATCCGCCAATGGCAAAACGCATGAAAAAATTCGCCACGCAAAAATTCACCGCACATCCAAAAATTTATACAAGTGTCAAAAAATAATAGTCACAGCAACAATTTTTTGCCCGCACAACATTTTTGCCGTTTCGTGGATCTTTCGAAAGATTTGCTAATTTTTCACTAAAGATAACCAGAACACATTTGCTCATCACTAGTGGCTACTATTTATAAGCATCTACTATTTATATGCTACCATTTATATGTGGCTAATATTTATATACATCATTTATATGCGGCAACAATTTTTATACACTATTTCTATGCTACCATTCATATGCGGCGATTATTCGCGTAATTTAGCGCATGTACCGGCAAATACCGCATTGAAATAGTCTTTTCGCGAGTTAAATAACGCATGCAATATCGCGCGTAAAAAAGCGCGAGTATGCTTATAGTGAATCGTGCGAAAAATCGCCAAAATTAAGACGCGGTAAAAATTTTAGCGCACAATAAAAATAGCGCACGTTTTATCGCCCTTTAGTGAATCAGGCCCTTTATGTTGAAAAAGTTACTTCTTTTAAGGGATCGTAACAGAATCGCTAAACATGTTAGGATCCCTTTCTTTCCCCTTTAATGGACAACCAAGGTGCCTATGTGCACTCTAGAATGGAACAGAAAAGTTTAAGTAATAATATACCCCATAATTTCCACATCAGTCAGACAAGATAGGAGCACCAGTGAGGTGCAAAGAACTGGGAATCCCAGTAGTTACTTTTTATCTATAGTTGTTCAACTTTGAGTTAACTTTTAGCATGAGGTTGAGAATGATATTCTGAGAAAATTTGCAATTTTAATATTTTTTCAATTATTTCACAGTTTGTGTAACAGTCTTCATTTTGCAATATCAACAGTAATCTGGTTGCTAGGGTCTAAATTGCCTTAGCAACCAGGTAACAGTTGGAATAAGAGCCTGGAATATGAATAGAGGAAGGCCTAAATAGAAAGATAAGTAATAAAAAGTACCACTAACAATAAAATTGTAGCCTCACAGAGCAGCAGTTATTTGCTTGCTGGGGTCAGTGACACCCATTTGCAGGTTGGAAAGAGACAGAAAAAGAAGCTAAATCATACAAAACTATAAAAAAAATTAAAAATGAAAGCAATTGAAAAGTTGCTTAGAATTGGCTATTCTATAATACACTAAAGCGTAACCTAAATGTAAACTACCCCTTTAAGTGTAGGGCTCCCTTCTGCCTGTAAGTGCTGCTTTTTGCACCTTGCTTTATATTTAGGCTGCTACCAACTATGCCTGCCCCAGAGGCCATTGCCATGCCACAAGTGCTCCAATGTATAGGTCCTAAGAGATACAATTTTGCTCTTGCACCTTGCCCATGACAGTGGTAAATAACTCTAGAAATGTACAGTTTTTTTAATATAGCTCGCTTTGCCAATTTTAGGATCCAAGAACCTGCAATGTAAGGAAAATTGGAGCAGTTTTTATAAAGAGTAATTACTGTGATTTCCCAATTAATCTTTTCCTTACTTAATTCCTGAAATTGGGGACTTTTCATGTAAATCTTACCTGATAATGCACAATGAAAATATTGTATGTGGTGGTAATTGAACTAGCATTAGTTTGAATGATAAGCCGATCCGAATATAAGCCGAGGTACCTAATTTTACCTAAGAAAACTGGAAAAACTTATTGACTCAAGTATAAGCCTAGGGTGGGAAATGGAGCTACTACTGCTAAGTTTCAATAATCAAATAAATAATAAAAGGACACTCTATCAAGTACTTGCCTTCCTGCTGTGTGCGCTCCCCTGTGTGCACTCCCATCATATCAATCATGGAAGGCAGGTGCAGCTAGTCCACTTAAATTTCTTATTTTGTGCTATAAAACGTTATACTTACCGCACCACACAAGAGTTAATGTGACACTTTGCTGATCCACTGGACACAAAAAGGGGTTGCTGGCAAAGTACCGTATAGACTCAATCGTATGCTGTGTACGCTCCCATTGTATTTGTGCTCTATGCGCGTCCCATCGTGCGTGCATGAGTGCGTGCATGCGTGCACTGCTTACCAGTGTTTTGTAAAGTGAATTGTAGGGACCCCAAAGAATTGGGCCCCTTCAGGATTAGTTCCCCTTTAGACAGTCACCATGAGGGTGGCCTTATGAGATTTGGACACCTAAAGGTGGTCCTAGGTGTTTATGTGTGAAAAGGGAGTTTCCCTGCAAGTTAACAGCAACCACTAGATGTCGCTGTGCTAAAAGTATAAAAGGGAATGACTCCCATGTTCAGCAGGTCTTAGTCCTGGGACTGTTTCTTGTAAAGAAGCGTATAACAGGCTTGTGTTCTAGTACAGGAGGTACTGTAACAGGTCACTCTAGGAGTGACAGGCAGGCTAGAGAGAACGGGCAGCGATAGCCCCAACAGAAGAGAGAGGGGTTTAGACCTCCCAGCACTCATGGCTGGAGTTCAGGACCTGTAGTGTGTAGTAAGGGGAGCCAAGTCAGCACCTGGGAGTGTTCCCAGTGAAGGGACCCTACGCGTGGACCGGGGTGAGTTCCTAGGTGGAAGCATCCGGCGGGAGTACCGGGGGTAGCCCAAAGAGAGAGTGTGTGACTTGAGCCGTCTGTGTGACATCCTCTGAAGTGTTCTGCCTGCATCAATAAACAAGTTCATCTGGTTCACCATTTTAACCAGTGTCTTGGCTGTTCATATACTGAGGATCCTCAACTGCCTGGTAAGCAGCTACCCCAAGGGAGGGGTAAGGTACCGGGATTGCGGGGAGTCCGGGTCCAAGGAGGACCCCATTGAGTTTTCCCAGGGAGGAGAAATATAGTTCTACCTATACCTACCCTGGGTGGAGGCACGCCATTCATTTATATCATACCTGTCCCCCATAAATAAGCGGGGGCTCAGGGCTCCTATAGAGCCACATGCAGGTGATTGCGTGTTAAAAGTACAACCGTAGCCAAAATAGGGTTACAGAATGAAATTACTTAATTCTTCCATGAATCTATATTCTTTTAGTACACATCAATAACTTGCTGGCTTGTTTTTTTTGCACTTTATATCATGCCCTGCTCTGAGCCGCCACAGACACAGACCTTTGGGATCAGGAATGCAGTACTATATTTATAAGAGTTGGGCTGGTGCTGGCATGTATAAGTCTACTCTCCCACCCTCTAACCTAGGTGTCATACAGATGATAGGGCACAATGCTCAATCGTATGTTGTGTGCCATCCCATTGTATTTGTGCTTTATGCACGTCGCCCCATGGCGCATAACTAAACCATGACAAGTGAGAACATGCCTATTTCCCACTAAAGGCAATGAAAACACAAAGTTTAAACTGTCAGTAGCTCTTTAGCTGTTTGCCCCTTTGCACGTGTATTATCTGCTTCACAATGCTCAATTGTTATCGCATTGTATTTGGGCTTTATGCACGCACGCACCCACGGGGGGGGGAGGGGGCTGTGCGTGCAAGGAATGCCAGAGAGTTACCATATTTTTCACCCTATAAGACGCTCCGGAATATAAGACGCCCCCAATTTTAAAGGAGGAAAATCTAGAAAAAAAAAGATTCTGAACCAAATACTGTAGTAAAATATTTTATATCAACTGTATAAAGTCTCTGAGCTCGCACATAATGAGGCTTCCCCCAGGGCCCCCCCAAGCATCCTTCAGCTTCCCCCAGGGCCCCCCCAAGTATCCTTCAGCTTCCCCCAGGCCCCCCCCAAGTATCTTTCAGCTTCCCCCAGGGCCCCCAAGCATCCTCCAGCTTCCCCCAGGGCCCCCAAGCACCTTCCATTTCCCCCCTAACCTCCCCCCAGCGGACTCCGGCTCCCGTGATGTCTTCCTCTCTGTACCGCGGCTCCCAGCTGCTTCTGTGCTTTTATAAGGTTGCGCCCAGGGGCGTTTGGGCCCCTCTTGCCGCCTGAGGCGGCTCCTGGATGCCGCCCCCCCCCGCTCCCCAGCGCTTACCTCTCCAGCGCAGGAGCGGGTCCGGGGGCGGTCTTATCGCTAGTGCAGAGAGCGCAATTGCGCTCTCTGCACTAGAAGAGCCGAATTTCCAGTTTAAAAACCGGAAATTCGGCTCTTAAAGTTAACAGGAGCGGCTTTTTGCCGCCCCTTGTAACTGGGGCGCTTCTGCCGCCTGAGGCGAGTTTCTCAACTCGCCTCATGGCAGAAGCGCCCCTGGTTGCGCCCTGTGTGTGTGACGTCTAGCAACTAAATAGCTACCAAAATTTCAAACAAGAGAACTGCTGAACAAAAGCTAAATTATTTCAAAAACCACAAATAACAAAGACTGCAAATTGTTTTAGAATAGCACTTTCTGCATCATATTAAAAGTTAATTTCAAGGTGAACAACCCCAATACGATACAGCTGACCGTGTAGCTCTTCTGTGAACCTGAGGACTCGGGGGGGTTTGAACCAGAGGGGGTTCTGCTGTATGCTAGACACTGGAAAGTTCTAAAATCATTCCTGGTGGGTTATCCATATATATTTAATTCCATCTCATATGCAGTGAGTTAGAGTGATAGGTAAAAAAAATCTTACATTTTGTATATAAAACTGGACATTTTTTTTGGCGGGACATGAACTTAAAAGAGCTCTGTTTGTTTTATGTTTTATCAATATCAGGATTTATTAACATAGAAAATAAAATATATTTAATTTGATTTAAAAACAAATATATTTAGTGTGCGTCATATTCTAAAACCCATTTTTTCGGAAGTATCTTATCCTCAAGAGTGTTCACATTTTTTGTAATCATGGAAATCATCTGTCTTAACCCTGAAACAAATGTAAAGCTCTATATCTGTAGTTAGATATACTCATGTCTGCAACAACTGTGAGAACAGGAAAAGTCTGCATATGTGATATTTGATATTCCGAAACATGAAATCCCCAGGGTAGCAACAGAAATCCTGACCAGGCAGGTATATAGATAATGTAAACTGTCCACAGGCTTTTAGTGTTTACTTATTATCTGGTTGCTCACAAAACAGTCAATATATTTCTCTCTGTGTCAATGTTTATCCATTCTTTTCCAAATCTTAATGGCATCCACAGCTGACAGCAATCATGTCATTGTATTGCTTGAGAACAACATTTTCCTCATCATCAAAATAAAGTAGGTTAATGGAGTTCAGCTCATCAGGAACACAACATGGAGTTCCAATGTCTTTGTTGAGTTTAAGAGCATGGACAATGGACTGAACTGTAGCATGGTTGGTAGCACCCAACCCCTGCCCCAGAGGGAAGAGGCAAGTTCCCTTGCAGTGGTAGGCATTATATCCTTTTGGAGAGATGATCCATCCTGTCCATCCTATCTCCTCAAAATCAACATAAAGGGGTCTACGTTGGCATAGTGGTTGTTTTTCTATGAAAGCTTCTCTAATTTTTCGACTCTTGGATAGTTCCACCACTAGTGGAAACTTGTGTGGTGTAGGCAGGAAAACTGATGAGTCTTCAGATGATGGAAGTAGGAAACCTAGTGTAAAATTATAACATTACAGATATCAAAGCGTGTCCACCAAAAATGGATACAATCTAAAGTTCTTTAATAATGTTCTAAGTAGTGATGAAGGACTATATAAAATTAACATATATCAATTTATAAAAGACTTGATTTTAAAGTGATACTGACACTAAAAACTACTCTTCAAAATATTAATATGCATTGAAAGTTACCTATAGAGTAGTGTTGATCATTTTTTGCTGATAGGGCTGCTTTTCCAAGTAATTGTTACCTAAAATTCCACCACCTGACTGTTTTGCCAACCAGACTTTCCCTTCTCAACCTGTCAATTATAGCTTCTAATGCTAACGGACAACTGCTGCACAGATATGCTAGCCCCATCACAGAGGAACACGAGGATCAGATAAGTAGTGTAAAAGCATCAGACAAATGCTTTTAACACAAAATTATAAAAAGCATGCAAAGCCAATGTTATGATAGATGTAAAAAAAGGTTCATTTTTTTGGTATCAGTATCTATTTAAAAGACTTTTCAATGTACTCAGTGTGGGTAGGCTGCACACAAGCCTGGTGCACTATATACTACGTATATACTATTTTTATTTTTTAATTATGACTATAGTTTGGCTGCTCATTAAAAAGGTAAAGGTTTCTGTGAAGAAATCGTATAGCTAAACACATAGAACTTGCCAGTTCTGCAGACTGCTGTAAAGATTCAGTAAAAAGACCTAGCAAAAATAAAGCTTCCCTTTTTTACTAGTAGGGAGAGAGCAAGAAATAATTATATATAGGTACCTCTGCATAATTTTATTGCACGTTTTACTTTTAATTGCTTTGCATATTTTGGTCTGCCTATAAAAGTTTAAAGAACAAGTATACAGGAATATAAAGATTACCTATAACCTTTTTTTTGTGCATGACAAATAGTACAATGTGCAATGTACTAGTAACAGTGCTTAAAGATAATATTTCACCTGCATCGTTCATATTCTGCGATGATGTAAAGCTGTTAGGGGTTCCTCTTCTCCCATCATCACTAAAGAGAACAAGGTAAGACCTTTTGCTGTCTGGCTGATGCCTGGTGAAGGCTAAGAGATCCACCTCTAGGAAATTGCCAGAGGTCAGTGTGAACATCACAAGGAAGCCATGATTTGTCTTGTTGTCACCAATCCACTTTGAGACCTTTATGAACAAAAATACAGGTACATCAACAGCAGGTCTAACAATTGATGCAACTAGTCTAATTGACACTGGAAACAAAATGGTAACCATGGTAAAAGTGGATCATTGGAATTAAATTGTAGTGAAAAGTAAAATTTTGTCAAATCTTGCAGTCATTATACAAGCAATGTAACCAGACATTGAGGAAAGATAAACAGCTTATATTGTGTCTGTACCCTGCTCATTTTCTTCTGCTGTGTAACTTATATTACTTACCGTTTGAGTAACATTGAACATCTCCCAGCCCTGATATTGTAGTGGCAGCAGGCGAGAGGAAATTAAATTACCCCTCCATGGCCTTGTGGCACTGTCTATAAGTTCATATACATCCACCTAAGACAGGAGAAACTTCATAAATATTTATGCAGTAATATAACAGAATAAAATAACAGTATAATAGAATAAAATTTTATATTATATTGCTCGTGGTCTAATTGTAAATTGCATGAGCAGAATATGCAAAATTTGGGTTGTTTTGCTTAAAAAAATGGTTGAAAATAAAACTGTGTTGGTGTAGCTTTGCTCTGCATATTTTTGTGTGCACTCACACTTGTACATTTTCTAAAACAAACAGCATATATATATACAATGTCTCTGGTTTTGTTGATATGTCAAATATTCAACATATCTGTTTATTAATATGGGGAAGGATTTTTTTTAACTTGTTTGACAAGTGAATCTAGCCAGTATAACAGGCTAGTAAAGAGTGAGACAATTGGATCTCTTACCTTGCAAAAATGGTGCCTGGGAACTATCCTAAGAGGCTTCCACTTAAACACTCGAAGCTCTGCCTTTAACATTTTCTCTCTGCTCCCCATAGATGAGATGTTGAAGAAAAAAAGAGGTTCACCTGACTCTGAGTATGCTATAGAGAAAAGATCAAATTATGTAATTTAGTAGATTTCACAGACATCCATCATGAATACTGCTGTCAGTAGCAAAAACTATCATATACCATTTGCAGAGTTTCCTTTAAAGTTACGTGCAGTTCATAAAGCCCCCTGTAAGAAAGATTAACTACCCAACATATGGATTTTTTATTTCTTCTTAATAATGCTTACCTTTGTTCTCAAAACTTCTGACAATGTTGCCCTGCAGGAGCCCAGGTGCTTTGGTGCTGCCATCTGGACTTGCCACTCGGCTGTACAGCTCCAACATGAACTGAGGGGGCTTCTTTTCTGGTAGAATATTCAGGGGCACCTCCCCAAAAGCAAACACTTCCTGGAGTTTCTGAATAGCCTCAGACACAACCTTGGGAACTTTGGCATCATTAACAGAAACTTTTCCCTCCTTCAGAGATAAGGGAAGCAGAGCCACTGGCAAAATATTTAGGAGCACCAGAAGTAAGATATACACTATGTGAATCCTTGCAACTTGGGTGAAAGTTGTCTTCTGAGACATATTCTGTAGTTCCGAAGTTCCAAAAGCATCAGACTTCATTTCTCGTGTTTTGCTTACCATACACAAAAATCTCCACCTTAGCAATTGTTTGTAACAATCACATTGAAAGAGTTCTTATTTAGCTCCTATTCCTAAATTTGAGCCTGATCTACCTGGTTAAACCACTGTGTATAGATGTTGTATCTATATCAGAATTACATATATACAAGTACTAATGTACTTGGCAGACTGTCAGATCTCCCCTTTAACTTTCCAGTAGTCAAGTGTCACCTAGGCTAGTCAGGCTTGCATTGTCTATATATAGGCCATTGAATACCCTACCCCCAAACCTATTTAGGAATTACAAATCTTTTCCCCCCTGGGAAGAGACATAAGAGTTGTTAGAAAAGTGTGAACAAGCCCACAGAGCAATTGTTTTAAGTTAGTCTTGTGTAAATTATGTTAATGCTTCCCACAGAGCTTAATGGTATGGGACACACTTCTGTGATTTTCCTGTAAAATGGCCATTGTGTAGTCAATTTACTGGACTGGTAGAATCATTTCATTTACTGTAAAAGATCTGGAAAACAAGTTTAAGGCTACAACCATATGCGGCTGATGCATTTTAGTTGTGAAGTCTCCTCTGTGTGCCTGCACCAAGGGCGACACAGTGGATCTGAGTACATGCACATGTGAAGTCTGATAAGAACATAGGGACTGATTCTTAGCCTGTGTTTACCTGCAGGCTGAGAATCAGACCCGTGTAGCCATAGCCTAAGCTCTTTAAAAAGAAAAAAAAAATTGTGATTGTTAAGAAATAGAAGTAAAGAGGCATGATTCCCTACAATTGCTAAAAAAAACTTGGGTTGCCAACTTAACCAGGCATATCCCATAATGTACCAGTGCAGGTTATTTTAACTGATTAAATATTATCCCCCTTCACTATCATTATTGAGCCAACTTAAGAAATCAGTCCTAGAAACCTTTGGACTATACAATTTCTTACAGGAAATATATATTCACACAAGAAATATAAAAGTCTTATGACTTTTCATTTAAACAGACAACTTCCTTTTAAAGCAGTCACCTTCTTAAGTCTTTTCTTTGTGCTCTGAAACCAACATGCCTTAGACATACAAGCCATGGCACCAAAGATCATCTTTAAATAACTGCTGCATCATTTGTAAAGACACTTTAAGCACTTACTAAGTAATAACAATGATATAGGCCCTATAAGGTGATGGAGTAATTGATGCTTTACCTTTTCTATAGTATTTAAGTGACTGTTGTTTGTTTTGAATGAAGAAGACACCTGACCTGGGGATTGTGCTCTTAAAGCTTTACTGGTACAGTACTATAGCATATTTCTGGGTATCTAAGTACAATAATCAAGACCTTTCTATAGCTTGTCTTAGGTCCTGCCCCACAACTCAAGCATAATGTTAGGGCACAAACAAAGGCAATTTTGTCAATAATATGTTAGAATTGACCAGTACCTTACAGATCTAGTACGTTGTATGAATTATCCAAGAGTAGTAACTACTGCTTTTGCCCATCAACAGCTGTAAAATCAACAATAGGTACCTGGAGAACCATAAGTTGAAGACGGGATGCTGGTAGTTATATATTGAACTGAGTTGTAGCAAAGCTTTTGACAGATTATGGTTACTATTTTTCACCTATAGCGAAACTGTATGTTGTCTTCATATTCATCTCTCTCCATACTTAGTTACATAGTTACATAGGGTTGAAAAAAGACCAGTGTCCATCAAGTTCAACCCATCCAAGTAAATCCAGCACACCTAACCCACACCTACCAATCTATACCCTCACATACATAAACTATAAATACAACCACTAGTACTAACTGTAGATATTAGTATCACAATAGCCTTGGATATTCTGATTGTTCAAGAACTCATCTAGGCCCCTCTTAAAGGCATTAACAGAATCTGCCACTACCACATCACTAGGAAGGGCATTCCACAACCTCACTGCCCTCACCGTGAAAAACCACCTACGCTGCTTCAAATGGAAGCTCTGTTCCTCTAATCTAAAGGGGTGACCTCTGGTGCGTTGATTCTTTTTATGGGAAAAAAGAACATCCCTCATCTGCCTATAATCCCCTCTAATGTACTTGTACAGAGTAATCATGTCCCCTTGCAAGCGCCTCTTTTCCAAAGAAAACAACCTCAACCTCGACAGTCTCACCTCATAGTTTAAATCTTCCATCCCCTTTACCAGTTTAGTTGCACGTCTCATTAATATCCTTCTTAAGTACTAGAGCCCAAAACTGCACTGCATACTCAAGGTGAGGCCTTACCAGGGACCTATAAAGGGGCAAAATTATGTTCTCATCCCTTGAGTCAATGCCCTTTTTTATACAAGACAGCACTTTATTTGCTTTAGTAGCCACAGAATGACACTGCCTTGAATTAGACAACTTGTTATCAACAAAAACCCCTAGATCCTTCTCCATTAAGGATAACCCCAACACACTACCATTCAGTAGATAGTTCGCGTTTATATTATTCCTACCAAAATGCATAACTTTGCACTTATCAACATTGAACCTCATTTTCCAGTTTGCTGCCCAGTTTTTCAATTTTGTCAAATCGCTCTGCAAAGCAGCAGCATCCTGCATGGATCTTATAGTTTTGCACAATTTTGTGTCATCAGCAAAAATAGAAACCGTACTCTCTATGCCCTCCTCCAGGTCATTAATAAACAAGTTAAAAAGCAAGGGACCAAGGACTGACCCCTGCGGTACTCCACTAACCGCACTGGTCCAATTAGAAAATGTTCCATTTACCACAACTCTTTGTACTCTATCCTTCAGCCAGTTCTCTATCCAATTACAAATATTATGTTCTAGGCCAATATTCCTTAATTTGATCATTAACCTTCTGGGAGGTACTGTATCAAACGCTTTAGCAAAGTCCAAGTAGATGACATCAACTGCCATTCCAGCATCGAGATTCCTACTCACCTCCTCATAAAAGGTGACTAAATTAGTCTGGCAAGATCTGTTACGCATAAAACCATGCTGGCACAAACTAATAGTATTGTGAACTGCAATGTATTCAAGTACCCTATCCCTTATTACCCCTTCCAAAATTTTTCCTACTACTGATGTCATCTAACAGGCCTATAGTTTTCAGGCTGAGAACGGGATCCCTTTTTAAATAACGGCACCACATTAGCAATCCGCCAGTCTCTCGGCACCATGCCAGACCTCAATGAATCATGAAAAATTAAGTGAAGAGGGTTGGCAATCACAGAGCTCAGCTCATTTAATACCCTGGGATGAATCCCATCCGGTCCTGGACCTTTGTTTACCTTTACATGTTCAAGTCTCTTTTGAATTTCCTCCCGAGTGACCCATGCGTCAGTAGCTAAATTACTAGAACTGGGCATATTTAAAGGGAAGCCTTCATTATCTGGCTCCTCAGATGTATAGACAGATGAAAAATAAGAGTTCAAAATTTCAGCTTTTTCTCCGTTCTCATCAACCAATTTACCCCCCCGTGATAATAAGGTTCCCACCCCTTCTTGCTTCGTTTTTTTACTATTCACATAATTAAAAAATAATTTTGGATTCTTTTTACTCCAAGCTCAAATATCCCTTTCCATCTCTATTTTAGCTTGCCTGATAGCTTTTTTGCATGCTTTATTTGCTTCCTTGTACCTGATGAAAGTTTCCACTGTCCCAGCTAACTTGAATGCCCTAAAAGCACGTCTTTTCTTACCAACCTCAACACTAACACCTTTATTCAGGTTTCTCACAAACTAAAACACACACATACTGGACTGTATACACTGCTAAACCAGTTTTGAAATCCAAATTGAATTATTAAGTATTTTAACTAAGTTACTAAATGTGATAAAATTTAGAGAAGAGAGACCCCTGCAAAACAAGATGCCCGGATTACCTCAGGGGAAGAGTTATATAACTGAAATAAGTATCCCAGATTTATATACTGCAAATATATTGATTTACATATACAATATTCGAAAATATATTCTTTATACTTTTTCTAGCCATGGGCCCTACTCTAATGCTGGTGGAGGGCAAACGTCCCTGTTGTCCTACACCAGTGCTGTCCAACTGGCGGCCCGCGACCCCCCTCTGTGTGGACCCCCACCTGTCTGGCTGCTTTGATGGCTTACCTTTGTGTAAGCTTTAAATGGTATCAGTACTGCCCCCCTGCATGGTTAACACCTCAGATTCAGGCTGTAAACCCCCTGTATTGTTTTAAAATGTAATCCCCTGTGTTGTTCACACCTTTTAATCCCTACATTGTTCACCCCCTGCAGTGTTCACACCTCAGGCTCAGACTGTAATCACCCACATTGTTCCCCTGTTCACACCTCAGACAAATAAACCCTTCACACTATAAAAAGAACATATACTGTGGTGGTACTGCAATTAAAAAGTTTTTTAATATATAGTTATTGTGCAGACTGTAGGAGCAGTGCCAGCATTGTGTCACTGTAGGCTGCCTGTGTGTGCCATACAGCATAGGGCAGGCAGAGTATGGCACACACAGACACAATAGGGCAGGCAGAGTATGGCACACGCAGGCAGGGTAGGGAAGGCAGAGTATGACACACGCAGGCAGGGTAGGGCAGGCAGAGTATGGCACACGCAGGCAGAGTATGGCACACGCAGGCAGGGTAGGGCAGGCAGAGTATGGCACACGCAGGCAGGGTAGGGCAGGCAGAGTATGGCACACACAGACAGGGTAGGGCAGGCAGAATATGGCACACACAGACAGGGTAGGGCAGGCAGAGTATGGCAGGTTTTTGCTGTATTACCACCATTAATATGGCTATGGTCATGTGATAACATGGATGTGGTTTCAAGTGGGTGTGGTTTTAAAAAGGGGAGTGGTCAAAACTAGCCTCCTTTATTGGCCCTCCACCACGGAGGCCGGAAAAAATCAGCACTGTCCTGTCCTACACTAAAGCATGGAGCTAACTTTAAACCTTATTGTATTAGCCCTTTGTGCTATGAGAAACACTTTTTTGTTTAGCTAAAGGCCAACTAACACCAATACAAAATGATTAAAAATAGTGGTGCCAAAATCCCACTCCCTAATCCCTCCTGTTAAATATTTTTCAAATGTGCAGCCCTAATTTTGATGCTATTTAACAACCAAGTGTTAGTGCGTGTCTGAATATAAAAAAATATGAAATAGGTACAAGATGTTTTACTGTAAATGAGACTTTTACACAGAAATATTTATATGTTAAAATACAGAACTAAAAACTTTATATATTACATTTTAGGTGACTACTAATCAGGTTCCTATAGTATTTCATATCATATCAGTGAAGACATGACAGAATTCTAAGCTGTTAAAAAAATACAGATACATGATACAGGATTGTGCTTTTATAAGAATCGGAGTATTCTCAAACTTTTAGTTACATAAGTATCAATAACATTTTTTATAGGAGAATGATACATACAACTGCAAGCATGGGAAATATGTTTAAAGATAAAATAGGATGTAAAAAAATTTACTGGAGAAAAACATTATGAGAAAAGATATCTTCCTCTAATTATTATTATAGCAGCATTCATTTTGTTAAAATAGCACATTATAGTTCATTTGCTAAAATAATAATAGACCTGTTCTTTATTTACCTTGTTATTAGCCAAAGAGTAGCTGAAAACTTGGCATATTACAAGTGATTTTTGAAGATTCCATGAAATATTTAGTCCAAACAGTTATTTCCTTTTAAATTTTGTTTTAGGAATCAAAATGTGACTGTTAATGGTTTGTTCCATTCACTCTGTTGGATTTGACAGGCAATGCCAAAAACAGAGAAAAATCACCTATAATCTGCCACTTTAACACAAGCCAAAAAAATGAACCATTCTCAATGCCACACAATGCATTTTCTCTACTGACATAGATATTAGTGATGTGTAGGTCAGAAAAAACTCACCCGCACACTAACCCTCACCTGACTGTACCTGCGTCTTTCCACTCTGTACACTACCTCTGTGTGTGCCTTAGGTTCCAAACAGGGAAACTTTGGGGGAAGTGGGAAAGTGTACTTCCCCAGTCTGACACCCAAACCGAACCCGCAATGGTCGCTCAAATTCCAACCCTAACAAGCCTGACCCTAGGGTAAACCAACGGGTCCCACAGGTTGACAGCCAACCTGCACAACACTTAGGGGCACATTCATCATGTATGATTGAGTCAGAATACTAAAAATTCTTATTTTTCTATGTCTTAGAACTGTGCGCATTTTCTACAATATTTTTGTTAATTTGCGCAACTTTTTGTATTGTATTTTTTGTATTGTTTTGAATTGTATTTGTCGCAGCAAGTACAAAAGTTTCAAAATTCATTCAAGCTTCGGTATCAAAGTCAGAAAGTTTTTTGCGCTGTTTCCGATTGTTCAGATACAAACATCCACAATATTTTCAGATAGTAAAGATACGGTTTTTCGGGAACATTTACACACATCAGAAATTTTCGTTAATAATACAAATTTTTTGTACTCGTACTATTTAAGGTCCGAAATCAGCCCCTTATAGTTATTCATGTGCGCTCTGACAGAGGCTTTGTGTGTCATGCTTAGATTGTAAGCTCTACGGAGAAGGGACCTCCTTCCTACTGTGTCTCATACCACATGTTACTTATTCCCTGTGCATTTATATATATTTATTGTATTTATTTATTATATCACTTGTCCTCCCTGTGTGTAATTTTGTATTTTGATAGATTGTACAGTGCTGCGTACCCTTGTGGCACTTTATAAATAAAGTTATACATACATACAGTACATACATACAATGTTTTTTTTTGTTAGTACAGACAGAAGACACCAGGGAGAAAACATTTTGTGTGCCACTGGCCCTAGCTTCCGTTTAGCCCATGGTGGCAGAACAACAAAGCAAAGGCTATATTGCAAGGCCCCTCTAAAACAAAGAACCCGCACCCTAAGTCATATAGTATGGTAAAATATTGACCACCTTCTTATAACTGTCTAGAAATAGATTTAGTATTTCCCTAGGGCTAGGGGAGAATAGAATAAATTGCTAACTTAATAGAAATCTACTTCTAACAGCTTCAAATTTCTTTGTGTAGCATAGGGTTAGGCCTTGCTTACAAAGATGCTGTTGTTGGATTTAATTGGGTTGACCCATGATAGTTTGCATTCCACTAAATTTACACAGCAAATAGAAACTACAGGTCTCAAAATAAAATAAAAATATATTATCAATTCAATATTAAGAAATGTATATTGTAATAATGTGTTGTGCCTGTCACACTTTTACTTTTTTATGACCTACATGTAAAGATGCCTTTTTGCCATACATGCAACAATATTATTTGGTAGTTTTGTGGCCACCAGCCGATCTGTCTCTGCATTTGAGCTGGTTTCAACAAACTGTTCTGGATATCCATTCTATTTCTGTATTTCTGTGTATACAAGCTGACAACGCCGGGGCTAAAAAAGCAAATCAATGTTATTTGGCCAAATATATGTATAGACAAATTCAACAGTATCATATGATTCTGCTAGTTACCCTATCAATGATATACTGTTTGTAACCCTAACACAAGCCTGTGTATGCCCATATAATGGCATTTATATGTTTGTATCGGGAAGAAAATAAAAGACATTTCATTGTGACTTCTAAAGAAAATGTTGATAAATCTAAACACATGCCAGTGCCTTTAGGTTATAGCAGTGGGGAAGAGTTATGAAAATTAACCCTTAACAACTCAGTCTGCAGACAATATTATTCTGTCTAATTTAATAACAAACAGAAAAACTATACCCCAGGTGCCAGTGCTTTTCACAGCAGGGTGGTGGATTGTCTGTGACAAAGAGAATGCAGCTGTCCTGTTATCCACACTTGAGAATTAATCCCATTTGGAGCACATTTAGTTAAAAGATTTCAGGAGAAATCGACCTGATCATGCACAGATCACACCTTAAACACAAGCCTTTAACCATGCATTCCTCTAAGCACCAGGGATAATGAAGTAACAATAAACTCCACCGTCTGCTATCATTCAGCATGCTAATTAATCTCCTCCCCCCACCACATGATTATGTTTCTGGAAAATGGTGTGTGCAATTCTGTTCTGCATTGAATTAAACCAGTGCCCATAAAATGTTTTCTTTAGAGTAGAATTGCTAATTCTAATTATATTATTAAGTAAATGAAAGAGCAACTATTTGCACATGGAATTTTATGCTTTCTGCAACTGATAAATACATACAAAGCATTTTATAATGCTACTCTTACTTTAAGGGCTAGTACAGACAAGTGTTTCCTCCTGAGTTCCCCTACAGTGGTGTTCTCCAGCGTTCCACCACAGGGGAATGCAGGAAGAAACGCATCTGTTATTACTTATGTGACCATACTGACACAAGCGCATGTAAGTCCCGAACACCACATGTTGGGGCCGATTAATTAAAACACGAGTTCGAATCCCGAATGGGAAAAATTCGGATTGGATACGATGATTTCTGAAGATCACAAATATCACGAAAATGCTTCAGAAAAAATCGTATTAGTCACGATCGTATTGGTGATCCAAAAGTCACAAAATTTTCGTACCGAACGATTGTAAACAGCGGCAGAACCTTTCCGAATTTTTGCACACAAGCGAACGAAAAAGTTGCGCAAGTGTACGAAAAAGTAGCGCAAGCGTACGAAAAAGTCGTGCAACGCGCGAAAAAATCTGCGAAAATACGCTCAGAGCATTCAAATTAACGTTCGTGTCTTAATAAATCTCCCCATTGTGTTCCACCTCCATTTGGCCCTTACATGAGTCTGTCAGTACAGCCCCATAAAAAAGAATGTGACGCGTTTCATCCTGCACTCCCCTGTGGGGGAACACAGGAGAAAATGCTTGTCTGTACGAGCCCTAAGCTTGTCAGATGCAATGTTTTCTTTGCTACAAAATATAATACGCCATGCGCTAAGTGTGGCATTAACCTTACAGGTCATAACAGTACTGAACTATAATACCAAAAATTGGAGATAAAAAGATAAGCTTTGTGTTAGGCTGATGCCACACGTGGAGTTTTTACACTGCGAATGTTCTCAGCCTAAAAACGCTGCACAAGCCACACAGCCCCTGACTATGGCGTTTTTCAGTCTAGTACTGGTGACGTAGCAAATCCCGTTTCCATGGTGCTAATAGTGCGAAATAGTAAAAAACGCTGCGTATTTCCGCTAGGTCTGGCAGCTGCCTTTGTGTATACATAGGAATAGCTTGCTGTGCAAATACTGGCGTATTTTATCAAATGCTTGAAAAATCCGTGGTAAGGCGTTTTCTAGCGTATTTATGCATTGTGCGGTTTGCTTCGAGTCTTTTCAAGTTATTTCTATGGATGATGATATTGTGTGTTTTTCAGCCGCCAAGAGAATTAGACAATACGCATCGTAAAAACGCCACGTGTGGCATCAGCCTAAGTTCATGCATCAAACAAATCAATTTCACGGGAGCACTTACTGGTCAGCTCTGTTCCTGCTCGACGTAGTTGCTGATACCCAGACAGCAAAAAATCATCAGAACAAACAAAATATACGGAGCAGTTTCAACATTGCTGATTAAAAACACTATTTATTGTAGTCACTTAAAAACATATGCGAGTGTCAAGACCACCCGGGTAGTACGCTTGACGCGTTTCGTGGCGTCACGCCACTTTTTCAAAAGCTGCAGCCACTTTTACTATCACAACTCCCAGAATCCCCTGGACAATTGAAGACTGTTGGTCAGAGGGTGCTCTTGCATTAAAACATTTTTCCTTTCATTATGCCATAGATAGTTTACTTGGATTTATTATAAAACATTTAAAAGTGAAGTCAGCCAGCTGTTTATGTAGTTAGGAGGGAAAATAGTACACAAATAATGCTCCGACCACTCCTCCCATCCCCAGACTGGGTAGAAATAACTATACACGTTCATCCACGTGTTGGACTCCTCATTTACTAAGATCACACTTGGGCAACTTGTGTAGTGGGGTATAATACTGGGTGGTGCTAAATGTTAACACTCTTTATAATGAATAAGTAAAACATAACAGACAGATTCTTCACCATGCTATTATGTTATACAGGTAGCTTGATTATAAGGTGCCACAATAAACAAATGTTTAATTTATTTATCAATTAAGATAATAATTTGTGCTGCTCTAAATCTTACTCTATGTAATTTGTTTCTAAGAAAAAATAATGATATATTTGATTAGTTAGGATAAAATGTTATATATTTCTGTTTTAATAAAAATGAATAAAATTATTCATCCTGTCAGTATTGTAGCAGGAATAAACCCGGCCATACATGTGGAGATCCAATCATTTCAGAAGGTTGCCAAACATGCAGCTCTTTAACCCATGGGCAATATTGGGCTGATCCAGTTTGCAAAAAATGTATGCAAGCTGCCAAGATGAAGACTTCATTTAAGTACAAATGTAGGCCTTGATCCAGTGGCAAAATCAAACCTGCCAAATTGATATCTGGCTGATTTGCACCCAGATATTGGGGCAAAACTGTTGGATGGTTCCATTCATGGGAAGGACTGATTCGGCAGTTTATAATTGTCCTTGTATGGTCCTTACTAGGGCTCTTAATAATATAGTTGTCATTTTAAACCAAATGTAAAGCAAAGCTCATGTACTCATGCACCAAGGGTCTGGCTGTTTTATTTTGATATTTATATGATATCCCGTGCACAGGGGCAGCTGCAGAGCAGCGGATTTTGGAGTGTGGTGCTGTCGTGTGGACTGTTTTATATATATATATATATATATATATATATATATATATACAGCAGCAAAGAGATCCGCACTCACAGGACTTATAGAATTAATATGGTGTTTATTGAGAAGACTAACATTTCAGCTATATCACTTGCCTTTCTCAAAGTTTTTTCAAACTTCTATAACTCCAGGAACGAGAGAAGTTTTGCATTCATAATTTGCAGACATTTCATCCACGGGGGCTTAATAGAGAATATGACCTGTATGCATTTATCTAAAAAGAAGCATTGCTTAAAGGAGAAGGAAAGGTAAAAACTAAGTAAGCTGTATCAGAAAGGTCTATGTAAATACAGCCATAAGCACTCACAGAAACGCTGCGCTGATTTCTCTGTAAAAAGATTAGTTGTGTCTGTTTTCCTCTGCCACAGACACGCTGCTTTCAGCTTCCTGCTCTCTCCTGCTCCCCCCTCCCTCAAGAATGCTAAGAATCCCCCCCCTTAGGAATGTGGATCTGAGCCAATCAGCAGGAAGCTGACTCATAGGGGCACATTTACTAATCCACAAACGCTCCGAAGGCGTCCGAATGCGTTTTTTTCGTAATGATCGGTATTTTGCGCATTTTTTTCGTAAATTGTCGCGACTTTTTCGTAACCGTTACGACTTTTTCGTCAATTGGCACGACTTTTTCGTAGCCATTACGATTTGTGCAAATTGTCGCGACTTTTTCGTAGCCGTCGCACCGAGTACAAAAGTTTCAGATTCATTCAAGCTTCAGTATCGTGACTTTCCTTGGGCCAGGTTGGAGCTGCAGAGTGCCATTGAGTCCTATGGGAGGCTTCCAAAATCATGCAAAGTCTGAAAGTTTTGCCCGCCGTTTACAAACGCTCAATACGAAAAAATCGCAACAATATACGAGCAAATCGTAACGGCTACGAAAAATTCGCAACAATTTGCGCAAGTTGTAATGGTTACGAAAAAGTCGCGACAATTTACGAAAAAGTCGTAACGCTGACGAAAAAATCGCAAAAATACGAAAAAGTTGCAAAATGTTCGTTTTCCAATCCGAATTTTTCATTCGGATTCAGATTCATAGATTAGTAAATCAGCCCCATAGTCTAACTAACTGAGCATGTTCACTTGGTCCCGGTGTCTGTGCAGGAGTGAGGCATTATGGGAACTTTCTTTACACAACTCAGTGTTTTTTCTTCCTGTTTGGCTTCAGATCTTTTGAACAGTAGAAATATGGGGAGACTTAAGGGCACTATTGAGAGAACTGAAGGTATGCCTGCAGCTTGAGATGAACTCTTTACTAGCCTTTCCTTCTTTAAAGCAAGTATTTCTAGTATTATACAACCATTTTTTCTTAAAGGGGATGGCTATGGTGTTGTAAAGAGGTTATAAGCACATGTGTCATCTTGCATGTTTTTTCCAATATGGATACCCTATATTGAATATTGTGTGATTTTTTATTTTCTTGTTGTTACAAATTTGCTTATATTAGGAATGTTACTTGTTATGCACTTTTGTTTTTCTGAAGGGGTAACCCTGGTCGATGGGTATTCTATAAGTAGGATTGTGGAATGTTTCTACTTGGATTCAGTAATTTGTTGGGTGAGTGATCTTGCTACTTGATAAAGAGGCGGGAAGGTCGAAACGTTGTAATGCAATTGTTCTGCACAATGCAGTAAAGATTTTTTCTTTTTTCATTTAAACGAGTCTGGACCTTTTTGTTTCTTTCTATATGTATTGTCCGTGAGTTCAGACTAGGTCTTCAGACTGGTACGTTAGCTCCACTTCAGTTTGTACAATTATATATATATAAATATATGTATAGTGAACCCAGGGTGGCACTCTGCTTCAGCTCTTACCTCGGTGCAAGGTAAATGATTTAAATATCCAAAAAAAGACCAGCAACACCGAGTTATATTCCAAACAGATCAATCGTGTCTTAAAAATGCATGAACAGCCAACGTTATGTTTCGGTCCCAATTGGGGAAAGGTCCCGATGGGGACCGAAATGTAATGTTGGCTGTTCATGCGTTTTTAATACACGATTGATCTTTTTGGAATATAACTTGGTGTTGCTGGTCTTTTTTTGGATATATGTATATATATATTTACAGAGATCATAATGGTGCACACCACTAACAAAAAAATACAACCTGGGTGCAAGAGCCATATAAACTAAAATATTGCAGGAGTAATGCCAGCACACACAGGGTTTCATACAAATGTATATAAAATGATATTTATTAAGAAAAAGAGCAAAATAAACATAGCAAGCCTCAACATTTCAGTCCTCACTGGGACTTTCATCAGGAGGAAAAAACTGAAGCACCTGCAAACACATTCCAATACCATGACCTTTTAAACCCCCTCTACAGGTAGGTTTTGGCGCCTAAGTCTGTGGTTGCCTAGCAACCCATGTACACAATATCTGTGTCTCTTTAAACATGATCAAGAAGTGTTCATATATTTATTGGGTATAAACATGATCAAGAAGTGTTCATATATTTATTGGGTATAAGTTATAGGAAAGGAAATTAGAGCACAAAGTCACAGAGGGAGAATAAGGGCAGGGTGCCGACAGCCAGAGAGGAGGAACAAGAAGCAGGAAGGGGGTGGGGGAGGTGCACCTTCTGTCACAGGGAGCTTTCGAGCAGGACACAAATGCCACAAGTACCCAAGCGTACCTTCTGTTCCATGCCACCATGATTTGCGCAGTGGGTGCCATTAGGGTTGGGATAGTGGTGGGTGTACGCACAATGGCGTACCAAGTCTCTGTGGCCCCCGCATACTCGCGTGCCGTTGCTAGGTAACGCGATCCTAGCTATACATTCAGGACATATCGGAGATAAGCGCCTATAAGCGAATATAAACAAAGTACCCCAAAACACTGTGGGGTTAGTGCCCAGGTATATACATTGCCACTGGGGCCCCACAGACGTGGGGAATCGTGCCCTTTATGCAACATGTACTGTGGGAGTTATAGTTCCACATCCCAAATTTGCTAGTCAAGTACAGTGCCACTGGGGCCCCACAGAAGTGGGGAATTGTGCCCTTTATGCAACATGCACTGTGGGAGTTATAGTTCCACGTCCCAAAGTTGCTAGGCATGTATTGTGGGAGTTACAGTTCCACGTCCCAATTTTGCTAGGTAGCAGGGGCCACTTCAACTCATACCCACATATTCCCATAGATATGGCCTGTCCTTCTTATGCATCCCACATTTAGTGACCAACGGAGCCCATGAAGGTGTGCACCTGAGGGGAAAAAATTGTAACCAAGAGAAGAAAGAGGGGAGAGGACAGAATATATGCCAGAGAGACTCAAGGAGACATGATAAATCAGATTGTGAAGGATTAGTAAACTGGTTGCAACATGTTACAATATAGCAAAGTCACAAGTGTTAGCATCTGGCTACATTGTGCATGCAAATCACCTTGTGACATGGGGAGAAACCCCCATCTATAGCAAATAAATTACATATAAAGATTCAAACAAAACACCCCAAAGGCAAAGTTTCATTCAATCCACGTGGGGCAACAATCGGTGAATCCATCGTGATTCCCTCTGTAATAAGGCCAGGTTTCTGTCGCCACCCCTATCCAGGGGGGGTTGAAAGTCAATAGCCATGCAGCGAAAAGAGGGTAAGGTATGGCCCATTTTCAGGAAGTGTCTTGGTACTGGCTGAGTGGGTTTCAAGTCTTTCAAGGTTTTGCTGATTGCCGATCGATGGTTGCCAATAAGTGTTTGCAGGTGCTTCAGTTTTTGCCTCCTGATGAAAGTCCCAGTGGGGACTGAAACGTTGAGGCTTGCTATGTTTATTTTGCTCTTTTTTTTCTTAATAAATATCATTTTATATATATATTTATATATATAAACACACTGTCACGATCGGTATCCCAAAACTCAGAACAGACTCCAAGGGTCCGGTCTCGGCTCACACTTCTGCCTATAACAGCCGCCTTTCACGTCGGGAGGAGCCCTTCGCTACTCGGATGCCACCAGGTCTTATTGTGAGAGACCCAAGGAGAGAGTTCTGAGCAAGCTAGGGAACCAATTGGGTGGCAGGAAGGTGGGGAACACTTCAGAGTAGTCAAGACAGGCCAGGGTCAGCAACGATCGGGCAACGCAGCACAGAGTCAGGATCCAAGAGAATAGTCGGTCAGGCAAAGGTTGATCCAGGCAGCAGGCAAGAATAGTCAGGAACAGGCAAGGTCAATACAGGCAGCAAACAAGAGAGGTCAGGTACAGGCTATGGTCAAACACGGCAGGAACAACAAGAGAATCACACCCAGGAACTCACAGGGGGAAGAACCTAGGTTGAGCAGAGATTACAAGCAACAAGCGCCTTAAATATTTGAATTTGACGTCATAATGATGTCATACACGCGTGCCGAACCGAGACGCGAGTGCGCATGCGCAGAGCGCCGGATGAGAGCGTGCATGCGCGCACATAAGCGAAGGCGCATGCGCATTAAAAGGCAGCGCACGCCTAGGAAGAGCCGGCCGGCGTCTCAGCGACGGAGGAAGCGACAAGCACTGAAAAATAGTCAAGCACTGAGTTAGGCTTTCTACCTCATCCATTTGGTGTGCACCACAACATAAACTATGTTGCTGGTAAATCAGTAACCAGACACATGCTACAAAAAGCACAAGTTTCTAAGCAGGCCTGAAAATGGGGATTTCAAGGAAATATCGATCGATACATTGTTTCAAAAGTCAGAGAAACCAGGGCAGAGAATAGTAAAGGACACACAAACTCTGCTTTTAATATCAATAATATATACAAATAACTAAAAAAAACATTACAAATTTGTAATGAATATATATTGCAAAGTTGCTTAGAATTATGTTTTCTTTTATTAGGCAAAAGTGACATAACTTGTATGCAGAGGTCATCTTATGTAGCCTGACACTCTTAAGAGCAAAAAGTGTTTATGAAAGCTGGCCATAAAGGTTTCCAAACAAGGAAATCTTTGTTAGATTTAGTCACCTATGTGCAGGCTCAGAATTGGGCTGATATGATTGTTGGCTGAGGGCCAATGATTATGTCATACTAATGATATTTGGCCAGAAATTGGTCAGGCAAGCAATCCCAAGTGCCAATTTAAGATTTCAACTTAATCCGTTTGACAGAAAACATTTCATGTTTACATGTTTAATGGCTAATATGCAGTTTAGATGAAGTCAGTATGGCTGAAAGGAACCAGTTATAGTGACAACAGGGACCATGGGTATAATATCTATTAGCAGGAGTCAGGACAATAGAACGGGAAAAGACCCTTCCTCTCTGTTACTATACCCCTATCTAGCCAGTTTTGTCAACAAGAGGAAAATACAACAATTTAACCAGAACTATATACAATTAGGCAGAGAGTAACACAGTGCCTACATACTGTGGGAAATGTCATATAACATATTCCCAGTTCCGCATACATTGGCAAAGAGTTTTACTGTTTCGACCCAGGCCAGCCGAGGCAGTGCTGGAAATGCAGGTCATCCATGCACTTCACTTTATTCTCCCAAATTGAGGCCCCCTCCTATTGTTTTCTTGTAGTTGAGCCTTACAGTGGAGTGGCAGTCCTTTTTAAGATAAGGTGTCAGTCCTCAGTCAAATGTTTAGCAGGATCAAGCCCTTTCTTGTTACAACCGCAGGCTGACTGGGCTCTGATACTTCCTCCCTCAATAGCATAATTAGAGAGGCCAGTCTTGTGGATGCGCACATTTGCCACTACCCAGACCATACAGGGTTCATCTTCTTTACAGGGACATGTAGGAGTAGGATAGGCAGGTTTTTTGTTAAAGATACTTTAACATCTACCCCCGAGGTGATGATTGTAGTGTTGTCGGATCATTGTATGTTGTTGGTTTACCTGAATGCCTCTCAGACCTGTTAGAGGGGTAAGGGCATATGGCAGTTAAATTTTGCCCTCCTGGGGGAAAGTGGGTAAGGCTGAGTGGTTGAAGATGGTTGAAATAAGGACAGCAGGACTCTTCTCGGGTTCGTGAAAGGGATTAGGACCTTACCACTCATGTCTTTACATGGCTTGCAAAATGAAGCCAAGGTGCTTGAGACTTTGGTCCCAGATATCCTAGGGGTTGTTGAAAACTTTATGCTGAACTTCTAAAGGAGCAAAAACTCAGCCCGGCGAGAATGTCTTCCTTCCTAAATGAGACCCCTGTGCGGCAAGATAATGACATTGCTTTTGATGATTTGGTGGGTGAGGTTGATGAAGTCATGATGGCTATTGATAGCCTTAACCTTAAAAAGTCACCAGGGCCTGAAAGTCTTATCACTGAGTTTTCTAAGGAGTTTTGAGACTCCTTGGCACCTTGTCTCATAGCAGCCTGGCAAATGGTTTACTCCTTCCCCCCATAAGACACTAAACCTTAATCTTGCTCTTCAAGGGTTTGGATCTGTCCAGACAACTGGTACCCCATAGTCCTTCTTAATGTGGTTAGAAAGATTTTGGCAAAAGTTTTGTTTAATCATCTATTTTCTCTCTTGGAAAATATACCTTCCCCCCTCACAGCAGTGCTCTGTGAAAGGCTGAAGCACCTTTTCTGCTGTCCTTGGCATCTGGGAAGCTTTGGAGAGAGACAGGGCCTGTGAATGAGAAAAGTACCTGCTGGCGTTGGACCAGTCTAAGGCCTTTGACAGGATCAACCACAAATATCTCTGGTTGTTCCTTCAAAGATACAGTCTCCCAGGAAGGTTTATTAATTGGCTTAACATTTTGTATCGCAGAGCTGAAAGCTTCCACCTTGTGAATGGCTGGTTCCTTTCAGGTCTCTTCTGGGGTCAGGCAAGGTTTATGGTCGCTGCCTATACCAAAAATGTCAAAGTCATTATGTCCAGTCAGGAGGACGACTGTCCGCGACTGTGGTGGCATTACCTGACTGGACATTGATAGCACAACCCTTTAGTTGGTTCTGTAGTTGGACAGCCCTGACCTCTAGAATGTTAATTGGGAGGTGACCTTCTGAGGCCAACCAGAACCCCTGAGCTGCGAGACAGTCCAGGACTGCTCCCCAGCCCTGTAGAAGGAGCCACTGGGGTTCTTGAATTGGATGTCCCTTGGCTAGGTGAATGGAGTTGAAGGTAGAAGGTGGAGCCTTTGAGACAAGCTTGTGCAGTTCCATTGGTCCAGAATGTTCCCCTGGAGCTCTCGTAAGTGGAATTGAGAGAACGGAGCTGTCTTGATGAAGGACACCATTAAGAACAGGACTTGCATGGTGAAGTGAGTGGAGGGGCGTGTTGTGCAAAGAAGTTGACACATCGTCTTGGATGCAGGTAATCTCAGGGGCAAGGAATACCGTTTGCTGTTACATGTCAAACAGCATACCCAGGAAGAGCATGTGCTGAGTGGGCACCAGGCAAGACTTGGCTGTGTTCCATCCCAGACTAGATAAGGTGTCCTTGTGGCTGCTGGAAGGGAACAGGATTAACACAGGGTCTGGGGGGGCCCTAGTATCCAGTATGTAGATAGACATTGATATTTTACCTAGCCGAACTCCATGTCAGTACTTACCAGGATAGCCCCTCCCTCCCGCTCCCATTAGGAGGAACCTCCCCAAATGTTTTAAAGACCAACCCCACCCACCTACTGGTCCTTCTACTTTTGCTCCCTCTGGAATAATATTTTCTTTTTAACCTTAGGAAAACACTGGACCTGCCCATAAGGCAATGTAATTTTTTCTGAAGTTTTAACGGTGCCACGGGCAAGTTTAGGGAGACAGCAGGAGCTTAGGAAGCTAAATGCGTGGCTAAAGTCTTGGTTTAGGAAGGAAGGGTCTCGGCTCCTAGAGCACTGGGCTGACTTTTCTTTGGGGTACAATCTATATAGCTGTGACGGATTGCACCTCAATGGAAGGGGGCCCACTGTGCTAGGGGAGAGAATGGTTAAGACGCTGGAGGAGTGTTTAAACTAGGCATGGGGGGGGTGAGCTAGAGTTTTGTGGAAAGCTAGTGTAGACGGGGCAGTGGGACTAGCAAACAGTCATGGGGGAGGAGTGAGGGGGCATATAGTTTATCAGATAAGGAGCTTCCATTGTTACAAGGGAGACTAATATTCACCTTAGCTCTAACTCTCCGTTAGCTAATGTAAATATCAGAGGGAGAAGTAGTAATCTCCGCTGCATGCTGGCTAATGCACAAAACTTGTCGGGTAAATTAGGGGAGCTGCAGGCTATTGCATGTATTGAAAATTATGATTTAATTGGTATCACTGAGACCTGGTGGGATGAAAAATGTGAGTGGATGAAAAATGTGAGTGGGCCATGAATTTAAATGGTTACACACTTTTTAGGAGGGACAGAGGAATTAAAAAGGGTGGAGGGGTTTGTCTTTATGTAAAGTTAGATTTAAATCCATGTAGTAAAGACATTACCAAGGAAAATGTCAAATCTCTCTGGGTAGAAATAAGTACATAGTGACATATAACTAAAGTGGCAACATTACATTCTGCTCAGTAACAGCAGATAGCACAGTGTGGGACTAAAGCCATAGGGAGCTTAATTCCTATGGGTCCCTACAATATTTTTTAATTATGTGAATAGTAACAAAAATGAAGCAAGAAGGGGTAGGAACCTTATTATCATGGGGGGGGTCAGTTGATGAGAACAGGGAAAAATTTTGAACTCTTATTTTTCATCTGTCTACACATCTGAGGAGCCAGCTAATGAAGGCTTCCCTTTTAATATGCCCAGTTCTAGTAATATAGCTTCTGATGCATGGATCACTCGGGAGGAAATTCAAAAGAGACTTGAACATGTAAAGATAAACAAAGGTCCAGGACCGGGTGGGATTCATCCCAGGGTATTAAACAAGCTTAGCACTGTGATTGCCAAGCCTCTTCACTTTACACATTTTTCAGGATTCGCTGAGATCTGGCATGGTGCCGAGAGACTGGCGAATTGCTAATGTGGTGCCGTTATTTAAAAAGGGATCCCGTTCTCAGCCTGAAAACTATAGGCCTGTAAGTCTGACACCACTTTACACATTTTTCAGGATTCACTGAGGTCTGGCATGGTGCCGAGAGACTGGCGAATTGCTAATGTGGTGCCGTTATATAAAAAGGGATCCCGTTCTCAGCCTGAAAACTATAGGCCTGTAAGTCTGACATCAGTAGTAAGAAAACTTTTGTAGGGGGTAATAAGGGATAGGGTACTTGAATGCATTGCAGTTCACAATACTATAAGTTTGTGCCAGCATGGTTTTACGCGTAACAGATCTTGCCAGACTTATTTAGTCGCCTTTTATGAGGAGGTGACAAGGAACCTCGATGCTGCGATGGCAGTTGATGTCATCTACTTGGACTTTGCTAAAGCGTTTGGTACAGTACCTCACAGAAGGTTAATGATCAAATTGAGGAATATTGGCCTGGAACATAATATTTGTAATTGGATAGAGAACTGGCTGAGGGATAGATTACAAAGAGTGGCGGTAAATGGATATTTTCTAATTAGGCCAGTGTTGTTAATGAAGTACCGCAGGGGTCAGACCTTGGTCCTTTGCTTTCTAACTTGTTCATTAACTTAATAAGGAACTTAACTATAAGTTCCATGCAGAATGCTGTCACTTTGCAGAGCGATTTGACAAAATTGGAAAACTGGGCAGCAAACTGGAAAATGAGGTTCAATGTGGACAGGTGCAAAGTTGTAGTAAAAATAATGTAAACGCATACTATCTACTAAATGGTAGTTTTTTGGGGGTATCCTTAATGGAGAAGGATCTAGGGGTTTTTGTACATAACAAGTTGTCTAATTCAAGGCAGTGTCATTCTGTGGCTACTAAAGCAAATAAAGTGCTGTCTTGTATAAAAACGGGCATTGACTCAAGGGATGAGAACATAATTTTGCTTCTTTATAGGTCCCTGGTAAGGCCTCACCTTGAGTATGCAGTGCAGTTTTGGGCTTCAGTCCTTAAGAAGGATATTAATGAGCTGGAGAGAGTGCAGAGACGTGCAACTAAACTGGTAAAGGGGATGGAAGATTTAAACTATGAGGTTAGACTGTCGAGGTTGGGGTTGTTTTCTCTGGAAAAGAGGTGCCTGCGAGGGGACATTATTACTCTGTTCAAATACATTAGAGGGGATTATAGGCAGATGTGGGGGTGTTCTTTTTTCCCATAAAAACAATCAATGCATCAGAGGCCACTCCTTTAGAGTAGAGGAACGGAGTTTCCATTTGAAGCAGCGTAGGTGGTTTTTCATGGTGAGGGCAGTGAGGTTGTGGAATGCCCTTCCTAGTAATGTTGTAATGGCAGATTATGTTAATGCCTTTAAGAGGGGCCTGGATGATTTCTTGAACAAGCATAGTTTCCAAGGCTATTGTGATAATAATATCTACAGTTAGTATTAATGGTTGTATATAGAGTTTATGTATGTGATAGTATAGGTTGGTTAGTATAGGATGTGCTGGGTTTACTTGGAAGGGTTGAACTTGATGGACTCTTGATGGTCTTTTTTCAACCCTATGCAGAATAAATATAGTGTTTTAGGGGGCACTAATGTGGCTAATCTATTGGCAGTAAAATGCCAAAATGCCTTTCCTTCTCCTTTCTTAATACCTCCTGTTACTTTTTCTTTGTTCTCAAGGAAGGGAATATATGTTTATTTCAGTGGAGGAAAGGGTCATGGCTTAACTGCTTTAACACAGACTTTCCTAAATTTGAGATATTCTTAAAAGAAAAAAGGTTTCTCTATAAGCCTTTCAAATAGAAATGTCTGCAAACTTGGGCCCTTGCAGGAGGCACTAACACCAATTATCCAATTGCCTTTGTGTGTCCTCAGAAGTAGCTTTTGATTACCTGTGGTGCAGGCACCAGCTAAGTTTGATCAGGTGCAGCTCCCAGCCAGCTGAGACTGATTAGATGATTTCTCTGACTGTACAGCTGCCAGCAGTAAGGCTAATGCCAGACAAGGCGTAGGGTGGATATTTTCGGCAAGAGTAAAAACGCTTGCTGAAAATAGTCTCGCATTTTTTTGAGTATTTTGGCTACATGTCGCAAATAAACAAAAATTCTGTGTTTATGCCTTTAATTAAAAAGTTAAATTTTATTTGGTATAATTAAAAATATAATTACATAACATCTACTTTATATTAAATAAATATTTAAAAAACCACATGGCAATATTCGGCCATAGTGGAAAAAACCATTACACACCACTAGTGCACTAGTGGTGTGTAATGGTTTTTTCCACTATGGCCGAATATTGCCATGTGGTTTTTTAAATATTTATTTAATATAAAGTAGATGTTATGTAATTATATTTTTAATTATACCAAATAAAATTTAACTTTTTAATTAAAGGCATAAACACAGAATTTTTGTTTATTTGCGAGTGTAGTAATTAAGGTGGCAAACACCATGTGGAAGCCGAATAATTGGATATTAGGTAATTAATAAGCACACGGGTCTTCTGTTTTTCTTTTTTGCTTGTGGTACATTTTGGCTACATGTGCCTGCAACCCAGCGTATCTCATTCATTCGGGTGCAGGCACATGTAGGAGGCGTAGGACGGTATTTTCAGCAATCGCTTTTCCGCTTGCCGAAAATATCCGCCCTACGCCTCGATTGGCATTAGCCTAAGAAATGGAAGTGGTGCTACCCATTCTCTAACTCAGCAAGCTCAGAATGCTGTTCCAGGAGCCTCAGGTAAGTACAGCTGTACATAGTAATCCTATGAGGCCTGTATTTCTAGGATGTGAATCTGGTGTCCTGCAATATGGTGGCTTTTAAGGGGCTGGATTACAACATCACTTATTAAGCAGCAGATAAGGTACATGTTTCTATTATGTCCTGCAGTGTGCTGGGCTCTGGCTAATTGCTTGCTCACCTAAGATCAGTAACCCAAAGGGATATTAGTAACTGGGATTGCAGGCATTGTGTTTTTTTGCTGTCCTGCAGTGTGCTGAGCTCTAGCTAATTATTCACCCAAAAGCAGTAATATAATATATACATTACAGTATATAATGCCTTGAGGTGTGCTGATCTCTGGATAATTTTGTTTGCTCACCTCAATCCAGTAGCCCTAATGGATATAGGTAACTGGGCTTGAGGCAAGTTGTTCCTATTCTGTTCTGCAGTGTGCTGTTTGCTCACCTGGAGCCAGTAGCCTAGTAGAGGTAGGCTGTAGTGATGAGTGAATTTTTTTGGGAGGCATGGATTCGCAGTGAATTTCCACATTTCGCCATTGGCGAATTGTTTCGCGAAACTTCCGTGAAAATTTGACGCAGAAAAATTGTCTCTCTGATTTTTTTTTTGTTGAAAGGTTGGGGATCCCTGCTCTACAGCAATTATTGATTAAAGCATACTTCTTAAGCTTAATATTTTGATACAGTGTTTTACGTATGGTCCATTTTTTTCTGATTTGAGTTCTGGGGTCCTGTTGAATTTGGGGGTATAGTTCCCCTTTTAGGTTTGGTTGAAGCATTTCATTGCTGGAGAGGAGAGAGTCTCAATTAGAGCCCTATTTTTACCAACAGGCAAGTGTCATGTAGATCTCTTTTTGTCATACTGAGGACATTCTTATGGTTTGGGGCCTTATAGAGAAAATGTCTATACAGACATCAGGTCACTTTTAGGGGTTGTCCTAGATAAGGCCCAGTTGTGTGCCTATTATAGTAGTATTTTTTTGTGTATCAGGTTGGCCTGGCTAAACATGTTGTGTCGGTTACATGGTCAGAGGACTCTCTGCCTTGGTACTGTTACTTCCTAAGGCACAATGGTCTCTCTTTGTTCATGGGTTTTCACATAATATTGTTAATCTGTAGAGTTTGGGTTATTACTCGTTAAGCTTGGCCACTACTGCACTGGGGTTTAGAATACATTCTGGTTTCAAGTGCACTTCTGCCCCAAAAAAGCTCTAGTCAGATGAATTAGTAGCCATGGTGGCATTTACTGGAATATCCATGTAGTCAGTCCAGTCCTAGGGTCATCTTGGTTGATAGGGTTCATATTGTGTAGTATGGCTGATTTTTTTTTTTTTTTTTTTTAAAGGTAGGATGAATAATGACAAATTATTTAAATATAGGTTGTACAACAATAGTCACATTCGACAGTTTGTCCTTCAAAAAGATAAGAAATGAAGAAAATAGACTGCTTACAGAGAAACAAAATAAGTAATTTAAATAGAGAAAAACAAAAAAATTAACAAATTTTGCCCAGTGGATAAACTATAAAAAGAAAAGAAAGGTTTCCTAGAGAGCAAAATCAAGGATAATTTAGCTTATATGTTCATGAATTATTGAAATAAATCTATATATGCAGCATTTTATAAATCTGATCCTTATTTCTTGTTTCTATAGCATTAAAGAAAAATGACCATGTATTTTTAAAAAGGATCCTGGATTTAGGTTCACTTGTTTTTGCTTTGATGGCCTCTTGCCAGCTAAGCTGATTAAGATAAGAAATAATTTCTGTTATATCAGGGGTTTCCTCTTTTACCCAATAATAAAATAATGCTTTTTTAGAAGTAGCCATAAACAAAAATAAAAATTTATAATTTTTTTGTGCTAAGGAGACTGGTAAAATGCTTGATAACACCTCCTCTTTTTTAATGTGTAATAGAGCGAACCAAGAAGATAACTTCATATTTAAATTCAACCTGTGGTTCAAGAATCTTTTCACCATGTTCCAGAAGTTACCAATCTTCGGACAAGACCATAGGTAGTGGAATAAATTAACACCAGTTTCGTTACATTTAGGGCAAAAATAGTTTGTTTTAAAACACTTATTACGAACAAAAAGTTTTCCATATCCTAGATGAACACGTTTGCTGAATCCTCCAGCTTCCAGCAAAAATCAGATTGTTGAATTCATTTATAGACTTAACCAATTGCGAAGGGGATATAAAGTGTTGTAGATAAACAGACCACTTAGCAGACACATTCTCTAAGGGATGAACTTGTCTAGTCCCCTTAAAATTTTTTAAAGGTTTGGATTGGGCACTTCCTAAAATGACTAGAGTTTTGGGATTAGAGTAAAGATATTAAATGTAATGATAAAATGGGCCATTAATACCAAATAAATCCAAACAACTGAAAAGATGGTGCCAAATCAAATGATCAAAAGCTTTTTCAGCATCAATATTAATTATGGAGCAATAAATCTTATGTTTCTTGGTAAAAAATATTATATTGAGTAAAGCTCTTATGTTCTTAACCCCTGATCTATTTTTAATAAAACCGTTTTGAGCTTCAGAAATAACAGAAGGAAGGATCAGGGGCAATCTATTAGCCAAAAGTTTAACTTAATATCTTGATTTAATAGAGATATTGGCCTATAAGATGAGGGGAGAGAATAATCTTTATCTTTTTTTCGGTATAACTTTAAGGCTAGAAAGTTCACTAGAGGGAAGTTTTTTTACCAGATAGTTGAATATCATTAAATAGATAGAAAGGAGACATTTTGTCCTTCAGAAGTTTATAAAAAGTAGGGGGGAGGCCATCAGGACCACCCACTTTTCTAGATTTTAAATTATCAATGGCATAAGTAACTTCTTCAATTAAAATTGGTCCATTAAGATCTTTTAAGTGTTCCAAAGAAATTTGGGGGATCTTGCAGTTAGTAAGAAACAATGGGCCTGCTTCACTAAAGTGCGATAAAATTTATCACATGCTTTTTTGCGTTAAATTAGTCGCGATAATTAGCGCGCGATTCACCATAGTATTATCGCGTGCGTTAAGTCGCCATATCGCATGCATTATTTTTCGCGCGACCGCATGCGCTAGTTTTACCGCATGCACTAATTCTTGCGCTGAAAAGAATACGATCGCATGATTTACAAACACTTAGGCGCACTAAATATCGCATTGGTCTATGCGAAAATTAACACCTACTTCAGGCAGGCGATAAATTATAGAAAAGTACAGTAAATGCGTTTTTGGCAATAAAATATGGACTTAGCAGTGTTATTTATTCAAGTATGTGTCTTTTTACCAAATTTTACTAAAGTCTTGGCATGTATGGAATTTCGCTACTATAGCGGTAAATATTTAGTCGCCATAATATACAGTACTATAGCGATAAATATTTAGTCGCCGTAATATACAGTACTATAGCGGTAAATATTTAGTCGCCATAATATACAGTACTATAGCGGTAAATACTTAGTCGCCATAATATACAGTACTATAGCGGTAAATACTTAGTCGCCATAATATACAGTACTATAGCAGTAAATATTTAGTCGCCATAATATACAGTACTGTAGCGGTAAATATTTAGTCGCACAACATACATTACTAGGTATATTTTGGCGATTTCTTTGTCGCGACTTTGTAATCTCGCGACTGGCGGACAGTTTGTAGCGATTTTGTAATCTCATGACATGTGCGACTTGGGGCCATTTTGTGTCATTGAGCCTGCAGTCACACTGAGAGGCGCTATATTATCAGCTTTTTCCTGCGATCAGGATATGACGACCCGCCGCTGGGGCCCTTAGGGGTCGACGAGAGGAAGAGGGCCATCCTGCGCGACCTCCAAGACGGGTTGCGCAGGGGCTTTCGCATTGATGTGGACCTCCGCCTGCTCCAGCGCATATGGTCTGACCTGAAGCGCAGGAATTCCGATCTGATAGCTGAAATTGCGGAAGGTAATTATTGTACTTTATTATGCTTTTACAGTATACGTTCAGTAAAAGATTTAGCAAGTAATTTGAAATAAAAGTACAAATGTAAGAAATGTCAGGGATGACGAAAGTAACATAGTAACATAGTAAGTTGGGTTGAAAAAAGACATATGTCCATCACATTCAACCATAATGCCAGTGAGGAACTGAAACGTTGGTCACTATAAACCTCTGAATATTATTTCACATCTTCGTGACTCCTTGTGAAAATCCTGTGTGTGCTGTCACCCCATGCCTGTCTAGGTTTTGATTTGCACAGGCACCCAGGTATTATTTTTCCTTATGGTGTGCAGCTTCCCAGCACTTCGTATTGTATATATATTATATATATATATATGCGCATCAGGAGAGAGCCGGCACTCACGTCAATCGGGTCACAATAGCCTGGGTGCAGGTCCAAGTGAAGAATTAGATACAGCAGTGAAGAGATCCGCACTCACAGGTCTTATAGAGGGGGCCCTGGCTAACAATGTCTGTGTGTCCTTTGTATTGATGTGAAGGTTCACAGGGGGAGGGGCCATTGGGGGCGTGGGAGAAGGGGGGCCCAAAAAATGTTGTTGTGAGGGGCCCCGTTATTTATGATGGTGTATGAATGTATATATATATGTATAATATATTACACAAAATAACATCTTGCAATACTATCTCACAGAACTTCAGCTGGCGCCTCATCCCCAGGCACAACCCCAGGCACCCCAGGCATCCCAGGCTCCAGCGGCCCCAGAGGCTGAAGAGGCTGAAGAGGCCCCCGAGGCCCCGGACACTCCCCCCCTTCTTTCCTCCCCCAGTTTCCCCCCAGGCCCTGGACTCCCCCCAGGCCAAGCGCTGGGCATCAGGTTCTCCTGCAGACGAGGGACCATCACGCCGGTCAGTGCAGGAGGACCTGGATTACATCAAGGCCGAGCTGGCCCAGCTCCGGGGGGAAATGGACGAGATGAGGAGGGACATCAGAGAACTCAAGGGCAGCAAGCCCTAAGTTTTACTTTCCCTATTTTTTTCCCCTTTAATTGTTAAATTAAAAGTTTTTATTTTTCTACTTTTGAACTGAGTAATGTCTAATTATTTATCCTTCCTTGATATGGTATTCTATACTTTCATGTAGTTTCTCCTACACTCTTACATTTATCAGTTACAGCATCAATATGCTATATGGGTTAAATGTTTGCAAATATTCTGCCAACAATTTTGTCTTTAGCCCATTTTGCTGAATAGTAAAACTTTCGTTAATTAGTACATAGCGTATTTTCTGGCGAGTGTGATAACTGCCAATCCAATGTTTTGTTGCCAGAATAATTGCAATATTATATTTGTTCCCGTTTAATAAAGTGCCCATAACATATTTGCCATTTATTCTGTGTCTAAAATCTCTCACTTAATTTAAGCCACTTTAGCAAACGGACCCCTAAGTATTTGGCTAAAAATTCTTAAATGCCCCCCCCAATTTATTATCTCTAGCACTTGTTTTTTTTTTCTTACTTATATTTTTATTGTTTTTTTGGGTTTTTTTTGCCAAATAAACATTTATACAGCACCTCTCTAGCACTCTGTGCTCTCCCAGGGCAAAATGTCGCCAGTTTTATGCTGCCGATTGTCGCGTGCGTAATGTCGCGACAATTAGCGCTTGCGATAAATATTGTGCATGCGAAAAATACCGCGCGCACTATTTATCGCGACAAAAATATCACATGTAATATCACGTGTAAAATAGCGCAAGCATGCTTATAGTGAATTGTGCGAAAAGTTGCAAAAATAAAGACACGATAAAAAATTTTTTAGGAAGTTAAATAGCGCACGTTTTATCGCACTTTAGTGAATCGGCCCCAATGACTTTGTCTCAGAGTTGTTATGAGTGTTATGTGAGTATAGCTTTTCATAGTAATTTTTGAATATATCAACTATTTTATTAGGATCATTAGTTAATACATTGTTTTTATCTTTAATTCTAATTAGTTTAGTATGTCTATCCTGTAATTTTGTTATATTGAAAAGCATATAATTAGCTTTGTTATTTAAATTACTATATTTAGCATGTAAATATGAAGCAAAAAAGGTGTTTCTAAAGTCAATCCAGGCCTTGAAGTCTTCAGTAACCTTTTTGTATTTTAAAAAGAGGGAAATTTTTTAAGGCGAAGATATAAATCTTTTTGTCTCCTTTTACTTAAGTTTAGAAAGTTTTTTTTGTATCTTACGATAACAATGAGACCTAAAAGATGAAATCTCTCCCCTAATCACAGCTTTCTGAGTTTCCCAAAACAATGGGAGATTATCTAAATGGTCTTTATTATCAATTAAGAACATATCCCATCTACCTTGAAGCATTTTGATGAAGTCATCAGGGTTATCTTTCAAAGGACTAGGTAAGGACCAAGAAACAAAACTTTTAGATGTTGTTGAATTGGAGAACTGGATAGAAACTGGCACATGGTCCGAAATGTCAATGTTACCTATATCAGCTCTTATAATTTTACTTAGTAAATTATTTGACGTCAAAATATAATCTATTCTAGTTCCTATATTGTGGCGAGAAGAGAAACAGGTGAAGTCTTTCTCTGTTGGATGGAAAATTCCCCAAGTATCATTTAGGCCAGTGACTTTAAAGAATTTGTGTAAAAGTTTAGATTTTTTTTAAATGATCTTTAAATTTCCAGTCAGTTCTGTCAAGGGACCATAAATAAGATTCATTTAAGTCACCTGCTAAAATTTAATTAGTATGGGGAAGTGAAGACATTTGTTTTTTAAGCCAGGAGAAGTATTCATTTTTGGCATTATTTGGAGCATAAGCAGAACACAAGTGCCATGGAGTATAATTAATAAGTACCTCTACGTAAACATATCGGCCTTGCTCATCTTTGACTGATTGTAGTATAGCTACATTTAGTTTGTGATGAAACAGGTGGCTGATTTCTTCACAGGTGAATATGTTCTTAGATGTAGGATGAAGACTAACTTTTTGTGTATGACATCTGCCCAGGTGCTACAGCCTGTCTCCAAGTTAACGTTTGAGCATATTTTGGGTTATTTTATTTTAGACCTGGACCTTTATTGGTAACAAAGTATGCATTTCTCATAAGGTTGCTATGGTCTGTCATTCAACAATGGTTCTTTTTCGATAAGTAGTTGCCCTGGGTTCCATTGGGCTTATCTGTTCCAGATATGAAGCTGGTACTAAGGTTTTCTATTGTTAGTCCCAATGCAGAATACTACACTTTGTAAGTGCTTCTCACCTCAGATGCCCTTGTCCCTGTTTTTGGGGATCAGTTTTCTATTAGAGTGTTTTACAGGTACCTTGCAATCTGCACTGAAACTAGACATACATGTCATGTATGCCTCCTGGTGTGTAGGGTAGTATTTCATACTTCATTTTTAGCCCTGTGTTTTCCTCATTCTGGTGGTTTGCTAGCACCTCTCTCATTGTGTGGTATAGAATTATTCTTATTCTGGGGCTTCCACCTACAGTCATTTTTGTTGTGTTCACTTATAGAGCTTACATGTTTGTGAGCTCTCTCTTCAATACTAAATCATTTCTTATTACAAGTTTCTGATAGAGCCTTTTGCCCTCCCATTGGGAAAGAGTAGCTTATCTGGTAAGTACTTTAATGTGAGTTGCAGTTCACAAATACATATTTAACAAAGGAGCAAACCAATCTAGCATTTTTATTTAGCATTCAGAGAAGGGGTTGTCTTTTATCTATTTATTATATATATATCTGGTAAGTACTGACATGGAATTCGCCTAGGGAAAAGGGAAGTTTGTTTCATACTTGAGACTCCATGATCTTTCTTTCCTAGTTTTGCTTAGAAAGGCTTTTACACACTTTGCATTCTGCAGGATATATGCTCAAAACGACCAATACAGAAATGATGCAAATATTTTAGGATGTAAGTTGCTATGGGGCTGCTCATAAATGTTTAAAGGGGACATATACCATACATTTTTACAATGCACTAAACCATGTAAAATAATGTAAAATAGAAGTGCTTTTTTAAAATACCTTTGGATTCAAATATGTCCATAACTGCTTGAAAACTGTGCTCTACCCAGCCTTTTTGCAAGCTTCCGCTTTAGACTCTTCAGTATGTGGCTGGGGCTGCAGGCCCTCATAGACTTCAGTAACAGAGCCTCAGCTACATAAAGTGCAGTGAATATGCATAGGGTGGGCGGGGCTTTGCGGTCACAGGCAGTCAGTTCCTGCTCTGCTCGCTCCTCTTCTCCCCCGCCAGGGGTTTTACCTGCTACTGTTGAGTAAAGCCGGTCAGTCAGTGCTGTGACCACTTCCTGTGGGAGATTGAAGAGACACTCCCATCTTTCATTTCGCTCTGGCTTCTGATTAGAGAGGTTGTGTATGCAGCTCTCATATAATGAAAATTTTTGGAGGTAAAATGCTTTCAAAACTTCTTTCTTTCTGCATCATTTCACATTTTGAGGGAGGATAAATACTATAACTGAATATAAACTTTATATAAAATGTCTCCTTTAACAAAAACCAAACAGGCAAAACTAAATTGCAGCGCTTCAGCAAAAAAAAAAAAAAGTATGCTAAAGCAAACAATATAAAGTGAAAGGTAAATATTTTGACTTTGACTATGACTTATTACATTGCGCCCATGTTCTTAAGATGGGAATCAAGCATCAACCTGTAAAATTCTAATGAACTATTCATATCTTGGAGTCAGGTGTAATCATTTGCATACAGTATGAGGTAAGGACAACTGTTAAATCAGTTCTGTAATGCAAAAGAATGTGTCATATCAAAATACTAAGATGACATGTGGCATGAATTATGTTTTTGTAAACTTTTAGTATGATTTAGAGAGTAATATTCTTAGACACTTTGCAATTGGTCTTCATTTTTTATTATTTGCAGTTTTTTAGTTATTTCATTGTTAGTTTAGGAGCTCTCCAGTTTGGAGTTTCAGCAGTTATTTGGTTGCTATGGTAAAAGTTACCTTAGCAACCAGGGAGTGGTTTGAATAAGACACTGGTATATGAATAAGAGAGGAAAGTTACAAAAAGTAACAATAAAACTGTAGCCTCACAGAGCAATAGTTTTTGGCTGCCGGGGTCAGTGCAAAGAGATTCAAGAAGAAGGCAAATAATTCAGAAACAATAACAAATAAATAATGAAGATAAATTGAAAAGTTGCTTAGGATAGGCCATTCTATAACCTACTAAAAGTTAGCTTAAAGGTGAACCACCCCTTTAAAGATTTGTAATTAACTAGTTTTGTGTCTAGACACATTTAACTAATCACAGGATTTCTGCTTCCAAGTAGAGGCCCAAAAACAGCCCCCCCAGCCTACTAAATAGTGACTGCTATTTATACAAAGTCCGGAGTGGGGGCACACCACAATAATATAATAAAACCTAGGTGCCAGAGCTAATTTCAAAATCAGGTATAGATAGGAAGTGTCGGCACTCATAGGATTTCCACAATTAAGAAAGCATTAATACAAGGCATTATAACTGCAAACGGTGACATTTATTGTGTCCAACGTTTCAGTCCTGTAATAGGACTTTCCTCAGGGAGTACAAGACAGCATACAGAGCGGTGCTTTAAGTAAAAAGTTTGGCGCCAAGAAATTGTGTCGCTAAGCAACAGAGTGTACACAAAACAGTGCGCAAAGTGTATCAGGTAAATAAAGAATAAAATTATATCAAGCGTGTGTACGGTGTCATTACTACGCCCAACCCACATAGCCCTAGTGGAATCACTTTACCTGGAGGATTCACCGCCAGCCACCCGCTGCTCGTAAGACAAGGACCCGCTCCTGACAAGGTAGGAGATTGCTGCATTAGAAGCGGCAAAAATTGTACCGACCGTTGCTAGGTGGCCATAGGTAGTAGAAACGCCGTACGGCAAGCAGGCAGTACTCTCCCTCCTGGAGAGCGTGTCACGCTCATCCCAAACAAGAGTGCAATTGCAACCTTCCAGTAGCGGACTGAGGGGGGGGGGGTACACACACTCGGTTATAACCGAGTAGCTGTGCTCGTCCCTCAGTAACTAATCAGCGGGGATATTTTTGTATACAGGGAGGAGACTGCCAATTGTACGGTGCACGTCTCAAAAAGAAAGGGTACCCCCCGCGGGGTAACTTAGGCACAGGGTCAATGTCAGAGCAGCTACCCTTATACACATAAGGCACCCAGGCGGGCATACAAGGGGTACACCTGCTACCCCAAAATCCGGTCAATAAGGGAATAGATTAGGCCATTAGAGGGGAAAAGGGCTAAATGAACACCAAAACCACATTGCTTGAGAGTGGAAAAGAAAAGCAGGAAGTTAAAAGTATCAAAGATAAACACATATACATTGTAATAAACTGTAGTAGTGTGCCAGAAGCTGGTGAGCTGGTATCCCAGGAGGGGAGAGACAGCAGGGCTGAGTGAGTAGCCCAAAGTGTTCACGAGTGTAAGAGTTACCGTGGATGTGGGGATGATAAGCCCCGGGAAAAAGGTTCCAGTGTGAAAATTACTCTGGAAGGTGAGAGCCCTGAAGCTAGGACAAATCATAACCATGTCTGATGAACTGATCCTTATGTTGGGAGGAGTTTACCTCAAATAAACCTATGTTTTTGAGAAAGAAACATGATGTCAAGTGTTGTGTCCCTGTCTTTTATGCTCCAGATCCTCTGCATGCCTGCCTACTATTGCTAATTCCCCCAAAATTACGTGTACAGGCAGCCAGCATGTCACATATGGTGTTCTGATGCGGGCACTAAGGAGCTGTTAAAGAGACATACACGTTTAAAGGGCTAGTGAGTGTTGACCTAAAAGACTGAGACAAAATGGCGCCAGTGAGTGACTGGTTTGCTGACGGCAAAAGTATGTGGGGAAGTGTGTTGAGACACCCACAGCCAAAAAGTGAGCATAGCAGGGTGCTACCGGAGCTGCGAGACTGGCAGCAGCAGTTTAATGACAAGTTTCTGCAACAGCGGTGTGTGGACTTGCAAAAGACGGCAAAGGAAGTGACAGAGACTTCGCGAGTGGCAAAGGTGGTCGCTTCATCTGGATGCAAGCCAGGAAAAGAGTTTCAAGGCCAAGGAGGTGGTGCTCAAAGGTTGGAGCCCATGGAGTTGGCGCAAGTGCAGCATGCCAAGGAGAGTGGTCGTGCTGGTTTCACAGTCTGGTCTGGAGAGGTTGGCCAGTGTTTACCCAGAGCATTTCTCGAGAGTATACCCTACAGGAATGGTAAGACTGTTAAAGTGGTGGTGGAAAGGGAACAGTATGCTGGTGGGGTAAAAGACTGGGACTGTGTAAGTAAAGGCAAGGTTCTGGAAGCTGAGGTACAGGAAGAGTTAAGTGCATGGGCAGAGTGCACGGTGTCTCTTAAAGGGACGGCTGAAAAATTGGTGGAGGTTAAAGTGAATGGGATTCCATTGTGGGTTACACTGGATGCCAACTTCACTGTGTCTGTGGTGTGGCAAGAACTGCTGCTTTATGTTCTTTCACCGCAGGTGGTCCCCGAGATGCAAGAGGACTGTGAGAAGAGAACTGTGAGTGTGACTTTTGAAACCACACAAGGGACAGTTCATCACTCCCTTGTGGTTTCCAGTAACTGTAATGAGGAGGTGGTTCTGGAAACAGACTTTCCCCTATTCTGGGAGTTATGGGGGAATGACAAAGTTTTGGTTGAGGAGCATCAAACCAATTGGTTATACTGTTATGCAAAATGTTAATTATGATTTTGCTGTAAAATGTCCTGTTGTGAGTAATGAGAGTGTGACTGTGGGGTGTGCAGTAACACCCATGGTACAAAGTTTAGGGGTGACCCCTGGTATTAATGTTCCCCTAGAGAGTGTGAATGAAGTAATTCACAGTGGGAAACAACTGAAAGCAGCGAAGGAGTATCTGCAAGAAGATTTAAGTAAAAAGTGTACTAGTGTTATACCCGAGGTAAAGGGAGTAGGGGTGACCCCCAATGTAAATGTGTCCCTAGCAGGTGTGAATGATGCAGTGAGTGTAAACTGCTCTGAGTCTGTTAAAACAGAACAAAATGTTACCTGTGTGAATGGTATTGATTGTGCAGCTTTTTTGCAAAAAAATGTTGCAACTGATGAGAGTCTGCATGTAGAACTGCTGAGCAGAGTGTGCTCAAGTTCTTCAGTGAACAAGGGGTTAAAACCATGTGTTGAGAGGAACTCTTTGTTGCCCTGCTGCAGCTCATCTCCTGGAGGTCTTAATGGGGATGAGTGTACAAATGAGCAGTCTGTCAACTGCTATAGCTTGATTGATTGAGCTAATTGAAAGGGAAAGATGTACCCACTGTTATGGTACTGGGCATGTTACTGCTAATTGCCCTGTATATGCAGAAATACAAATGTCACTAGAAGCATATAAGGAGTGCTGAGGAAGTAAGACACTTGAAAGTGTGTTCAGTGAGAAGTCAGGTGAACTTCCTGAACTTATTAAAAGTCAAGCTGTGTGTGTGAACAGAGCTGATGAAAACGTTGAAGTGAAAAATGGTAACATGGCAGTGAATGGTGGTAAGCCAGACAGCGTGCCTGAGGAGGTAAATGAGGAAAAGGTAAAACTACCTCCTGATTCTGTGTGTTAGGATGTGATGGCAACAGAACTGGTCTCCGGTAAGCTGAATTGTGTGAGAGAGAAAAATGTCATGACTGGAAAATGTGCTTTGCTACCTGAAGGGTTAATGCAAAGTGGAAATGTCTCCCTGTTGTATGGCTGTGATTTAAACAGGGCATGCCTTAAAGGTGAGGGAAACACAAGCCTGCACCATGTATGACTTGTGTGAGAGTGTGTGCAAAGTGGAACTTGTAAACTGTATCTTTTGTTATGCCGCAGGTCATACTGCTGACTCTTGTCCTTTTGAGCGGTCTAACACTGCAGCTGCCCAGCTGGTGAAGACAGTGGAACAGTACTTAAAAACTAAAGAGTCATTGTGTGAGCAAGATGATGCAGGTGGAGGTTCCCATTCCGTTGATAGCAAACTCTTAGAGCTACCTGATGAGACAGGTGAATGCGTTGAGCTGACTGAGTGTCAGGTTTTGTGTGAAAAGGGAACCGAGTGTTCCGAGGTAATTGGCAGCCACATTACCAATGAGAGTAAAGGTGGCGACACACATGGTGCACGAAAGATTGTACAATCAGCCACAAACCGTCGTTCAGGGCTAAAACGGCAGATAAGGAGTCAATAGGATTTCTACCTCCTTCTGCCGATTCAGTGCTGAAGGCAGATTTTGGTCAGGCGCCTTCTATGGCGCCCGGTCAAAATCTTTTAACTGGCCCGATCGGCGAGTCGACCGATATCAGCAGCTTCCTGCGATTCGCCGACTTGCCATACACGCACCGAATATCGTATGAAACGAGGTTTCGTATGATATTATCGGTGCATGTACGGCCAGCTTAAGCCAGATGGAGTGACTGTGGAGGAAAGTGGAGTTACTTTGAAACTTCCTCCTAATCAGAATCTGGGGTATCCAGAACCTCACAGCACTGTTTGCAGTGAGTACCTTGTGAAGAATCCAGTGACTGAGGAATGTCTTAAAGGCAAAGTAATGAGGTCTTTGCCAAATGCTGTAGATGTTCAGACAGAAAATGTGAGTCTGGCAAAGAGTGTTAATCCAAATGATACAAAAAAAAATATGCTGGATGTTAACATGGAGTGTGTGCGCCAAAGCTGTGTGACACAAAACAGTGTGCAAGAAGTGACAAATATTACCAGAGGGCAGGGTGCATCTGGTGAGCAAAAGTTTGAAGGCAAAGACAAACTTTTGCTGGAAAACCCAGTGTTGCAGGCTGAGGAAGAGCCCACTGTACGTTTTGAAGCAGTGAGTGATGATAAAATGCCATGGGTGCATGATTGTGACAAGGATGGTGAGGCATGTGTGTCTGACAGTGTGGGTACAAGTCTGCCCACTGTTTCCTTCCCATTGGATGAGAAGCAGAAGAAAGTGTGTGTTGCTACTCCCATAGATACACGTGTTCGATCCCAATGATAGAACTCAAGGGGGAAAACTTGAGATAGATATCCCTTTAACCCTTTCACTGCCAGCCGTTTTGAACAAAGTGGAACTTCTACCGCCAGACATTTTGCACTGTTTCACTTTAGGGGCTTTTCCTAGGGGGGACTTTTAGTTTACCCAGGAAAACTATATATTGTTTTTTTCAGGACAACCTAAGCTTTCAAAATATGGTGGAATTTGTGTAATTCCAATTCTGTAACAAGATATAGGCTTCTAAATTACTAAAAAATGAAAAAAAATATTTTCCATAATATAAACACATACACCAGAAACAAATTATTTTATGCACAAAAATACAACTGATTTGGAAAGTCCCATGTCTCCTGAACGCGCCAATACCAAATAAAAATAGTTTTATGGAGATTTCTCACTGACATAGGTCAAAAACTCAGCAGTACACTACCAAATTTCCAAAGCATTGCTCCAGAAAGCTGCATACTTTAGATTTCAAGGTCACAAATTCCACTAACAGAAGGTTTATTCCAGAAAATTATACATTTTTAGAAAGAACAGATTCTGTGGAATCCAGAATAGATAGAACTATATGTCTACTCCAAACTACCAAGTTGCAATGCTTTCCTAAAGTTATTGGTTTTTATCAAAATTTGTGAACTTTCTTAAAAATTGCTTCAAAGCTTCCTGTCTATAGTATCTTATCTCCTACAGGTCATAAAGTAACCAGATAAAACACCCTGAATTTGAACGCCAGGGGTCCACTGAACAGTTTGATGCCCAATATGTTTAGGTTTACCTAAGTATGTGGCATGTAGGGGCCCTAATGTGAACATACCCAATATGATCCGTAGTTTGTCATTTCAACTTCTGCAAAATCAATACATTTACATCATTTTGTGTGGGATAACACTACAAAAATGTACGCTCACCCCAGAAAGCCATATATTTTTGGAAAGTACACATTCCCCCGAATCTAAAATGGGTACCTGTGTCTTTCTACTCCAAAGTACCAAGCCGCAAAGCATTTCTAAAGTTAGCAATTTTGATGACAATTCCAAAAATCCCCTCAAAGCTTCCACTTTGCAGCATCTTATCTCCCACATAGCATTAGGTACCAAGATAAAACACCCTAAATTTGAACGCCAGGGGTCCACTGAACAGTTTGATGCCCAATATGTATAGGTTTACCTAAGTATGTGGCATGTAGGGGCCCCAATGTGAACATACCCCGTATGATCTGCCATTTCAGCTTCTGCAAAATCAACACATTTACATCATTTTGTGTGGGATAAAGTTAGTAATAAGTACGCTCACCCCAGAAAGTCATATTTGTGGAAAGTACACATTCCCCGAAATCTAAAATGGGTTCCCCTGTCTTTCTACTCTCAAGTACCAAGCCACAAAGCTTTCCTAAGTTTGCTGATTTTATTACATTTCCAAAAATCACCTCAAAACTTCCAATATGCAGCATCTTATTTTCTATAGGCCATTATGTACCAAGATAAAACACCCTAAATATGAACCCCAGAGGTCTACTGAACACTTTGATGCCCACTGTACATAGGTTTATCAAAGCACATGGCAGTTAGAGACCCCAAAATATACCTTGTGTGCACTAATTCCATGGCTTACCTTTACCTAATTCATAAACACATGGTAGTTTTATGTGGGATAGAAATATAGGGTTACCCCTGAAAACCATATATTTTTGGAAAGTACACATTCAGACAAATCCAACATGGGTAAAGAGTCCTTTCTACACCAAAGTACCAATCTGTAAAGCTTTCCTAAAGCTAGTGGTTTCTATGACATTTCAGAAAATCTACTAAAAATGTTGCAATTTGCCACATTTATCTCACACAATTTCTTGCGTACAAAGGAAAATCACCCCAAATAGGAACACCTAAGGTCTACAGTTTGATGCCCTATATGAATAGATTTACCAAACTATGCTGAGTACAGGGGCACCCAAATGAAAAAAATGCATATGAATTTTCACGAATGACGCTCCAGCTCGTGCAGTTTTTGCACCCGGTATGTGTATTATGTGCCATAAGACCCCCTAACAGTACGGAGACCCTAGAAAACCATACATTTTCTGAAAGTACACAATCTGACAAAACAAAAATGGGTAAATACATCTTTCTACTGCAAACTACCAAATTACAAAGCTATGCTAAACAGAACGGTTTTTATGACATTTATGAAAAGCGTCACAAAGATTGCATTTTACCTCATAATGTACCCCCACAATTTGTAACGTATCAACATAAAACACTCTAAATATGAACATCAGGGGTCTACTGAACAGTTTGATGCCCTATATGCATAGATTTACCAAACTATGCGGAGTACAGGGGCACCCAAACTATGCGGAGTACAGGACGCTCCGGCTCGTGCAGTTTTTGCACCCGGTATGTATATTATGTGCCATAAGACCCCCTAACAGTACCAAGACCCTAGAAAACCATACATTTTCTGAAAGCACACATTCTGACAAAAATGGGTAAATACATCTTTCTACTGCAAACTACCAAACTACAAAGCTATGCTAAACAGAATGGTTTTTATAACATTTCTGAAAATTGTTACAAAGCTTGCATTTTGCCCCATTATGTAGCCCACATTTTCATAACGTACCAACATAAAATATGAACGCCGGGGGTCTACTCAACAGTTTGATGCCCAATATGCATAGATTTACCAAACTAAGTGGGGTACAGAGGAAGCCAAATTGAAATACAGCAGACAAAATGTCCATGTGCAAGACAAGTAACAAAGAACAATATGAAATGCAATAAAATCGCTAAAATCACAAAAAAAAACCCTAAAATCAATGTTTTTTTTTTCTCCTAGTGATATCTGCAGTCAGAATCACAGAGTATTCTGGCTTGGGCAAATTAGTTTTACAGACAAAGTCAAGCGAACAACAACTATGCATAACTGAAAATGCAATAAAATGACTAAAAATGCACCAAAATCACAGAAAATTTAATAAAAACACCAAAATAATACACAAAAGGTATTGCACAGCACGGTTAGCGAATACGCTATCCGCAATGGCAATAAAACAATTTTTTCAGGCTAGAATAAAAACGATGCAATAAAAAAAAAAAATTACAAAATTACATAAGTGTGTACACATGGCAAAATGTGTTTTGAGTGCATGTGTGTGTGTGTGTGCAAGTAAGTGTGAGTGCTGTGAATGTGTGAAGCCCCCCAACCCCCCCCAAAATGTATGTGTGTGTGTGCAAGTGTGAGTATAAGTGTGTATTAGGTGTGATTGTGTGTATATGTAGCACTAACCTGGGGTCAGATGAGATGCAGATCGCTGCAGAAGACGCCGGGACAGCAGCAGGAGATGTGAGTATCAGGCACAGGAAGGGGGGGGGGGGGGGGCGGAGGGGGGAGTGCAGGAAGTAAGGGAGAGAGAAGAAAAAGTCGGACACGTAGAATCTATGTGCCCGACTTTTTCTATGGGGCCCCTGGGCGATTGCGCCCCAGGGGCCACTAGTAACCCCCCTCGTTCCCTAGGGGGTCCTTTACTTTGCAATCGTTCTCTGCGCTCGGATGAAGCAGTGAGCGCAGAGAACGAGCGCAAAGGAAAGAAAACGTAGCTCCTACGTGCTTGGGCGTTCAACACCTTTTTATGCCAGCACGTAGGAGCTTCGTCTTTGGCAGGGAAAGGGTTAAGAGAGAGCGTTTCTGCTGGGGTTGCAAGGTGTTTTGCCCATGGGTCAAAACAAAGGGGGAGGATATGTGAGAGATACAAGCAGTAAGAACACTGTTTGGTGTATTTTCCAACATTGTTAAAGGTGGGATACATGTAGCACCAGGGAAAATGCCTGGTTTAGCAGCAGCTAGTTCTGGTTTCATGCAAATGGATTAGGAAAAGCTGCATAGGTGAGTCCTGGAGTAAATGGAAGGTTAATAGGATAGGTCCTCCATTCCATACTCCAGTTTAGGTTAGGATGTTGATTTGGCCAGCTGTAAGTAGCTGCCTGGTTAGGCTCCAGGTGAGCAGCAAATAAAAGGGCTGTGGGATTACACAGAGTTAAAAGTGAGAAGTGATTGGCGTTTAAGGTTGGGGACTCAGAAGGGTTCACTCTCAGAGCGGGGCACAGGGCAGGATGGTTGCCTGCCTGTGTTAGGAACTCCCAGAGGTGCTGGGGTGCCACCTGCCACTGCAAGGAGCAGAGGGAGTGGTAACCAAGTGAGGAGTCACCCAGAGAATTGCCAGGAGTCACAGCAAAAGGTCTCTCAGAGCACGGCACAGGGCAGGAAGGTTGCCTGCCTGTGTGAGGAACTCCCAAGAGGGGTTGGGGGTGCCACCTGCCACTGCAAGGAGCAGAGGGAACCGTGACCATGTGTTTGCGTGCCGGAACATTGAGGCTTGGCGTTATGTGCCAGAAGCTGGTATCCCAGGAGGGGACACAAAGCAGGGCTGAGTGAGTAGCCCAGAGTGTTCACGAGTGTGAGAGTCACTGTGGATGTGTGAAAGCTATTGGGGATGATGAGAAGCCCCAGGAAAAAGGTTCCAGTGTGAAAATTATCCTGGAAGGTGAGAGCCCTGAAGCTGGGACAAATCATAACCATGTCTGATGAACTGACCTTTATGTTTATGTTGGGAGGAGTTTACCTCAAATAAACCTATGTTTTTGAGAAAGAAACATGACGTCACGTGTTGTGTCCCTGTCTTTTATGCTCCAGATCCTCTGCATGCCTGCCTACCATTGCTAATTCCCCCAAAATTACATGTACAGGCAGCCAGCATGTCACAATATATACATACATATTTATATACAGTATATGGTCTTCCTACCCAAGAATAAAAAGGGTATATAACAGTATAGCTGACATGGATGTCAGCAGGATGTCTGTTTTAAGGGACCACGGGGCTCCTTTCTGAAACATTTTGCACTATAGAACCCCTGGGTGTAGGTCCTTGCACAACCTGTGTATTTACCATGAATACAGCACTGCCTGCATCTGGCAGCATGTGGGTGAGTACAGTAAGCTAGAATAGCACCATGTTGGCAGCCTCTAGCTTGAGCTTATTTTAGGCACACAAGCTAGTGAGAGCCAAACAGTGCTATGGGGCCCTGAATTTAGTGTGTGTCTATGTGCTCTGCACCTGACAATTTTTACTTTGGAACAAATTGCACAGTAAAGATGCAGAAGCTATTGCCCCAGGCACAGCAGTTTAAAGGCTTACATTTTTGTGTACCATATGGCTCTTACGTTTGGGTCTGGGAAAATGAGGCCTTATTTTTTTTTTAAAATGCTTTTAATGGAGTGCTATGAAAAAGTTCGATTTGTTTTCTTTAAATTTATCCATTCAACAAAAATTCAAATATTTAATAAATAACTGTTAAATGCTATAATCCTTAACATAGCTTCATGGTGTGAGGTATTTAATCCAGAATTTCCAGAATGTTTGTCAGATTGTTTTCAAGAATATATTGTAATGCATTTCCTGGTCCCAGCCTACTAAAAACCAAAAAATAGGCATGTTGTTTGCTGTAACTTCTGATAAAGACACCGTAAAACAAAATGTAGTACATGGAATATAAAATGCTTCACATATCTCACTCCGGCAGGTCTATATGTTGAACCTAAAAACATATTGGTATTTTGTCTTTATATCCCTTATTCACACAGGTCCACATTTTCCTGAAACTGCAGGAAAAAAAATCAGTGAAATTCAGGCTTTAGTCGCCATACTCCTGTACCATCAGTATTCCTATGGAAGGTGCAAAGTCTTCTTAATAGCTCACGAAAGACGCATGATTGTTTTTGAGATAATTTATTCTCAAACTCCTGCAACAATTCCTGGGTGCTGGCTTCACCATCTACCCTTGCCTGGAAAGCAATGAAGTTCCTCATGTCTGCCAGCAGCTCGTCATGTTCAGTAGTACCTGCTGAGGGCACGCCAGTACCGGTTTCATTTTCATCACGGGGTGGTAAAAGCATATTATTTCTTGCCCTCATGCGTGAAAGAAGGGATGATGAAGAAAGGGCAGCAGTGGCAGTGCTCTGATTTTCTCCACTAAAGTGTGAGGGGGCATCAGCACTAGACTGATCCTTTTGCTTTGTAATGTTTAAGTCCTGCATAAGGAATAAAAAGAAAAGTCAGTTTTTCTAACTAAGGAAAGGAGAATAATACCATAGAGTTTAAACTTTAAAATACCTCAGTCATTACAGAATACTGCAACTGGTATCACATTATATATACCAGACTTTATGCATTATCACTGCATATTTCCTTAGTTTATTAAAAAATGTGCAAATACTGTGACCAACTATGTCTTCATAGGTCAATTAATTGTACTGCAGACAAACCTAAAACTATAACTATAACCTAAAGCACTTATGGATCAGCATGTTTATGTATACTTAATAACCTCCAACAATACTTAACCAGAGCAGTGCCAAAAATGAGCTCACTGATTCACTTAGCTAGGGAAGTATTTACAGACATTTTTAATTGTAATAGTTCCTCTGTAAACGAGCTATCCTCATTAATGGGTAGAGTAGAGAATAGGTAAAAGCAAAATGATCATAATTTATAATCAAAACAAATCAACCAAAAGCATCAGCACAGCTGCAGATATGGGCATCTTGCCTGAAAATGTGCCATCACACCTTGTGTCACTGACCTTAGATCAGTGGTTCCCAAACTGTGAAGCTGCTCCCCCCTGGTGGAGCTTAGCAGGAATGCATATTTTGTTTCCTGGAAGCACTAGAAGGTAATTTAAAATGAGTACTTATTTACTGTGCTAGATATTATCAAAACTGTGGCTGAATAGCTAACACAGCAATGCTTTCCTTTGCAATATTGTTATTAACGGAGAAGACTGATATAAAATGTCTGAAAACCACTGTGTGTCCACCTTTCTATTGGGAAAAGGATCTGCTGAAGTTGCATTTTACTCACTCATCTTCTGATGCACCATGCATTGGCTGACATGTCACCACATAAAATTTTCAGACCTGCCTGATCCTCAAACCAACCAATATCCTTAGAACATGGATATCAACCAAGACTGTCAAGCCACACACACAATCGTACAAATAAAGGTGGTCATACACACAGTTAAGAGATGAAACACCAAAAAAGACCCCAAAAGGTGGTGCTCTGCATGAAAAAGAGTGCATTAGAGAGTTTGCAAGGCCTATAATCACCTCTACTTCGAGTGCCAGGTGGGCAAAATATACCCTAAACATAGCAGCTCTCAACCCTTTGCTGGCAGAAATACACAGGCAAAAAATTGCGAACCTATGTAATTATAACTCATAATTACCTTGCATTTGTCTTGGGGAAGTCTGCCTGGGACATCAGGAGTCTGTAGCAAAGGGTTTCTTTTCTGGCCAAATCTGTGCCTAAAATATATATACAGATTGTAAGCACAAAACCTGTAATATTTCCTTTGTTAATTTTGTAATATACAACAAATAGTGAGTCACTGTACAGTCAAGCTAAACATCCAGGCATAGGGCTTCTACAATACTTGCTGGTTATAACTCAGTTATAAACTTAAGTGGATTGTAACAATGATTTTTTTTTTTTTCTTCAAAATATTTAGTGAACTCTTGGTTCCTGAAGGTGTCACTTAGATTGTAAGCTCTACGGGGCAGGGACCTCCTTCCTACTGTGTCTCATACCACATGGCACTTATATATATATATATATATATATATATATATATATATATATACACACATATAATAAATACAATAAATATATATATCACTTGTCCTCCCTGTGTGTAAATTTGTATATTGTAAGATTGTACAGCGCTGCGTACCCTTGTGGAGCTTTATAAATAAAGTTATACATACATACATACATGTTCCACATCTTCCACATTATTGCCTGTTATTCCTTATAAGTAATATAATCATACTAGAATAAACCCTACCCTATTCCCAGCTTCCCCTCCACCGCCCCCCCCCCCCCTTTGAAAGCTCCCACCCCGCAAGAGCTATTCTGTTCAGAAGTTTCCTTGTCTGTTAACCTGCACGCGAACTTTGACTGTGCCATCTTTCTGTCTTCTGATACTCTTCTTTCAGTTGTCTGTACAGATCTTGCAGGAGCATGTGTAGTTGAAGCCAATTCAAGATATGTATTCAATTTCGCAACAGAAGAGCATCGGAAGACAGGGAAAGATGGCCCCTTTGAACTCTGCTGCGCAGCTGTACACATTTATGGCAAGTCAGGACACAGGAAGACTTCTGAAAAGAATAGATGCTGCTTGTTTATTTAAAGAACAAGGAAAGGCTATTTCACTAGCGTCCCTCACTGATGTTTCTTTTTTCCTCCGGCTTCATTGAGCAGTAGTGTAAAATTTCTGGTTTTACCGCACATGCATTAATAACAATCTGTGCTAGTGACTCCTGGGCCATCGGGAAAATAGTAAGCAAAATGCATGTGCAGATATAAACTTAAGTGGATTGTAACAATGATTTTTTTTTTTTTTTGTTCAAAATATTTAGTGAACTCTTTGTTAATGCAGCATTTAACCTTTTTATATATTTATGATTCCTTACTTGGTTCCTGAAGGTGTCACTCCATTCATTCCAGTCCATGTTGGGACTCCAGAAGAAGCAGCATAACAACGTTGGCGAGAGGCCTTTAATACCCGCAAGGCCTCATGAGCCACACGGCTTGCTTCTTCCTCCACCAACACAAAATCCGGATTTGCGGCATCCATAATAACATCATGTTTCATAGCGCTGTGCACACCTGTAAAGTAGTGCTTACTGGTTTATAAAACAAGCATGTAAAGTTTTCACGCTGTTCACAAGGTCCTGAGATGATTTTTTTTTTTTAACCAGCAATGCTCTGTCTACAGCCCTTCTTAGCAAAGATTCCCTAGAACTTTCCTCGTACATGCCATTTGCAGTTTAACAACTGGAGAACTACATGTTTCAAACCCATTCTTAAAAAGGTTACGCTGGACCCATCCTGCCTTTCTAACTACTGTCCCGTCTCTCTCCTGCCCCTAGCCTCTAAACTCCTGGAACGTCTTGTCTTTTCTCGTGTCACTAACTTCCTCTGCACCCATAATCTGCTGGACCCTATGCAGTCTGGTTTTTGGCCTGCGCACTCCACTGAGACGGCCTTATGTAGAGTGGCAAATGATCTCCAGACTGCCAAGGCCAAAGGACGCTACTTGGTCCTCATTCTCCTAGACCTTTCCTCTGCTTTTGATACTGTCGACCATTCTGTCCTTATACAGATTCTCAATTCTCTGGGTATCCGGGATCAAGCAGCATCCTGGTTCTCTTCCTATCTCTCTAACCGCTCCTTCTCTGTTGCTCTTGCTAACAAATCCTCTACCCCGGTTCCGCTTAGTGTGGGGGTGCCTCAGGGCTCTGTGCTTGGTCCTTTGCTGTTCTCCCTGTACACTCTCTCTTTAGGAGACCTTATTTCTTCTTTTGGTCTTAAATATCACTTATATGCAGATGACATCCAGATATATTTAGACACCCCTGCACTAACCTCTGACGTTCAAACCCAGATTGGTAACTGCCTCCTGGCTATCTCCTCCTGGATGAACCGACGCCAGCTCAAACTTAACCTAACTAAAACAGAGCTCATGGTCTTCCCGCCCAAACCTGGCCCTCCTCCTCCTTTCACCATTACTATTGATGGCATAACCATCAACCCTGTAAATTTTGCACACTGCCTTGGGTTTATCTTTGACCAGTCACTCTCCTTCTCTAACCATATTAATAACACTGCCAAAACCTGCCGCTTTTTCCTCCGCAATATTGCCAAGATACGCCCCTTTCTTTCACAAGTAACATCTAAAACACTAATACATGCCCTTATCCTTTCCTGCTTAGATTACTGCAATTCCTACTAACCGGCCTCCCAGACTCCCACCTTTCTCCCCTGCAATCAATTTTATACTCTGCTGCCAGGATCCTCCTGCTCTCTCCTAAGAGGGAACCTGTTCAGCCTCCATTAAGCTCACTTGCATGGCTGCCTGTTAAGCAAAGGATAGCTTACAAAATCCTTCTGCTGACATTCAAAGCCCTTCACTCCTCTGCTCCTCACTACATTTCTTCACTGGTCTCCCTGCACATTCCAGGTTGTCTCCTCCGCTCCTCTCAGAGCCTCCATCTGTTTACACCATCCACACCCATTGCGCTCTCTCATCTTAAACCTTTCTATCTCGCTGCTCCTTACCTCTGGAACTCTATCCCTGAATCCCTCCATAGGGAAAACTCACCCACTCTCTTTAAGAAAAAGTTCAGCTGTTACCTTCTGGAGCACTAAAACATTATTTTGCCCAGTCCTGCACTTAAGGGCAAATGCCCATACCTGGTGCACTCTTACCTTGTGGTTTGTGCCTGTATGTTACCCAACCACTTAGATTGTAAGCTCTACGGGGCAGGGACCTCCTTCCTACTGTGTCTCATACCACATGGCACTTATATATATACATATAATAAATACAATAAATATATATATCACTTGTCCTCCCTGTGTGTAAATTTGTATATTGTAAGATTGTACAGCACTGCGTACCCTTGTGGAGCTTTATAAATAAAGTTATACATACATACATGTTCCACATCTTCCACATTATTGCCTGTTATTCCTTATAAGTAATATAATCATGCTAGAATAAACCCTACCCTATTCCCAGCTTCCCCTCCACCGCCCCCCCCCCCCTTTGAAAGCTCCCACCCCGCAAGAGCTATTCTGTTCAGAAGTTTCCTTGTCTGTTAACCTGCACGCGAACTTTGACTGTGCCATCTTTCTGTCTTCTGATACTCTTCTTTCAGTTGTCCGTACAGATCTTGCAGGAGCATGTGCAGTTGAAGCCAATTCAAGATATGTATTCAACTTCGCAACAGAAGAGCATCGGAAGACAGGGAAAGATGGCCCCTTTGAATTCTGCTGCGCAGCTGTACACATTTATGGCAAGTCAGGACACAGGAAGACTTCTGAAAAGAATAGATGCTGCTTGTTTATTTAAAGAACAAGGAAAGGCTATTTCACTAGCGTCCCTCACTGAAGTTTCTTTTTTCCTCCGGCCTTCATTGAGCACAAAACAAATTGGTGCCTAACATTTTTGGCAATACTGTGAAATGCACTTTCCTTCTTAAATGGTCCAGTATTACCAATGTTGAACATGGGAATCAAAATCAATTAAGATTCATTATTGTGTATCTAGCTTAAATGAGCCAGTTACAAGATTATTTCACTGCAGTATAATTAATGGAAAAATCTGAACATATATTGTGACACAAACTCCCATTATGGCTGGCTAACAGCTAACATAATGTAAACCACACTGTGAAACATATGATAGTAGAAGCTAGAAGTTTTATAACTTTAAATATGGTAACATTCTTGTGTGCCTTCTAATATCAAGGATATAATAATCAAGGAAGCACCATCATAAAAAGGACAACAATTAATACCAGTTAAATCATATGTAAAAATATGCAAGCCACTTATACCCTTAATGGGACTGCACTAGGCAAATCCATAATGGAGAAGGACCTTGGAGTCCTTGTAGATAATAAACTTGGCAGTAGCAAGCAATGCCAGGCAGCAGCTGCAAGGGCAAACAAGGTTTTGAGCTGTATTAAAAGGGGTATAGATGGGGAGGAGGGTGTTATTCTTCCCCTTTACAGAGCGCTGGTAAGGCCCCATCTAGAATATGCTGTTCAGTTTTGGTCTCCAGTGCTCAAACGGGACATTATTGAGTTAGAGAGGGTTCCAGAGAAGAGCAACTAAGTTGGTAAAGGGTATGGAAAGTCTCAGTTATGAAGAAAGACTGGCCAAGTTGGGTTTGTTTACACTGGAGAAGAGGCACTTAAGAGGTAACATGATAACTATGTATAAATATATAAGGGGATCATATAATAACCTTTCTAATGTTTTATTTACCAGTAGGTCCTTCCAACGGACACGAGGGCACCCACTTCGTTTAGAAGAAGGGAGGTTCCATTTAAATATTCGGAAAGGATTTTTTACTGTGAGAGCTGTGAAGTTCCAGTCAGTTGTACTGACTGATACATTATATAACTTTAAGAAGGGGCTGGATGGATTCTTAGCAAGTGCGGGAATACAGGGTTATGGGAGATAGCTCTTAGTACAAGTTGATCCAGGGACTGGTCCGATTGCCATCTTGGAGTCAGGAAGGAATTTTTTCCCCTCTGCGGCAAATTAGAGAGGCTTCAGATGGGGTTTTTTTTGCCTTCCTCTGGATCAACTAGTAGTTAGGCAGGTTAGATATAGGCATTATTGTTGAACGTAATGGACGTATGTCTTTTTTCAACCCAACTTACTATGTTACTATGTATGTTACTATGTATGATGGCAGGGAGATAATTACTCACCTGATTTTTTGAAGAGCTTTTCCAGGACATAGTCATCACTTTTCCTTCGATCCTCATGCTGATCACCTTCCTCTCTACGGAATGGGTTTTGTTTCACTAAATGGGAAATTCTTTCACCTTCATACTTGGCATCTTTTCTCCTCTTAACACTTTTGCCTTTGCTCTGGTGTTTCGTCTTTGCCTTGTGCTTGCGATGGCAGTTTTCAGGCGCCTCTGTCAGAGATCCTTGTTTACAGTCTTTCCCTGACTCAAGTTTTATAGATGTGCTAGGAGTAACTTCTGAGTTAGATCTTGCTTCAAAGCCAACAAGCATAGGATTTTCTTGGGCATGCTGAAGGACACTGTTTAATGGTTTGCTGGGCAAAGATGGGGTATTTGATATGGAAACAGGTGGTTCTTTATGAAAAGTAGTCTGAGTGTGTGCTACATTTTGATTTCCAGGGCGCTTTACAACTTGAACATCAGAACCAGTTCCTAGGAAACACAATCAACATAGAAACAGGCGCAAAATGTATTAATAGCTTAAGATTATTTTTAATACTATATTTACATAAAAATGCTATAGCATATACGATATTGTATATATTCTATTTTAATCCACTAGCCTATTTTAAGAACTATGGGTTGTACTTATTCACCCAAGTAGGGGTTTGCAGTGGAATCTGTTATACACTTTCCAGGTTTTTGGTTCTATCTAAGCCTCATCCTCTGCATAGTGTCTCCAAGAGACCAGATTCGCCCTTCTGCTACAGGGACCCTTTAGGAACTGAGGGCTTCAGTTTCTGAGCAATGTTATGGCTGCTGGGGGAAGAGCTGACCCACCTACTTCTATAGATGTTCTGCCTTTTTCAGTGATGGGCTAGGTTGACAATAAACAAAAGTAACACCGTAACAGAATTCTGACTACATATCTCACCTTCACAGGTGTCCCCTAGTAATCTCTTAATGAGTTAATAACACCCAATCACAAACAAAATGCACTGTAGTAGGCAGAGACGGGCCAAGCCAACCAGGTGCCATAGGCGACCCAGCCTGCCACCTCGCCAGTGGGGGTAAGAGATTACAGACTAGGGGCTGGCAACAGAGGTACCTGCCTAACACCCCCTCACTGTTGCAACCTAGGTAGGAGCCTCTTCTGCCTACCGCTAGTTCCAGCCTTGGTAGTAGGGGAAATGCAGGGTGGGGTAGTTAGGTTCTAGAGGTATATCATGTAAAACAGATCAATGTTTGAGTCAGAGAACTAAGCATCTTTAGGTGTCTCAGCTTAATAAGGACACGGAATATAGATTTCTATAGACATGTATAAATATATTAATTATGAATATGTAAGGTGAGCATAAAAGCAAAAGAGAACATCTTCTGTTATATATTCATATATAATAAATAAAATATAAATTATACATTCTTTTGTTTGTATTGGTAGCCTCCCTAAACATTTCCAATCCTCCTTTCTTTAGCGCATTACTCATGAAATGTAAAATAATTAAACTTGGTTCTGTATTGAAACAGTTTTTTTTTTATTCCCTCATGTTTTATACCATTGTGTTCCGTCCCTCTTATTACTGACTTTAGGCCTGTTTGAGAGTCTGGCTTTTCTAAAACCTTTTCATTTTCCCTTAAAATATTTATCTCATCTTTTATCTTTTATTCATTTAGCTATTTTCTCTTTACAAGTCTGTCAGCTATTGTAAAATTCTCTACAAATATCCTTGCCCTTTTAGCCATTGCTTAAATGTTTCAATTTTCTAGTCTTTCCACATTTCTCGCCTGCTGCCTTTTGGGAAGTTTATTTTTTGTTCTTTAATTTTCATTGTGCTTTAACCTTATGTCTTGTCTTGCACATTTGATTTCCTCTGTTTTAATGAATGTTTAGTTGTATATGCTTGTTGGTCTGTTCAACTGGTGTTGCTGTAGTGCCACTGAGGTGACAAGTATCCTTTGTTTGACTTTGCTTGCTTTTGCAATTAAATTTGCGCTATAGGCAGTTATATAAAATTCTCGTAAATCTTATCTTCCAAGGACATAAAAGTACGATTTATGGAAATTCATATACTTAACGATAATTTCAGATGTGCGGAATGTTACCTTACGAACATATCATGGTACGATCCGAAAGTTATGAAATTTTTGTATCCAAACGATCGTAAACAGTTAAAAAAACTTTCTGACTTTGAACCTTCAGTGCATGTTTTTGGAAGCCTCCCATAGGACTCAATGGCACTCTGCAGCTACAGTTTTAAGTTATTAAAAATACGATTTTTTTGTAATCGTAAACTATCGTACATTGATAAATGGGCCCAAAGTGTTTTTGCTAACAAATAAAAACACAAAGCCATGCTTGTTTACTTGCTGCATAACTTTGAATGCCTGTAAGTGAAATGCAAGTTATTTTGATTTCCTACCTGCAAAAATGGCACTGGTCTCTGTTCCGTGGCTGGTGTCTGGACTACTAAAAGTAAACAGCTCATACAGGTCATTGGATTTGAAAAAACGCCTCTGTTTTGGGTCTTTCAACACACGGTTAGTCAGGAACTGTTTAAAAATTTGCCTGAAAAAAACCCCCAAAACTATTTCACTATTTTACCATAAAAAGAACAAGTAGGGCAAATGCTGCATAATCCATTGTTGCCTGATGTACTCAGCTCAACCTGTACAACAAGTTGCCACATATTAATTAAAACATAAAACAGCTTATTTTGAACAATTAAAGACTTTTATAATCACTAAGTCACCAAGGTGGTTAAGAAGAAGCAAACCTTTTTTTTTTTCTATTTTTCTAGCCTTCTGTGCATGCCTGACAGAGAAGCAGCTTTTTGGGAATGCACAGAGAAGCAGGTCAGTGTGCAGCAGCTTATTTTCTGTGCCCATACATAACTGCCTCCAGGGCTGCAGCAGGGAAGCTAAGGAGACCAAGCTAAAATGGCAGCTGTTATTTTAAACAAACGGAGGGAGCTTCTAGGGCTTTCATGGTAAGCTTTCTGCAAAATAAATATAGCGTTCAAGCTTGCACTAATGTGTCTAATCTACTGGCAGTAAAATGCCAAAATGATTTTCCTTCTCCTTTAAGTATGCATTCTTTGGGTATAGTATTCCTCTAAATTGCCATGGAAAATTAAACTGCACTGATTTACCCTGACAGAAAAGAGATGTATTGCATTTAAACACCACTTGTGTCTAAAGCTGGCCATACATGTACCGATAAAATTAGGTTTCGTATTCGAATAATTTTCGACCCGTGTGGGCTCCAAATTATCGTCCTGTTAATTTTTGTACCACCGGATGTTTAGGTGATCGGGCAGCTTGGAAAATTTGGGCGGCTAACAAAAAAATCTATGCATGTGTATATCATGGATATCAAACAATATCCATGGAGGACCTACAATGGAAGTCACACAGTGTACGATTGGTGTCTGCCAATTATTTAATGTTCAGAACATTCCCTGATCTGTATTTTATCCTACAATTTCAGTCTGAATGTTCGTTTCAAATCATTGCATTTAAGCGTATGACCGATATCCGAATGTTCATCGGAAGAAGACTAAAATCTTAACATGTATGGCCACCTGTAAGCAATTGTTTTTTTTAAATTTAAACAGCAAGTATTCATAACAGTGAATAAATGGAGCCATTGTGATGTAATCTAATGGTCACAAGCTTCATATCTACTGGCACATCACATTTTCAGTATTTCTGTATGAGGAGCATGGACTTATATCAAGTGCTTTTTTGACAGTCAAGGCCTAGTTTTCTTATGCAATAAAATAAAAAAATACATGTGCTATGGTGAGCACTGCCCATCCTCTAAGAATTGTAGAATAAAAATGAATTGGGGAAACAACAGCCACACAAGACACACAAACAGCAGCCACATATTGATGTCTCACTCCTAGGCAGGAAGAGCAAATTTCAATACAAACACACACCTCCAACTAGATGTTAGAATTTTGAGTTGAATTTCATTAACAATGCAATGCGTAAAACAGTATAATGGAAATAACACCACTGAACATATATGTGTGTGTCTATAGTTCCCAGCTATAGTAAAGAATGTGTGAAGCTATATTGGAAAAAATTTAATTTGTTAGGCACAGACCATTTAATTATCAATCATGTAATGGTAGCTGTGCAACCATCATTTAAAAATAAATATGCTTTTGTGCCAGAGACATGTAAGCCTGTAAGCTATACCTGTGGTAGATTTTTTCTTCGATGGTACCAGCAGTAAGCAGTCTGTAAACTGTCACCTGCTTCTTCTGTCCAATTCGCCAAGCCCTCTCACGAGCCTAGAATATTCACAAAAATGGTAAATATAGCAACGCAGTAAAAAATAAGACAGAAGACAAAATTATGGGGTATCAAAAGGTGAAGCAATTGACTGACTATAACTGTTATAAAGCTTCTTAGTGAAAATGCTTGGTTTCCCCACACTATAGACTATTTTTCTGACTCTCACCTGGGTATCAGTACTAGGATTCCAATCGGGGTCATAGATAATAACTCTGTTGGCTCCGGTCAAGTTCACACCCAGGCCCCCCACTCTGGTAGTGAGAAGGAAAACAAAGAGCGAGGGGTCCTGTAACACACATAGTAACATAACATACAGCAAAACATAAAAATACAATTTACATATGGAACTCACACATCCATACTTCTCCACATTAAAATCTTGAAGCAATGGTATACTGTTTTACTGAGAAAGCAACAATACTAGAAATGTCACATTGTGTACGTTATTAAAAATATAATCTTAAAAGGAGAAGGAAAGGCTAATAAAGAGTTAATCTCAAGCTACAGGCATACCTTCAGTTCTCTCAATAGTGCCCTTAAGTCTCCCCATATTTCTGCCATTCAGATGATCAGAAGCCTCATAGGGAAAAAACACACTGAGCTGTGTAAAGAAAGTTCCCATAATGCTTCGCACTCCTGCACCAAGACCGGTGTACATGCTCAGTTTGTAAGACTATGAGGAAGCTTTCTGCTGATTGGCTCAGATCCACATTCCAAAGGGGTGGGATTTGAGTTCTTAGAATTCTTGAGGTAGGGGGGAGCAGGACAGGGGAGAGAGGAGAGAGCTGTGTGTCTCTGGAAAACAGACAACAAATCCTGTTTCTTTTGAAAGAGAACAGCGTTTCTGTGAGTGCTTATGGCTGTATTTACAAAGACCATTCTGATAAAGCTTACTTAGTTTTTACCTTTCCTTCTCCTTTAAAACAGATTTACACAATATTAGTTGCAAAAAAGTTGTAAAGAACACAACTGTCATCGAAATCAAATAAATATAAATATTTGTCCATACCTCATTGTACTTTGCAATTAATGGCTGTCTAGATGCAATTGTTGTAGTACCATCCATCTTGAGGTAAGAATAACACCTGCTTCTCACAAACACTTCAAGTATCTGCAACATCTGAAATATAGTACCATATTATATACATCATATCTGCATTTGAAGGACTATGTCTAATGTCAAATAAAGCTTAGATGTGAAGTCCCTTGCAAAAACCATTTAACATGGTTTGTGGCCTGTATACACAAAACAATCCATTTTCTGACCTGTCGGGATTGAGTAAAAAGCAGTACTCTGTGCCCTTGTCGATGCCAAATTTTCAGAAGTGCCTCCACCACAATCAATTTTCCTGAGCGTTTCCAAAACCCAAACTGTTCCTCCTCCTCCAAATCCTCATCCCGAGTGCCTTTTAGAATCTTAGGGCCTCCTGAAAACAGATCTGGGTGGTTGCAGATTTTCCTAAGAGCAATGAGTCCTGGGAACACCTGTGACAAAAATACTGTCAATAGAAACATAGACATAAAATCCCTGCCACACCACAGAGAAACACAAGCATTTCTAAAGACAATTTTAAAAGTGTTGCAAGTGCAATCTTACAAAGTTATGAAGCAGAAGTCTGAGTTGAATTGCAATTACAAATATGTCTGGAACCACAGACTGTTTTAAGTAATGTTATGGGAGAGTTGCAAAAACAGTGTTTTTATGTACACATGCCCTTTAACTGAATCACTAAAATTTACATTAAGTATTTTGTTAACAGTTTGTTAAAGGAACAGTAACACCAAAAAATGAAAGTGTATAAAAATAATTCATATATTATGTACTATTGCCCTGCACTTGGAAAAGTTGTGTGTTTGCTTTATATAGTTTATATAAATACCCTGCTGTGTAGCCACGGGGGCAGCCATTTAAACTGAAAAAAGGAGAAAAGTCACAGGTTACTAAGCAGATAACAGATAAGTAGCATAGATTCCCATTGTATTCTACACAGTTATCTGTTATCTTCTTATGTAACCTGTGCCTTTTCTCCTTTTTTCAATTGAAATGGCTGCCCCTATGGCTACACAGCAGCTATTTCTATTAACTACAGTAGTCTTTCTGAAGCAAACACACAACTTTTACCAGTGCAGGGCAGCAGTACATTATATTTAAATTATTTTAAAACATTTTCATTTTTTAGTGGTACTGTTCCTTTAATTCTGTCTACATGAGGCTGCACAACATTTACTGCAGTCAAACTGAATAACTTTAATCAAACTGGGCAATGTCTGATCAGGTCTTTAATTGAAGTCTGTGAAGACTTAAAAGTAAAATTATAATAAAAAAGGCCAGATGCAAATTATATAAGACTACCGTTGATATTTTCAGAAGAAATTGCTTTAAGCTATCCCACCCTTATTTCCCCCTCAAAAGGTATACAGTAAGAGCAGGAATACAGAAAAAAAAATGTTTACAGATTAAAATATTTCACTCTCAGGCGAAGTACAAACAACCCCATCTAACCTGCATTTCTCCATTCAGGATTCCGTAAACCTCCTTGGAATCTATGAAAGTCTGGTAAACTTGTCTTTGCTCATCTGTTAGGCGGCAAAACAAAACCTGGAATAGAAGAGCAAAAGATCAGGCCAATCAGAAAGAGACAAAAAAAAAGTGAAATATTTGCTACCAAATGTATATTTATGATGCCCTCCCCTAATATATAGTACTTAAATTTATCCTTTTAGGGCTTTCCCCTCTGCTAGCGTTCTCCTGTGTTTCACTGGAGGACGAAACTTTTTTTTTTTTTTTTTCTTAACAGGACTGAAACAGGCGCATTTAAGTGCCAAACACAGCATGTTGTGTTTCGCCTGTGTTTGACACTTACATGCGCTTGTGTCAGTCCCATCAGAAAGAATAGGATGCATTTCATCCTGCTCTCTCCCCTGCACTGGAATGCAGGACAAAACAGTGTACAAGCCCTTAACCCACATGGTTACAATTACCTGTTCATTCTTATCTGGAAGTGCAAGGCTCATCTTAACGTCAGCCTTCATTCGGCGCAAAAGATAAGGGTTTATTGTGTCACGCAGCACACATGCACATTTGTATGCTGTTTTCACCTGGAAAAAAAATGTATGTGGGTTGTAAAAGGCACAGCAATACAAGATAAAATTTAATTACAGAAATTAAGATACCTTGTAACTCCTGAAAAGTAAGGGATTGCAGGTCTGTAAAAGTCCTTTTTTTAGGAAATCATCCCTACTAACCGTCTAATGTCTCATCAATCAGTACTGTGCATCACACGACATGTTCTAAAAAAAAAACTTTTCTGACTTGCGCATTTATTTTCCATATTGGACACTGCAGCTGAATCATTTCCTCCAAGGTACTCTGCTTTCTGTTATTTAGGGAGCACAACACTTTACACAACAGTGTTTAACAGTTTTGCCTTTTAAACTGCATGATTTTGGATTAAAGAAAATGATATGTCTTCAACTTCTTTAAATGATTCAGGCACCTGCTTCTGCTGCCCATTATCCCAAATTGTGTGTGTGTGTGTCCAGACCCTATGAGGTGTACTCCTCTTATTAATTACACACACAAATTCCACCAATAGCTGTCAGGCTTAGCACTTTTCTGTTACCATAGACCCTTATCTTTTAGGGAATTATTGTGAATTATAAATGTTTTATATGGCTGTGCAAAGCCTCAAGCTGCAAACCTTTATGAACTACTCAGACAGGACAAGGGACTTAATCCTGTGATCAAAAGATTTTTTTTTGTTTTTTTTTTATATTTTTTTTTTAATGATTATTTAACCACCCCACACTACACAATGCATGGTTCCAAGGGATGTACATATACGTATGCCTTTTCATAAACATCTCTCTTTCTGTAATTATGTATCAATGTGTCATAATTATCATTAAATCTAGATGCTGCTTTTGTGTCAGGTATGTTGGAAATGGGTGTTTCCTTCTGTTGCTCAACAAAGGGGCTTGTCTGGAAATTCTAATACAATAATAATAGTATAATAAAATAATCATAATAGTACAATAATAATTATGCCTTACATAACTAGCACACAGAAAAAAAAGTGACCAATTGCAGAAAATGGATATAAGTTAATATATAAATTAATAAATGGAAATAAAAAGTCCCTTCCTAGTTCTTCATTCGTTTTGCCTGACCACAAACATCAATGGATAATATGTCAGCCCCTTAGTGCTATAAGGGCTTTTACATATGAATGCTCGCTCATGTGTTCCACCACGAGAAACACATGAATTTATGGGGCCCATTCATTCCAGTAGAGGCTGTATTAATGGGACCAAGCTTAACAGTTGCAAGTGAGACACATTTTGTGTCTTATCTGCATTGGTGCAGTCCCCCCAAATAAATCCTCTAATACCTTATTGTGCTGTAAAATAAACAAAAATGTATCTTTTACGTTTATTGCTACCATTAGCCATGTAGCAGATGGACATTTTACACTATGTATACATGGTAAGCATGCCCCCATATGAAACAAACTATGCAGGGACATTGAAAGATATTACATACAACATCAGGGAGCACTCACCAGATTAGTTCTGCATTGACAGTGTCCCGTGCTAACACATCCAGAAACGCCCCCGATCCAGGCGTGGTAAAGTGCAGCAAAGTTAATATTGTTGTATGGAGCACGCCAGGACAACTTTTTCAGTAAAAAATGTATTATAAAGGATAATACATTTTTTACTGAAAAAGTTGTCCTGGCGTGCTCCATCCAACAACATTAACTTTGCTACATTGAAAGATATGAATTCCCACATAAGGCAAATTTCATAATTCTCCTTTCCTGGTCTACCTACCTCACAAATAAGAGTGGCTAATGAGTGCAAGTTCTAAAATGCCTTAAGGATATAAGTATTAACATTAATATATAATATTGAAGGCCAGTTCTTTTGTAATTTACGTTACTTTCCTCCCTTATACAATAAGGTGCACCTAGGCTCAGGTCAAATTTCTAAAAAACCTTTTCCTAAAGGCCATGAAAACATATAGGGAACTTGCAAAAAGCTGTATGATGGCACCACATGTTGATAGTCAGATCGATTCAACCGTGCAACATGTTCAGTCAGATTGATTCAACCATGCTAAATCACTGCATGGCGGTGCTGTTAATTTTACATACCTGTACTGGTGATGCATTTGAGTATCCTCCCATTGTAATTGGAACTGAAAACTGTTCCATGAAGACAGGCAACGTGCCAAGTTTCCCTGGGAACACGAAATCAAACAGAGACCAAAGCTCTCGCAAGTTGTTCTGCATAGGCGACCCTGACAAAATGATGCGATGGGGTGTGCGAAACTGCCAAAAATGAGCAGAAGGTAAAATAAAAGCTCCCAGTTAGATCTAACAAATTACAACCATAAAAAGGAATATGGTTAAAAATTCCATATTTTATATACTTAACTGACTGGTAACTGCACCAGTCTAAAGTTTCAGCAAGTGGATAGAAGCAATGATCCACGTCTTTACAGTTGTCACAGAAGCTCCCCTCATCTTGCAAATGTCTCACTCACATGTACACTCAGTGTACTCTGAGCAGCTATTGAGAAGCTAAGCTTGATGGTTGTCACAAATTATCAAGCAAAAATTAAGTGGGTCTGTAATAATTATCAGCCTTATATTGTGACATTTATATTTTTTATACACAGTACATTGTGAGTTAGTTCCTAAGCTCGGTAACGGACTGAAGCACAGAGCATGTCCAGTAAATCAGCAGAAAAGAAGATGGGGAGCTACTGGAGGCACAGCTTTCCACTGCTAAAGAAGCCCAAAACAAAATGTACAACATTTCTAGCCTAGTTTTTTTAATTAAGCTTTAGTTCTCCTTTAAGTGCAATGTTCAGTTATTTTACTAATTGCAGAGAATAACACAAACACCACTCTGGCTGCTCATCTTAACTGCATATAAAGTAAACTCTCAAGCTGCTCATCTAATCTATGATGCCAATAGCAAAATCAGAACCTATCTTTCTCCTTCCATCTATAGTATCTATCCATTTTACTTACACTATCAACAATGCTGACAAATTAGGGATGTATGCAGCTATTCATATATGTGTTAAATGGGATACACTACAAATATCTATGCCAAAGCAATCGCTAATAGATGACTAGTATAACTATTACTGGTGCAAAACCAGTTATACAGAGCTATTGTTAACATTGCAGACCATTTGCTTATTATCAGATATCACATACCCATAACCTAACACTCAAGTTTTATTTATGCAGTTATCTCTTGCTGTCATAAAATCAAAGCTTCTCTATTATGGCTGACATCTGTACTATGAATGGCATTGCTCTTTTTTTCATGTACCTGTTTGCAGGCAAGTGTTACACCTGCATTAGGATTACGGATCTTGTGTCCCTCATCCAGAATAATATAATGCCAGTGGTACTTTTGCAGTTCTTCTTGCATTAGGCGCACATAGGAGTAAGAGGTAATGAGGATACCACACCCATTTCCCAGCTCACCAATCAGTTTTACCTGTATAACAAAGTGAATAATAAACAATTTTATTACAGTATTCTGAATAAGGGAGGATACATTCTCAGAATTATGCTTGATTCTAACACAGGCTCTTTTTTTTTATATGTTTTATTAATGTTCTATCTACTTACTTACTGGTACTCCCAACTTAAATACAGAGGCCTCCTCTAAGAAATGTTAAAGGGGACCTGCCACCCAAAGAAACAATTACAAATTGGTTTCTATTGTGTTTGTCAAGCAAAATAAACTTCAATTACACTATATAAATTTTTTTAAACTTCAGCACTGAAATTCACCATTGCAGAAAACAGGCACGCTCCATTTTGTGGACACTGTTATTAAGGCAAGCTGTGCATCCTGTCAAAATCTTGTTTCTGTGCCAGTATGGGGGGACCCGATACCCATATCCATGCACTGGTTGCAAAATTAGATGTTAAGGAGGGAGGGGGAATACGAGGAGTGCAGTGACATCTAAGAAGTTCTGAATTGAAAGTGAAAGTAATTGTCTGCCCCACCCCTATGCCTAAAGGCATAGAAGCGGGGCAGGAAATATATGATTGACAACTGGGACTTTTAAATGCTTATATAATGGGTATAGATGTGATGAAAAGGGCTTTTATTATACAGCTTTTTATGCCTGGGTGACAGGTCCACTTTAATGCAGCATCCAAAAAAAAAGATAGAGTAGAATCCCCATTTTACGTTTTCAGGTGTCCATTAAAAAATGGTGTAAATTCGGAAGAATATAAAATCAGGGAAATGTATTGTATACTGAGGTTTCACTGTATAGCAACAGTATCTATTTTATAGCTTTCCTTCTCCTGTAAAGGGGAACTCCACCAAACAGAACTTAAGCTTGTTGAAAAGTGAACACAATTTCACGCAACTTTAACTTTACTTTAACTACAGGCATAAGACCCGTTATCCAGAATGCTCGGGACCAAGGGTATTCCGGATAATGGGTCTTTCTGTAATTTGGATATCCATACCTTAAGTCTACTAAAAAAATCAATAAAATAATTAATTAGGATTGTTTTGCATCCAGTAAGGATTATTTATAACTTAGTTGGGATCAATTACAAGGTACTGTCTTATTACTACAGAGAAAAAGGAAATCAGTTAAATTAAAGTTAAATTAAACTCAGTAAAATTCTGAATTATTTGTTAAAAGGGAGTCTATGGGAGATGAGCTTTCCATAATTCGGAGCTTTCTGGATAACATGTTTCCGGATAAGGGATCCCATACCTGTACTCCAAAAAAAATGTAACAGTAGTCGACTGTACTCAGCCTGCCTTCTCCAAATCTCAGAATTCCCTGCACATGTCATGTCAATAAGGAAAGGAACATCACAGTGCAATGCATTGTGAGTTATGTAAATCCTGCATGTTGTCTGTATAGTTTAGTCTCTCCTCTCCTGACAGGATTTCAAATGATGCAGAAGAGAAAAACTGCAGCTGGATTTCAGCATATAAAAATTGTACTTATTCATATTTTTTTTGAAGGAACAGACTACAAGTGGTAGGTATATTGGGGGGGTTCTGTGTTTTGTGGGGCTCTTGAACAAATTTTGGTTCAGAAGCTGGAGTTCCCCTTTAACTGAAACAAAAAAACACGTAAACGAATTTACGACTACTTAAAGAAAAAAACTCATTCAGGCATGCCTGATATCACAGACTAAAAGAAACTATGATAGTATGCCCAGAAAATTTGGGTACCACCCACTATGGACAGCAGAGAACATTCTAGTTCCAGAATCCATCACTTTGCAAAGGAAAGCGGGGGGAAGTTGAGTGCACTGCACTGGGAAATAGCTTATCTGTGTAACATGGTTTACTTTCAATCTGTAAAATCAGGTATGACACATTTGTAGGACACATTCAGAAATTTATTTCTGGATTAGACAGTGTTTACGCACCTTGTTCTGCATAAGCTCATGTCAAAAATAGGAGTTTACCGATTAATAACATTATACAGTGAGGAACATAAGTATTTGAACACCCTGCCACTTAGAAATCATGGATGAGTCTAAAATTCACATTGTAGGTGCATTCCCTGCATTAAAAAAAAAAAAATTTCAGGAAATCACATTGTATGATTTTTGAACACCTGAGAAAATCAGTATTAATATTTTTTACAGAAGCCTTTGATTGCAATTACAGAGGTCCAACGTTTCCTGTAGTCCTTGACCAGGTTTGCACACACTGCAACAGGGATTTTGGCCCACTCCTCCACACAGATCTCCTCTAGAACTGTCAGGTTTTCTATTGGATTTAGGTCTGGAGACTGGCTAGGCCACTCCAGAACCTTGATATGCCTCTTACAGAGCCACTCCTTGGTTATCCTGGCTGTGTGCTTTGGGTCATTGTCATGTTGGAAGACCAAGCCAGGACCCATCTTTAATGCTCTGACTGAGGGAAGGAGGTTATTGCTCAAAATCTCACAATACTTGGCCCCATTCATCCTCTCCTTAATACAGTGCAGTCATCCTCTCCCCTTCGCAGAAAATCACCCCCAAAGCATGATGTTACTACCCCCATGCTTCACAGTACGGATGTTGTTGCAGCAACTCATCCTTATTTTTCCTCCAAACACCGCGAGTGAAGTTTAGACCAAAAAGTTCTACTTTGGTCTCTTCTGACCACATGACTTTCACCCATGCCTCCTCTGGATCATCCAGATGGTCACTGGCACTTCAGACGGGCCTAAACATTTGATGACTTTACAGCGTAGTGTTCTACCGACAGTGACCTTTGAAACTGTGGTCCCAGCCCTCTTCATGTCAATGACCAGCTCCTCCCTTGTAGTTCTGGGCTGATTCCTCACCTTTCTTATCATCAGTGATACCCTATGGGGTGAGATCTTGCATGGAGCCCCAGTCCTAGTCCTCGTCTTTAGCCTCTTCCATTTTCTAACAATTGCTCCAACAGTTGATCTATTTTCACAAAGCTGCTTGGCAATTCCCCTGTAGCCCTTTCCAGCCTTGTGTAGGTCCACAATTTTGTCTCTAGTGACTTTTGACAGCTCTTTGGTCTTGCCCATGGTAGTAGTTGGAGTCTGACTGACTTTAGGGTGGACAGGTGTCTTTAAAGAGCTCAGACAGGTGCTACTAATTAAGATTAATGAGTGGAGTAAAGGTTTTGAAGGCAGAGAGCCAGAATACAGGATATTAACCATTTATATACAAGACGACTCCACATATAGGTGCCATGTATACCAGAACAAAAAATCTCAGGTAAGACATGTTTAGTGTTATAATACCTTTAGATGAACTGGCTCTGAGCACAAAAACAAAATAACCAGACAACTACTATAAAAGGGCAACATTTAAACTGCATTTTATAATGTGCATACAAACACTGAAATGGCATTCCCAGCCTTTTTGCATTTATAAAAAGAAAAACAAGGCACTTCAGTTTTACAGCAATGCACCAAAATGCATGGTTTTAACAAGCCATGTTAGCAAAGTAAAAGTAATAATCACCACTGTGAAACTTTCACATAATACATAATGCCACACTGTGCTGGCCGAGTACAACAGTGTCACCGTAAGTGCTGCTAATAAATTTCTGTACACTGGCCCATAATAAACCTCTCTCTGCAGACTTCCCGTAAAACATCAGTAAGACAGAGCTCGTCCGTCTTTCTTCTCGTTAAGATTAATTGGCCTGTGCCTGTAATTATCCTGACACAGCAGGCTTGGCTCTTCAGTAGAGAGCTCTTCGCTCCTTCTGGGGCCCAGGGGACCATTTTGAGCTCCCGAAGAAGTCAGGAGAGATAAATCCGTCTGTCAGTGCAGTAATGCACAAATTCACGCGATGGAAAGCCTGCTCACACTGCCCTTAATTACACCTTCAGCACCAATTAAAAGCGGAGCAAACCAGGGCATATACATTGAGGCCTCAAACTTAGGAGAACTGTTGCTGCTGCTTTTATAGAAATTATTTTGCAGTGCTGAATTAAAAACTTACTGGCTGCCTTTTTTTTTTTTATAAATATATACAGATATTCACATGATGCTAAAATAAATTGCATGAATGTTAAATTCTGAGACCATGAAAAGGAATACATTTAAACAATTCATGAGCTCCAAATTAACTTCTCAGATCACTTCAAATATTAGGAGTGTGCATTTAAAGTTTGGTGATTTGTTAAGGTTTGGAGGCCTTGATGAGAGACAAAGCTTACAACTAAATACTTTTTCTCTTTAAAATTCAATTTAAAATACAAATTTCTGAACATTTAGGCAGCTTACTTGTAGAATTGAATTTTGATCCCAAAGATATCAAAAGCTTCTGCAATGTCTCCAATTCAATAAATATGACACAATTAATGAATCTCACACATTACATGCATTTACTGCAAGATAAAGCATTGTTTATAATGCTTACCTTTTTGCCAGCATAACTTCCAGTTTCATGCAGAATGACAACACGGAACTGGGGCCACCAAGTGTGGAACTCCTTGACCCACTGATGCATGACAGTGGCTGGGCACACAATAATACTAGGACCAAGCCCTTCATACCTGCAGCGAGAGAGAACATTTCTTTGAAAGAACACGCTTCATGCCATTTGCAAAACTGTGCTCTTTCTAACAGCTTTGTTGGCCACGGGAAATGGCCTGGATTTAAAAATACCTTTCTTCGTCATTTTCATGCAATCTTGTGTAATTGCAACAGAATTACTGCATGATTACATGAAAACACCGCATTATGTGTTTTACTTGTGGCAATTCTAATAGCAAAGGATGAGAAGGTATTATTTGGTGTCTTGTATGTCATCACCCTAAAGCATTCTATTCAAAGCCAATCTGGTTGTCGCTGCCTGGGACATAGTTAAGTAATACTTACAGTTCAATAACTGATCACATGAAAAGGACGACCACTACAGCCCTTTAAGCCACATTCAGTTCAGTCTTGGTTAAAAGTCCAGACTCTCCAATATGGCTTGACCATCAATGATGGAACTGCTCTCCATGCTTGGCAGAGTGACACACTCATAAATAACATGTCACTATTACTTTAGCTATAAATACAGCGGTTATATTGTATACACTCTTAACACACAGGTTTTACTTATATCATTTTACAAATGAGTACTGCACATGAAATAAAAACTTTCAGGTGTAAAGTAAAACATATAAGCCATATAAGTACCTAAACGGATATCTTTTAATTACACAAAAATGTTCTATAAAATATCCTGATCGGGTTGACACAGGGAATCTTGCCACTCAGCCTGTAGAGCAAAGTTCTTTCCTTTCTTGTTAATCTCCAGCAAGATTACATTTCCTAATGACATTTGTTTGGTATCTTTTAATCCTTTTATCTTTTAATCTTAAATGCCCTAACATATCTGTATAAACACATTCTACAGAGTTATCTAGGCAGAATATTCCCTTCATTCCTTATGTGTATGCACTATTGTATGTGGACTGTAAAAAAGGTACATCAGAAAAAGTTGTGCAGAATCCCAGACATGAATACAGAATCCCAGACTTCATTACAAGTGTTAGCTCTTTAATTTCCCATGCCCTGCAGCACCCCTCCTTGTTACAATCTGACTTTTAAGAACCACCCCCTCACTAAACAAATTAAAGGAACCATCTAATTGAAATTATGTGAATAATTCAGCAGGTCCGCCTCCTCACTGTAATCAGGCTGATAAAATATTCATAGGTGGCTCAGACTAGCAGTCTACAGGGCAGCCACTTGCCTGTAATCAGAGCCTCTTGTCCTTATCCGGCTGTAGCTAAGGCCTGCCAGGAACGCAATTATCTGGATGGTTTTACCCAATCCCATTTCATCTCCCAGAATACCACCTGCCTGCTGGCAATGCAGTTCCCACAGCCACCGAACACCTGTTTGCTGATATCTGTAGAAGACAGAAAGTAGTATATAGGGTACACAGGAAAAAACTGGTAGATGTAAAGAAATAGGGAGACAGAAGAAAACAGGGGAATATTCTAAGACAATAAAATGCGTGAAACAGAGTTTTGCTCAGTTTACTAATAACAAACCCCTTCAATTACTTAGAATGTGTGTGGGGGGAGGAATGCAATAACTTTTATAAACTTGCACTGTTTTATAACTGAATATCACAAAGCCAATTGAGCTTTAGAAAAACAAGCCTCCTGAAAATATTAACCTATCTCTATCTCCCCCTTCTCTTTTTTCATCTTTAATATGTTTTCTACTGTTTAACTGTTTGTAATAAAAAACATGCAAAATAAAATCTTTTAAAAAAAAAGAAAATATTAACCTAAATTGTGAGGGGGGGTTAAAAAGAAAACATCAGAAAATTATTCTAAGGGCAGATCAGATTCAGACATGCACATAAAAGTTGTCTGGTAAAAAATTGTACTACCAGATGGAAAAATGTCTTTTTTTTTTTTTAAAAAAAAGCAACAGATTATTTTTACTAGACACAGATAAAGAGTATTGTGTATTCTGATTGGAGCAAAAAAAAGGATATAACTAGGGCACAGTACTTGTACAGCTTCTTCCAAATTGAGCAAGGAATGCTGAACCCTTCATCAAACTCCACATCACTGTCCTCTGACTCCTCAGTTGCAATGCGCTCTTCCTTCTCCTTTTCACGTTGTTTGTGCCATTGCCTAGAATTGGAGTGATAAAAGTGGTATTACACTAACTGAGCGTTAACCTTGGGACTGTAGAATTGATTAAGAGTTGGTAAGTTTAAAGTAGCTGCTTGACATTATTAATTCGCATATGCAAATAAGGATAAGGAAGGGTTAAAGAGAACCGCACCCAAAGTTCTCAACTTCTGTGTTTGACAATAAGTCACATGATTTTAAGGATAAAGATTCGGCTCGGCCAGGGGCCGAGGCCATTCGATGTATCCTTTTTTTGTCAAAGCAACCCATATGCAGGACCCCAGCCTCATGAATAAATAGACTTGTTGGCACTAGTAAATGAAAACCCTAATTATAAATATAGTTTCATATAGAGATGACCTCAGCCAGTTTTCCAGCTATGGTAATATTTTTCTTAATTATTTTTTTAATTCTTAAATATTTTGCTTTGTTTTTTTTGGGAGAGCCAAAATTCTGAAAACATAGTCTGAAAAGATTTAATAGTTATAGCAAACATTTTCTTAAGGAAAAGCTCTCAGTAAGGAATGGAAAACTCATATGTATGAAATTGTCTAACCACTAAGAAGATTTAGCAGTGAGGCATGACACTTGAGGACAGAACTCCTCATTTTAGGTGATGGTAATCAATCACTACATAAATGATCTGCCATTATTATGAACATGGGGCAGATTTCAGTCCAAAATGCACAAAAGCAGAAATATTATCTTAAGAGTCCAGTGCAAAAAAAGTGCAAAAGGGAACCCTGTATTTAATGCATGTCTTTAACACATGTTGAATTTTCGACAACAAAAACCTAAAGGGCAGATGTAATATAAGCCAGAGATCAAACATGGCTGACACTAGAGGACAGATATGCAAATACACAACAATAAAAAGAGGATAGAAAAAATGGCATGCCAATGCAAGGGAAACAATTTCTGTTGGAAATATTATAGATCCATTAATTTCTCTGTCAGACTAGTTATACTCTGCTGTGGGCATTAGTGTATTGAATTCTCAAGGGGGCAGTCAACAGTCATGCAATGCTTAATAAGTATACTGACAGCAAACTAGCTCTCATGCCCCTTTCAAAAGCTAAAGGAGGAACGTCTTTTTATGAAACCACATAAACTGTAAATCAAATTCCAGCAGTGGATCTTTCCTTTAAACATATGGAATCTCTCACAAAACAGCTACCTGAGTCTTTGTTTATAAAGCTGGGCATTCCCATCATCTCTGCATCTTTGCCCTTTCCCTGATCTAGAGAGATGATCTTCCTTCTCCTCGGAACTTGGCAAAAATCCTGGGTCCATGCCATTTTCCCTAGGTCTTTTTCCATTTGTTCTCTGAATCAGTGGCTTTAGTTCATATTCTGTGTCTTGGCTTTCAGGCACCCATTCTTCCTCATTTTCCTCCATGCTCTCCTCTTTTTTCTCAGGTGAATAAACAGAGCCCTCACTCTCATCACCGTTTTCAATTTTATTTTTTGGCACAAGATTGGGTTTTGCATGTGGAACACCAACTCTATATTGGATCTGTAGTGCTTTAGTTTGCAGCTTTCTCATCTTCTTCTGCCATTTTTTCTCTGTACATGAGGTATCAGTTTTCTTCACTGAAGGCACCAGGGATGGACTCTTAGTAAGTAAAGTTTTTTTCTTCACTTTTTTAGGGGTCTGTGGACGTTTCCTCTGAACAGCCATCTGTGCCTGATCGGCAAGATACTTTTCAAAATCTGAAGACTCATTAAGCATAAGTTTTCGTGGACGACGTTCTTCCTTCGGGGGGATTTTAGTGCCAAAAGGGGTCATCTGCCCAGTGCGAATTAAATCTTCCCATTCTCGGTCTTGGGATGGCATCAACATGCTTCCAAGAGAGTTGGGCAAAACATCTGGAAAAAAAAAAAACCACATTGCACACCCGTGCATATATCTGGTATTCAGTACACTTAAAGACAAACATTACTGGATGGGAGCGATGGAAGATAAACTGGTACTCAATCTTTGGCCACAAGTACCTTTAAAGGACAAGGAAAGGCAAAGTCCCTTGGGGGTGCCAAAATGTTAGGCACCCCCAAGTGACTTTAATCGCATACCTTTTACCCCGGGCTGGTGCCCCTGTACGGAGAGAACAGCACCAGCCTGGGGTACCTGCAGCGCTTCCTTCTTCCTGCTTTGCGAGCGCGCGCATGCGCAGTAGAGTGATAAGCTGAACTTTAACAGAGAAGTCGGCTTTTCACTCTACTGCGCATGCGCCTATGTGTTAGTCTTAGAGAAACGCAGGTGGAAGGAGGAAGCGCATCGCTCCAGGTACCCCGGGCTGGTGCTGTTTTCTCCTAACAGGGGCACCAGCCCGGGGTACGAGGTAAGCGATTAAAGTCACTTGGGGGTGCTTAACATTTTAGCACCCCCCAACTGACTTAGCCTTTCCTTCTCCTTTAATAGTGTCAATAAAGAACTAATTTTCATACATTTTAGAGTACTGCTGTTGCAAAGACTAAGAAAATGAATCGATCTATACTGTAAGTTAACAAGCTACTATTCTATACAGGTCTCAGCAGCTCATATATAGCCTATATTAACAGGTATGTAATATCCATGTGAAATTTAAATATAATCAAAACAGCTGCAATCAGGAGGTAAGACACTTATGTCGTGATTTTTCTGGTGTACTTTTTATTTCTTAATTACACTGTTTACATAGCAAATAATTCACTCTACCATTTAAAATGTTATTCTTGAAATCAACAAATGTATTTTTTTTTAGTTGTAATATTGGTGTGAAGGCAGCCATCTCAGTGAATTGTTCCTGATTCTGAGCTTTCAGTAACCTATTGTTTCTCTCACTAACAAGCCGGACTTGGATTTTTTACTATTGAGTACTATACTATCTACTGGGAGCTACTATCTTACTACCTTCCCATTACTCTGCTGTTCGGCTGATGGGGGGGGGGGGGGAAGGGAGGAGGGTGATATCACTCCAATTTGCAGGGCAGCAGTAAAGTGTGACTGAAGTTTATCAGAGCATGGTTGTAGCACCCTGGGAAATGAATATGGCTAATTAGGAATATGGCTATCCCCATGTGAAATTTCCAAATTTAATTAAAAAAAAAAAAAGGGTGTGTTTTTGAAAAATGTATTTCATTGCACAACCCTTCCGTTTAAATATTCAGAAAGTATTTTTTACTTTGAAAACTGTGAAGTTGTGGAATTCCCTCCCTGAATCAGTCGCACTGGCAGATACATTATATTGCTTTAAGAAGGGTTATGGGAGATAGCTCTTAGTACAAGTTGATCCAGGGACTGGTCCGATTGCCATCTTGGACCCAGGAAGGAATTCTTTCCCCTCTGCGGCAAATTAGAGAGGCTTCAGATGGGTTTTTTTGCCTCTCTCTGGATAAACTAGCAGTTAGGCAGGTTATATATAAGCATTATGGTTGAACGTGATGCACGTTTTTCAACCTAACTTACTATTTTACTATGTATCCTTATAACCCCCTTCCCACTCCCAGGCACCTAATTTACTAGTGGCAAAGGCAGAGCAAAATACACACTCCATCGTCTACCTCAGAATGGCCAACATGATTAAAGAGACAAGGGAAGACAGACTCCCAAGTTTCCGGAAGCAATTCCTGTGTCCCCTATAGGACTAAAGTTGAAATGGTACGTGTAATAAATCCTATTTCTCCTAGTGGCAGAGGGGGGGTAAATCTTACCAAAATCTTTTCCAGAGAGAAAGCAAGATGAGGAATCCCCTGCAGACTAGGAAGGGAACTGAGGGAATTTACCCAAGCAGGAGCCTCAACAGGCACCTTAGATGTCTGCTTCCCCCTCTGAGAAAAAAAAAAAAAAAAAAAAAAAAAAAAAGAGTATCTCCTGATCTGATTAGTCATTTTGAAATAGGAGGAATTTCCCTGTTGGAGCCCTAAAGCATCTCTACAGTGTCTGTGCCGGGCAGTGGGGAGAAGGAGAGAATCAAGTGGAGAGAGGATGCAATCGTGACAGCAATTTAAGAATGCCAATGCACACAACCTAGCCCCTGGGAGCCCGAAGAGAAGGATGCACATGCCTTGCCAGACTAAAAGAGGGAGGGAAGAGAAGAGTGCATAAGAACATAGAGCTGCTATTTTCTGAATAAACATGCAGGGCCAACTCTCTGGGCTGTGCAAAGAGTAAGAATTGTTCGAGGAGGTAAGGGTGTGCTGGATGAACTTTCTTTGTTGTATAAGAACATAGAGCTGCCATTCAGAAGTTGTGCCCTGCACCAGAAGTCCTGCCCACAACTGGAAGACCCAATGCACTCCAAAGCAGAAGTTAGCTGAGATGGTCGCGGGGTGCATCCAAGGAGCAGAACGGAACATCCCCACTGGTTCAATTCTTAATCTACCTGGAGGCACCAGGTAACCAAGGGCCCACAACTGTCTGATGTCCGAGGGTTTGGTTGAGGATGCACATGACCCTATGCAGCAGTTGTAACGGGCCAAAGGATCCAAGGCCAATTCTGCAGCCTGGATAACCCTTACTGAAATAGTAATGTCAGCCCCATACAGCAGGAGGAGACAAGAAGACATCTCATGCTCCTTCCTTCCCTTCCAGTCTTTGCTACACTAACTGCCCAGTCAACCTGCTTTCTACACCTGAGGCTTAGGGTCTGCAGGTGAACAATCCAGCCAAGGGGGCTGACAGCAACAGTCCAGCTAAAGCCAAAGTCCCAAAGCTAACCCTCTAACCCCTGGAAAACTAAGGAGTCTGGTAGTGGGAAGGGGGTTATAAGGGCAGGAGGGTTGTAATTCTTAAGTAACTTTCTTCCTGATGGGAGGTCCTGTGGTTCCTGTGTCACCCAGGATGAGAGAAAAGGGCTTTTTTTACTGACACAGATACAAAGTTGCACAAGTACAGTTACAAGTAGCACTCAATCAGAACTTTGCTTCAATTTTGATTATTATTGGCAACTGCAATATAGCACTATTTTGACAGATTTACACAGGCATTACATTGCACAAGGGCATTATAACAAACAAATCACATTTAACAGCCTAGTAAAAGTTAGAAAAAGAAAGCAAAGAGTTTCTTAGTTGCAACTGGCAATTGCACTCGTGCAAGTTAGCACCTTTGTTAAAAAAACGGCACCTTTATTGACCTTTTGAGCGTTTAACCCAGTCCCAGAGTAGAAACAATGGTAGACATAGGCAGTCTGTAATCCACAATAGATACAAATGAGAAATACAGGCATCAAATAATTACAGAATGATTCATATTATGTTTTATTCAGCACTACATTCTCTAAATCATTTTTGAAGAATAAGTATTGGTGTAAATGCTCCAATGTGTAAATTATCTGCTGTCCTCCTTCTACTTTCAGGTACACCAACTGACCTTTTTTAACTGCTAAATGACTCTGTCTAGCATCATGAGCATGGAATTTTGGGAGAACAGACACAAGGGATGCATTGGTGTTTAAGTATCATCCCTTATACTGTAAGCTCTTGCAAGCAGGGCCCTCCAACACTATTTTTATTCGTAATCCTCTTGTAATATTATGGTAAAACACAATTTTAGCAAATGAGCCAGAAATGAATCTCATGAAATTCTGACACAGCTCCCTAGTGGTCTCACCCTCTTCGTGATATCCCTGAAGGTCTTCTTCAATGTCAGGCTCCTCCTGGCTCCCACCAAGAACTGCTTTTAGACGTTTCTGTTTTGCTTTGATTTTCTTCAGCTGTTGCTCCTGTAATGCCAAAATACTACATTAATAACACAGTTCTACATTTTTGAGCAATCTTAAAAAAACACTTCACTAAAATATAATAAAAAGGCTATATAAATTATATAAGAATGGAAACGAAAAATGGTAAACAAGCTTCTAGAACAATAATTCTTAGTGTTGAACCACTTTAACACAAAAGTAAAATCTGCAGTAGAAACAGTAACATTCCCATAACAATAGTTAAAATAGTTTCATGTCTCACACTTTGTATGTTTTCCTAGGAAAATACCGCAATTGTATTATTTTGGACAGATGCCAAGAAAGAATGGTTCTTAAAAAGCCTATGGCTCGGGAGCCAAATGTGGCTCTTTTGATGGCTGCATCTGGCTCACTGCCACATCTTTAATAAAAAAAAAAAAATAACGGGGGGTGTGGCCTGCACTCGGCGGATAGAAGACGTGTTCTAAGCCTTAGAACACGTCTTCTATCCGTCAAGCGCAGGCCACGCCCTCCTCCGCATCCGGCATCCTTGGCACCTACCCTACCTTGCCCCTGCGTTCAGCGGATAGAAGACGTGTTCTAAGCCTTACAATACGTCTTCTATCCGCCAAACGCAGGCCACCCCCTCCTCTGCATCGCATCCGCATCCTTAGGACCCACCCTACCTTGCCCCACAGCATCCGCGGTCAAACATATTGTATGGCTCTCACGGAATTACATTTTAAAATATGTGGTGTTTATGGTTCTCTCAGCCAAAAAGGTTCCCGACCCCTGGTATATAGTAACCAGCAATCATTGAAAACTAATATTGCCGCTCCCTAAACATAAAGCAAGTATCAAGTAAAATTTTAGAAAAGCTATTTATAATTCACACATTGTATGCATACGCCAACAATGTTTTAATGCAATATTGCTTGATCATAATTAATCTGGATATAATTTAATTTATGTATATCATAAACACAGACTATATGTAGTTTACTACTGCTAGTTGAATTAAAGGAACAGTAACATCAAAATTTTAAAGTGTCTTAAAGTAATTAAAATATAATGTGCTGTTGCTCTGCAAAAAAAATGGTGTTTTTGCTACAGAAAAGCTACTATATAAATAAGCTGCAGTGTAGCCAGGGGGGCAGCCATTCAAGCTGGAAAAAAGGAGAAAAGGCACAGGTTACATAGCAGATAACTAGTAGATAAGCCCCATATAATGGGGGTTTGTCTGTTATCTGCTAAGTAACCTGTGCCTTTTCTCCTTTGAATGGCTGCCCCCATGGCTACACAGCAGCTTATTTATATAAACTATAGTAGTCTTTCTGAGGCAAACACACCAGTTGTAGCAATGCAGGGCAACAGTACATTATATTGTTATTACTTTTATACACTTTCATTTTTTGGTGTTACTGTTCCTTTAACCACTAAGGCATGTTTTCCTACTTGCAGCACTGCTTCCAGGTATATATCAGGTTTAAAAAGCAAAAATTGCAATAGTGCTGTAATGAGAAAGATGATTGAATTCCTACATAATTTGTTAAATAATTTGTTAATTTATATTATTTCTAAATCACTTTTAAACACTGCTCAATTATTTCTTTTTTAAAGTATTTATTTAGCATTTTAGCCTCACTATTATCCTTCACTATTATAAAAAATAAATGACTTGTCAACCAAGCATACTATAGTTGACAGTTGTTTTGTGTTATCTGAAAAGTGTAGTTTCATACAAACCTAAAATGGAGTCCACAACACCTCTATGATGGTTAATAACTTTGCCTTCTGCAACATAAATATCACAAAGGCCATATTCCATTTTGATCTAATGATCATATGGAAAAATACCTTATTATGTTTTTGCCTTTTAACAGAGTCCAGTTTCCGTCCAATCTCTTTGCAAGTAGCTGCTTGCGGTGTAAGCTGTTCAATGATCTTGTTAATTTGCCGAAGGGAAGTGACACAAGAGCTGAGAATGGCAGATGGATATATTATGTTTAAAGGACCAGTAACACAAAAAAACCAAAAGAGGTTTATATACATTTAAACTATAACGCATGTATTATCCTGCCATGTTTATTTTGCTTCAGAAACCCTACAGTTCATATAAATAAGCTGCTGTTTAACTATAGGGGCAGCCATTCAAGTTGAATATAGTGAAAAGGCACATAGTACATTGCAAAACACATCCAAACCCTGAGGGTAGTTGCATAATACCTTAAATTAAAATGCATTGCAACAAGCTTCTCCAAGGTAGCTGAATCACATAAATGACATGAAAATTCTTGCTTTCAAATTTTTGGAAGATCATACAGTCGAACTGATTCAAACAAGGCAAATGCAATGCTTTTCAGTTCAAAGATATTTTTAGGAGTTTTGTCTCCTCACGCTGGCAAAAAAAAACTCAACATGTACCATTGCCTTAATGTGCATTTAAGTACTGGACACCATAATGTTGCAAATACTTGTACAAATGTGCTGCAGTTTTCTTGTTTTTGTCCATGTTATAATATGTTAAGTATGCACTGTAATTAGCAGAATTCTTTGTGGTGAAGTTGGTATTGGCAAACACAAAAACTATGGATTTGTTGCACCTCAGAATTTAACACTCCATGTTGTTATGTTGCCTGTTTCCAATTTGCCCTGCCACTATAAGGATTAACTTTTATAAAATACAAGTGACTTGCTTTAAATGCTATGGCAAATTCATTTTGTGTTTATACAACAAAGGCAGAGGCTGAAAACTACTCTTTATGCTAGCATTTAACCATTAGGGATGCTCCGAATCCCCTATTTTAGGATTCGGCCGAACCCAAAATCCTTTGCTAAAGATTTGACCAAAAACTGAACCGAATCCTAAATTGCATAATAAGGGAACAAGGAGATAACATTTTCAACTTTTGTGTTTATGTGACAAAAAGTCACATGATTTTAAAGGATTCGGTTTGGCAAGGACCATGAATTCTGCCGAATCCTGCCGAAAAAGGCCGAACCTTGGCCGAATCCCAAAATGAATCCTGGATGCATCCCTAATAACTACTATATTTGTTGCTGTGTTTCAGATAAAAAAAAACTGCTTGATTTTTAAGATTTCTGTAAAAAAGTTAATGTCTTTATCAACCATTTACTTACCGAAGTTCATCAGCAAGTTGCTGCAGTTCCTGCTCAGCTTCTGCGAGCCGTGAAACCCGGCTGGCTTCATTGATTGCATTGTCCACCTGTTGTAGGACACCTTGTTCAAGCACCTCCTGATCATAGACAGCCAGTCCCAATCCTTGCAGTTCCAAAGCCTGCTGCTCAGACTGAACTGCTTGAATCTGATGACGATCAATCTGAAGCAGAGTGTTTGCTTTCCTGACTGCCATCTCACCAAGAGGAACAGAGGGCAAGACATAGTTGGATGATGGACCAGGAGCATCAGTGTTTTTAGAAACTGATCCCACCAAATCTTCATTTTGCTTTGTGATGCTGGGGACTTCCCCGGGCATTCTGTTAAGCAGAACAGATAGATACAAGATGTAAGCCAAGAGTAGAAAACACTAGTAAACAGTGTGAATACAGCAAGTTTATTGAGCATGCACTTAAATGTTGAAGGGATGCATTTTAAAGTTTGGTGAGTTTTCTAGTTGAAAGCCTAGTGGAAATAATATCAAGGTGCCTTGTAAAGAAATAATACGTAGGTGTTTAAAAAAAAAACTTTAACGAGAATGGAAATATAGTTAATAAACAGTAATGTAAAAAAGAGTACAGGACTCCTTATTTGACTCAGGGTATTATGACCACAGCCTAAAACTTACAAAATCAGCTTGTGAAGCCCATCTTATATTTTGTTGGAGGAGTCTGGCTAGTCCCGGCTAGTCCAATCACAATGATTGTACCATCTGTAAAAAGTCTTCAAGTTGTGAAAATACTATAATGCTGAGTTCCTCTAGTGAAATGTATAAGACAATATGCAGATTTACTATATTTTATATCCATTTTTGTTTTGCAGCTTGGAATTTTAATAGCTGGTTATTAGGGCTTAATTAACACAATTAACAATGACATATATAACCAATAAAAATTTTAAAAAAACAAACTATTTGAAATATTAATGTACATTGTAAGTTACCTATGGGTCACATTGATTTCTTTTTTTGCCAACTGTCTTTGCAAGTAATTATGTGAAGTTCCTAAACCTGACTACATTTTGCCAACCTGACTACACGCTCATAACCTGCCAATTATAGCTTCTAATGCTAATGGACTACAGGGATCAGATAAGAAATGTAAAAGCATTTGGCAAATAACGTTAAGGCAAAATTATATAGCATGCAAAGACGATGTTATGACAGATGTAAAAAAAGAAAGGTGTAGCTCAGATGTATCCATGATTGTCAGTAGAAAAAAAATTATAAGTCTCATAGGGAATGCAGCCTTAACAACCACATTTACACTTCAAAAGGTTTATATTTAGTACTTTCTGTTTGGTGTTAAAGGAGAAGGAAAGGCTAATAAAGAGTTAATCTCAAAATGCAGGCATACCTTCAGTTGTCTCAATAGTGCCCTTAAAGGAACAGTAACATCAAAATATTAAAGTGTTTTAGGGCTCTGGTACACGGGGAGATTAGTCGCCCGCGGCAAAACTCCCTGTTCCCGGGCGACTAATCTCCCCGAGTTGCCTTCCCCCTGCCATCCCACCGGCGAACATGTAAGTCGCCGGCGGGATGGCAGACGCGGCGGCGCGATTTCGCGCAAATCGGCGAAAAAGACTCGCGAGGGCAAAACTCCCTGTTCGCGGGCGACTAATCTCCCCGTGTACCAGAGCCCTTAAAGTAATTAAAATATAATGTGCTGTTGCTCTGCAAAAAACTGGTGTTTTTGCTACAGAAAAGCTACTATATAAATAAGCTGCTGTGTAGCCCCGGGGGCAGCCATTCAAGCTGGAAAAAAGTAGAAAAGGCACAGGTTACATAGCAGATAACTAGTAGATAAGCCCCATATAATGGGGATTTATCTGTTATCTGCTAAGTAACCTGTGCTTTTTCTCCTTTGAATGGCTGCCCCCATGGCTACACAGCAGCTAACTTATATAACCTATATTACATTACATTAACATTTATTTATAAAGCGCCAACATATTCCGCAGCGCTGTACAATACGTGGGTTACATACATTGGACATACAGAGTAACATATAAAGCAATCAGTAACCGATACAAGAGGTGAAGAGAGCCTTGCCCAAAAGAGCTTACAATCTACAAGGAGAAAGGGTTGAGACACAAGGTGTGGGAATGGGCATGACCAGAGTTGAGAGAGGTGTGGCACAGGGTATTGCTAAGCTAGATTAGGGTAAGCCTCTCTAAATAAATGTGTTTTTAGAGATCTCTAGAAGGCAGAGAGATTGGGAGAAAGTCTGATAGTTTGTGGGAGCGAATTCCAGAGAAGGGGGGCAGCCCTTGCAAAGTCTTGAATGCGAGCATGTGAGGAGGGAATGAGAGAGGAGTTGAGGAGCAGGTCAGTAGAGGAGCGTAACAAGCGGGTTGGATGGTACCTAGAGATGAGTTCAGAGATGTAGGGTGGGGCAGAGTTATGAACTGCTTTAAATGTGAGGGTCAATAGTTTGAATTTTATCCTAGATGGTAGAGGAAGCCAGTGCAGGGACTGGCAGAGTGGCACGGCAGAGGAGGAGCGGTTGGAGAGGTGTATGAGCCTGGCAGCAGTATTCATTATGGACTGGAGAGGGGACAGTCTTTGGAGGGGAAGGCCAATTAATAGGGAGTTACAGTAGTCCAGGCGACTAGTAAGACAGTAGTCTTTCTGAGGCAAACACACCAGTTGTAGCAATGCAGGGCAACAGTACATCATATTGTTATTACTTTTATACACTTTCATTTTTTGGTGTTACTGTTCCTTTAAGTCTCCCCATACTTCACCTGTTCAAAAGATCAGAAGCCAAACAGGAAAAAAAAAAACGCTGAGCTGGGTAGAGAAGATTCCCATAATGCAACGCTCCTCCCCAGACCGGCAGGTGCGGGGAGCGGCAGAGGGTTTGTGGCAGGGGCGGAGGGTTTGTGGCAGGGGTGGGGAGCTGGGGGGGTTTGTGGCAGGGGCAGAGGGTTTGTGGCAGGGGTGGGAAGCTGGCTTGTGCTTTTCAGCAATAGCCCATACAGACATGCTGGACAAGATGGTGGTGCTGTTCACTGAAACAAGTATGTAGGTTCTAGTATGTGTATCTCTGTAAATCTTTCATTAGGCAAGCCAGAAATATAGCGTTTTTACACAGCAATAGTAGTACTATTTAATAGTGTGATTAATAGATTTTGACTTTCCTTGTCCTTTAAGAATGCATAGATGCCTCTGGTACGTTATTTCACCAGACAGCTAAAAAACACCCAAAGGAAAGTCATTTGGGCTGCACTAACATCAATAAGCACTGCTTTTTTTTTTTTTTTTTTTTTAAAACAATCGGACTTAAAAATGCAATCACGCCACCCCACATAATACTCATACATATGTCGAAACAAACACACGGACAAAAAGAAGCTGCTACCAGGATGACAAAAAGCATCAGAAGGTCTCGGTCTGTATAACAAAGAACAGGCACCGAAATCGTGCAAGGAGACCCACGGTTCTAAAACTACACTGTGTCTTTGAATAATATCAGCATAAACACGAATATATTACAGCCACATTAACAAGAAATAAAGGGTAAAAGCGTTCACATATGTATTGTAGATCGTAATAAAGAAAAGTGATTTTGAATGTGCGGTGGTCACCTCGGGACGTCCCTCGCTGGGCACTGATATACATGCAGCCCCAAGCCAAGATCCGCTGGTTACAAAGGCTTCGTTGCCCGTGTCCAAAACTCCCTCTGTCCCGTCCAGTCTTGTTACACAATCAATCAGTTCCGGAACTCAGCGCTTTAGCTCAACCTCTTCCGGGGCAGTAGCGCGTCAGTCATTTTCTCACGTCCTGTTTCTGATTGGAAGAAACAGTGAAGCAGGTCCGTAACCGAATTGTTTCGAAGCAAAAATCACAGCGGCCTCTTGCGGAATCAAGAGCTATGACAAGTATAAGCTTACTAATTTTAGCTGATTAAGTAACGTATTATTTTTCAAAGTCTTCAAAACCAATAAAGACCACATCAAATCGAAAGATTTATAGTAAATCCAATGTAATTTAAAGGTGATTTAGTCCAGGAGCCTTATATGAAATTACGGAAAAACAGTTGATTTAAAGGTAAAGGGACAGGGGGAAGATGAATTTAGAAATAGGCAGCGAATGGAAAACAGTGTAATCTGTCGGGTAACTACCATGCAGCAGACACCAGGTAGGGTTGCCACCTTTTCTGGAAATAAATGCCTGCCTTCCTATAGTTTTACCTTTTTCACTATTAATAACATAGGCACCAAGAATTATTTTTTCCAGACAGGGCTGTAAAATAATGGCTAGGTGGCAACCCTAGATTGGCGGATGCCACATTAATCTTACAGGGTCCTGCCTGGTTTTCCTAATTTGTAAAACCAGGCAAATAGTTGTGATCCAGACAAGGCCCGTACTGGGATTCAACATATTCCCAGGCATTTCAATACCTGATAGAAAAAATACCTAAAGAAGGAAATTGGAATTATACATAATTCCAGTATGCATTTACCCTAATTGTTAGTAGAATGTTGTATGGTTCCATAATTCAGCACATATCAATGATAGTAAGGGTTGTGCATGCTTGTTCAGGTGGCCACTCAGTAACCAGTTAACAAAAATCCAATGGTACCACACAGGGTTATCACAGTGATAGCAGTGGAAAAAAAGTTGTATAATCTTACACCTGGTAAAGGTGGGCCCAAGTGCTCATGCCCCGGACCTTCAGCTTAGGGAGCCATTTAGGAAATCACAAAAAGAAAAAGCAGGCAGGCACTCTAGTTTCCACAGGATGTCAAAAAGTCAAAAAGCAGCTTGTAGGGAATAAAAAGTTTTACGGTTTATTTAATCCATACCTAAAAAAAAAAGAAGCCTTGCGCATTTCGTGCCTTAGGGGTGCTTAATCATAGGCTGCATTACACTCTCAAAATACACAATATTTAAAGCCAAAGTAGCCAATAGGAAAGCTCCAAAATTGGCCAATCACAATATACATCGTATTAAGTAAATTAAGTAGTCAATTGTGAGTAATTAAAAGGATTATGTAGGGTTACATGTATATCTCCTATGTAGGAAAGTGAGATGATATCCACCATTAGGCATAGTAGTCAAAAAAACATTGTAGTGATCAGATAAAAAGTTTAAACATAACAGGTAACATCATATTTGTAATTAAGACCTTCTGGTTGTAAATAAAATATAAATTTTGTCTCTTCTTTGAAAAATTTTGTGGAAAACAAGAAAAGAAAAAGAAAAAAAGAATAAGAAAGTTAAAATATCAAATCTTAATACCTTTTGTAAGCGAGATCAGACATACAGACAGTCCTTTAGGTGAATACAGTCCATTTTATTATGTACAGTGACTGACTCTGGTATCCAGCAGGAGCATAAGCAAAACAAAAGTAAACAAAACCCTTGCCACACTTGGGCTTTAATTAATACATAGGGTGCTTTCCCTCTCTATTACTTGTCCCCTACTGGAATTGCCAGCTAAACCAAAAAAACACAACTCCCCAGAGTCACAGTACCTTTTGAGAGTCCTTCTGTTTGGGACAAAATGCTCCAAGCTGCTTCAGGCAGGCACAGACCCTCACATAGCAAGTTCAGTCCTCAGTCTCAGCCCCCTTCACTCTCTGACTGCAGGCATATCTAGCCTGCTAATTATTCCCCAGGTGAGACTCCCTTGGGGCATTAACCCATTCAGCACCGCTATACATGAGGGAGTAGGAGATGAACCTAGGGGAAATATATCTCCCTTCCACCTGTTTACCTGTTACCGGTTCATATATCCCCCCCTCTGCTTCAGCCGGTAGGGCTGAGCACAATGAGCCACCTGACAATAAACTCTTGATTGGGCATCTGCATTCCCTTGCAATGCACCAGATCTATGCTCCACTGTAAACTTAAAGTTCTGTAGAGCCAGAAACCATCTGGTGACTCGGGCATTCTTTTCCTTATTTTCCGACATCCATCTAAGGGGAGCATGGTCAGTGATCAACTTACGACCCAGTAAATAGTACTTCAAGGTCTCCAATGGCCAGGCACTCCCTTTCTACAATGGAGTACCTCCTCTCAGCTGGTGTAAGCTTTCTGCTTAAATAGACTACTGGGTGTTCCTCGCCATTTACCACTTGGGAGAGGACAGCTCCTAGTCCTACATTTGAGGCGTCAGTCTGTACCACAAATTCTTTCTTGAAATCGGGCGTTATCAGTACTGGCTGTCTACACAGGGAATTTTTAAGCCCTATAAAAGCTTTCTCTGCCTCTGCAGACCACTTGATCATCACTGAGTTCTTCCCTTTTGTAAGGTCTGTTAGAGGAGCTGCAATGGAAGCAAAGTTATGCACAAATCTGTGATAGTAGCCTACTATCTCCAGGAAAGCACAAACTTGCTTCTTAGTCACTGGTTGGGGCCACTTTTGTATTGCCTCTACTTTATTTATTTGAGGCTGTACTACCCCCTCTTCCAATCACATAGCCTAAGTACTTGGCCTCTTCCATCCCTATTGCACACTTTTTAGGGTTGGCAGTAAGTCCAGCTTCTCGTATTGAATCTAGCACCACCTGCACCTTTGCTAAGTGAGACTCCCAGTCAGTGCTAAAGATGACTACATCATCTAAATAAGCTGAAGCATAGGTTCTATGTGGCTTAAGGACCCGATCCATTAACCTTTGGAACGTTGCAGGGGCCCCATGTAAACCAAAGGGTAACACCTTGTACTGGAAAAGACTCTCTGAGGTAGAGAAGGCTGTCTTTTCCTTAGCCTGTTCAGTTAAAGGTACCTGCCAATAACCTTTAGTGAGATCTAAAGTGGTGAGGTACCTAGCAGGGCCCAACCTCTATATAAGTTCACAAGAAAAGAGGAGAGCACCTTCATGCAGATGAACTGCTTCAGCCTTTATTCAAACCACAGCACACAACATGTTTCGGGCTGTATCAAGCCCTTTCTCTCTTGATACAGCCCGAAACATGTTGTGTGCTGTGGTTTGAATAAAGGCTGAAGCAGTTCATCTGCATGAAGGTGCTCTCCTCTTTTCTTGTGATATTCCAAAAAAGCCAAGCGGTGGGCTATTGGGGATTGACGCATCGTGCCGTGTGAGCAGTAAGGCTGAGCGTTTATATATTCAATTTTCTGGACTCTATATAAGTTCATCTACCCTGGGCATGGGGTAGGCATCAAATTTTGAAACCTCATTCAATTTACGGAAGTCATTGCAGAACCGCAGACTTCCATCAGGCTTAGGAATCAAAACAATGGGACTAGACCAATCACTGTGGGACTCCTCAATTACCCCCAGTTCCAACATTTTCCAAATTGTAAATTTACAATAGGTAAATTGTGATTGGTAGTTGGTGGGTGTGCCCATTTTTTCTAACCTTAAGTCCCCAGTGACAAACAGTGGGCACCCTAGCATAAATAGACAGCATTTTAAATTCAATAGATGAAATATGATTGGCTGTTAGTGGCCCAACCCACTTTTCCTATTTTTGAACTGCAGTCCTTCAGTGACCAACTTCTCAAAGTTTGGGGACTCAGGCATAAAAAATGGTGTGACTGACAGCATTTTACACTTCACCATTGAAAGTAAATAGGTGAAATGTGATTGTCTGTTGGGGGCTCCACCCACTTTTTCTAACTTTAAATGGCAAATACCTAGTGACTTACTTTTAACGTCTTTTAACTTTTAAAGTTTAACAACCCTGGAATTTATACTTAAATAATGGCATCAGTTTAATTATCAACCAATGAAATTTAATGGATGGAAATGGATTGGCTGTTGGTGGCTCCGCCCACTTTTTCTAAGCCTGAATATCAGGCAGTGACTGACTGTGCAAAGTTTGGGAACCCTGACATAAATAGTGTGAGAAAGGCAGCATTTAAAAAGGTGAAGTCTGTTGGTGGCTCCACCCATTTTTTAAAACCTAAAAAATGAAGTCCCCTAGTGACCCTGGTGTTAATACTGTGAGAATGGCAGCAGGTTGAATTTCCCCATTGAAAATCAATAGTTAAAATCTGATTGGCTGTTGGTGGCTCCATCCACTTTTTATAACTCTGAACCACAGTTACCTGGCGACTAGCTCTGCAAAGTGTGGGGACTTTAGTATTACTATTTAAAGAATCGCAGCAGTTTCAATTTAAACGTATGAAGTCTATAGGTGAAAACTTATTGTTGGCCCAACCCACTTTTCTAAACTTGGAACGTAGTCACCCAGTGACATACTGTACAAAGTTTGGGCACCCTGACATTAAACATGTAAGAATGGCAGCAGTTAAAATTTCCTCACTGAAAACAATGAAAAAAATGTGATTGGCTTTTGGCGGCCCCACCCACTTTTTCTAACCTTGACTATGTAGTCACCCAGTGACCCCCAAATTCCCAAAATTTGGGAACCCTGGCATCAAATCAATAAAATTTAATAGATTCAATCTGATTGGCTGTTGGTTCCACCCACTTTTTCAAAACTAAAACGAACCCTGGTGTTAATACTTTGAAAATGACAGCAGGTTGAATTCCCCCATTGAAAGTCAATAGGTAAAATCTGATTGGCTGTTGGTGGCTCTGCCCACTTTTTGGAAAAGAAGTTTGGTAAAGTAGGTAAAATCTGATTGGCTGTTGGTGGCTCCGCCCATATTTTCAAACCTTAAAAAGCAGTTACCAGGTGCCTAATTCTGCAAAGTTTGGGGACCCCGGTGTTATTACTGTGAGAATGGCAGCAGGTTGGATTTCTGCCAAGTCAATAGGTAAAATCTCATTGGCTGTTGGTGGCTCCACCCACTTTTGGGCACACAACAATCATCATGTTTTCATTCAGGCTGACCCCATGACTATGCGATTCAAGTTTGGTGAGTGTAACCTCAAAGCTGTAAGATTGGCAGCAGTTTCAATTTTCCTATTTAAGTCAATAGGTTGATTCACTAAAGTGCGTTAATTTTTATCACATGCTTTTTTGCGTTAAAATAGACGCGACAATTAGCGCGCGATTCATACTATTACCGCATGCGTTAAGTCGCACATCGTATGCGCTAATTCGTGCAACCGCATGCTTTAATTTTAGCGCAATGCGGTAATTAGCAAATGGAAAGAATGCGAACGAATGATTCACAAAAGCACAGAAAGCGTTAAGTACGTTAATTAGCGCGCAAATGTGTGCGTATTTTAGCGCCTGATTGGGGGAGGCGTTGGGCAGAGCACATTTTTAAATTTTGAGTGTTCCAATCAAATGGAGTATGCTTATGGGCTTTTGCTTGATTTGGAGGAGGAGGAGCAGCAAGAGTAATGCGCCCTCGGATATTCCGGTTAAGGGCCACGTTAGAGGGCTTAAGCGAGGATGAAGTGGTACAGGCTCAATAGGGCAGCGATATCCAGCTTGTATGAGCTGCTTGAGCCTTCCCTTGAACCACTGACTCGCTGAAGCCGTGCTGTGCCCGGGATGATCAAACTGCTGTGCTCCCTGCACTTTTTGACCACTGGAAGTTTCCAGAGGGTCGGGGGGTTTATGGGGGGTGTCACAGCCCACCTTTCACGGTGCCTTGGCCAGGCCCTGTACGCCATCCGCTCGGTGTCCAGGAATTTAATCTCGTTCCCACAACATCGGAACGAGTGGAACGCCGTGAAGAGGGATTTTTATGGGGTAAGTGTCATCCCCAATGTGTTGGGTGCAATTGATTGCACCCATGTGGCATTCAACCCCCCTCCAAGACAGGGAGCACATTTTCCGGAACAGGAAGGGATACCAAGATGAACATCCTGAGCATCATGTCTGGGTTCCCGCCTCCTCTCACGATGCTTACAACCTAAGGCAGTCCGCACTTTACCAATCTTTTGAGACAGGACAAATGCCTCACGGGTGGCTGTTAGGTAAGTATTTGTGTCACTTATCTAGCACAACTTGCCCACATTTGCTTTGTGTGTCCCCCTGTAAAACCAGTCCCTGCCTGCCATAAGCTTGTTATGCAATTTGTAAAGTGCCCTCTTTTGCCACTGGGAGAGTCAAAGCAGCTACATGTAGTGTCAGCTATCTAGCACAACTTGACCACATTTGCTTAGTGTGTCCTACTGTAAAACCAGTCCCTGCCTGCCATAAGCTTGTTATGCAATTTGTAAAGTGCCCTCTTTTGCCACTGGGAGAGTCAAAGCAGCTACTTGTAGTGTCAGCTATCTAGCACAACTTGCCCACATTTGCTTTGTGTGTCCCACTGTAAAACCAGTCCCTGCCTGCCATAAGCTTGTTATGCAATTTGTAAAGTACCCTCTTTTGCCACTGGGAGAGTCAAAGCAGCTACTTGTAGTGTCACCTATCAGTCTCACACTGTCACATCTGTTGCAAAAGGGCCGTGTTTTGACACAGGGAGACTGGAAACAGCTTATTTGTTTGCAGCATCTTATTCCATCTTATTTTATTTCAGGAGATGCTGGCTACCCATGCTGTCGGTGGCTCCTAACACCCATTCACAGGCCGCGTTCACGGGCTGAGCGTGCTTTTAACCAAGCTCATGTGAGAGCGCGGTCTGTGATTGAGCGGACGTTTGGGGTCCTAAAAAGCCGGTTCCGCTGCCTGGATAAATCAGGAGGCAGCCTGATGTACAGCCCCACCAAAGTTGCCAACATTGTCGGTGCGTGTGCTGTACTTCACAATCTTGCAAACCGGCACAGCTTACCAGGTGATGTGGCCGATGACCTGGAGGACCCCATCCATCCACCAGATCCTGTCCAACGTGTGGATGCCCGAGGGAGTCAAGTCCGGGGACAAATTGTTACCAATTACTTTGCCTGTAAGTACCTACAATCTTTAATCCTATACACAAGAAATACCAAACAACTTGTCCAAAAAAAAAAGATTTATTATGAGGGAACACTTCTACAATTTTTTTTTTTTTTTTTACAGGTTTAAAACCTGTCAAGAAAAGAAAATAAACCAAAAACAAAACATAGGCCAAAGAAAAGATAGGTTTCACCAAACCCTAATATGACCATGCACAATTTATTTTCGCTTACAAAGCTGCCTCGTTGAACCTGCAGGAGGGGGAGCTGCGCTCTCACCAGCAGCTCCACTGGTAGAGCTTGTTGGCTCTGTTGGCTTTTGGCCCTGTTGCTGGAGTGCAGCAATTTGTTGTTTAAGTAGCGAATTTTGTTCAGCCAACAGAGCCACTTGTTGCCTTTTAAGCTCTACCTTCTCCTCTTGCAGGCTCAACATGGCAGCCTTGTGTTGGCCCTTACGGGCCCTGTCTGCCTCATGTAGCCTCAACATGTCGGGCTCATGTTGGGCCTTACGGGCCACGTCTGCCTCATGGAGGCTTGGCATTACCGACTCGTGTGCGGCCTGGTGTGCCTGACCTTCATTGTAGGCCTGAGTGGCCACACACAAGTCGGTATGCACTAGATAGAGTTTGTGCATCATTGCCTTGTGGTTCTTCATTAGGGTTTGGTGGAACCTATCTTTTAGCTGTTCCTTGGGGGCCACGTTCTCTCATGTGGCCTGGGGTTGGAGCTGCTGCTGTTGGGGAATGTTGTCCGGCTCCTCATCCGAGAAGAAGGCCACATCGCTGCCACCGACGTGTGACCCTCTCTCACTTTCCTCCCCACTAAATGTTTTGCCTTGTATTTTAGAATGGCGCTGTGGGGAGTGGAGCCCAGACGAGGAGCGTCCACCTTTGGGAAAAAAAGAAGAAAAAAGTTCATGGACACGGATTGTCAGTTTTGTTCAAATATGACCAAGTTTATTTGTACCAAAAAATTTGTGGACATTGATTCATTCCAAATGAGGCAAAAAGGTTAAATCAAGTTGAAAAGATTGACTGTCCAAAAGTCAAAGATGAACTGACTGCACCTAACCCAGCAAGACACACTTGGCAAATAACACGCCCTATCTTATTAGCAATACACTTCTGGAATTGAAACAGCTGCAATATACACAGACACAATTCATTATTATGCCACTGCACAAGCCTAACACAAAACACACGTCAAAACAAATTTGTTAAGAATAATACCTGGAATGGGAGCAGATGCCGTTTGTCTGCGTCTGCTCGGGCCAGGTGGAGATAAAGATGAATCTGTTGGAGAAAAGATTGTTTAACCTTAATCTTAAGCTTCTCTGCAAGAGTAAATACACTTGGATTACTGTCATTACACCTACCTTGGCCAACATTCCTGTCTGTATCAAAGGTGCCGGAGACACCTCGCATGCTCTCCCTGTGGAGGAAAGGCAGCAGCAGCTCCTCATATCGGGTGAAATGCACCCGCTTGCCAGGGCCACCTCCAGTTCCAGATCTAACGAAAATATACAAATGGTTTTATTGTGTTGTCTCCAATAAGCAAGCCATAACAACGCAGTCACTTTTTGTTACTCATTGTTGCCCCAATCAATTCCCTTTACTTTCAAGTGTAACAATATTAAGGCATGCTCTGACACAAAAACCATACTAAAATGCTGCAAGTTGCTGCTAAGTGGCCTCGCTAACTCCCAGGGCTCTCCCTTATACTCTCTCTGTATTAATCAATGCTTAAACAATAATCTTCCTTGATAAAGGACAGTACAGGGCATTAAGGGGTCTGTTTATTAAAGTGCATTTAAATTGTCTAAGAGTATAGTCTATGAACAGTTGCTAACTTTAACACCATCAAAGTAGAATATTTGTTAGCAAGAATAGTGGCAAAGTTTCTTTTGTCACCATAATATTCACCACTATAGAGGTGTATAACTAGTCGCCATAATATTCGCTACTATAGCGGTGAATATTTAGTCGCCATAATATTCGCTACTATAGCGGTGAATATTTAGTCGCCATAATATTCGCTACTATAGAGGTGAATATTTAGTCGCCATAATATTCGCTACTATAGCGGTGAATATTTAGTCGCCATAATATTCGATACTATAGCGGCGAATATTTAGTCGCCATAATATTCGCTACTATAGAAATGAATATTTTGGCGACAAAATTAACTTTGCGACTATTCTTGCTCTAAAATAGTTGACTTTTATGGCGTTAAAGTCCCTAGTGCTATGCTTTCTGCTAATCCCTATGCCAATGTCTATTTTTAGCTTCTCTGTGAAATCAAATCTTCATAATGTTTTACGTTCAACTTTCTCATTTTCCTCTAAAAGAAAGCAAAGTTGGAAGTTACATCAGAGAATAAAGCTATCATATAGGGCAATGAGAATTTATTAGGGTGTTGCATTTTAAACTCCTATAATGCAAATATGCGACTAATTTGAGCGCATAATTTTATGAACCCTTACAATAAACGCAACAAATCGCACAAATACATTATTAGGTATATTTTGGCGACTCTTTTGTCGCGACTTTTTAATCTCGTGACACGCGCGACTTTCGGCCATTTTGTGTCATAGAGCCTGCTGTCACACAGTGAGCCTACAGAGACATCATGCCTGGGGTTTCAGAGCTGCTACCGGGGGAGAGGTGCTACATAGTACGCTTCTTCCTGCGCTCAGGATATGACAGGCTGCCGCTGGGGCCCATAGGGGTCCATGAGAGGAAGAGGGCAATCCTGCGTGACCTTATAGACAGGTTGCGCAACAGGTTTGCCCTTGAAATGGACCTCCGCCAGCTCCAGCGGATATGGTCGGACCTGAAGCGCAGGAATTTCGAGCTAATAGCTGAAATAGTGGAAGTAATTATTGTACTTTTAAGATTTATCAAGTAATTTGAACTAAAAGTACAAATGTAAGAAATGTATATTCTGTATATATATATATATATATGTATATATGCCTGTTTTTTCAAAAACACTATAAAGAGGGAATTTTAAATATGTTGTGGCATTTTGAAAAAAAAATACATATACTGTACATATACACATATATATATACATATATACACACATCTATTTTCAAATACATATGCATAAATAAGTTTAAAGCATAAGTATAATAGATTTAAATAACATCTTGCAATACTATCTCACAGAACTTCAGCTGGATGTAGCGCCTCTTCTCCCTCCAGAGGCCCAACCCCAGGTCCCCCAGGCTCCAGCAGCCCCCTAAGCTCCAGTGCCACCCGAGGCCCCAGAGGCTCAAGAGGTCCCCGAGGCTCCAGCACCACCCAAGGCCCCAGAGGCTCAAGAGGCCCCCGAGGCTCCAGCGCTACCCAAGGCCCCAGAGGCTCAAGAGGACCCCGAGGCTCCAGCGCCACCCGAGGCCCCAGAGACTCAAGAGGCCCCTGAGGCTCAATTGTCCCCCGAGGCCCCAGAGGCTCCATCAGCACCGGACACTCCCCAGGCCCTGGAGTTCTCCACTGGAGAGGATTCTCCCCAGGCTCTGGAGTTCTCACCCCAGGCCCCGGACTCTCCCCAGGCCAAACGCTGGGCACCAGGTCCTCCTGCAGACGAGGGACCCTCACAGACCGAAGATGTGGGGACCCAAACAACACCTGGGTGGACTGACCCCACACTTCCGTCAATGCAGGAGGACCTTGGCACCATCAAAGCCCAGTTGGCCCAGCTCCAGGGGAACATGGCCCAGCTGCAGCGGGACATGGACCAAATCAAGGGCAGCAAGCCCTAAGTTTTATTTTTTCTATTTTTCTACAATTTTAAAAGATTTAATTGTTAAAATAAAAGTTTTTAGTTTTGTACTTTTTATTTTGCCTTCCTTGATATGGTATTCTATACTTTCATGTAGTTTCTCCTACACTCTTACGTTTATCAGTAACAGCATCAATATGCTATATGGTTTAAATTTTTGCAAATATTCTGCCAACAATTTTGTCTTTAGCCCATTTTGCTGAATAGTAAAGGTTGCGTTAATTAGTACATAGCGTATTTTCTGGCAAGTGTGATAACTGCCAATCAAATGTTTTGTTGCCAGAATAATTGCAATATTATATTTGTTCCTGTTTAATAAAGTGCCCATAACATATTTGCCATGTATTCTGTGTCTAAAATCTCCCACTTAATTTAAGCCACTTTAGCAAACGGACCCCTAAGTATTTGGCTAAATATTCTTAATGCCCCCCCCCCCTATTTACTGGCCTAATTTGATGTTGTACTACACAGCTTTGAGGACATAAGTTGCGCACATAATAATAGGCATGTCATACATACATTACATACAAAGTAAGTAGGAAAGAAGGCAAAAAGGAAGTAAAGACAGTAAGCCAAAAGGAAAAGCCAGTTGAGTAGAAAAGCAGATGAGCAAGTGTTTACATAGAAAGATGAATGTAAGATATTTACCTATATCTGGAGTCCTCTGCCAGCTTTTTTTTCAGTACCCGCTTAATGTCCTGAAAACGTTTTTTGCAGTGTTGGACATTGCGGAGACACACACCCACGCTGTTAACACGCTCCACAATGTCCTTCAAGGCCTGGCTCTTTTGGGCTGTGGGTGTCTTTGGGGCATATTTCCATATTATTTTATCAAACACTGGCACAAGTGCCTCATTTTCAAATTCTGAGAACTTGATGTTCCGCAGCCTCTCCTGCCTCTCCTGCCTCTCCTGCCTCTTACTTTTGAAAGCTGAGGGTCCAGATAAGGGGGGGGAAGCTCATCGCTCTTACCGGTGGCTTCCTCCGGACGGTAGTCCCTGTCTTTGCCCTCAGGCTCGAACAGATCAGGGCTCCCCAAGTGAACCGGCCTCTCTGAGTCACTGCCAGAGCTAGGGGACACGGTAGTAGGAAGGTGCTCCCTCTTCTTTTTAGTGGCCGCACTGGTCTGCATGTTTTTTTTACAGACAAAAAATATATATATTTTCTCTCTCTCTCTCTCTAGCACTTCTGTGCTCTCCCAGCGCAAATGTGCAAAATGACGCCAGTTTTATGCTGCCGCGTGCATCAAGTCGTGCGGCAATTGCCACGCATGTAAAGTCACGACAATTAGCGTGCACGCAAAAGTTATCACACATGCGTTAATTAGCGTGTACGCAAAAAGTAGCGCACACGTTATTTAACGTGCGTAGAGTTTTTGCAACTAAAATATTGCATGCAGTAGACGAGATGAAATTTTTAACGCAAGATATAAATAGCGCATGTTTTAACGCACTTTAGTGAATCAGCCCTAATTGGCTGTTGTTGGCCCCTCCCACTTTGGGTCATCCAACAAATGTTCATTCAGGGTGACCCCATGATTATGTTATTCAAGTTTGGGGGTGTAGCTTCAAAGCTGTAAAAGTGGCAGCAGTTTAAAAACCTTCCCTGTCAAAGTCAACAGGAAAATTGGGGTGTTCGGTGCAGCGCCACAAAAAGACGGGGGGCGGGATCGCTTAGAAAAGCACAAGTAACCTGCTCCACTATAGGGCGAAGAAGTGTGGAGAGTTTGGGTGTTGTACCCCTAAAACTGTAGGAGGAGTAGCGTTTAGAAATGGGGGGCGCTAAGAATAAGAAGAAGAAAAGCGGAAGAATAAGCTAAAGTCGAAGGACAGTATTTTGGGTTTTTCAACCCAACATAATTATAATTATTATTTAATATGTGCAAATGGATATGTGTTCCTGCAGATAAAATATACCCAGGGTTACTATATTTTATCTGAAAGTTACATTTTAGAAATAGATATCCCATTGGAATGGTGTGTATGGTGGGAAGGCTAAGAATTTTGGGTTCTATGTACACCTTGGGGTTGTGGTGCAGAAGTGCTTTTTTACTATAGTTATATTGTAGACCTCTTGATATTAATAGCACATTTTTAAAATGTATTTAAGCACAGTCCTTTTGAATTTTGGGACATTTCTTGCCCTCCATATTGGTTATTGCTTAAAAAAGATTTAAACGGAACCTCCCTTCTTCTAAAAGGAGTGGGTGCCCTCGTGTCCGTTGGAAGGACCTACTGGTAAATATAACATTAGAGAGGTTATTACAGTATATGATCCCCTTATATATTTATATATAGTTAACATGTCACCTCTTAAGCGCCTCTTCTCCAGTGTAAACAGACCCAACTTGGCCAGTCTTTCTTCATAACTGAGACTTTCCATACCCTTTACCAACTTAGTTGCCCTTTTCTGGACCCTCTCTAATTCAATAATGTTCCGTTTGAGCACGGGAGACCAGAACTGGACAGCATATTCTAGATGGGGCCTTACCAGTGCTCTGCAAAGGGGAAGAATAACCCCCTCCTCCCGTGAATCTATACCCCTTTTAATACAGCTCAAAACCTTGTTTGCCCTTGCAGCTGCTGCCTGGCATTGCTTGCTACAGCCAAGTTTATTATCTACAAGGACTCCAAGGTCCTTCTCCATTATGGATTTGCCTAGTGCAGTCCCATTAAGGGTATAAGTGGCTTGCATATTTTTACATCCCAGGTGCATGACCTTACATTTCACATTCCACATTAAATCTCATCTGCCACTTAGCCGCCCAGATTGGCAGTTGGTCAAGATCCTGCTGCAAGGATGCCACATCCTGGATAGAATTGACTGGTCTGCAGAGTTTTGTGTCATCTGCAAACACTGATACATTACTTATAATACCCTCCCCCAAGTCATTTATGATCAAATTAAACAAAAGTGGACCCAGTACAGAACCCTGAGGGACCCCACTGAGAACCTTATTTCAAGTAGAGAATGTACCATTAACAACCACCCTCTGTACCCGATGCTGTAGCCAGTTTTCTATCCATGTGCAAATGACTTCACTAAGACCAATAGACCTTAGTTTAGAAAGTAGTCGTTTGTGGGGAACGGTATTTAAATGCTTTGGCAAAATCCAAATAGATTGTATCTACTGCATCCCCACTGTCCAGCTTCTTACTTACCTCATCATAAAAAGCAATTAAATTGGTCTGACATGACCTGTCCTTCATAAAGCAATGCTGATTACTGCTCATAATGGCATTCTCCAGTACATAGTTTTGTATGTGATCCCTTAACAAGCTTTTAAATAACTTGCCCACCACAGATGTCAAACTTACAGGCCTATAATTGCCAGGCTGAGATCTTACTCCGTTTTTAAATATAGGAATGACATTCGCCTTCTTCCAATCCCTAGGTACCATACCTGATGAAAGCGAGTCTGAGAATATCAGAAACAAGGGCCACTGTAATTCTGACCCTAGCTCTCTCAGTACCCGAGGGTGTATTCCATCTGGCCCAGGTGCCTTGTTTATATTTATCTTGTGTAACCCTTTAAGCACCATATCCTGTGTCAACCACTGTGTAGTTGGAGCTGAGGCAACAGTGCAGCTATTGGGTGGGACTTGGCACTCTGGCTCCTCTACTGTATACACAGAAGAAAATAACTGGTTAAGCACATCTGCCTTTTCTGTATCCGCTGTAACCATATTGTTACTATAACTCAATGGGGCCACACCCTCAACCTGCATCTTTTTACTATTAATATACTTAAAAAACTTTTTGGGGTTAGTCTTGGCCTCTGCTGCAATGCGCTCCTCATTTTCTATCTTTGCCTCCCGGATTGCTGTTTTACAACACTTGTTATAGTGTTTATATTCATTAAACGCAGCTACTGTCCCCTCTGACTTATATTTCTTAAAAGTTTTCTTTTTTTTCCCTATTAACTTCTTTACCTCAGTGTTAAGCCACATAGGGTGATTCTTAACACTTCTACTTTTTCTTATTAATGGAATAAATTGAGAACAGTAATGATCTAATATCATTTTAAATGACAAACATTTCTGCTCTGTGTTTTTATCAGAAAACATAATGCCCCAATCTATGCCCTGAAGCGCTGCCCTTAAGGAGCTAAAATTTGCCTTCCTAAAATTCATTGTCTTTGTTGTCCCCGTGTGAATTTGTTTCCTGCACCATGAATGAAATAGCATTATGATCACTATTACCCAGAGGTTCAACCACTTGCACATTTGCAATACGTTCTGGGTCATTAGAGATCACTAGATCCAGTATAGCATGGTTCCTGGTTGGCTCCTCAACAACCTGTGACATAAAGTTGTATTGCAGCAAGTTTATAAACTTGTTCCCATTTACTGTCCTGGCAGTACTATGGCGCCAGTCAATATCAGGATAATTAAAATCCCCCATTATTATCACTTGCCCCAAACTAGCAGCCTTTTCTATTTGCAACAGGAGCTGGGCCTCCTCCTCTTCGCTTACATTTGGGGGTCTGTAGCACACCCCTACAATTAGTTTGGTAGATTCTTTACTATCTGTGAGAAGCTCAACCCATAAGGATTCAGCTCCCTCTGTTACCCCCATCACTTCCTCTTTAATATTTGCTTTTAATTCTTGCTTAACGAACAGACACACTCCTCCTCCTTTTCTATTGCCCCTGTCCCTCCGAAACAATGCATAACCCCCAATATTAACTGCCCAGTCATGAGACTCATTCAACCAAGTTTCAGCAACTCCAATCACGTCATATTTCCGCTCCAACACCAGTACCTCCAGCTCTCCCATTTTACCAGTTAGACTCCTTGCATTGGTAAACATACATTTAATACTGGTACCAGCGTGAGAACGACGTGTAAACAACTTATGGGCCTCCCTGCCATTATCAGTATCCCGAAGCAAGTCTCCTCCCCCATTTTCCCTTACTACGCCCACTACCTCATCTATCCTGTCTAACACAGAATTTCCCGCTGCACCCTCCCCCCCCCACTCCTAGTTTAAAATCTCCTCCAACTCTCTAGCCATCTTTTCCCCCAAAGCAGCTGCCCCATCATCATTGAGGTGCAGCCCATCCCTGGCAAAGAGCCTGTAGCCAACTGAGAAATCAGCCCAGTTCTCGAGAAGCCCAAAGCTCTCCTCCCTGCACCAATCTCTCAGCCATCCATTAATCTCCCTAAGCTCCCGCTGCCTTCTTAACGTTGCTCGTGGCACAGATAATATCTTTGAGAAAATTACCTTGCCCTCAACGTCTCACCTAGCTTTTTAAAATCATTCTTGAGGACCTTCCCCCCCTCCTCTAACTTTGTCATTGGTACCTATGTGTACTAAGACCGCTGGGACTTCCCCAGCCCCTCCCAACAATTTGTCCACTCGTTCCACCACATGCCGAACCCTAGCACCAGGCAAGCAACACACAGTTCGGCATGTAGGGTCTTTGCAACAAATTACCCTATCCACCTTTTTAAAAATTGAATCCCCTACAACTATAGCCTGCCTTCCCTTCCTAGCACTATTCCCCCCAACCTGTATTAGAGGTGCCGTCTCCCAGGGTGCTCTGAGAGTCAGCCTGCTCCATAACATGCTAGCTCAGAGCTGTCTTTTCCCAGCATCTTCACCTAAAGCGTCAAATCTGCTGGTTTGTACAAGCTGTGAACCAGCCCCCCTACCCCTGCGTCCCCTACTGCCCCTCTTAACTGTTACAAACCTGTCTCCCTCATTAACCTCCACTGTCCCTTCTCCACCCCCCACTACACCGGCCCCTGCCAGTGGTTGCTCAGTGAGCCTTCTGTTCTCCCCCATGTTTGCAGCTGCCCTCAGTGCTGCCAGTTCCCCCCTTAGATTCTGTACCTCAGATTCCAAGAGGAAAACCCACTTGCATCTCTCACAAGTAAATGCTGCATGGAACTGCTGCTCCAGGACCACATACATGCGACAAGATACACACGGAGTAACACCAGCAATCATACTGGAACTCATATTGCCACTGGGTACTTACAGTCTCCCGAGTGCAATCCCTTGTATAGTGCCTTTTAAGTTTCAAACGCCTTTTTGTTTTTAACGCCTGCTAAACATTTAATTCACATGCAACACTCAGATTACATGCAACACTTGCTTAGCAGCTCCCACACTCGCTGTGCAGTCAGAAACTTATAGAGGTTCAAACCAAACAGCCAAGCGCCTGGTGAGAATTTACCAGATTTACTCCTCCCCCTTAATTAGTAGGCTCAATCAGCCAGGTAGCACTTACAAATCACACATCACACACTAATGATTAGTACAAAGTTTGGGACTGCACCTGATCATTTTAAGTCACAATCTTTCTGCAATCCCGATCGAAGTGTTTTAAATATAGGAATACATATATATTGAAATTATTGAAATACATGCTATCGTGACCTTTACAATAAAGGTGTTAAGGTTTGTAACAGCAGTTTTTTCTATATGTTTGTACTTCTGGCACCCCAACACTAATTTAAACCTAAAAGGGTTTTTTTTTTAGCGTAACAGTAAGGCGTACCTCAGTGGTCACCCAGGATCCATAATTCAAAGAGGGCACAGTAAATATGAATAAAGCAGAGCTTGAACAGATCAGGTGAGGGACAGGGCACTGCCCAGGTACCTACCAGCAGTTAATCCTTAGGTAATGAAACAGAATTAATGCAGGAGAATGAGCATAAAGTGGTTTTCTTGGCAATGCGTTGGCAATCTGGACTTTATTTGCAATTAGACTGTCAGAGTATGGCACACACAGGAAGCATAGGGAAGGCAGAGTATGGCACACATAGGCATCAAAGTAGAGTATTGCCTGTGCGTGTCATACTCTGCCTGCCCTACCCTGCCTGTGTGTGCCATACTCTCCCTGCCCTGCCCTACCCTACCCGACCTGTATGTGCCATACTATGCCTGCCCTATGCTGCCTGTGTGTGCCATATTCTCACTGCCCTACCCAGCCTATGTGTGCCATACTATGCCTGCCCTATGTTGCCTGTGTGTGCCAAACTCTGTCTGCCCTATGCTGCCTGTGTGTATGGCACACACAGGCAGCATAGGTTAGTCAGAGTATGGCACACACAGTGGAAACAAAGTGTGAGGTGTGAACAGTAGAATAATTTGGGTGTTTACAGTCTGAGCCTCAGGTTTCAACAATACAGGGGGCCAAAAATGCAGGGATTGAAAGGTGTGAACAGTACAGGGGATTACATATTTGAACAATACAGGGTTTTAAAGCCCGAATCTGTGGTGTAAACCATGCAGGGGGCCAATTAATCTCAGTACTGATACCATTTAAAATTTACACAAAGGTAAGCAGTCACAGTAGCCAGACAGGTGGGGGGGCCACACAGAGGGGGGCCTCGGGCCGCCAGTTGGAAAGCCCTGCTCTAAGGGATTTTTATGGCCCCCAGTCTGCTTAAAGGCTTTATACACTTTACTGTATGACATCATCATTTTAATTTACTGCATGACATCATCATTTTAATTTACTGTATGACATCATCATTGGTGGTGCAATGTTTTTGTCAGCTACCTGATTTACTATTTAGTTTAAAGGAGAACTAAGCTAAAGAAGTAAACTAAACTAAAGAAGTAGGGTTGGAATTTTGTACTTTAGCAAATTATGAAGCAATGAAGAGTGACAATCATACCTACAGGCGCTTTTGCAAAACAAGAACAGCGACACAACCAAAAGCTAGCAGGAAAAAAACTCATGTAAATCTTAACTTTTCAGTTGATTATTGGAGATGTTGTAAAAACTGCAGGAATTATTAAAGGGGAACTCCAGCATCCAGCCCCACACAACACATAAATCCCTAACCTGTTAGCTCAAGAAGTATGAATAAATCCAGCTGCAAAACAGTTATTTTTGCATCATTTGAAATCCTTGCAGGGGAGAACGGACCAGTGCCGGATTTCTTATCCAGGCGACCCGAGGCTGCCACCATTCCTCGCCCTCGCGAACACCACCCCCCAATGTCCGTGCGGACATTTAAACTCGCATGCGGAGCAGTGGGGAGAGGTCAAAATTTCAGTGTGGCGGGGCGGAATGCCGTCCCCAAATTTGTGCCGCCCTGGGCCCGGTCCTTTGTGGCCTTGCCACATATCTGGGCCTGGGAGGGACTATATTTAATGGATGAAGTCTGCATCCTCAAACTCAGAATATGTGGCATCTCATGTCAGCACTTCTCTGTATTGATGAGTGAATCTGTCCTGTTTCGCTTCGGTGGAAAATTGGCGAAACATCAGGAAAATTTGTGAAACGGTGAAAAATCTGCAAAATGCTTTTTTGTCGCCCAAAACTTTTTCTTTGCAGTGAACGTGCCTATTTTGCCGTGACCACGCCCATTTTGACACGACTGCGGCCAATTCGACACAACCACGCTTTTTTTGGACGCGCAACAAATTTTTTGACAGTTAATTTCCTCTAAGTTTCTCAAAACAATTTGCCAATGGCAAAATGTGGAAATTCACTGCAAATCCATGCCTGGCAAAAAAATTCGCTCATCACTACTTCTCTACATTCTTTTGACCTTAACAGGTGTTTTATAGATTTGCCACAGAAATTAAAATAGTTTATTTCCCACGGATGCCAGAAAGATGTAGATATGATCTGTTGGTACCTTTCCTTTTCCCTGAAGAGGGAGCAAGCGTTGATGTCAAGAGGTGGGGCAGTGATGTTTTAAAATAGGGGATTAAAGCATTTTCTAGCATTGCATGTAGGCGTGAAATCATTCTTATAGGATGTTGTAGGAGCAGGAGATCCACCAGCAGGTAACCAACCTAGATAACTGAGCCAACATGAAACATCATGTTAAATGTTTGTCTCAGCTAAAAACTTGGAACAAATAAAATGTACTATTCTGAATTACATTTTTCTGGCCAACACCCAGTATGTGGTTGCAATTCAATAGAATTTAGTAGTGAGTATTTCCACAGTAAGCTAGAAGATGTCAAGGAGGGCTCAATATTAAGATTTTCCAGAGCTATGCGTGAAACTGTGAATGTGATCATAATAACTTTAAAACAATGACAGATAAGGAGAGAGTAAAGGGACTCTGTTGTCCAGAAACTCATTATTCAGAAAGCTCCAAAATACAGGAAGGCCATCTATCATAGACTTGATTACAATATATATAAATGCTGGGCAGGAACAAAAGCAGACATAAAAAACCACCACCAAGAATTGGCTCCAAAAAGTGTGTTTTGGTTGCCATAGCAATGTAAGCACCAAGCCATGAGTAGTGTAACAGTGAAGTGAGTTCTAGTCTTGTGGTAAAATGCATTCAGAAGAATGCAACAGAAGAATAAACATTGTAGGCAATACAGTGCAATAGAACCAACCGAGACCAGGAGAGAACGCTGTTAATCTCTCATGATTGGCAGCTGCAATAAAGGAATGATAGTACCTTGACTGTATCAATATATATCGAGATAGAGAGTGTTTACACTGGTGGGAAAAGCAGGGCATAGGATGCAAGGGACTAATGTTATTGTTACCATTAGTGGAGAACAAAAGGAATTCTGGGAATGAATTCCAAACTCCTAAAAAAAATCCTATTTACATGGGTTTATCCTATAGGCCAGTGATCCCCAACCAGTGGCTTGGGGGCAACATGTTGCTCCCCAACTCCTTGGATGTTGCTCTCAGAGCCCCCAAACCAGGGAGTTATTTTTGAATTCCTGACTTGGGGGCAAGTTTTGGTTGAATAAAAACAAGATTTACTAACAAATAAAGCCCCCTGTAAGCTGATAGTGTGCATAGAGGCCCCTAATAGCCAATCTCAGTCCTTATTTGGCACCTCCATGAACTTTTATGGTGCTTGTGTTGCTCCCCGAGTCTTTTTACATTTGATTGTGGCTCACGAGTAAGAAAGGTTGGGGATCACCGCTATAGGCTAAAGCTTACCCACTGGATGAGCTTTAGCTTATAGGATAAACCCATTTAAATGGGATTTTTATAGGAGTTCAGAATTCATTCCCAGAACTCCTTTTGTTTACTTTTATCTGTATGAGGAAGTCTCCTCAACCTTAATGATTTGTTCATTATTGGAGAAAAGAGTGAAGATCAGTGACACAAATCGATACTCGGGCAGAGGCACACTGATGACCACCTATTTGTGAGTGCAGACACATTGATACTATGGGAACCCCAATACAAACACAGTGTATAGTGAAGCCAATGGGTATTGTGAGTGTTATGCAGCCCTGTAAGAGTTAATAAAGCAGGCCAAGGTCTCCAAAAATCTCCCCCTAAGCCCTGGCTGATAAGAGCCGTCCCATGTGGTGGAGTGAAAGCCCACGTGGGGGTGAGAGTTCACATCAGGACCCATCGTAGGTAATGTTGAGGTCACACCATAACATAAACTCACACACATTTATTGTCCCAGAACCCATACCAATTATACCAGCAGTATCAAAAACTGGGTATAGGTTTAATTTAATATGGCAGAACGAGACCAAACCTGACTGGCTTTTTGGTACTTGGTTTGTCAGTTAGAAATATTTGGGCAGGGGCAGGTCACACAGCGGTGATTTTTGGTCTCTGTGAAATCAGAATTAGAGATCATAAACAATGCATGTAATAGTATTTCTCTGTTATGTTCCTGTAAGGAGTTATGGGCATTTACAGTTGCAAGAAAAAGTATGTGAACCCTTTGGAATTATATGGATTTCTGCACAAATTGGTCATAAAATGTGATCTGATCTTCATCTAAGTCTAAGACAATCACAGTGTGCTTAAACTAATACCACACAAATCATTAAATGTTTCCATGTTTTTATTGAACACACCATGTAAACATTCACAGTGCAGGTGGAAAAAGTATGTGAACCCCTAGACTAATGACATCTCCAAGAGCTAATTGGAGTGAGGTGTCAGCCAACTGGAGTCCAATCAATGAGATAAGATTGGAGGTGTTGGTTACAGCTGCCCTGCCCTATAAAAAACACACACCAGTTTTGGGTTTGCTTTTCCCAAGAAGCATTGCCTGATGTAAATGATGCCTCACACAAAAAAGCTCTCAGAAGACCTACGATTAAGAATTGTTGACTTACATAAAGCTGGAAAAGGTTATAAAAGTATCTCCAAAAGCCTTGCTGTTCATCAGTCCATGGTAAGACAAATTGTCTATAAATGGAGAAAGTTCAGCACTGCTGCTACTCTCCCTAGGAGTGGCCGTCCTGTAAAGATTACTGCAAGAGCACAGCGCAGAATGCTCAATGAGGTGAAGAAGAATCCTAGAGTGTCAGCTAAAGACATACAAAAGTGTCTGGCATCTGCTAACATCCCTGTTAGCGAATATACGATACGTAAAACACTAAACAAGAATGAATTTCATGGGAGGATACCACAGAGGAAGCCACTGCTGTACAAAAAAAACATTGCTGCACGTTTAAAGTTTGCAAAAGAGCACCTGGATGTTCCACAGCAGTACTGGCAAAATATTCTGTGGACAGATGAAACCAAAGTTGAGGTGTTTGAAAGAAACACACAACACTAACATCAAAACCTCATCCCAACTGTGAAGTATGGTGGTGGGGGCATCATGGTTTGGGGTTGCTTCGCTGCATCAGGGCCTGGACGGATTGCTATCATCGAGAAAAATTAATTCCCAAGTTTATCAAGACATTTTGCAGGAGAACTTAAGGCCATCTGTCAACCAGCTGAATCTCAGCAGAAGATGGGTGTTGCAACAGGACAATGACCCAAAGCATAGTAAAGTAAATCAACAACAGAATGGCTTAAGCAGAAGAAAATATGCCTTCTCGAGTGGCCCAGTCAAACATGGAAACATTTAATGATTTGTGTGGTATTAGTTTAAGCAGACTATGATTGTCTATTGTTGTGTTGAGATGAAGATCAGATCACATTTTATGACCAATTTGTGCAGAAATCCATATAATAGCAAAGGGTTCACATACTTTTTCTTGCAACTGTATATTATTTGTCCATTTAACATACACTCAAGATGTCACACCGTGTCCTGCTGATGGTGACACCCCTTGCATTCCTGAGGGAGGGGGGGGGGAGTGCCCAATTTCCTGATGCCCCTGCAACTGTGATAAATAGTCAGCTCCTCTGACTACACTTTGGATTTACTGGTTTCCCCTTGCCTCCAGGACTAGAAGGACTCTGTTTGGCACAGTATAGGACTTCTGTGTTTTTCCCTTTTATTTTAAAAACTGTTTGTAATTATTTTACCGTATGTCCTTTTTGAAAAATCTTTTTTTACACCTGCATTGTTCAATACCTTTTATAATATTAAATATAAAATGTAATAAGTTTTGTCTTTGATGCTCTAAAAGCAAACCTAGCCTCCGAGTCTGTATCTGTAACTGTGTGTCTTAGCTCTCTGCATGCTGTATGCTAATTAACCATTTGACTGCTAGTAGGAAAAGTGTGTGTGTCAGTTCCGTAACATTAACCCTTTTACTACTAGAGTGCTTGGCATCTCTCATCGCCAGTGTAAGAAGTATGAGAGTGGTGGCAACAAGTTTTGTATGAGTTTAGTGGGTATTGGTTGGTCTTTTTGGTGCTGAGATGCTAGTCTAACCCGTGTGCAAGGTGTGTGAGACCGAGCAAGTGACCCTCTAGATAGCCACGCAAAAAGTCACGTTTATCTGGAAGTAGCGTAATCATGACAGTGAGCAAGAGTGCTCTTATTAAAATTATTAATAGCGAGGAATATCCCAAACATTAGTGTCATATTCAAGGATATATCAGTCACAACTGCCAGGAAAGTTAAATGGCAGATCTAGAGGAGAGAGAACCCGGCAGCGATCACATCTATATCAACAGACTAGGGGTGTCCAAGTAAAGGCCAGAACTTAGTTGATGTTACAGTCTGTATACTTAGGAGCCCAGTAACTGCCCGGAATAACCCCTTAGGCAAGCAGGAGAGCCCTGCCGACCCCGGTGTTCACCGACGCCCTTTTGGGGCCCCGGACTTTCTGCGGCGGGAGAGGCAGGGATCCTACTTACGGCCAAGGTTATTCAAACACGGTACCAAGGGTTGAGACGAAATCGGAGTCGTGGTCAGGCAAGGGTCGGTGGCAGGCGGCAAGGATCAAAGTCGAGAGTCAGGCAAAGGTCGGTGGCAGGCAGCAAGGAGCGTAGTCAAAAGTCAGGCAGGGAGTCAAAAACCAGATAATCAGACAAAGACAGCTTAGCAAGGCACCAGGAATACAGGACCAGCTTGGGCAATGAAAACAAGCAAGGAACCGCTTTTTAAGTTTGAATTTGGCGCCAAGATGACGTCAGCGCGTCCACTGACGTCATCGCGCAGCGCCGAGAGGACCTAAAGTTACTGCGCATGCGCGCGCGCGCCCTTTGCCATTGCGCGTCGGGACGCGCCGAAGAGAGGTGCGCGCAGGAGCGCGCTGTACCGGAGGAGACCGGGGACCGGCGCGCTTGAAGGTAGGAATGCGCGCCGGTCTCCCGGTGCTCCTTACAGTACCCCCCCTCTCAGGAGCACCCACTGGGGGCTCCCAAGGTTTCCCGGGAAACTTTTTGTGGAATAGCTTTACCAATCGTGGAGCATGAGTATTCTTAGCTGCCACCCAACATCTCTCCTCAGGACCAAACCCTCTCCAGTGAATAAGATATTGAATGTTACCTCTATTCTTGCGGGAGTCTACAATCTCCTGAACCTCAAATTCTTGACGCCCATCAACCAAAACCGGAGTAGGGGAAGGAGAAGCAGAGGAAAAGGCATTACAAACCACAGGCTTGAGGAGGGAGACATGGAAGGAGTTCGAAATATTCATACTGGGAGGAAGTTCGAGCTTAACACAAACAGGATTGATGACCTCCTTGACCTTGAAAGGACCAATGTAACGAGGACCTAACTTAGGACAAGGAACACGAAGCTTGATATTCTTAGAAGACAGCCAGACGGAATCTCCGACTGAGAAACAGGGGGCCGGTCTGCGGCGTTTATCTGCTGCCTTCTTTTGACGGAGAGATGCTTTTACCAGAGCTTGATGAGCAGATGACCAAACAGACTTGAAGTCATGAACGGCAGCCTCAGCAGCAGGCACATCCACCTTGAGTACAGAAGGAGGTAGGGACAGAGGATTCCGTCCATAAACACAAGCAAACGGAGAGGAACCTAAGGCTTCATGCTGGAGATTATTATGAGCGAATTCAGCCCAAGGGAGAAGTTCGGCCCAGTTGTCATGGTTTTGTGAAATAAAACAGCGAAGAAACTGCTCGAGGACTTGGTTGGTTCTCTCTGTTTGACCATTACTCTGGGGATGGTATGCAGAAGAAAAATTTAGCCCAATTCCTAACAATTTATAAAAGGCTCGCCAAAAGCGGGAAACAAACTGGACTCCACGATCAGATACAATGGATGACGGGAAGCCATGGAGTCGGAAAATCTCCTTAATAAAGATACTTGCCAGGAGGACTGCAGAGGGGAGCTTCCTCAGAGGAACGAAGTGGGCCATTTTGGAAAAACGATCTACAACTACCAGGATAGTAGTAAACTCTGCTGATCTTGGTAAATCTACAATGAAGTCCATTGATATATCTGTCCAGGGTTGGCTTGGAACAGGGAGAGGATGAAGAAGACCACAGGGGAGACACCGAGGAACTTTCTGCTGGGCACAGACAGAACATGCGGAAACAAACTGGTGAACATCTTTAACAAGGGAAGACCACCAGAAGTATCTGGAAATTAGATCAAGTGTCTTTCTAACCCCTGGGTGGCCTGCAATCTTAGAGGAATGACCCCACCAGAGAATTTGAGAAATCTTGGCCTGGGGGACGAGAGTCTTACCAGGTGGGCACACTGGTGTGGCTTCAGTAGCCGGCAGAGCTAAAGATATCGGGGCCACCACTCGTTCGGGGGGGATAATAGAACAAGGAGGAACAGAAGGAGACTCTTCAGAAGACAGGGATCTGGATAGGGCATCAGCTTTGACATTCTTGGAGCCAGGTCTGTAAGAAATAACGAAATTGAACCTAGAAAAGAATAACGCCCATCTGGCTTGTCGTGGATTCAGTCTCTTAGCGGAGGAAATATATTCTAGGTTCTTATGGTCAGTCAGAATTGTGACTGGCTGAGAAGCACCTTCTAGGAGATGACGCCATTCCTCCAAGGCTAGCTTAATGGCCAATAGTTCACGGTTGCCAATATCGTAGTTTCTCTCGGCGGGTGATAACTTCCGGGAGAAAAAGGCACAGGGGTGAAGAGGGCCTTGGAAATCCACTCGCTGGGATAAAATAGCCCCCACTCCAGTATCAGAGGCGTCAACCTCCAAGGTGAACGGCCGGGAAGTATCCGGATGGATCAAGACCGGAGCAGAGACGAAAGCCGACTTTAGGGATGCAAAGGCCTTCTGGGCCACAGGAGACCAAAGTGACTTGGAGTCCTTACGAGTGAGGGCAGTGATGGGAGCAACGATCTGGGAAAAGTTTCTGATAAACCTTCTGTAGAAATTGGCAAAACCTAGAAAACGTTGAATGGCTTTTAGGCCTACAGGGGTAGGCCACTCAGTCACTGCAGAAACCTTGGCAGGATCCATCTCAAAACCAGAGGAAGAGACAATATACCCAAGGAAGGAAATCTTAGACTTATGGAATTCACACTTTTCCAGTTTAGCGTAGAGATTATTTTCTCTGAGACGTTGTAGCACAGATTTGACTTGAGGAATGTGTTCTGACCAAGAAGAAGAGAACACCAGGATGTCATCGAGGTAAACCACGACACAGGATTGCAGTATATCACGAAAGATGTCATTGATGAAGTCTTGGAAGACAGCAGGAGCATTGCATAGGCCGAAGGGCATGACGAGGTACTCATAGTGGCCATCACGGGTATTAAATGCAGTCTTCCACTCATCCCCCTGGCGGATGCGGATCAGGTTGTAAGCACCTCGAAGATCGAGTTTGGAGAAAACCTTTGTGTTTTTTAACCTGTCGAAGAGCTCCGGAATTAAGGGGAGAGGATAACGGTTCTTGACCGTGATTTTGTTAAGACCCCGGTAGTCGATGCATGGTCTGAGGCTCCCATCCTTCTTTTGAACGAAGAAAAAGCCAGCGCCCGCAGGAGAACTGGATTTCCTGATGAAGCCTCTGGAAAGATTCTCCTGGATATACTCCTTCATGGCCTGGGTCTCCGGGACAGATAAAGGATACGTTCTGCCCCTCGGTGGCATGGTGCCAGGGATCAGTTCAACGGGGCAATCATAAGGTCTATGTGGAGGGAGAGTCTCAGCATTCCTTTTCTCAAAGACATCATAGAAGCTTTCGTAGCATTTAGGCAGAGGAGAAGGGTCAGGCACAACAGAAGAGACATGGAGTGGCACGACTGGAGCTGGCAAACACTTAGAACGACAGGAGGAACCCCAAGCAGTAAGTTCACCGGTGGTCCAATTGATAGTAGGATTGTGTAACCTGAGCCACGGAAGACCAAGGATAAGTGGGGTATTAGGACACTCAATAATTAGGAAAGAAATTTCTTCAGAGTGTAACCAACCCACTCGAAGTTGCAACAGTTCAGTGGAGGAAGTTAATAGCCCAGGAGACACCGGGCGACCGTCAACCGCTTGAGCAGAGAGTGGCACCTGGAGAGACACAACAGGGAAACGAGATTTCTTGACGAAGGACGAATCAATGAAGTTTCCTGCTGCCCCGGAATCCAGGAATGCTTGACACAGGAAAGACTCAGTGCCATAAGACAGAGTAGCTGGGACGAAGACTCTAGTTGCTTGAGCATCTGGGAGTGAAATAATTCTGCCTAGGGAAGACTCCCCACTTGAACCTAGGTGGGTGCGTTTCCCTGACGTTGTGGCTTTACGGGACAGGCTTTGAGTAGATGACCACTTTGACCGCAATAGAAGCAGAGTCCGGCAGATCTTCTTCGGGTTCTCTCCTCCGGAGACAAACGAGTGGCCCCTAGTTGCATGGGCTCCTCAGCCAGAAGACTTGGGGTAGATGAAGATTCGGGAAGCAGCACTGAAGAAACTGGTGGTCTGCGGACCCGAGACTTCTGGGACTGTCTCTCCTTAATCCTGGAGTCAATGCGAATGAAGAGAGACACCAACTGCTCAAACTGTGTGGGCAAATCTCTAGCGGCCAATTCGTCCTTAATGCCTTCATTCAAACCTTGCCAAAAGGCCGCGATCAGGGCATCATTGTTCCAAGCAACTTCGGCCGCCAAGGTACGGAAGTCAATGGCATATTCTGCAGCAGACAAAGAGCCCTGGGTTATCTTTAGAAGGCGGGTAGAGGCATTGATCTTTCGGCCAGGGGCATCAAAAATCTCACGAAATGTAGCAATAAAAGCCGAGGAGTTGTGGACTAAAGGGTCGTCTCGTTCCCACAGAGGTGATGCCCAGGCCAGTGCTTTACCCTGGAGCAATGCAATGATATATGCCACCTTGGATTTCTCAGAGGGGAACCTGGCGGGAGACAGTTCAAATTGAATGAGGCACTGGTTCAAAAAGCCACGGCAAACCTCAGGATCCCCTGCGTAGCGCATAGGAGCAGGAATCTTAGGCTCGGAGTGCTGTACCACAGCCGAAGGTGCGACTGAGACAGGAACCTGTAGAGGCGAAGCAGCACCACCTTACGCCCCTTGGAGGGAATCCAGACGGGTGGCGAAGTGTTGAAGAGACTGGGAGAGATGAGCCTGCTGAGCCTCTTGAAATTCCAAGCGCTTGAGGAGTGCTTCCAGGACATTCTCCAGGGAACCAGTAGGGGCAGCATGAGAGGGCTCCATGTAGGCCCAAGCTAACTGTTACAGTCTGTATACTTAGGAGCCCAGTAACTGCCCGGAATAACCCCTTAGGCAAGCAGGAGAGCCCTGCCGACCCCGGTGTTCACCGACGCCCTTTTGGGGCCCCGGACTTTCTGCGGCGGGAGAGGCAGGGATCCTACTTACGGCCAAGGTTATTCAAACACGGTACCAAGGGTTGAGACGAAATCGGAGTCGTGGTCAGGCAAGGGTCGGTGGCAGGCGGCAAGGATCAAAGTCGAGAGTCAGGCAAAGGTCGGTGGCAGGCAGCAAGGAGCGTAGTCAAAAGTCAGGCAGGGAGTCAAAAACCAGATAATCAGACAAAGACAGCTTAGCAAGGCACCAGGAATACAGGACCAGCTTGGGCAATGAAAACAAGCAAGGAACCGCTTTTTAAGTTTGAATTTGGCGCCAAGATGACGTCAGCGCGTCCACTGACGTCATCGCGCAGCGCCGAGAGGACCTAAAGTTACTGCGCATGCGCGCGCGCGCCCTTTGCCATTGCGCGTCGGGACGCGCCGAAGAGAGGTGCGCGCAGGAGCGCGCTGTACCGGAGGAGACCGGGGACCGGCGCGCTTGAAGGTAGGAAGGCGCGCCGGTCTCCCGGTGCTCCTTACAGTTGATTCCCCAACAGTATCTGTGATCCTATGATTACCATTCCATATGTTATGGTGGCAAGGATAGAAGTATATGAGGCTAATGGGGTTCAGACAAGAGCTGGTGACTACCCAGTAAAGTATAGGGGGCCATAGTTTTTACTATGACAGTTAGTATAAGGATTTACTATTGCGAACAGCAAGGAGTAGGTTTTGAGAGAGGGTAAGACGCATTTCTTTTTTTAAATTCAGGTAGTTTTTATTAAGTACACATTAAGTATTACAGCATCTGAGATACAATTATCAAACATGGAATGCATATTCTGTTAACCTTGTCATTAAAAGTTTCATTTACCCAAATAGTAGCAGCGTTTTATTGTACATCAACACATATTTTAGTTATTATTTCTTATACGTGGTTAAAACCCTGTGCATATATATACTTTATTGGTCGTTAACTACAATAGGCAGGGGGTGTCTATCCAGCCATTGATCCCAGATCTTGTGAAATATGTTTAGACTGCCTCTTTTGAGGTATATTAGTTGTTCCAGTTTGCAGGTTTCTGTCATTAAGTTTTCCCAATTACGAATATCTGGGGGAACTGTACTTTTCCAGTATTGTGTTATGAGTTTTTTGGCTAAGAAAAGAGCCTCGCTGGTAAGCATACGGTGGTATTGGTTAGTAACAGTTTTACTAAGAACAGTTAACAGACAAACTTTTGGAGTCCTAGGGAGGGTGCTCTGTATTATGGTATCAAGCTCGTCTAAGATGGCAGACCAGTATGGTTTGATGTGGGCGCAATCCCAGAGCATGTGTATCAGTGTACCCTTCTCAATATTACACCTTGTGCAGGTATCTGGTATGGCTGGATAGATAGAGTGGAGCCTAGTTGGGGTATAATAGGCTCTGTGTATAGTGTATAGTTGGATCATGCGAAGCCTGTAGCATATAGATACTGTTTGATGTGACTCTTGGGCCTCTTGCCATTCATCATCTAGTATTGTTTCAGTTTCAATTTCCCACCTAGTACGTAGGTTTTCTAGTGGTTTTGCTCTACTTTCCTGGAGAAGTAGTGCATATAAAATAGAAATTAACCCTTTGGTGGAGGGTCTGTTAATATGGGATAGTAACCGGTTCTTGCATATCACTATTGGCTCTTTTTTGTGGGCCAACTGTAGAGCTTTTTTGATTCTGTTGTATTGCAACCATTGGTTATTTGGTATATCCCAGGTTTGTCTAAGTATTCTAAAGGGCACCGTGCCGTTATCTGTCCACACATCACCTATGGTCTCAACACCCTTATCAAGCCATAGTTTCATATGTCCAGTGCCTGTTAGGGTTGGGTACCTTAAGTTAAACCAAATGGGGGTGCGTGGGTCAACACCCTTGTCTTGTACTATTTGGGTGGCAACCTTCCATATGTGACAAGTATTTGCTAGTACTGGGCTTATTGTGCTGTTGTAGGGTCGTTTAGTGGGTTTGCATAGTACCCATCCTATTGGGTGTGTTGGGAGGCCCGTAATTTGGGCCCAAATGGGTTTTAGGGTGAGGTGGTTAGAGTGTTCCAACCAGGTTATCAGATGGGATAGCTTAAGCTTACATCTAGAGTTGGCCCATATAAGTTGGCGGAAAAGAGAGTTCAGCTTCAAAAAGTTTGCTTTCGGTATCCAAGTTGGAGATTGTTGCAAAATATAAAGGAGCTTAGGTAGTACCAACATCTTTATTAGATGTATTCTGCCCATGGGGCCCAATGGTAGTGAGGACCATGTTTTGATTTTCAATTGCAGCCAACGTATCGTTGGATCAAGGTTAATTAAAGCGTAGTTAGTTATGGGTAATGCTATGTTCACCCCTAGATAGGTCAGTTGTGGAACAATTTTGAAGGGGAAGGTGGACAGGTCTTCACTAGCATCTGGGGGGTCCATGAGCAGTGCCATAGATTTAGAGTTGTTTGTAATTAAGCCTGAGTTACGCCCGAATCTACATATAATTTCCATTGTGCTTTGGATTGAATTCCCTCTATCTCCTATATATAGCAATGTATCATCGGCATATAGTTGGATGCGTTCCTCTATTTGTCCTATTTTTAGGCCATTTATTGTTACATAGTTACATAGTTACATAGGGTTGAAAAAAGACCATTGTCCATCAAGTTCAACCCATCCGAGTAAACCCAGCACACAACCTATACTAACCAATCTATACACTCACATACATAAACTATATATATACAACCAGTAATACTAACTGTAGATATTAGTATCACAATAGCCCTGGATATTCTGCTTGTTCAAAAACTCATCCAGGCCCCTCTTAAAGGCATTAACAGAGTCTGCCATTACCACATCACTAGGAAGGGCATTCCACAGCCTCACTGCCCTCACCGTGAAAAACCACCTACGCTGCTTCAAATGGAAGCTCCGTTCCTCTAATCTAAAGGGGTGACCTCTGGTGCGTTGATCGTTTTTATGGGAAAAAAGAACATCCCCCAACTGCCTATAATCCCCTCTAATGTACTTGTACAGAGTAATCATGTCCCCTCGCAAGCGCCTCTTTTCCAGAGAAAACAACCCCAACCTCGACAGTCTAACCTCATAGTTTAAATCTTCCATCCCCTCAACCAGTTTAGTTTCACGTCTCTGCACTCTCTCCAGCTCATTAATATCCTTCTTAAGGACTGGAGCCCAAAACTGCACTGCATACTCAAGGTGAGGCCTTACCAGGGACCTATAAAGCGGCAAAAATATGTTCTCATCCCTTGAGTCAATGCCCTTTTTTATACAAGACAGCACTTTATTTGCTGTAGTAGCCACAGAATGACACTGCCTGGAATTGGACAACTTGTGATCTACAAAAACCCCTAGATCCTTCTCCATTAAGGAAACCCCCAACACACTACCATTCAGTAGATAGTTTGCGTTTAGATAGTGGGACCTTATATGTTGGGCAAATGGTTCCATGGCTAAGGTAAATAGTAAAGGGGAGAGGGGACATCCTTGCCTGGTTCCTCTTCCCAGTACTAGAGGTAAGGTCAATTCCCCATTTATGCGGATAGAGGCATTGGGGGATTTATATAGTAGTTTTACCATGTTAATATATTTCTGCCCAATACCGAATTTCTCCATTACAAGCCAAAGGTAGGGCCATTCTACAGTATCGAACGCCTTAGCTATATCAAGTGCCACTATAGTTCGTTGCCCTATATTGTTGTGGGGGTATGTTAAATTAGTGTATAGGCGTGTTATCTTTAATGCAGTAGATTTACCCGGCATGAAGCCTGTTTGATCTTCATTTACTAGTTGGAGTATAACTTTTCCAGCCTGTTGGCAAGGACTTTTGCTAAGATTTTTATGTCGGTGGTAAGCAGTGAAATAGGCCTATAGGCGTCACTGTACCTGGGATCTTTGCCTTGTTTAGTGAGCAAAACTATTGTAGCGTTGTATAAAGATGGAGGTAGGGCGCCCGTTGTGAGTGCATTGTTATATAGTTTGGTTAAATGGGGAGTAAGTTCCTTGTGGAATCTTTGATAAATTTCTATGGGTAAGCCATCTGAGCCAGCTGCCTTACGAGGGGGAAATGCCTTAATGGCTTCATATATCTCAGTTTCTGTTATATCTTGTATCAGTGTATCATTGAACTCTTGGGGGAGAAATGGAAGGGTAATTTCATAAAGGAATTGGTTAATATCCTCCCTGGTGTTTTGTTGTTTTGAGGTGTATAGATTCTCATAAAAGTTATGGAGGATTTCCTTAATTTGTTCTGTTTGCGTGGCTAGTTGACCCTGTGTGTTGTATAGTTCTGTTATTATGGGTGGAGATTCAGACGTTTTGGCTAGGTATGCTAGTAGTTTGCATGCCCTTTCACTATGCTCAAAGTAGTTTGCCCTATTGAATAGGAGGCTGCGTCTAGCTTTTTGTTGTAGGAAGTTGTTATAGGTTGTTTCTAGCTGCCTTAGGGACTGTAATTTCTGGTGAGAAGGGTTTATTTGAATTTGTGCCGACAGGTTCTGTATTTGCTGTTCTATCTCTGCTTCCTCTTTTGTGGAGGCTCTTTTGATGGCTGTGATTTCTGAATGTAATAGGCCCCTTAGATATGCCTTAAAGGCTTCCCAAGCGGTATCTATGTTGTTACCTGTCAAGTTAACTTGGAGAAATTCTTTGATACTGGCTGCCAGGCCTTGATCATTATTGATGATATTCAACCAAACTGGGTTAAATGACCAGGGTTTGTTTTGTCTTTGTGAGTTCCATAGTAGTTGTAGAGGGGGGTGGTCTGAAATACCTCTTGAGAGGTACGTGGCTGATTGTATGTTAAGGAGTAATTCCTTGGATATAAATGCCATGTCTATTCTGGAAAGTACCATAGGGGAAGTTGAAAAACATGAGAAACCAGTCACGGAGGGATGAGTATGCCTCCAAATTTCAGTTAACCCTAGGTTTTTTCATGTGTGTGTGAAGGTTAGAGGGTTTGGTTTGGCCAGATAGGTTTTGTTTATGTAGTCTGTCAAGTTGTTCATCTAGAACAGTGTTAAAGTCACCAGCTGCTATTACCCTTGCATGTGGGTGGGTTGCAATAAATGTGGCCAGCTGTATTATACAGTTATCCATGTATGGAGGTGGTATGTAGATATTGGCCAGTATTGTTTCTACCATATTAAGATGGCAATGAATGAAAAGGAAATTCCCTTGGGGGTCCGACTGGAGGTTTAGTAGTTTGAAGTTTGCTGTTTTTTTGATTATAGTGGTTACACCTCCTGTATATGTGGAGAAGGTGGCATGGAATGCCCAACCTACCCAAGGCCTTTTAAGTGCTAGGGTTTTGCTGCCCTGTAGGTGCGTTTCCTGAAGCATAATTACCTTTGGTATTTGCCTTTTAATGTAGTCTCACACTAGTTTTCTCTTTATCTGGTCGTTGAGTCCGCGAACATTCCATGATAAGATAGAGAGAGATCTAGCCATTGTTTAAGTATTTAGTTATGAGCTTAAGTTTTGTACTAAGGGCATGAAGTAGTGTATACCTCATTGCTGGACTACCTGAAGTGAACCTTAAAACTTTATAAACATATACAACCCATTCCCTGCCTTCCACCTTATATGTGGATGGCATACCCACCCTTTCTGCTTTACCCCAACTTAAGCATAATTTCTCCCCAAACCTAGGAAAATACATAGATAAAAAAAGAGAATCAAATTATACACAACTGTATGCAATTAAACAGTGGGGTGGGCAGACCGTAGCTTGCACACCTTGGTGCTGTAGAGTGGATAGGGGGTGTAGAGGTAGAGGATGTGGGCCCCGCTGCTCCAGGGCTTGGGCAAAGGGAAAGAGAAGTACCATTACCTGGGGCACAGAGTTAGTAGCGATAGATACAACAATAGGAATATGCAGTGGGTTCGGCTAACCAGACTACCTTAGAGTTTGCGACTTTTTGGTGAAGTGTGGTCTCTGGATCATTAGGTTTACATAAGTGTTCATACGTGGTTTGCATTCCATCTCTGATTGTATCCTTGGCAGTTCTGTAGAGTTCCTGTGGGGATAGTAGCGATCTATGCAGGTAAGGCAATGAGACTAATTAGTTTCGTTGACAGTGATGTGGCCTGTTCAGTGCAGATCTTGGTGAATTCCCTCCTTTTAGTGACCTGCAGCCTTCCAGCCGTCTAATCTGTGATGGTGTGCAGCTTTTCCTGAGGGTCTTTACCGTTCACTGCTTTGTCCATTGTTGGATGTAGTCGCTGGGAGAATGTCGGCCTTGTCGGGCGCCTTTGTGGGGTCATCGGGTAGGCAGTACTGTATATTCAGTTAGTTATGTCTTTGCGTTTCCCTATTGTTTATCTCTGTTGCAAGGAAGTAAAGTTTGGCACAGTTATTCAGTCATCGCTTGTCTATCTCCGTGGTTAGGGTATTGGTCCCCTTGGGAGATTATAGGTAAACATTAACATCTTTTGCACATAATAAGGTGATAGGCCTTGCTTTAACTTATTTTTGTGGGTTAGCAGTGTCCAGCCAGGCCGAGGCTTCTTGCGGCGTGGTGAAAAAGTGTGTAGTGCCGTTGGATTGGACTCTCAGTCGGGCAGGGTATAACATTGAATATTCAAGTTTTTGATCCCTGAGTCGTTTTTTGACTTCTTGGAACCTGGATCTTTGTTTTTGTATTTCCAGGGAAAAGTCAGGGTATAACGATATTTTGGCGTTTTCATATGTTAGGTGGCCCTTGGCTCGTGCCATTACTAACAAGGAGTCTCTATCCTTAGCATTGAGTAGACGTGCAATTAGAGCTCTGGGGGGGGCACCTGAGATTGGGGCCCTCATCGGGATGCGGTGGGCTCTTTCTATAGTGAAGGCATTAGAAAGATTGGTTACCTGGAACGTGTCCCTTATCCAGTTTTCCAGGAAGGCCTTTGGGTTGGGGCCCTCTGCCTGCTCCGGGAAGCCGATTAGGCGAATATTGTTGCGGCGTAGGCGATTCTCCAAATCGTCAGCTTTAGTTTGCCATTGCGTTACTGCCTGCTGGAGATTTTGTAGTTGTTGTGGGAGAGGATTATATGAGTTTTCCAACGAGCTTATCCGTTGTTCTGCCTCAACTGTGCGCTCCCGCAGTTTTTGAATATCATGTTTCAGGATGGAGAATTCAACTTTCAGCTCCTCTGTTTTGGCGGTTATGAGAGTGGTGCATACGTCTCTAGTGGCTTTGATTTCTACCAGCAGATCGGTAAGGGAAGGTTCCTCAGTCCTGGCTGGGCTGCTGGGAGTTGACGGGCCTGGGGAGACTTGGTTGTTGTTCATCGGCGCCATTTTGTGCAGGTCTTTCTTCCCTGGCGAATCTCTCCAGTCGCGCCGCTGTCTCCGCGGCTTTTTTCTGTGCTTTGCTTGGCCCCATTTTGTTACGCTGGGGAAGGGGAGTCTGGCTATTAACTTCAGGGTCCATGGTAGTCGTGTTAAAGTGGCCCCAGGAGTTTGTTTTAGGCCCGAGCAGCGGAGCCCAAAGGAATTGCCACCGTTCACATCAGGCTGGTAGCCACGCCCCCAAGACGCATTTCTACTATTAAAATAAGCATACACTTTTCCAAAGTCAGATGCCCCAGGTATTTTTTTCCTGTTTGATTGTATTGTCTTCAAATACAGGGCACTACCTTGGGAGCCAAATTTGCTCCATTATATGTTAATCTCTACTGGGTATACACATATATTTACAGGAGTACTAACCCTTTTAAGAAGTCTATCCTTTTTTGTTTTTGCTTTTTATCTGGAAATATGATTAATCACATTTTGAATACATAATTGCTTACTTGAATAATAATAACTTTAATTTGAGGTTCAATTTTGAGTTTCACAATTCAGTCATCATTTTTCTAGATATGAAGTTGGCGGCCAATTGTGAGTTGTGACTTCTCTATATTGAAAGGATTGTACAGCAAATACGATCCTACACACAAAATCATGCCATCCTAAACATCTTTTAAGAAATATTCCTGTTGGACAATTTCTTCATTTTAGAATTCATACAGTGCTTATAACAATATAACCTTTACCTACTAACAGTAAATGTATACATATTACCTTCAATGACTGTGGAGTAACAGGTGCATTTGGAGAAGACTGATGATTTTGGTATCCTTGTTACATAGTAACATAGTAAGTTAGGTTGAAAAAAGCCCTTGTCCATCAAGTTCAGTCTTTTATGCCTACGTATAACTTGCCTAACTGCTAGTAAATCCAGGGGGAAGGAAAAAAACATTTCAGCATGGGTGCCCTTGTGTCCCCTTAAAGGACCTACTGAAAAAAAAAGCATTAGAGAGATTATTATATTAACCCCCTTATATATTTAAACATGGTTATCATATCACCCTTAAAGGACAAGGAAAGTCAAAATCTATGAAGCACACTATTAAATAGTACTACTATTGCTTTGTAAAAACGTTATAATTCTGGCTTGCCTAATGAAAGATTTACAGAGATACCCCTGCTACATTCTACATACTTTTTTCAGTGAACGGCGCTGCCATTTTGTGCGCTGCCATTTTGTCAGCACCCCCCCCCTCCGCTCGATCTCTCTCTCCAGTCCGCTCCCTCCTTGCCTCTCCCCCCACCAGCACCTGCTTGCCGGCTACCACACACCACCCACTCGCTTCATTTTGTCAGCACCCCCCTCACCGCTTGCCTCTCCCCACCTTGCCTCTCCCCCCCTGCCTCTCCCCACCTTGACTCTCCCCCCACCACCACCTGCTTGCTGGCTGTCTGTTCTTCTTCTGTGCTGCTGCCGCTGCATACACGCCATGGCAACCGGACGCTAGGTGGGGTGCGTATGCAGTCCCAAGGAGCGAGGCATTATGGGAATCTTCTCTACCAAGCTCAGCGTTTTTTCTGTTTGGCTTCAGCTCTTCTGAAAGGGAGAAATATGGGGAGACTTAAGGGCACTATTGAGACCACTGAAGGTATGCCTGCATTTTGAGATTAACTCTTTACTAGCCTTTCCTGGTCCTTTAAGCACCTCTTCTCAAGCAAAAACAATCCCAACCTGGCCTTTCTTCATTACTGAGACTTTCCACATCCTTTACCAGCTTAGTTGCCCATCTCTGTACCTTCTCTATAGCAATAATGTCCCGTTTGAGCACTGAAGACCAAAACTGCATGCCATATTCTAGAAGGGGCCTTACCAGCATTTTGTAAAGTGGAAGAATAACCCCCTCCACTCACAAATCTATGTTTTGTGTCATATGCAAACACTGATACATTACTTACCTTCCCCTAAGTCATTAATGAACAAGTTAAATAAAGTGGACCCAGTACAGAACCCACTAAGAAACGTACTCCAAGCAGATAATTTACTTGTCTTTCCTATCCAGGATCTTTCAGATGTGTGACTAAGCATTGTATGCTTTGTCCCTACATATATTTGAATGATTCCTTCAGTTTATCTGTTACAGGGAAATCATACTGCATTGGACAATACATTAATTGCAACATAAAAAATGTAATATATTCAATTACATGCATCAAATATGGTGCACAATATTTGGAACAAAATTCATGCTGCTTGAAGGATAGTATTCTTTAACACATTTCTGATATTAAAATTAGAAAGGATGCCTCCAGACATTTTCTATCTTGTAATATGTGGAGCTTGGACTCTTTTTGTGTATAAGGAATAAAAAAAGGTTTTCCATGCTCCAGGGTCAGTGATCATTTTAAAACATGAAGTTTTTTGGATATTTACATTGATGACCAGATTACCCCAAAGCATGAATTCGGACTTCAGTGAATCTTTACCAATAGGGGTTGGGAGACCCATGTGGGCCTTTCTCACTGAAAACAGTGGTCCGTGAGAAAAAGGAATACACATGTACATTTTATAAATATTATGGAAAAATGTGTCCAATTCCCAGTGCCTTTTTACAACTAATTGAGGATACAATCAAACCTGCTGGCGGCTCAACCAGCAATAATAACCCTAATTTGTATAATACAGAGATGAATAAATAGAGTGTAACTGGATCCTATTTATAGGATTATATATTAATTTTTTTCATAAATAGGATCCAATTAGGATCTAATTTTCTATTGCATTTGTTTGTATTTTGTTCCTATATGTGCATTTTCCTATAAATACTGATAGGCAGATGTTCACTGGCATGAAACGCATAAGGCTGAATATAAAGAGAGATGTTATGGGCAAAATGTACAGTATAGAAACACAAAGTTCAAAGAAGGTTATATCTTCTGTTTAATGCATATAAGTATCTCAAAACTACTAATGTTTCTACATGAATAAACACTGGCTCCATGTTGTAGCTCCCACTCTTTCCAGTTACAGTCAGGTGATCCCAATGGGCCAATAAAAGGGCAACCATTTGGAGGTTTTAACCTTGAAAACAAGCAAATTGCAGGTAAAACATAGTCCCTTTGTTAAATGTATATTAAAGCAGTAGAATTCTTAATGAATCAGATAAAAGTGAGTGTAGGACTGGCCAGACAGGAACTGTAACATAGTTGGACGGCTTGAAGTATATTGCAATATATGGACAAACAATCCCTGTTTGGCTTAAAGGGGAGGGCATATCTTGGTAGCTTAATGCACAGAATGTCTTAATGTCCTATATATATTTATAATGGGTGAGTGCTGAGGACCTCTTGTTGTTTATATGGATTTTGTGGTCACAGCCTCATTGCAACCCTGCCTAATGGTTTAAAATTTAGTGGTGATACCCTTTTTTATATACAGGTATGGGACCTGTTATCCAGAATGCTTGGAACCCAGGGCTTTCCAGATAAGTGATCTTTCTGTAATTTGGATCTCTTAAGTCTACTAAAAAATAATTTAAACATCATTTAACATAGTGGGACAGTCCCTCTTTTGACAGCTAAACCAGCAGTCCCAGAGTCTTACTGAAAAGTAGCTTTTGGCAGAGAGACCAGAAAGTTAACAAGCTATACCTGCACTTAGAAACATTGTTTCTCATATTTAATTAAAAAGCAGCTTTTGGCAGAGAGCCAAGAAATCTTAACAAGCGTCACCTGCACTTAGAAACATTATTTCTCACATTTTATTAAATAACTGGCTTTTGGCAGAGAGCCCAGAAATTAAAAAGCCACACCTGCACTCAAATACAATTGTAACTAATAAGCTAAATAGGTCTCTGGGGGGAACTGAGACTTGCAGCTTAAAGGGCAATTTCACCTTTTTCAGCAAAACTGTTATAACACATAAAACAGGACCCCAAAACCCCCAGAAATGTGTTCAAACTTTAAATAACCTGCCAAATTTAGTCAAATAGTAACATAGTAACATAGTAAGTTGGGTTGAAAAAAGACATACGTCCATCACGTTCAACCATAATGCCTATATATAACCTGCCTAACTATTAGTTGATCCAGAGGAAGGCAAAAAACCCCATCTGAAGCCTCTCTAATTTGCCGCAGAGGGGAAAAAATTCCTTCCTGACTCCAAGATCGCAATCAGACCAGTCCCTGGATCAACTTGTACTAAGAGCTATCTCCCATAACCCTGTATTCCCTCACTTGCTTAGAATCCAGCCCCTTCTTAAAGTTATATAATGTATCAGCCAGTGCGACTGATTCAGGGAGGGAATGGGAGTGGTATTTAGGGGGTGTGGTCAAAAAAATTTGCTGCGTTGCACGCAGCATTTATTTTTGTCCCTCTTTCCATTTTCAAAATGTTGGGAGGTATTATTTAAACCCAATAGGACTGTTTTGCCCCCCAGTAAGGATTAATTATATCTTAGTTGGGATCAAGTACAAGGTACTGTTTTATTATTACAGGGAAAAAGGAAACCATTATAAAAAATTAGAATTATTTTCTTATAATGGAGTCTATGGGAGATGGCCTTTAAGTAATTTCGAACTTTCTGGATAATGGGTTTCCGAATAACAGATCCCAAACCTGTATAAATATATAACTATAAAGCACCAGTGAATCACTTAATCTCTATACTGTATAAATTGATATTATCAAAGAAATACCCAAACTTACCTAACTTCACACAAGCCTGGAATGAGGAACTTCAACTAGATCTGCAGGAAGAAGATTGGAGGAAAATATTCAGGCTTATAGCGAGATGTTCTATCAGTAATAGATATCAAGAAAATTCCTATAAAATACTCTCAAAATAGTATAGAACCCCACTCCACCTCTTCTGAATGCACCTGTTAGCTAATGATACTTGCTGGAGATGTAACTCTGCACAGGGGTCCCTATCTCATATTTGGTTCACATGTCCAATACTGTCTCACTTTTGGAATGGTATACAATCTACCTGCCAAGAGATTTTGGGTTGCCACTAACTCCTCAATCAATACTGCTACATCATACAGATATATCTGAATTTACTTTCAAACGTAGTCTCTTATTACAAATGCTACTTGCAGCCAAGATTCTTATTCCCAGGCACTGGAGAGATGATAACCCTCCTACCTTAGAGGAATGGATCTTAAATATGAACGATATATATACAATGGAAGAAATTACCTCCTCCATCCATGAGAAACAACAGGAGTTTGTTTTGTTTTGTTTCTCACTCCTTTACATTGTTTATCCCCCATAAACCCATGTTGGCAGATTTAGATCCCCCATAAACCCATATTGGCAGATTTTGGGGGTATATGCATTATATACCCTATACATTTATTTATTTCTACACCAATCGTTTTAATTGTTTTGCTACTGAGTATTTCTTTTTTTGACCCCCTTTAGTCCATTCCAGTCAGGTGTCTCGCTATTTTAATGTTTTTTATAACAACTTGTCCCACATTATTTTGTATTATTCAGTGCCTTATACACAACTGCTATTTCCTCTCTTTGATCACATTGCCTATCAGCGCTTCTTATGGTTGCGTGTTTCCATAGCAATGGTCCTTGTTGATAAACTGTGCGCTCATGATGGGCGCGCCGCTTCTGTCTCTTCCGGGAGGCGTGTTTCTATGGCAACGGCGCTTCTCTCTCTCCCTTTACTTCCGGGTTCATACCGTTTTTTCTGCATTTGTACACGGGGGAGGGGTATAAATAAGGTAATGTGAACAAGGGGGATTCTATTTCATTATTGGCTCCTGAGGAAGCGTGCAGAGAGCACGTGAAATGCATTGGGCTTTTACTATCCATTGCTTTTATTGGTGTACACACTGTAAGTAGCCTGCATGTAGCAGGGTTTTATTCTTATATTAAACGTTTTTACACTATATTCTGTCTACTTTTCCATTCTGTATACTCTGAGGATTGTGTTCCCACTTCAATCAATGCCCGGTTGGGTTTTTCTACATGCTCCAATTTATTGGCTTCTGGTGAGCATTTATACTAGACGCTTTGGATTGGGTTCTACACATTGCAATTAGCTATTGCTAAGCACTAGTGGTGTTCAGTTTACACAATACCAATTTGATTTGCACTATATTTTTGTTTTTCGTTTTATTTTATGCGCTTCCACTGACAACACTGCACGGGAGTTTGTTTTGTGTTGGCAACCTTGGCTCTCTTATCTAAATTCCCATATAAGCCTATGACCACTTTAGTAAACATTGTCATGCCATACCAAGTTATTGTAATATTACCATATTGATACTTACCTTAATAATGCTGTGTAGTTCTGGTTCTGCCTCTCTTCCTCTTCCCTTCTCTTCTCTTTCCTTTGGACCCTTTTGAGTATCGTTTCCAGTACGGTTGATCTTCCCTCCCCTATTTCCTCCTCTCCAGTTCCCCTTTCAACCTCTCCCCCTCTAGACCATTGTCTATATCTAGAGTAACATGTTACAAGTGTGTACTTAAATCCTATGAGACAATAATGCTGTAACCAATATTGTGTGTATATTCAATAAAGACTTGTTGAAATACAAAAAATATATATATATATATATATATATATATAAATAACTATATGTCTGATTGGTGTATAGTGTAGATATTAGAAGACATATAGTACTGCTCCAGTAATTTCTCCACTGATATTGATATACCAGGCTTCTCACAACATTAAAAAAGTAACATTTTGAGATTTGTAGATACAATTTAGTGGTTCTGGATATTATATCATAAATAGAATGCATGTTTTGTTGTAAGTAGTGGGAGCTGAACCGTTCCAGGCACATGGCAGACCCCCTGACAATATAAGTGCAGCTGCAGCCGGGCTTTAATGGCATCCTGCTGATTATATATGTGATCTGCAAGGAGTTTGGATAACAGCTCAGTAAAACTAATGCTCCAGTAACAGGTTGGTAATTAAATGTTGGGTGTCATACGCTTACTGAGAGATTTAGTGTAGAGCAAAGCAGCCTCTGCCTTCCTAGTTCACAACATAACAAAAAACAGGCAGGTCCCCAGAACCCAAAAGAGCAGATGTGCAGAGTCCTCATTATAGCAAAGAAAGATTGTACAATAGAAAACGGGATGTAGTCTCATACTCGTTTATACTTACCATATTTTTTTCAGACCAAACAAATATAAATATACTGTAACCATGCATTGGTACAAACCACATGTTTGCTTGTGAAATATAGTTTATATAAATAAGTTGCTGTCTAGCAATGGTGGCAGTCATCTAAGTTAAAATAGTGTAGTAGTTTTTATTCAAATAACATTCAAATACTGGTACCATGCATTGGTACAAAACACATGTTTGCTTGAGAAATATGGTTTATATAAATAAGCTGCTGTGTAGCAATGGTGGCAGTCATCTAAGTTAAAATAGTGTGGTAGTTTGTATTCAAATAACAATAACAGTTAATGCTCTGTAGAATACAACAAAGTACTTCACAAACAAAGGTCAAATGTTATTTATGACCTTCTACAGTACTATGGAAAAAAAAAATCTTGTATAAATGTGGACACTTTGGCCAATAAATAGTTGATTTGTAGGAGTTAGTTGGACATATAAAACGTGATAAAATGCATACAAAATAATTTTAATAGAAAACACCAAATACTACCACAAATTAATTTAATATCCTACAATGGCAATGCTTATTATGTGTTAAATAAATATCTTTTAATACATAAATGAAGGGTATTAGAATTAAATATGTAAGAAATCAAGTATGAATTCTAGGTACAGTACATTGTACACTATGCAATACTGGTTTATCTGCATACAAAAATGTTATGTTAAGTTACTACAAAAAACACCATTTAATAGTTTATTATAGTGCTAAAACAGTCAAGACTTCATATCTTGGATTGTATGGTAGTTACTGTAACCTTATTATGTGATGTGTTTTTCTTAATTAGAGCATTTAAGCTAATATGGAGATAGTTACACCACCCCCAAATATTTCGCCTGGACTGTTAGAGTGACATACTATGATAGATCTGATATGGAATGTAGGTTTGTGTTGTGCTGTCTATTGATTGCACTTTTCCTTCTCTTCCTCTATCTGCAGACTGTGATGTGACACATGGCCTGAGTCCTGGTGATACTCCAGGTGCACTTTATGTCTATTTTTTCAGAGCTGGCAGACTGTTAATCAGTCAGTGACAACATAAATAAAATTAAAAGGTTTAATTAAAAACTAATGAATGAGCAAGGCGAGATTCCTGTCTTATAGTGAGGCCAGCACACAGGCCCCAAGTAATTAAACTGTCACTGAGAATGAGATGTGGAAGCCAATTCAGAGAATCACAGAGGCTCAGGAGTTTCATCCTGGCTCACAGATCAGCAGTGATTATATGAAATGTAGTCTGCTGAGTGTGCAGGAAAAGCATATATAGACTAAAAGAGATGGAAAATATATATTTATGTAGATGCAGGACCACCAGTGAAAATGTATTGGATTAACACATATTTTACATTTAGACCTCCCACCTTTTGCCTTTGTCATCACAAATCTGCCAAAATTTCACAAGAAAAATATGTAATACTGCAAGTGCTTTCTGAATGCTTCATTGGTCAGAAAGGAAGTAAGCTTAAATGTAAACTTTAAATGTTAATAGTTATCATAACATACTTTGATATTGAATGCTATAGATCTTTTCTCTTCGTGTATTCTCGACTTTGGCATGATATTTCATATACTACAGAAAGACACAGTACAGCTTCTGATATAAATCTATAAGAGGTTACTCCTGAAAGATGACTATTCTGCATTATTTGTATAAAATTATTTCCAGCCTGCACTCTCCTTTTTGTATACATACCTTGCGATTGCACCCATTTTTGCACTTTGTATACTGCCTCAGAGGTCATAAAAGACCCCTTAAGTGTGCCTGTGCTATGTAATCACTGATGAGGACTTACCAAGTCTGTAACAGTGGTATTGTTAGTTTGAACTGGCAAACTGTTACTGTGCCATACTGGGCTATGATATTTGGTGCAATTGTGCCTAAATTGTGTTGCATGTGCAGTTGCAACTGTTTTGGCAATTGTACACTGTGGAAACTGTGGTAGCACAACTGTGTTAAGAAATTGCCCATTTGGTGTACACCATGACACCCAAATTGTGGAAAAAAAAACACTGCATTGTGATAAAAAAATGGTCATTGCTCTGAAACTTGCGAGACTATGTCTCATTAAGTGAATGGTCCCTAATGTTTCCTTTCAATATACTGTGACCAAGACCGCCAGGTCACAGCAAAGTCTTTATATAATTAGCATAAGTCTTGTATAATTAGCAGACACTGTTATTCTCTCCACTAGGCAAATATTAGGTATCGATCTTTCCACTGTTTGTGGATTTTAATCTCTTCAGTGTGCTGGGCAGCATTCTAAAGAGAGTAATGGCAGTATGGTGGTGCAATGGTTAGCAATGGTTACCTAGGCTTGATTCCAACCAGAATGTTGTCTTCAAGGTTTACCATGCTTGCATGGGTTTCCTCTAGATACTCCAGTTTCCTCTCACACTCCAAAAACATACAGGCAGGTCAAAATGGTTTCTGATAAAATTGACCACGTTTGTGAATATGATATATGAGACCTTAATAAGCTGGGCCAAAAGTGCCAAAAGTGAAATGCTTAAAGGACCAACCACCATTTAAACATTTTGAATGCTGATCTGGAAGTGTAATTAGCCAACATTTCCCACTTTTTTAGGGGTGATATGATAAAGATATAATGTAAAAATTATAAAAGGTTCTGGATTATTTCTAAGGCCGGTTTTCTTCTGTCCCAAAATAAAGATGGTACAAAACAAATAAAAAAGTACTCTTTAACCACAACTAAATGTTTTTTGTGGTCTCAGGTGTTGAATCAAACCAGCTAATTTAAGCAGTACACTGACTGACAGGAGACTTCAGAAAGCTCTCCTTTACTTAAGTGAAAGTTCATAAAATACATTTGGTAGCAAGAGAACCTATCAATTTTGTGGCATATTGGGCATGTTATATTTTATGACAGGGGATAATGTTTAAGAAAAAAATATACATACACAAAATTATGTAGTGGTTTCAGGGTTGTCTGGAAAAAAATATCAGTCTTCATTAATGTGTATATTTCTTTTCTATTAATAACATTGACATCAAGCATATTTTTACTGGTTAGGCCTGTAAAATACCAGCAAGGTGGTCACCTTTGTTGCTTCTGCAAAGATTAAATTACTGATTGGGGTGCATGTGCTCAACAATATTCTTGTTTTAACAGACAAATACTGCTGTAAAATTCAGGAAATAAGAGGGAAAATACCTTTTTGGAATTCATATTATTATGAGTGACAGGACTTTGCTTGCTGTTACTGAATTGTCTGTGCTTTGTGACTGTTTACTGTGCACTGTTTTGCTGAAGTAGAATTTAGTATATACAGAATGTCCCTGCAGAAGAATCATAAAGAGTAGTGTGTGCCACACTTGGCCTATGCTGTCAGTGTACATCTTTGACAGAGCAGCACATTGGCCCCTTGGTGGGATTTTAGGGGGATTGAAGGGCCAGAGCTTTGGAGTCAGCAGGAATCAGCACTCCTGGGGAGGATCAGAGACTTGCAGAAATCAAAAGGCTGCCAGTGTTCCACTGAGAGCCACGGCCGGTGAACACAAGGAAGATTAATCACCACCTCACTTCCTCAGGATAATGATTTTGCGCCTTCTCACTGCACCATTATAAAAGTGTGTGTTAACCTCCTTACTCCCAAACTGCAGTTACCTATGCAGATATAGTGAAGCATGCAAATGTATTTCATACCCATAAGCTATATGTTGAATATTTAACCCATTATACATCTCCTTACTTCTGTTTGAGGATGCAAGCACACTTATTACTAAAAGAAAGAAACCTAGTTAATTAGTCCTTTCTGAAACCCTGTTGTCTTGAGTACTTGTTATCTAGATATAGAATTTTAATATACAAAAATTATCTCGTTACTCATTTTTTATACCACATAGATTGGGGAAAACCAAAAAGTGAGGACAACACAAAACTAATTAATACATGACCCTAGATAATTGCAAGGAATGTAAGTCAAGGTCAACAGTGGGGACAAGAGGAGAAGAAATTGGTCGTAGTGAGTGGATGCCCTGACTAATCACATACAAGAAAGCTATACACTAAATCAAATTAAATCTCTAATATTTTCCAGCAGTGGTATAATATTCACCCATACTGTGGGTTGAGTCTACATATAGCATAAATGATTGCTGTTAGCTATATGGACCTTGAATAATTTGCTGGATTGATTTTAAGTTTTGTGGGATTGTACCAGGGTGTTAAATACAATAATCCCCATAAGGTTATGTAAACCAAAACATTTTAAAAAAATATTTTGATTATAACAAAAATTTTGTTTATAACTAAAGAAAATTATTTCTAAGACACACACACATATATATATTTCTGTATCAGTGATTTTAAAACTATTTGTAAATAAAATTGCAACTAAAAGCAGTTTTTCACTATTATTCACTATTGCCTTCTCAGTTTGCCAGACTATAGAAACTATGTATCAACTTTGCTAGACACTCCAGGTTCCCACAGTGCCTGGTACACTGCTGTTATTCTTGTTTGCAGGTCTGGTGATCAGAGAACATACATGGTTTTATGCGTAACAGATCTTGCCAAACTAATTTAGTCACCCTTTATGAGGAGGTGAGCAGGAACCTCGATGCTGGAATAGCAGTTGATGTCATCTACTTGGACTTTGCTAAAGCAAATATTGGCCTAGAACATAATATTTGTAATTGGATAGAGAACTGCCTGAAGGATAGATTACAAAGAGTGGTGGTAAATGGAACATATTCTAATTGGACCAGTGTTGTTAGTGGAGTACCACAGGGGTCAAGTCCTTGGTCCTTTGCTTTTTAAATTGTTTATTAATGACCTGGAGGTGGGCATAGAAAGTACTGTTTCTATTTTTGCTGACAACACTTAGGGGCGTTTTTTTTATGCTGTGTAAAACTAATTTTTACTCAGGTACAGCACAGGTAGCTACAAACCTTCCCAAAGGTCTAAAATGATTTTCCTGGCATGTCTTGGGTTAATGAAGTGCTCTATTTCCATTTCTACAGTAATCATACTGGCATGTTTGACATTAATATATGTATGTATGTTTGTATAACTTTATTTATAAAGCGCCACAAGGGTATGCAGCGCTGTACAATCTTACAAAATTACACACAGGGAGAACAAGTGAAAAGTTAAATAAATACAATAAATATATATATATATATATATACAGTGGTATGAAAAACTATTTGCCCCCTTCCTGATTTCTTATTCTTTTGCATGTTTGTCACACAAAATGTTTCTGATCATCAAACACATTTAACTATTAGTCAAAGATAACACAAGTAAACACAAAATGCAGTTTTTAAATGAGGGTTTTTATTATTTAGGGAGAAAAAAAATCCAAACCTACATGGCCCTGTGTGAAAAAGTAATTTTGAACCTAATAACTGGTTGGGCCACCCTTAGCAGCAATAACTGCAATCAAGCGTTTGCGATAACTTGCAACGAGTCTTTTACAGCGCTCTGGAGGAATTTTGGCCCACTCATCTTTGCAGAATTGTTGTAATTCAGCTTTATTTGAGGGTTTTCTAGCATGAACCGCCTTTTTAAGGTCATGCAACAAACATCTCAATAGGATTCAGGTCAGGACTTTGACTAGGCCACTCCAAAGTCTTCATTTTGTTTTTCTTCAGCCATTCAGAGGTGGATTTGCTGGTGTGTTTTGGGTCATTGTCCTGCTGCAGCACCCAAGATCGCTTCAGCTTGAGTTGACGAACAGATGGCCGGACAATCTCCTTCAGGATTTTTTGGTAGACAGTAGAATTCATGGTTCCATCTATCACAGCAAGCCTTCCAGGTCCTGAAGCAGCAAAACAACCCCAGACCATCACACTACCACCACCATATTTTACTGTTGATATGATGTTCTTTTTCTGAAATGCTGTGTTACTTTTACGCCAGATGTAACGGGACACGCACCTTCCAAAAAGTTCAACTTTTGTCTCGTCGGTCCACAAGGTATTTTCCCAAAAGTCTTGGCAATCATTGAGATGTTTTTTAGCAAAATTGAGATGAGCCATAATGTTCTTTTTGCTTAAAAGTGGTTTGCGCCGTTTTTGCCCAGTCTCTTTCTTATGGTGGAGTCGTGAACACTGACCTTAATTGAGGCAAGTGAGGCCTGCAGTTCTTTAGATGTTGTCCTGGGGTCTTTTGTGGCCTCTCGGATGAGTTGTCTCTGCGCTCTTGGGGTAATTTTGGTCGGCCGGCCACTCCTGGGAAGGTTCCCCACTGTTCAATGTTTTTGCCATTTGTGGATAATGGCTCTCACTGTGGTTCGCTGGAGTCCCAAAGCTTTAGAAATGGCTTTATAACCTTTAACAGACTGATAGATCTCAATTACTTTTGTTCTCATTTGTTCCTGAATTTCTTTGGATCTTGGCATGATGTCTAGCTTTTGAGGTGCTTTTGGTCTACTTCTCTGTGTCAGGTAGCTCTTTTTTAAGTGATTTCTTGATTGAAACAGGTGTGACAGTAATCAGGCCTGGGGGTGACTACAGAAATTGAACTCAGGTGTGATAAACCACAGTTAAGTTATTTTTTAACAAGGGGGGCAATCACTTTTTCACACAGTGCCATGTAGATTTGGAGTTTTTTTTTCTCCCTTAATAACGTAAACCTTCATTTAAAAACTGCATTTTGTGTTCAATTATGTTATCTTTGACTAATAGTTAACGGTTTTTGATGAGCAGAAACATTTAAGTGTGACAAACATGCAAAAGAATAAGAAATCAGGAAGGGGGCAAATAGTTTTTCACACCACTGTATATATATAAATGCACAGGGAATAAGTGCCATGAGGTATGAGACACAGTAGGAAGGAGGTCCCTGCCCCATAGAGCTTACAATCTAAGTGGTTGGGTAACATACAGGCACAAATTGGAAGGTAAGAGTGCACCAGGTATGGGCATTTGCTCTTAAGTGGCAAAATAATGTTTTAGTGCTTCAGAAGGTAACAGCTGAGCTTTTTCTTAAGGAGAGTGGGTGAGTGTTCCCTAAGAAGGGATTCAGGGATAGAGTTCCAGAGGTAAGGAGCAGTGAGATAGAAATGTTTAAGACGAGAGAGTGCAGTGGGGGTGGATGGTGTAAAAAGACGGAGGCTCTGAGAGGAGCGGAGGAGACGACCAGGAACATGCAGGGAGACCAGTGAAGAAATGTAGTGAGGGAGCAGAGGAGTGAAGGGCTTTGAATGTTAGCAGAAGGATTTTGTAAGCTATCCTTTGCTTAACAGGCAGCCATGCTATAGAGCTTACGCGAGGCTGGAAAGAGCAGGAGGATCCTGGCAGCAGAGTTTAAGATTGATTGCAGGGGAGAGAGGTGGGAGTCTGGGAGGCCGGTTAGTAGGAGATTGCAGTAATCTAAGCGGGAAAGGATAAGGGCATGTATTAGTGTTTTAGCTGTTACTTGTGAAAGAAAGGGGCGTATCTTAGCAATATTGCGAAGGAAGAAACGGCAGGTTCTGGCAGTGTTATTAATATGGTTAGAGAAGGAGAGTGACTGGTCAAAGATAAGTCCAAGGCAGCGTGCAGAATTAACAGGGATGATGGTCGTGCCATCAATAGTAATGGTGAAAGAAGGAGGAGGGCCAGGTTTGGGTGGGAAGAACATGAGCTCTGTTTTAGCTAGGTTAAGTTTGAGGTGGCGTCAGTTCATCCAGGAGGAGATAGCCAGGAGGCAGTTACCAATCTGGGTTTGAACATCAGTGGTTAGTGCAGAGGTGTCTAAATATATCTGGATGTCATCTGCATATAAGTGATATTTAAAGGACAATGAAAGGTTAATATAAATTAAAAGTAAGTCTAAAGGCATTCTTATGCATTTCTAAATTCCCAGATCCTTGCTTGCTTCTCTGAGATATGGTGCTGGCAGCCTACAGCAGTGTGAAGACTATAGTGACATCACTGAAATCTGTCTGTCCTTCCTTCCTATTCTCTGAGCATGTGTGTAACTTGATCCTGTCTCCTGAGCTAAACATACCCACCAGCCAATCAGAAGCGGATCTGGCAGAGGGAGGGAATGAAACACATGAGCAGTATGAAGCAAAGAGGGAAAGGAAGGGAGAATACCTTTTTAGAGATGGCTGCCTGTTCTAGAAAATGTGAAGTAAGTGTAAATAGTAAATATTTGATTAGGTGAGCCAAAAGTGTGGCGTTTTTACTAAACAATAGGAGGACTATTGGGCAGTATGCTTTTTAAATTTTGACTTGCATTCTCCTTTAAGACCAAAAGAAGAAATAAAGTCTCTCTAAGGTCTAAAGAGAGAGTATACAGGGAGAACAGCAAAGGACCAAGCACAGAGCCCTGAGACACCCCCACACTAAGCGGAACCGGGGTAGAGGATTTGTTAGCAAGAGCAACAGAGAAGGAGCGGTTAGAGAGATAGGAAGAGGATGCAGCCTGATCCCGGATTCCCAGAGAATAGAGAATTTGCATAAGGACAGAATGGTCGACAGTATCAAAAGCAGAGGAAAGGTCTAGGAGAATGAGGACCGAGTAGCGTCCTTTGGCCTTGGCAGTCTGGAGATCATTTGCCGTCTCAGTGGAGTGCGCTGGCCGAAAATCAGACTGCATAGGGTCCAGCAGATTATGGGTGCAGAGGAAGTTAGTGACATGAGAAAAGACAAGACGAGGCTAGGGGCAGGAAAGGGACGGGACGGTAGTTAGAAAGGCAGGACGGGTCCAGTGTAGCCTTTTTAAGAATGGGTTTGACACATGCTTGTTTGACTAGAGAGGGAAAAGTACCAGAAGCCAGAGAGGAATTGAATATGTGGGTAAGAGCTGGAGTAAGGGCAGGGGCACACTGTTTTAGTAGCGATGAGGGCATAGGATCCAGTGATTTATTATTATTTACAAGTGTGTTATAGTATACTTGCTTGGCCTGGGATAGGGCAATATTGAGGCATACCATAAGAAATTTATAGTGGAGGAAATCCGCTTTCACGTGAGATTTGCTCCAAATGCGCTCAGCAGATCGTGCACAGGAGCGCAGAAATCATGTCTGAGGGTTAAGCCACGGACATGGATTGTGGGCACGACTACGTTGCGGCTGCAGGGGGGCATGGGTGTTAATTGCGGATGATAAAATAGAGTTGTAGGTATTTACCAGTAACTCAGGATCAGAGGAAGCACAGAAGGAGGAGAGGTTAGAACTAAGAGAGTTAGAGAGACCAGTTATATCCACCATTCGCGTGTTGTGAATCAGGGTTTTAGGCGTTAGTAGAAGGAGACACGTGCAAGATAGAAAAGGAGTTAAGATGATGATCTGAAAGAGGAAAAGGCTCACTGTTAAATGCAGATAGATCTAGATTTTTGCAAAAGACCAGATCTAGGAAATGGCCATCCTTATGGGTAGCTGTATTAGTCCACTGCCGGAGATCAAAGGAGGGGGTTAGATGGAGAAATCGAGAGGGCCAGGACTGAGAGGGGTCATCTATATGGCAACTGAAATCGCCTAAAATAATTGCAGGGTGTCAGAGCATAGAAAAAAAGAGAGCCAGGATTCAAAGTCAGAGAGAAATGTAGCCAAGGATTTCAAAGAAAGAGGGTGGAACAGCTGAACCGCACCTCAAAAGAAGGAAACCTGAAAGTAGGAGGCATAGGGATTAGTTTAAAATGGCAATGAGGGGAGAGCAGAACCCCTACCCCTCCCCCACGGCCAGTAATGTGGGGAGTATGAGAGAATGAAAGATCGCCATAAGAGAGAGCTGCCTCAATAGCATTATCATTCTGAGAGAGCCAGGTCTCTGTTATGGCAAACAGGTGAAAAGATTTGGAGCAAAACAGATCATGAATTCAAGTGGCTTCGTTAGTTACAGAGCAGGTATTGAGTAGAGCACAAGAGAAGGGGAGATAAGAAGAGGAGAGAGTGGGAATTTGAATAAGGTTAGACAGGTTAGCGGTTTGTGAGGGTTTTACCAGAAGAGAAGCATTGCGTGGCCGATAGGAGATAGGTATACGGCAGGGACCAGGATTAGGAGAGATATCGCCTGCGGCAAGTAGTAGCAGTAAGGAAAGGGAGAGGAGGTGTGAGAATGATTTAAAATTGTTACACTTTTGCGAGGTATTGTTTGGAGGTGCTAGATTTTTCAAAAATGTATAAAGATTATAAGAGCAGCAGTGTTTAGAATGGAGCAGAGAGGAAGTATTGCTATGGAGTAGGGACAGTCAGCTGGAGGGCTAAAGGAAAAAGTTACCTTTGGAAGCACAAACATAAATGATAAAACTAGTAAGAGCAATGACCTTATGCAGGTATATCCAGTAAACTGGGTCCCGATTCAAATGGACAAAGGATGGCCGGTCTTCTGCTTTTACTCCCTAGTTGATCCTTCTGTTGCTCCTCTTGTTGAACTCCTTGTCCTTTTTCAGTTCACTTGTGAATGATTTACTTTGGAAGGATTCACTTGTGCACTGCTACCCTTGTGCTGCTTTCCCAAATGAGGTTCTTAAGATATAGGGAGAGCAAGCTGGGCCACTCCTGAACACAGGACTGGGGAATCAGAGCTGATTGCAGCTAGTTAAATAACAAATTAAATCAATCAGCTGTGTCCCATGATGAGAGAAGTGCACGAGTGAAGATCAGCCCAAAGATACACTGAACTACAAAGATTGTTTAGAGGAGTTTACGATGGGGGTCATAAAATCAACAAATTGGTGGAGCACAGGAATAGGGGGTATGCAATATTGGGAATTGAGAATGGAATTAGAATAGTGCAGCAATTACCAATAAACTAGCAAAATGCAGTATTCAGAGCCACAGTGGAGATGGAAATAGAATAGTGCAACAATTACCTGTAGAATAAGCAGAAGAGAAGGTGTCAATTCCTAACTCCTTGCTAAACTCCTTTTTCAGTTCACTTGTGAATGATTCACTTTGGAAGGATTTACTTGTGCACTGCTACCCTTGCACTAATGTGCTCATAATCAATTGCTGCAGTGATTCTACTGGCATGTCTAGTGTTATTGTGCTCATTGTCCATTTCTGTAATGATATTACCTGCAAATCTGGGAATATTGTGGTCAATGTCCAGTTCTACAGTGTTATTAGTGCCATATTACTGGCATATTAGGGGTTAATGTACTTAATTTTGCTTTGCTGCATGCTGGCAAATGCACAGAGCTTGTCAAGGAAATTAGGAGAGTCTATTGCATGTACTGACAATTATGATTTACTGTTTCAAGCACCTGTTTTCTCTGGAAAAAAGGCACTTGTGAGGGGACATGATTACACTTACAATTACATTAGAGGGCGTTATAGACAGATAAGGGATGTTCTTTTTCCCATTATAAGATCAGCGCACCAGAGGCCATCCCTTTAGATTGGAGGAACGGAACTTTTATTTGAAGCAGCGTAGGTGATTTTCCACACTGAGGGCAGTGAGCCTGGGGAATGCCCTTCATAGTGATTTTGTGATGGTGGATTCTGTTAATGCCTTTAAGAGGGGCTTGGATGATTCCTTTAACAAGCATAATATCTAAGGCTATTGTGATACTAAAATCTACAATTAGGATCGATGTTGGTATATATGGTTTATGTATAGATTGGTAAGTATAGGTTTGTGTGTGCTTGGTTCACTTGGAAGGGTTGAACTTGATGGATCTTTTTTCAACCCAATGTAACTATGTAACTTTGTTCATTTTCTGCAATTCCTCTTTTGGCATGTCTGGGGTCAATTTTCTGTAGTGATCTTACTGGCATATCTGGGTAATTATGGCTACCAGGAGAGGCATTTTTCAGCACCTTGTCATCATGAGCCCTGCATATTTTAGGGCTCCAAGCTTCAGTTTTGCCTTGTCCTGGTTGGTGCAGTTCTTTGAAGTCCATGTGGCTCATCATTTTCAAAATCCAGTAGATGAAAAACAAAGATGCTCAAAAGCCAAAAAGTGTCATAAAAAGTACCTCTGCCAACATCCCATACTACATCCAGTGCACAGTTTTTTGTGCCGTTTTCATTCCATGCTCGGTTACATATCTCTTCCTTTTTCTGTTTAATCTTGGTCTAACATTACCCATTCTTTCATTGTATTTTACTTTGAATTGCATCTCTGCACATGCGTGGATGGATAAGAAATCTGGCGCTGCACTAATAATGCTAATTCCATCATTCGCTGAATCACTCTTTATAAAGGAAAGGCAGTGACTAAGACAGAACTTACCCAGTCCCTTCTTGGGGACCACCCGGGGGGGATGGGGGTGCCAGACAGCATGGACTCAAGCATTCAACTTTAAATTGATGAAGACTTTTTAAAGCAACTAAGGGATGACAGCACAACAGAACACAACACAAAAAATCTGACTTGAACAGATAGCGTTTCTTAGAAAGGGGGTGGTCTCTAAGACACCATAAAACAGATCAAATGTCCATGGCCTCCATATCTTGACTCATGCTTGATAAAACAGAAAATGCCTAAAGCCAGTTTCCAAAAGTTTAGCTACTTTAGGTTTTCTATTATCACCATTCCCATATAATCTCCATTACCTTAAAATCAAGGATCAAATATCGCCAGACAAATACCATGTTGGGGCTAGCCAAATAACATAGGCCTATATTATCCTTATGCATGCTCACTAGTACTAGTTCCTATTGAAATGAAGGGACAGGGGCTTAAAGATTACCCATATTCTGGTGTAAGACCATCAAGATTTCATTTATGGCATTCCCAGAGCTTGCCCATGCTGCAGCACAAGTATGCTCACCAATCGTGGAAAGTGGAGCACCAACTACTGACAGTAAATGTGAGTGAGGCTCTTTGTTGTGATTTCTTGAACTGTAAGACTGACATGAAAACCAGTGTTGGCTAATTTGGGTAATATTTGGGAAGAAAGCGTGATACCCTCAAATGCCCTTCTTAAAAGGACAGTTAAGGTGAAATATGGGATGAACATTTATTTACTGTCCTAGGTATTCTTGGAACTATAGCTGAATGCCTGATACCCCACTGGTTATATGTATCTGTAGCCTTGTTATGAACTAAGGGGTGCCTCAGGCTGGTCTTGTGATGCTGCCCCCCTTCGCTTTCCTATGCCACAGGGGGTCCAGGGGTGGTGGCATTGAGCCAAATCTCTGGTTTAACAAACAGAAATGTGTCTCTTAAAGTTACCAGGAGCAGCTTTTTGTCACCCCTGGTAACTTTGGGGGCACTGCCGCTAAGTTTCTCAACTCGCCTCGTGACAGCAGTGCCCCTGGCCTGGCTAAAGGTTAGACCTCCAAGAAGGGCTTGATCCAAAAAAGTCAGACAACCACTGTGTTTACACTACGGGGATTCTCTGTTCCACACTGCCATCTAGTGGCATGACTAAAATAAGCAATGACAGTCAACCCTATTTTTGCATTAAACACAATATCCTGCTAATTTGTCTTTAAAGTCACTCACAGAAGAAACTGCAAACTCACTCTACAAGCCTCCCACCCATTCATTATTTGTTTATGTTACACCCCTAACTAAAGCGAGAAACATGAACAAGCACTCCCCACAGCAAACTTGCATCTCCTTATACTGTATATAGTTTGCATAGACAGTTTACAGGACTATATATCCCAGCATGCCTCAGAACTGAGGACCTGGCTGGGGCTTTCAATCCACCAATGATAAGGAAAGGCGCAAAATGTTGTGAGGACCACCCTCCTGGACTATAAAAAGGGGAGACAAGTGTGTGCCAGAGAGAAACTGCTGGCTGCTGACTACCTGCTGTACCTGCTTTGAGTGGAAGAGCTGCCAGAGGAGAGAGAGAGATCCTGACCCAAGGGAAAGTGGCTACAGGGAGAAGCTGACCCTGCTATACCAGCTTTGGATTAGCATCTGTAAAAGAGCTTATCAGTGCTAGCCAGAAAGGGAGCAGGGGGAAGCTGCCTGTTGTTTGGTGAGAGAGTGACAGGCTGCAGACAGGCCCAGGTGATTACAGCTGCTGGAGTGCCAAGTGTTTTCTTAACTGGAAGGAAAGTGTTTCCTCACTAAGTTGTCAGAGTTACACTGCTAACTGGCAAATTAAAGGAACAGCATCATTAGCCAATAAGTTAAACTTAATAAGGGCCCCAACATGCACAAATCATCTGGGACTGTAACAGGGGAATTAAGTTAAAGTATTAAGTACATACTAAAAGTTTATATTTGCTGCATACTCTATAACAGCAATTTAAATTGTGTTATTGTTCTTTTGTTATATATATTGCTTTAATATTGTCAATTATAGTCAGATCCCTTCTGATTGATTGTTACACTTAATAAAGAAAAGGGATCTTATTGTTTACCATTACTGTGGTCAGTCATTGGGGTGTCACCGAGTGTGCTGGACTTATGAATACATATTACTCTCACCCAAGGGTGTGCTACATTTGGGGGCTCATCCGGGATTACTCCACCCATGTCACTGACTCCGCCCCTTTTCACTAGTTGTATAGCATCCTGCCATAAGAAGGGAAAATGGAGCCTCAAGCCCCACACATTGCCTAGCTCTGATAATAGCAGAGACAAACCTAAATTCAAGGCAGATTTACCAGCTAATGGATGAAATGTCACCTTTTGGCTACTGCCTGATAGTTGATAGGAAAACAGATAATAATGATATAAAGACATGTGTTTTGCTGCAAATGGAGGATCCTATCAATCCTGATGATGTGCCATTCATGATGGCAGTGAGAATTATCACTTTAACTTGGTTGTACCTGCCTCACCAGTTTCAGTTATCGCACCAGGAGGTGTTGAACATCCAGCAGCCAGAAACAAAGAAGTTAGTAACCCATCCCTCTCAGCCAATCCATGTGAGAACCCTGCTGCCATTGGGGCAGATATCCTTACTGCAATAGGAAATTTAGTAGAGAAGTGTGTTCGACCTGCACAGCCTCACAGCGGGCTTGGACAAAGAAAACTACACTTTTCAGGTAAACAACCTAAGCCAGAAAGGGAAGATGACTTTGAAACCTGGATGGATCAGGCAGCCCAAGCACTTGAAGAATGGGATGTTCCAGAGTCACAGAAGAAACAGAGAATGACTGAGAGTTTGAGGGGTCCAGCTATATAATTCGGGCCCTGAAGCAGAGCAAAAGTGATTGTAATGCTTCTGATTACTTGCAAGCTTTGCATGATGTGTATTGCCGAACTGAGAATGTGGCTGATTTCATGTATCAGTTTGAACACACCTACCAAGAGAAAGGTGAAAGGATGTCCAGTTATATCCCATGGCTAGAGAAGATACTTCACCACATACTATTAAAGAAAGGGATGGATCCCTATATGGCTGACCAGCTTAGAGTAAAGCAAATCCTGAAAGGATCTCAAATAAATGATCCCATTATGTGGAAGCTAAGGATGCAAAAGGAAGATAGTAAAGGCCCTTATGGAAGCCAAGTTACTATCTACCAGTAAAAGTCTGACTTCAAAGGAAGCTGAATCAGAAAGGGAAGCTACCCAAATAATTCAAGCAGGCTTTGGCGATATAGCCCCTGTGCAAATGGAGATACACGGATGGATGCGTTGACCGAGTTGGTTCAACAGTTAGTCAAAATTAAACTGGCTGAAAATGACAGTAGGTACAGTTTTGATACTGTCCTCTTTGAGACGCCCATATCTAGTCAGACTCAACATCACCAACCTCCATATGAAAATACCCAAGAGGCTGGGCTAAGTGGGACTTTTGGGATGTCAGGGTTCTGTCACTGGTGTGGTGGAGATGGCCACTACAAAAGTCAGTGCCAAAATACAGAAAATGGGCAGAAGGTAATAGCAAGAGAAGGGAAGGCTTACGAAAACTTCAGTGGACAGCAGTGAAGGGGCTAGCTGAGAACCCCTCTGATAGACACTCCAAATGATTTAAACAATGGGCAGACAATGGCGAGATGGCCTCCAAAACCCAAGTAAGAAAGATGCCAACAGAAAATAAACTGTACCATACAAGTATGAAAAAGCTCAATAGACAGTTTCCTCCCCATACCCCAAAAGGGGTTAGAGAAGCTTGCACATGGCGGGGACCTGAATTACCTAAAGGGCTGGCAGAACCATCTCCAGTTGTTTCAGATTGTTTCCAGATTGAAGGAATCTATGGAGATTCTCTATTGGACAGTGGGGCTCAAGTGACTATACTATTCCAAGATTTCTACAAGAAATACCTGAGCACATCCCTTTAGAAAAAATAGAAAACCTTGAAGTATAGGGCCTACGTGATACAAAGTTTCCGTATGATGGCTTTATCAATATCAAGTTGGAATTTCCACCTTCAGTGACCGGGTCTAAAGAGACCTTTGAAGCATTGGCTCTAGTGTGCCCTAGACCAGGAGAATCTAAGACTTTCATAGTGGCGAATGGTGAGGCGAATGCTTGCTGGCCTGTCAGACTCAAGACAAAGACTAGATTTTAAGAAAGTCAACATTAACCCCATGCTGCAGTCTGTACTGGTCTCCAGGAACAAACCGAAGAAGGAACCAAAAGAATGTGTGGGAAATGTATGGTTTATACAGAGAAGAGAACAGGTAATACCTCCTGGGAAAATAAAATGCTTGAATGCTCAGGTAAAGATGAGCTTAGAGGACACAGTCCCTGACCTCATGATTGAAAGCGAACAAGGTGTTGATTTGCCTCTTGGAGTTGAACTTATGTATTCAAGAAGCCTTGCCAGCTGAATGCTTAAAGCGCAAAAAGGGAAACATAAGAGTAGGACTCAAGAATACGACCAGTGTACCAGCTATACAAGTCACCATGCCCTGCTGGGTAGAGTCCATTCAATTTGCCCTATGCCTAACACTAACCTAACTTTAGATGCCTAGGAGTTAAAGCGTGAAGATTTAAAATTTGGTGACTCGCCTATCCCAGCTGCTTAAAAAAGTCAAGTGTTCTCCAATAGTGACCTGGATATGGGCTGCTCTAATAGCACTCAACACAGGATTCGTCTTAAGGCAGATAGGCCCTTCAGAGAGAGGTCTCAGCGCATAGCTACAAGTGACCTAGAAGATTTAAGGAAACACCTAGAAGAGCTGAAGGCAGCAGGCATCATCAAGGCGTCAAGAAGCCCATATGCCTCCCCAATAGTGGTGGTGCGTAAAAAGCATCCATCCGAATGTGTGTGGATTGCCGAACTCTGAATCGGTGCACCATACCAGTCCAATACACTACCCCTCGGATAGAGGAGGTCCTGAATTGTCTTGTAGGAAGCAAGTAGTTTAGTTTATTGGACCTTAGGCTGTGACAGACGGGGAGATTAGTCGCCGCACAACAAATCTCCCTTGTCGCGGGTGACTAATCTCCCCAAAATGCCATCCCACCATCTACAATGTAAATCGCCGGTGGGATGGTATACGCAGTGCAGCGAAATCGCCAAAGTTGCCTTGAGAGTCGCATGCCATCCCACCAGCGATTTACATTCTAGACGGTGGGATGGCATTTGGGGAGATTACCATGTAGAAAAATAGCAAACAGCACCTTCTTGCCTCCATTTAAAAAACCTTTATTTAACATACATGACATTATCTCGCCATCTACTGGTCATTATTCATATATATTTTGCAACATCTGATTAGATACACTTATTACATTGCCACATTTTTATACAAAAAAACGTTACTTCTTTTTAGAGACTATCCAGTTTAACCCAAAGCATAGTATCAATAAAAACAAAAAATTAAAACTAGTTAAAAACAATTTACATTTGAAAAATTGCTTGCAGACCGTATTCTCTATTTAGTCCTTGGGGGGGGGGGGGGGGGGGGGTCAGGGTCTCCAGTCTTTTAATCCACATTTGCTTCTTTTGTTCTATTACCTCCTCAAAGTAGTTTGGGGACATGATCCACTATCTGGAATTTTAGTTGTTGGACACCATGGCGCATTTCTACAAAATAAGCTGCAACAGCCAGTTCTACTTTCCCTGTTTTTATAGCAGACTTATGCCCCACATATAATAAACCGCAAGGGCATTTAATTACATAAACTGCAAAAATTGTGGCACATGTATAATATCCCCCTATCTTAATGGAGCTACCCTTGCGTGGATGGTACACCTCCTCTCCTTTTTGGCAGTTAGAACAGCAGCTGCAGCTCAAGCATGGAAATGTCCCATGTCTCACTGTGCTTAATACGGTCTGACCACTTTTGCCTGACCCCGCGTATGACTTCGTTAGCATGGAGCCAGTTATACAATTCCTTTTATAGGACATAAGGAGGAATTCTCTGAAGCTGGAGACCTCTGGTATCCCATCCCGTAAAACCCCCCCAATGCTTCCTCACAATGTCAGCCTGAAGCTATCACTGGACAAATGTAAATTTTGTCAGCCTTCAGTGACCAACATAGGACATGTGGTGTCTGCAGCTGGAATTTCTGCTGATCCCAGTATAATAGAGGCTGTGTCCACCTGGCCAAAACCCAGAACCTCTTCTGAGTTACGGTCTTTGCTTGGATTCTGTGGATATTATAGACAATTTGTAAAAGGGTTCTCCAAAGTGGCTAAACCCCTCAATCAGCTTCTGCAGATCAACCCAGACCAAGAGGGTGAAGACAAAACCAGGGTGATAAGAAAATCAACAACTCCAGGGTGGACAAAGGAATCCATAGAAAAGAAGTGGACAGAAGAATGTGACAGAGCATGTAATCACTCATGCCCCAGTCCTGGCCTATGCTGATCCCAGTAAGCCATATACTCTTCATATCGATACCAGTAGAGATGGCTTAGGAGGTGTGCTATACCAAGAGCATGAGAAATAGTTGAGGCCAATTGCATTTATCAGCAGAAGCTTATCCCCTGCAGAGAAAAATTAACCTGTGCATAAGCTAGAGTTCCTTGCATTAAAATGGGCTGTGGTTGATAAACTCCATGACTACTTGTATGGTACTGAATTTGAGTCCAGACAGACAACAACCCTTTGTGTGAGTGCCAGACATTTGTCGGTGAATGATTGTTCTCTGCGCATGCCATGATTACCAGCAGTGGAAGTCAACGAACATATACTGAACAACACGAACATGCACGAACGTTCTTTGTGGAACCTATTTGCTCGTAAACTAAAACTTCATGATCTTTGATAAAACATTTTTTTTTTATATTCCCAAAAATGCAGGCAAAACTCCCCAGGAGAAACTAATGGTAGGTATGGCACACACAAGGCATGGATCTGGTAGGATGGCACACACAGAGCCTACAGCAGACAGGGGTGTGTGGCTACAGTCTCCTTAGGTATGGATGGTGAATAATAATGTAGGGTGATCACAGGGCCTTCAGGTGTGAATATTGCAGAGGCTTCAGCCAAAACCTGTTGTGTGAACAATACAGACACCATTAATCTCATAATCTCTTTACTATAATACTTTACTGATGGCATTTCTAATATAGTGATTAAACTAGACAGGCTATACAGACAATACAGGCGAGGGGTAAAACACCTGTGGGGGCTGCCAGTTGTAGAGCAGTGTAGACATGTAGACATATGTTAATATGTGATGATTAGACGTAAAAATAAATGACATTTATTTTGAAATATGTATTTCAAATATTTATTTCAACTAGTAACCTGCAATTTGTGCTTTGTATGTAAGACAAAACATTTAAAACTGTACCAAAATGCAAACAAGTTTTTAAAACATATGAAAAATCTTAAAAACACTTGCTTTTAAAGAATAAGCACAAGAAGAAGAAGAACAACTATTCACCAGCATTGCAAACCTTTTTGCATATGTTTCCAAGTGTCATTTCTAATGATTTGACAGATTGTTTTATGGTTGCCAACAGCATTTTGCATTTTTCAATATCTTCCAAGACATTTGGATCGGGGCCTTGGTTTGTTTCTGCATTGGAAATGTCCTTTGAAGTCTCAAGGTCTGGCTGTCCCTCAATACAAAGATACAGCACATTTTGAGCTGACATGTTTTCTTCTGTGAAATAATTTTAAAAATAGTATTGATTATTTTTTGCCAGGCTGTTTAGAACTAAACAAATGCAGAGTAATGTAAACCTACCTGTACTGCTAACTAAGGATGCACGGGCTGCTAAGTGAAGTGTCACAGAATGTTTCCTCATGAATTTCCTTTACATGTGAGGTACCACTGGATTGTGACTCAATGTCTGGCTCATTGCTTTCTATTTCCTGGCTCTTACGACCATGCTCATCAGACTCATTATGGTCCTTTTTGAGATCCTTCTCAACATCATCATCCTTCTCACTGGCACCAGGCTCTGGAATCTCAGGCTTCCCAACAGAAGAAGAGGTACCCCGTCTATAATAGCGATGGGTTTGCAGCAATTTTTTACGATTGTCTTCTGAAAAAAAAAAAATTGGATTTGAACATCACCATAGTTCTACACACTGTAGTGGTACACATTGCAGAGAAAATAATAATGATGTAAAACTCACTTTTTTTAATGATCCGCCTAATGCTTTGAAGTTGGTCTCTTTCTCTCAGTTTTAAATCTAACCCCCTTTGCGAAGCTGATCTTTTGATCTGCTAACGCCAAACTTTTTCTCAAGCCCATAGATTATTATATCAGGATATGATTTTTCCTTGTTTTGGGCCTGGAGTACTCTCCACCTTTGCAATCATAATCTTTTTTTTCCATAATGGACACCATGTGCACCATCTCCTGCTTGGACATAGCTGTAGCCTTTCTCCTGCCACCGTCAAACTCAGCTGTAGCTCTTCCCCCCATCTTCTACACCTGTATCTGTCAGGAGCAGCCACAGGTGGGTGGCTGGCAGGTAGGAGCCTTATATGCCGTGTAATATGGGTACTGCGCTTGTTGATAGGCAGGAAACAAGTTATGTTGCTGAAACATGATTTATTAATGAAAATTGAGTAATAAGAAATATGGAAGTCCTTACAACAGGCCAGTGGTCAGAGGCAGGCAGAAGTCAAAACAAATCCGGAAAGCAGGCAGAGGGTCTGGACTGGTAGCAAACAAGGAGGGTCCGGAATAACAGGCAGTGGTCAAAGGCAGGCTGAAGGCAGGGAAAGTCCAATAATCAGGCCGAGGTCAATACCGGGAGATCAAACAAAGGTCAGGAACAGGAGTTGTAGAACAGGGTAAGGTGAACGGAATCAGGCAGGTACACGGGCAGGAGTCAGGCAGGAACAGGGACTGGAACAAGCAGGTAAGGACACTGGAACGCAAAAGGGCTCAATGATCAAGCAACCAGGGGTTGCTTGTGACAGCCTAATACAGCCCGTTAATTGTCTGATTGCAACCACCTGGGCTAATTAAAGGAGGAGAAGGTGAACATAGACACAGAAGCAAAGAAGAGGGGTTAACAGAATGTTCAGGGCTGGATGCCCAAGGTCTCCAGTGGCTCAGTGAGGTAATGCTGAACCTGCCTAACATAGAGTCCAGAGTTCTGGTACAGGCAGGTCCTGACATTACCCCCCCCCTTGAGGATCGACCTCCGGGCGATCCCAGGATCGGGTTGACATCTTTTAAATATTTTCTTAACAAAAATGTTCTTAAGGCTTGTAGTCCAAAAAATGTCTAAAACTTTCAAGTCCACAGAGACCAAAACCAGAAAACCTGAAATAGTAAAAACTGGCCCAAAACCACATAGGAAAATTGCATAAAAACAGAGAGAAAAACATAAATTAAACCAAAGGAAAAAACTTCTTAGAAAAAGTCCCAAACAAGGTGGATGCCAGAACAGGTGGTTCATCGGAAACAGCGGCCACAACAGGAGAGTAACCAAGTCCAGGAACCACAGCAACGGAGACACCAGGGACTGGAGCCAGAACATAGGAGTGACTAGGGTCAGGAGCCAGAGCAAAAAGTTGCCAGAGCTGGAAACCAGAACAGGAGTGTCACCAGAGTCAAGAGCCAGAGTGGATGAAATGCCAGGGTCAGGAGCCACAGCGGAGTTGTCGCCAGGGTCAGGAGCCACAGCTGAGTCGTCGCCAGGGTCAGGAGCCACAGCGGAGTTGTCGCCAAGGTCAGGAGCCACAGCGGAGTCGTCGCCAAGGTCAGGAGCCACAGCGGAGTCGTCGCCACACAAAACACCCACTACAGGTGGAAGAGAGACGCCCAGGGAAACAACAAGACCACCAAACACTGCAACAGAACTGGCAGAGTCTGGGACGCCAGAACTACCAGATCCAGTAGCAGGGAAGGCAGGTCCGGAAGAAGTTTTGTCCTCAGAGGCAGGAGCAGGCACTACCGCTGGCACCGAGGCAGGAGCAGGCACAACCGCTGGCACCGAGGCAGGAGCAGGCACAACCGCTGGCACTGAGGCAGGAGCAGGCACAGAAGCTGAGGGTTGCAGTTCAGGCACAGAAGCTGAGGGTTGCAGTTCAGGCACAGAAGCTGAAGCAGGACAAGGCCGCCGTCTGGGTGCTGGAACTGGACAATGCCACCGTCTGGGTGCTGGAACTAGACAAGGCCGCTGTCTGGGTGCTGGCACAGAGGCTGGAGCAGGAGACGGCAGAGGTGCAGGCACAGGAGCTGGAGACGGCAGAGGTGCCTTGGTTATATTTAAAAAACCAAACAAATTGAGGTTCAGGCCTGAGATCTTGAGGGGCTGATACAGCAGGAAAAGAAACAGACAGAGCAATAGGAGAGTTCTTGGAGATAGACCGTCCTTTAAACCTAGTGGTAAATGCTGTAGGTATTTCTTCCTCATCTGAGTCCAAATCTTCCCATTCTTTGTCGTCAAAAATATCTTGCCAATCTTCCTCATCAGGTGAATCTTCACAAACATCTTCCTCAGAAAATTCTTCTACCTCAGAAAACTCACTGGAAGAAGTTGAAGCAGGTGTGCAGTCTTTGGGCCGGGGTGAGTACCTTGGAGTTGGAAAGTTTTGGGCCGTACAGCAGAAGGATTTGAGGTGGAGGAAAATATATCTGAAACTGGCCATAAATCTCCTGTAAATGTTGCTTTTAAAATTGAAAGAAAAGAACAGGGGTTTTCTAAAATGTGCTTCTTCATCAATGCAGGTTTCAGCCCACTCTGTGGCCTCACTGCCCAAAAGGAAAAGAATAATTAACTTGCTCTTCATATTGTCAGGAGCTTCTTTGAAAAATGGAACTGTGGAAAACTTTTTACATAAATCAAGTAAATAATTGAATGAGTCTTTCTCCCCCTCATACATCTTAATGGAGGAAAGCCATTCTGCAGATTGTTGTAGTTCAACATTACTTTGAACCGCAGAGTTGTTACCAGCAGGCTCCTCTTTATGTGGCTTGATCATTCTGCCAGGAGCAGCCACAGGTGGGTGGCTGGCAGGTAGGAGTTTATATGCCATGTAATATGGGTACAGGGGGTACTGCGCTTGTTGATAGGCAGAAAACAAGTTATGTTGCTAAAACATGATTTATTAATGAAAATTGAGTAATAAGAAATATGGAAGTCCTTACAACAGGCCAGTGGTCAGAGGCAGGCAGAAGTCGAAACAAATTCGGAAAGCAGGCAGAGGGTCTGGACTGGCAGCAAACAAGGAGGGTCCGGAATAACAGGCAGTGGTCAAAGGCAGGCTGAAGGCAGGGAAAGTCCAATAATCAGGCCGAGGTCAATACCGGGAGATCAGAGGTCAGGAACAGGAGTTGTAGAACAGGGTAAGGTGAACGGAATCAGGCAGGTACACAGGCAGGAGTCGGGCAGGAGTCAGGCAGGAACAGGGACTGGAACAAGCAGGTAAGGACACTGGAACGCAAAAGGGCTCAATGATCAAGTAACCAGGGGTTGCTTGTGACAGGCTTATAAAGCCCGTTAATTGTCTGATTGCAACCACCTGGGCTAATTAAGGGAGGAGAAGGTGAACATAGACACAGAAGCAAAGAAGAGGGGTTAACAGAATGTTCAGGGCCGGATGCCCAAGGTCTCCAGTGGCTCAGTGAGGTAATGCTGAACCTGCCTAACATAGAGTCCAGAGTTCTGGTACAAGCAGGTCCTGACAGCATCTCTCCTTTTGCCACTATTCTCCATCTTCTCTCTTGTCTTTCTTTTGTCACCTTGTGCCTTCTTGTCTCCACTATGCTGCTACCGTCCGTCTGACATCACAAATGGAAGTAGGCGGAGCCGTTGAAATCTATGATAATTATGGCCGTTCGTTTTAGTGTTGCGTTGTAACGAACCGAACGGACGGGTAACAGTCGTAGAAATACAGAAGATTATATAAGTTTCATAACAAATTTTCGACCACAACCTAGGAAGTTCACATACTTGCTGAGCCTCTTTTTCCAAATCCACCAAAAATACCAGTGCAAACTCCATCTTGTCTTCACAAACGCTCAGAAATCGAATTTGGTTTAAGTACCGCCTCCCCAATTAGGCGTTAATATTCGCACAGATTATTGCGATATTTCGAACGTTTATCACTTTTTTCAACCCTATGTAACTATAGGGTTGAAAAAAGACCAGAGTCCATCAAGTTCAACCCATCCAAGTAAACCCAGCACACGCAACCCACACCTACCAATCTATACACTCACATACATAAACTATATATACAACCACTAATACTAACTGTAGATATTAGTATCACAATAGCCTTGGATATTCTGATTGTTCAAGAACTCATCCAGGCCCCTCTTAAAGGCATTAACAGAATCTGCAATTACCACATCTCTAGGAAGGGCATTCCACAACCTCACTGCCCTCACCATGAAAAACCACCTACGCTGCTTCAAATGGAAGCTCCGTTCCTCTAATCTAAAGGGGTGACCTCTGGTGCGTTGATCGTTTTTATGGGAAAAAAGAACATCCCCCAACTGCCTATAATCCCCTCTAATGTACTTGTACAGAGTAATCATGTCCCCTCGCAAGCGCCTCTTTTCCAGAGAAAACAACCCCAACCTCGACAGTCTCACCTCATAGTTTAAATCTTCCATCCCCTCAACCAGTTTAGTTTCACGTCTCTGCACTCTCTCCAGCTCATTAATATCCTTCTTAAGGACTGGAGCCCAAAACTGCACTGCATACTCAAGGTGAGGCCTTACCAGGGACCTATAAAGGGGCAAAATTATGTTCTCATCCCTTGAGTCAATGCCCTTTTTTATACAAGACAGCACTTTATTTGCTTTAGTAGCCACAGAATGACACTGCCTGGAATTAGACAACTTGTTATCTACAAAAACCCCTAGATCCTTCTCCATTAAGGAAACACCCAACACACTACAATTCAGTAGATAGTTCGTGTTTATATTATTTCTACCAAAATGCATAACTTTGCACTTATCAACATTGAACCTCATTTTCCAGTTTGCTGCCCAGTTTTCCAATTTTGTCAAATCGCTCTGCAAAGCGGCAGCATCCTGCATGGAACTTATAGTTTTGCACAATTTTGTGTCATCAGCAAAAATAGAAACAGTACTGTCTATGCCCACCTCCAGGTCATTAATAAACAAGTTAAAAAGCAAAGGACCAAGGACTGACCCCTGCAGTACTCCACTAACCACACCGGTCCAATTAGAAAATGTTCCATTTACCACCACTCTTTGTAATCTATCCTTCAGCCAGTTCTCTCTCCAATTACAAATATTATGTTCCAGGCCAATATTCCTTAATTTGATTATTAACCTTCTGTGAGGTACTGTATCAAACGCTTTAGCAAAGTCCAAGTAGATGACATCCCAGCATCCCACTGCCATTCCAGCATCGAGGTTCTTACTCACCTCCTCATAAAGGGCGACTAAATTAGTCTGGCAAGATCTGTTATGCATAAAACCATGCTGGCACAAACTAATAGTATTGTGAACTGCAATGTATTCAAGTACCCTATCCCTTATTACCCCTTCCAAAAGTTTTCCTACTACTGATGTTAGACTAACAGGCCTATAGTTTTCAGGCTGAGAACGGGATCCCTTTTTAAATAACGGCACCACATTAGCAATCCGCCAGTCTCTCTGCACCATGCCAGACCTCAACGAATCCTGAAAAATAAAGTGAAGAGGCTTGGCAATCACATCCCATCCGGTCCTGGACCTTTGCTTACCTTTACATGTTCAAGTCTCTTTTGAATTGTGTCAGTAGCTAAATTACTAGAACTGGGCATATTAAAAGGGAAGCCTTCATTATCTGGCTCCTCAGATGTATAGACAGATGAAAAATAAGAGTTCAAAATTTCTGCTTTTACCCCATTCTCATCAACCAACTTACCCCCCCCCCCCATGATAATAAGGTTCCCACCCCTTCTTGCTTCATTTTTTTACTATTCACATAATTAAAAAATAATTTTGGATTCTTTTTACACCTAGCTGCAATATCCCTTTCCATTTCTATTTTAGCTTGCCTGATAGCTTTTTTGCATGCTTTATTTGCTTCCTTGTACCTGATGAAAGTTTCTGCTGTCCCAGCTAACTTGAATGCTTTAAAAGCACGTTTTTTCTTTCCAACCTCGACACTAACACTTTTATTCAGCCATAAAGGTTTTGCTTTGCGATGCCTCTCCTTGCTTACAAGGGAAATATACTGTTGTGTATACCTGCAAAACAATGTTTTAAAGATGTTCCATTTTCCTTCTGTGTCTAACCCCATGAAAAGCCTTTCCCAGTTGACACATTGCAGAGATGCCCTTATACTGGCAAAGTCTGCACGTCTAAAATTGAGTGTTTTAGTTACTCCCTTATAGAGCTGTCTCTGCAGCATTATCTCAAAAGAGACCATGTTGTGATCACTGTTCCCCAAATGCTTACCCACACAAATGTTAGAGATGAGTTCATTATTATTAGATATCACCAGGTCCAAAAAAAAAAGAGTCATTCCTAGTAGGTTCTTGAACTGCCTGAAATAAAAAGTTGTCATTTAGCATATTTACAAACCTACTAGCTTTTTCTGACTTAGCCACCCCATTACTCCAGTCAATGTCCGGATAATTAAAGTCCCCCATAATAACAACTTGACCCAGTTTTGAAGCCTCCTCCATTTGCAACAATAGCTGGGTCTCATTCCCCTCATCTATACGGGGTGGTTTATAGCATACACCAATGATCATTTTCTTTGTGACCTTCAGCCCTACTGAAATTTCTACCCAAAGAGATTCGACATTTTCATGTCTTTATTACATGGCTTTAAATCTGACTTTACATAAAGACAAACCCCTCCACCCTTTTTAATCTCTCTGTCCCTCCTAAAAAGTGTATAACCATTTAAATTCATAGCCCAGTCGCATTTATCATCCCATCAGGTCTCAGTGATACAAATTAAATCATAATTTTCAATTCATGCAATAGCTTGCAGCTCCCCTAATCTACCCGACAAGCTTTGCGCATTAGCCAGCATGCAGCGGAGATTACTACTTCTCCCTCTAATGTTTACATTAGCTAACGGAGAGTTAGAGCTAAAGCAAATATTAGACTGTTTTCCTTGTAACGGAAGCTCCTTATCTGATGAACTTTATGCCCCCCTCACTCCTCCCCCACAACCCTTTGCTAGTCCCCCTGCCCCATCTACACTAACTTTCCTATAGAACTCTAGCTCACCCACCCCCCCTTGTCTAGTTTAAACACTCCTCCAACCTCTTAACCATTCTCTCCCCTAGCAGAGCTAGGCAATCCGTCATGGCTGTATAGATTGTACCCCAAGAAAAAGTCAGCCCAGTGCTCTAGGAACCCAAACCCTTCCTTCCTACACCAAGACTTTAGCCACGCATTTAGCTCCCTAAGCTCCCGCCATCTCCCTAAATGTGCATGTGGCACCGGCAAAATTTCTGAAAAAATGACATTGGAGGACCTTTGCTTAAAGGAACAGTAACACCAAAATTTATTGTTTGCAAATATCCCTTCTAGACACTTTATTTAACACACATACCATATGGAAACTGCAATATTATAACTGGGCATTGAATAAATAACATTACCAGTGATTCATAGGACATAGTGAAAACGGTGATACGGCGACTGCTTGACATCCGCTTTAAACCGGAAGTTCATTTCCCCCCCCCCCATCGCTTTGCTTTCAGAATCTGCCTTGCCAGTGATTAATGGATTTATTTTCTTGCCCCGGATCAGGGAGAGGAAAGGGTGATGGAGGTCTTCTTATCTCCTGCTGTGTTTCATAGCTTGTGTGATCTGAGCGCTCTGGCTGAGCTTGCACAGGGAGGGGAGGGAGGGGAAGGAGGGGGGAGCTGCCCGGAAATACGTTAGAGTTGGAAGATACCTGCTGCCTGAACCTGGTAATGCTATTTATTTTTATCTATTATCTGTTTATAATATTCCCATTTCTATAAAATAGATATGTTTATTAAAATGTATAGAAGTGATATTTATAATGTAATTTTTTTGTGTTACTGTGCCTTTAATCTTAGAGCCTAGATCCCTGAACTCACTCTTTAAGGTCCCCCACCTACCGTTCATTTTGTCGTTAGTACTGATATGTACCAAGACAGCCGGGTCATGCCGGGTCCCCTTTAATTTAGCAATAAAGGTTGGATGGATGCTTATCTTGTTCCAACCTATATTTCTGTATTACTGTTGTGTATTGACTGTTAACGTATGATCACTAGATGGCGCTGTTACATGTAAAAAACTAATATGTGTCATCCGGTTCTGCTAATAATTGTTTCCCCTAGCATTGCCTGTCTATCTTTTCCTTCCTCCCAACTTGTTGGCAGTTCAGCCATGTTTTGTTCTAAGTAAAGCTTGTTCCACTACCAGCTGCTGTGAACCTCTTTTATAATACTGTGTCCAGAATACAACACTGGCGACGAGGATTGGGATTAACGCATGAAAAAAAATCTACAGGAGTCAGTGAGTAAACAGAAACCTTGAGACCTTATTGCTCCATAATGGTGTCCCTGGGCCACATAGAAGAGTTTGACATTGCCAGGCCACCCTCCTGGGATTCCTATGCAGAGAGATTGCATTTCTTTCTAGAAGCAAATAATGTGACAAACCCTGTGCAGAGACGTGCAGTGCTGCTGAGTGTCATAGGCTCAAAGACTTATGAGATTGTGCACTCTCTGGTATCCCCCACTAAACCCAGTGACTGCTCATTTGAGGAAATTATTAAGCAACTTAAAAATAATTTTGCACCCACCATATCGGAGACTGTTAAGAGGTTCCACTTTAACAGACGCAGCCAGCAGCCAGCAGCCAGCAGCCAGATGAGAGTATTGCTACTTACATAGCAGAGCTGCGCAGATTGGCAGAAAGTTGTAATTTTGGCAGCAGCTTGGAATACTTGCTAAGGGACCATCTTGTGTGTGGGGTCAGGGATGCAGCACTGCAAAGAAAACGTCGAATCTCTTTGGGTAGAAATTTCAGTAGGGCTGAAGGTCACAAAGAAAATGATCATTGGTGTATGCTATAAACCACCCCGTATAGATGAGGGGGATGAGGCCCAGCTATTGTTGCAAATGGAGGAGGCTTCAAAACTGGGTCAAGTTGTTGTTATAGGGGACTTTAATTATCCGGACATTGACAAAAAGCTAGTAGGTTTGTAAATATGCTAAATGACAACTTTTTATTTCAGGCAGTTCAAGAACCCACTAGGAATGACGCTATTTTGGACCTGGTGATTTCTAATAATAATGAACTTATCTCTAACATTTGTGTGGGTGAGCATTTGGGGAACAGTGATCACAACATGGTCTCCTTTGAGATAATGCTACAGAGACATCTCTATAAGGGAGTAACTAAAACACTCAATTTTAGACGTGCAGACTTTGCCAGTATAAGGGCATCTCTGCAATGTGTCAACTGGGAAAGGCTTTTCATGGGGTTAGACACAGAAGGAAAATGGAACATCTTTAAAACATTGCTTTGTAGGTATACACAACAGTATATCCCCCTTGTAAGCAAGGAGAGGCATCGCAAAGCAAAACCTTTATGGCTGAATAAAAGTGTTATTGTCGAGGTTGGTAAGAAAAAACGTGCTTTTAAAGCATTCAAGTTAGCTGGGACAGCGGAAACTTTCATCAGGTACAAGGAAGCAAATAAAGCATGCAAAAAAGCTATCAAGCAAGCTAAAATAGAAATGGAAAGGGATATTGCTGCTAGGAGTAAAAAGAATCCTAAATTATTTTTTAATTATGTGAATAGTAAAAAAATGAAGCAAGAAGGGGTGGGAACTTTATTATCACGGGGGGGTAAGTTGGTTGATGAGAACGGGGAAAAAGCTGAAATTTTGAACTCTTATTTTTCATCTGTCTATACATCTGAGGAGCCAGATAATGAAGGCTTCCCTTGTAATATGCCCAGTTCTAGTAATTTAGCTACTGGCGCATGGGTCACTCGGGAGGAAATTCAAAAGAGACTTGAACATGTAAAGGTAAACAAAGGTCCAGGGCTGGATGGGATTCATCCCAGGGTATTGAATGAACTGAGCGCTGTGATTGCCAAACCTCTTCACTTAATTTTTCAGGATTCATTGAGGTCTGGCATGGTGCCAAGAGACTGGCGGATTGCTAATGTGGTGCCGTTATTTAAAAAGGGATCCCGTTCTCAGCCTGAAAACTATAGGCCTGTTAGTCTGACATCAGTAGTAGGAAAACTTTTGGAAGGGGTAATAAGGGATAGGGTACTTGAATACATTGCAGTTCACAATACTATTAGTTTGTGCCAGCATGGTTTTATGCGTAACAGATCTTGCCAGACTAATTTAGTTGCCTTTTATGAGGAGGTGAGCAGGAACCTTGATGCTGGAATGGCAGTTGATGTCATCTACTTGGACTTTGCTAAAGCGTTTGATACAGTACCTCACAGAAGGTTAATGATCAAATTAAGGAATATTGGCCTAGAACATAATATTTGTAATTGGATAGAGAACTGGCTGAAGGATAGAGTACAAAGAGTGGTGGTAAATGGAACATTTTCTAATTGGACCAGTGTGGTTAGTGGAGTACTGCAGGGGTCAGTCCTTGGGCCTTTGCTTTTTAACTTGTTTATTAATGACCTGGAGGAGGGCATAGACAGTACTGTTTCTATTTTTGCTGATGACACTAAATTGTGCAAAACTATAAGTTCCATGCAGGATGCTGCCGCTTTGCAGAGCGATTTGACAAAATTAGATAACTGGGCAGCAAACTGGAAAATGAGGTTCAATGTTGATAAGTGCAAAGTTATGCACTTTGGTAGAAATAATATAAACGCAAACTATCTACTGAATGGTAGTGTGTTGGGGGTATCCTTAATGGAGAAGGATCTAGGGGTTTTTGTTGATAACAAGTTGTCTAATGCCAGGCAGTGTCATTCTGTGGCTACTAAAGCAAATAAAGTGCTGTCTTGTATAAAAAAGGGCATTGACTCAAGGGATGAGAACATAATTTTGCCCCTTTATAGGTCCCTGGTAAGGCCTCACCTTGAGTATGCAGTGCAGTTTTGGGCTCCAGTCCTTAAGAAGGATATTAATGAGCTGGAGAAAGTGCAGAGACGTGCAACTAAACTGGTTAAGGGGATGGAAGATTTAAACTATGAGGTGAGACTGTCGAGGTTGGGGTTGTTTTCTCTGGAAAAGAGGCGCTTGCGAGGGGACATGATTACTCTGTACAAGTACATTAGAGGGGATTATAGGCAGATGGGGGATGTTCTTTTTTTCCCATAAAAACAATCAACGCACCAGAGGTCACCCCTTTAGATTAGAGGAAAGGAGCTTCCATTTGAAGCAGCGTAGGTGGTTTTTCACGGTGAGGGCAGTGAGGTTGTGGAATGCCCTTCCTAGTGATGTGGTAATGGCAGATTCTGTTAATGCCTTTAAGAGGGGCCTGGATGAGTTCTTGATCAATCAGAATATCCAAGGCTATTGTGATACTAATATCTACAGTTAGTACTAGTGGTTGTATTTATAGTTTATGTATGTGAGTGTATAGATTGGTAGGTGTGGGTTACGTGTGCTGGGTTTACTTGGATGGGTTGAACTTGATGGACACTGGTCTTTTTTCAACCCTATGTAACTATGTAACTATGTAACTATGTAACTATGTAAAGAAGGCTGCTAGCAAAGCACAACCTAACCTTTGCTTTGGCCCAGGAGGAAGCACTTGCTTATGAGGCTGCATCTGTGCATTCCAAAGAAATACAGGCCTCACCCAGTCCAGTTATTGCACCGGAGCTGCATCAAGTGTATAACAAGCCTGATGTTAAACTACAGCCTGCATTAGCACAAGTATCAGATCAAGCAAAAGTAATGTGCCATAGTTGTGGGGGAGGTCACCTGCGTGGCAACTGTCATTTCCAAAATGCTGTGTGTCACAAATGCAAACGTCGTGGCCACATACAGGGAGTCTTCCACCAAGCTGATAATCTACAGAGACCCAAGCAAGCCAGAGCAAATCTGTCTGGGAATGCAACCCATATAGTGAAAATCCAAAATGACACCACTGAGAAGGAGGCAGATACAGGTATCTATGTCTCTGAAATAATAAATAGTGTTGAAAATCAGCCAATGCGCAAAAAGAAATACACTGATGTGATACTACAAGGATCTAAGTGTAGAATGGAGGTAGATACAGGCTGTGACTATTCCTTAATTTCAGAGTAAATCTTCCATGCATTATGGCCCACTAATTGCCCACCCATTTTACCATGTTACGTTAGACTTGTGGATTACAATAAAAAGCCTGTGGATGTTGTGGGTGCATGTTTTGTTAAAGTCCACTATGAAAAAGACAGAGGAAAACTACGCCTCATCATTACTAAAGGACAAAGAGCAAGTTTATTAGGAGTAGAGGGGTTTGAACCCCTGGGCATTCAGTTAACCGGAGTAAATTATGCAACAGCAGACTATTTGCAAGCGGTCATCAAAGACTTTAGCAGTGTATTTGAAGAAGGCCTGGGTAAATTTAAGGGCTCACCAATATCATTCCTACTGGATCCCAAAGTTGTCGCATGAAGCCACGGCCTGTACCATTTGCTCTCCATTCAAAAATAGATGACGAAATAGATCGCTTAGTGCAACAAGGAGCACTAATTCCAGTAACCCACCCAACTTGGGCCACCCCAATAGTGCCTGTACTGAAGCCAAATGGAGAAGTGAGGATATGTGCTGACTATAAATGCACAATCAACAAGGCATTACAAGAACATCCATATCAAATTCCTGCTGTCAATCAAATTCTCAGCACCTTGGCTAAGGGGAAGTTATTTGCCAAACTTGATTTAGCTCAAGCATACCAGCAGTTGCCAGTGGATGATGCAGCTTCTGATGCTCAAACAATTATCACACACAAAGGAGCATTTAAAGCTACTAGATTTCAGTTTGGCGTTTGTATTGCACCTGGCGTATTCCAGAAATTGATGGATTACCTTCTTTCCAGCCTGCCAGGGGTGGTGCCATATTTTGACGATGTCTTCATTGTAGCAGACTCTGTGGAATCATTAACTGAAAGGGTGAGAGCAGTATTAAAGTGATTTTCAGATGCTGGATTAAAACTTAAGAAAGAAAAATGTGTTTTTGGGGTACCAAGTGTTGAGTTCCTTGGATACAAAGTTGATGCACATGGAATACATCCAACAGATACAAAAGTGAAAGCCATTCATGAAGCTCCAGTTATAGCTCCAAAAATAAACAGGAGCTGCAAGCATTTCTTGGCCTATTAAATTTTTACCATTCCTTCTTGAAAGACAAAGCTACTGTGACTGAGCCGCTGCACAGACTACTGGATAAAAATGCTACCTGGAAGTGGTCAGCCCTGCATGAGCAGGCATTCAATGATGCCAAGAGACTTTTATCATCAGTGTGTTAGTACATTATGATTTGCATAAACCTCTTACCCTTACATGTGATGCTTCTCCCTATGGAATAGGAGCGGTTTTAAGTCATACTGTAAGTGGTGGTCGTGAGGCTCCAATTGCATTCTATTCACGGACCATGAGTACCACAGAAAGGAATTATGCTCAGATTGATAAGGAAGCTCTAGCCATTGTGGCAGGTGTAAAAAAATTCCATGAGTACTTGTATGGCAGAGGTTTTGCTATTATTGCTGACCATAAGCCGTTGTTGGGACTTTTAAAGAATAATGGGCCTACTGTACAGATAATTTCTCCACACATGCTAAGATGGTGTTTATTGCTGAATGCTTATGACTATGAGTTGCAGTACCGCCCAGAAAAAGACATAAGTAATGCAGATGCATTAAGCCGTTTGCCTGTAAACACTCCTGATTTTCAAGTACCGGCCTTGTCCGAGGTCCTCATGCTAGAGTCCTTACCTAGTCCCCCTCTACAGGCATCAGATATTGCTCGCATGACAGCTACCAACCCAGTATTGTCTCGAGTGTTGAACTGGGTATGGAGGGGGTGACCAAAAATAAGTTTAAAAGAAGAGTTCACACCATTTGAGAAATGCCAGCATGAACTCTCTGCATACAAAGGGTGCCTTTTGTGGGGAAATAGAGTGGTAATTCCCAAAGCTGGGCAAACCCATGTTCTCAAAGCCCTGCATGAGAGTCACCCAGGTATTGTAAATATGAAAGCCCTTGCAAGAAGTTATGTCTGGTGGCCTAAAATGGATGAATGCATTGAAATGGGTAAAAAGTTGTGTTCCTTGCCAATCCACCCACCATGCCCCTGCTAAGGCTGGGGTACATCCATGGGAGGTGACTCGGAGCCCATGGTCTCGGCTACATACAGATTTTGCAGGGCCATTTCAAGGTCAAACATTCTTCCTTGTAGTGGACTCCTTTTCCAAATGGTTGGAAGTTGTTTCAGTTGCATCTGCAACCACCCATGCAGTCATTCAAGTGTTGCGAAAGTTGTTTGCCACACATGGACTCCCAGACACAATTGTATCAGATAATGGAGCACAATTTACATCTGCAGACTTTAGAGCATTTATGACAAGTAATCTTATTCGTCATGTTACAACAGCACCATTCCATCCATCTTCAAATGGGCAAGCTGAGCGAATGGTCCAGACTACAAAGGATGCATTAAAAAGGATAATTGATGGTGACTGGAATTATAGACTGGCAAAATTTCTGTTGCAGCAGCATATAACCCCTTCCACTAGCACTGGCTGCAGCCCTGCAGAACTTCTGATGAACCGACGTCTTAAAACCTGTTTGGACAGACTGCATCCTGACTTGGCTTCGGATTTACAAAATAAACAGGAAGATCAATTCCATAGGAATGCACAGACCTCCACAGTGAGGATGTTTGAAGCAGGTAATACAGCGTATGCCAGAAATTATGCAATGGGACCAAAATGGATACCAGCAGTCATTGTTGAAGCCATGGGCCCTGTCTCATACAAGGTTTAAGACTACGGATGGCCGTGTTATTCAAAGACATGTGGATCAGCTGCGGAGCAGACTAGGGGACAATGCTTGTCCTAACACTGAGGGTAACCATGGCCAGTCTGGATTGCAAAGTGACTTAACTCCTCTAGCTTTCCCAGAGGAAGAAATTCCTGCAGCTGAACAGACAGCAGATGTACCTGAGAGGCCAATCTACAAGGAGAGGTTATCAGTGTCCCACTGGAGCGGCCCTGAAAGGGCCATTCAAAAGCCCCGCTACCTAGAGGATTATGTTATCTAGGAGGGGAGGGGTGTTGTGTATTGACTGTTAACGTGTGATCACTAGATGGCGCTGTTACATGTAAAAAAAAAAAAATGTGTCATCCGGTTCTGCTAATAATTGTTTCCCCTAGCATTGCCTGTCTATCCTTTCCTTCCTCCCAACTTGTTGGCAGTTCAGCCATGTTTTGTTCTAAGTAAAGCTTGTTCCACTACCAGCTGCTGTGAACCTCTTTTATAATACTGTGTCCAGAATACAACAATTACCACCCATCAAAGCCTACAGTACATTTGGCTAAACAAGTTATAGGTAAAACAAGTTATACCGTATTTTTCGGACCATAAGACGCACTTTTTTTCCCCCAGAAGTGGGGGGAAAAAGTCCCTGCGTCTTATGGTCCGAATATACTTTAAAAAAATGTTTTTACTTGCCCGTGTGGTCTCCGTGCAGGGCCCTCCTCTATTCACCGGCGCTTAGCTCTGGCGCTGTGCGCATGCACAATGACGCGCATGCCCATACGCATGCGCGTCATTGTGCATGCGCACAGCGCCAGAGCTAAGCGCCTGTGAATAGAGGAGGGCCCTGCACGGAGACCACACGGGCAAGTAAAAACCTTTTCTTAAAGTATATCTGTAGGCTATATGCTGGTACAGATGGGGGCAATATGTTGGGTGCTGCTGGTACAGGTGGGGGGCAATATGTTGGGTGCTGCTGGTACAGGTTCGCTTTTAATGCACATAAAATATTTTAGGACAGTATTTGTTTCAGAATCTTTTTTTCTTCATTTCCCTTCTCTAAAAACTGGTGCGTCTTATGGTCCGGTGCGTCTTATGGTCCGAAAAATACGGTAGGTAAAATAGGTAAAATTAAAAAAGCAAAGCCTTTCCTTCAAAACACAGGCACATCCTCCACATCTAGTATTGCTTTAGGAAGAAGGTGTTTTAGTTTAGAAAAAGGAAGATTTCAGCAGCAATCATAAAATATAGACAAAATTACAGCAGCTACAGATGGTAGTACATGACAAAGTTATAGTTATATAAAATAAATATAGCATTGTACATAAATATGCACAATATCTGAAGTGGCTTAAAAATGTGGTGGGATGTGCTACACCACACCAACTTTTTTTTAGCCATTGCTATACATTTATAGCTACTTGCAAGACCAGGCACTTTCTTACATGCTTTCTCTAGTCTGCAACATAAATATATAGAGTAAATTGCAGAAAACAAAGGTCACAGTGCCCCAAGCATTAAATGGCTCAGTGACTCCCAGCATTGAGAGCCCCAAAGCATAGAAGACTCTATGACTCCAGAATTTCATGATAGAATGGTGCCAATGTACATTCCACCATTTCATGATACAAAAACGTGAAAACCTTGGTAAATGCAAGCATAAAAAACCTGGAAAACTCTAAAACCACAAAGCACAGAAAGATCTTCCAGTTGTAAACAGGACACCTGCCATTGACTTGATAATCACAGCTTTTAGATGTCGTATTTTTGGTATTGGATTTGTTGCAGTTTTGTTATATGCATAATAAATCGCAAAAAATTAAAAATTTTTCCATGACAAAATTGTGTTTTGCCACAAAAAAAATACAAATCATAGAAAAAAAAGGTCACACATTAGTAAATGCCTCCCGTGGACTTTGGGGCTGTCAAAATATAAACTTTAATAGTTCTGTAGGAAAAATACAAAATATCCTGTTTTATTACATTACATCATAGTTTATATGCCTGATTCTTGTGTATCATGGGCAAATTAAACACTAGGGAGCAGATATAAAATGTAATTTTAAAATGAGAGTTCTTGAAAAAAAATGTGAACGTGAAAACAATAACTACAACAAAACTAATGTATAGTTTATTTAAGAAAAAATAAAGAAAAAACTAAAGAATAAACAGAATATTCCCACACTGGTTTGGGAAAAAGTCTTGTGCTGGCGAGAATCACATTGTTCCATTCCTTTTCAATGAGGCTAAAAACCTTGAATGTTTTGATAACTTGAAAAATAAATAAATAGAGTTGTTAGAGACAATTCTCATTAACTTCTATTAACCCTCACCAGCTTTTACTTTCTGGGTTTTTTTCTGGTGACTTTTGTTGGATTTTTCTTATTATTAAATACAGACTTGGTTCTTAAGAATATTCTAAGTATAGTTGCATTCAAATTTTTTCACTGCATTTTTTCTCAAATTGTGAAAAAAACATAAACTCAAAATTGGTCGATAGGTTTTGTTCAGTCTCTAATGACGATGGCATGGTACCTGAAAGCCCAGCACAGTCCCTGCTGTAAGTAAAAGTTTGTAAGAAATATCCTACAAGGCTTTGTCATGATTGTCTGCCAGTTTGAGTTCTCTAGCTCACAGTCATATTGCCTATACATGGGTGCAAGTGTATTAGTCATTTAATTAGCTGCAAACATTATTTTGGTGTATCTACATAGAGGAGGTAAGAGGGGCTTATTTTCAGTCCAGAATTTTGGTGTTCCGAATTGAGCCCTGGCTGCACCTATTGATTCAGTGGAACCCTAAAACTAGCATTGACTCCAAACTTGGCAGTAGCTCCATACTTCCTACAGCAGCCTACGTCAATAGGTGCATTGCATATGTGCCAAAAGAATCAGGTGCGCACCTCACTCTCACTCTGAATGCCAGAAGTGTCTTCGTGAACACACTTATGTCAACTGATTGCACTGACTGCAATTGCTGCAAGAATGCTGACGTTCTGTATAAAGCAAACAAAAGGAATTCTGGGAATGAATTCCAAACTCTTAAAAAAATCCCATTTACATGGGTTTATCCTATAGGCTACAGCTCTTAAAGCTGAAGCCAGGATAATAGCTGATCAGATTCCCAACTACAGACCGGTTTCGCCTTTCTTGAGCCTCATCAGTGTAGTGCAGGGTTTTCTGATCAGCTTAGGTAGAGTCACTGTATAGAACATGGCAATTGCATATAGAAGTGCACTTTGCACACTGAGTCTGTGGTAAGCAAATGACTCAAACTTTACCTACTTTTCCCTACCATTTCTAGCAATTAATTGCATATGAAAAAAAGCGTAAAATCTGAAAATTTTATGCACAAAACCAGGCCCATGCCACAGATGTCTGGGAAGTAACTAAAATGGTGTTGTGGTGCTTTGTCAGTGCATTTTTTTCTGAAAAGGAGCATTGGCCAGGGGAAAAAAGCTGTTTCATTCACCAACATGTTTTAACTCCCCATTAATGAGCCTTTCCTTGCAACAACTTATTGACCTTATTGTACTTTCTTTTAAAAGGCCACAATTGTCATTTACATCCACAAGTGACGTCACCATAACATAGGCAAATGTTTAATATACCAAAGTCTTTAGTAAATTTATTGGGTTTAACCATAGAATTTTTTTGAATATTTCTTCTGCCTCTGGGTATCACAGAGATCAGTTCTGAGATTTAAACACTAGCCCTGTAGCTTTAAAATCTCTTCTAGTTTAAGAATGTTCTTGGAATTTCTCCAAACCAGTTTTCTGAACATTTGCGCAATTGCTGCTGTGTCTCTAAAGAACTGAGTGTAACAATAGCTGTGCTTTTCATATCAACCACAAATCCCAAGCATCTCCTGGATCAGAACCTCTATACTGGCAGTGAAGGCTAGACATTTTGGGTTTGACTAAATACCTTCCATAATTTCAAGAGACATTAAGAGCCCATCTATCTGTGCAAAAGTGAACAATTGCTCAAACTGTATGCAGTCCTTATGGCTAAGCCTGCAGTTTTAGAATTGTTTAAAGCTGGGCTTCTTTAAGTGTTTCTCAGGGGTCCCAGCTTATTTTGAGCAATAAGCTTCATGATGCACATATTTGGTTATATTTGTCATGTCACTTATTTAAATTACAATTAAACATTTTATAGAAAGACATTTCTCATTAATATAGAATTATGAAGACCCAATTATAGGTCCATACTGATAATTTACAAATTCCTGCTTAAACAGTTGTTGCAGTCTGCCCACAAATTCCTTATGACCTCACATGGGACTACTATTGTGTTTACAATACTATTATAATAATATATGGTAACGCTTTTATGTGTAAACACATATGGGCAGACAAATGCAAATGCCTTCTATTAAGCAGTGACCAGAAATTTAGAACTTGTGGATGTGATATACCATATATACTCGAGTATAAGCCGATCCGAATATAAGCTGAGGTACCTAATTTTACCTAAGAAAACTGGAAAAACTTATTGACTCGAGTATAAGCCTAGGGTGGGAAATGCAGCCGCTACTGCTAAGTTTCAATAATTAAATTATTTAATAAAAGGACACTCACAAGTGCTTACATGACTACCATATTAATAAACACAAGGTTGTACAGGTTAATATCTCAATTTAATTGCTACACGGCACCACACACAACTACACAAAGGCACCCGGCACCACAAACACACACAACTACAGGCACCCGGTATAACCCACAGTATAACCCACAGTATAGCCCACAGTATAACCCACAGACCAACCCACAGTATAACCCACAGTATAGCCCACAGTATAACCCACAGTATAGCCCACAGTATAGCCCACAGTATAGCCACAGTATAGCCCACAGTATAACCCACAGTATAACCCACAGTATAGCCACAGTATAGCCCACAGTATAGCCCACAGTATAACAATGTGAGTTAACTGAATAATTAAATAATCCTAGTTTTTAATTTTGTTAAATAAAAATGATCATACCATGTAGCAGGCAGGTAAACACATTTCATGCATGCACCGCTGTTGCACCCCCCCCCCCCCGCACCGCCGCACGTCTCATGTATCGCCGCCCGGACCCTGCCCGGGCACTGCAGGACTACTCGTCACAGTGGCGGATCCGGCAGCCGCGCGCACCCCACTGCCTGCTACATGGTATGATCATTTTTATTTAACAAAATTAGTTGCCTCAAGTATAAGCCGAGGATTCCTTTTTTAGCACATTTTGAGTGCTGGAAAACTCGGCTTATACTCGAATATATACGGTACTTAGATTTTGCAAAAGCACTATGTATAGTACATTTGGATCTCCATACCTTAAGTCTACTAACAAACCAATAAAACATTAATTAAACCCAATAAAATTAGGATTAATTACATTTTATTTGGGATCAATAACAAGGTACTGTGTTATTTTTACAGAGAAAAAGGAAATCTAGTTTAAAAAATCTGAGTTACTTAATAAAAATGGAGTCTATGGGAGACAGGCTTTCTGTAATTCGGATCTTTCTAGATAATGGGTTTCCGGAAAACGGATCCCATACCTGTACCACAAAAAATTAGCACTTATGATGCAAGTACGCAAGTGAGCCCTTAATCATCCTGTATTCAGGGTTGTTGTTTCTCAGTTAAGCCTGGTTTTAGCAGTCTAAAATATCTCAGGACTGTAAATAGCTCACATCTCCTGGGTTTTCTGATATTTTGTAACAAGAGCTACAATAAATCTATATTGTGTATTGCACAGTTCTACTGAAAACTGTCATGGTATGGTGTCAAATCTGAAAAATGTGTCAAAGGAGAAGGAAAGGAAGGTAAAAACTCAGTAAGCTTTATCAGAAAGGTCTATGTAAATACAGCCATAAGCACTCACAGTAACGCTGCCCAGAGTCCCCTGACAAAAGATTTGTTGTCTCTTTGTTTTCCTGTGCCAGAGACACGCAGCTCTCCCCTCTCTCCCCTCTCCTGCTCCCCCTCCCTCCCTTAGGAATGTGTGATCTGAGCCAATCAGCAGGAAGCTTCCTCATAGTCTTACTAACTGAGCGTGTACACCGGTCTTGGTCTTGGTGCAGGAGCGATGCATTATGGGAACTTTCTTTACAGAGCTCAATGTTTTTTTTTCCTATGAAGCTTCTGATCATCTGAACGGAAGAAATATGGGGAGACTTAAGGGCACTATTGAGAGAACTGAAGGTAGGCCTGCAGCTTGAGATTAACTTTTTATTATCCATTTCTTCTCCTTTAAAGACACTTATATGTCAAGTACTCAAAATGAGTATTATTTTGAAAATTATAAATGTATTCAAATAAATAATTTTCATTTTATGCAAACATATCAGCAGTAAAGCACTGATAGAATATTCAACACACAACCAAAAGGTGGAACACACAGTACAGTATTGTAAAGTAATTCAGCACTACGGGTAATACCAGATAATGCCAAGTAAAGACATGTTAACCACAAGAATTACTGTTGTTTAGAGAGTAAATTACTTACAAAACAATTTTAAAGCCAAAATCTAGAAGTGGTGCAGAGTGTTACAGCATACAGTGCTACAGCATAGAGTACACTACAGTATGGTTGAATCACAAAAAACAGTGTTGCTTTAGCATGGCAGTTGATACAATACAGCTATTAGATCCAGCGTATTTTATTCTTCTGTAAAATGGTGGCAGATTTATCTAAGCTTGTGAAAAAAAGCATGGACATAAAAAAATATGTCATCACTGACCTCATTGTATCCGCATTCCCTCCATATATTGTGTTTAGTCAATTTTGTCATGCAAGACAACGCAGAAATCAGAAATGAGAATAAAGTACAGGGTCGGATTGGGGGGTGCCCCCGCCGGCTGCGCCCCCTGCAGAGTCCATACCGTGCCCCCTAAACCCCCCCACAGGGGCCCCTGCCACCCGCCCAACATCCTGTGTGACCCACAACAAAATTGCTAGACAACTGCAACTCCCAACCTTGTGGGGGCACCCTTGTACCCCTGGGCCTCCAGCATCTGCAGGGTCTGCTTTCACTGTAGTTAACCTTTTTACTGCCAGCCATTTTGGTCAAAGCAGAATTTGTATTGCCAGACAGTTTTTGAACATTTTGCACTGTTTTACTTTAGGGGCCTTTACCAAGGAAAACAATATATCGTTTTTTTCAGCATAACCTATGCTTTCGAAATATGGTATAATTTTTGTGTAATTCCAATTCTGTAACAAGATATGGGCTTCTAAATGTTTAAAAATGAAAAAAAATTACATTTTCCATAATATAATCACACATGCCAGAAACAAAAGTTATTTTATGCATGAAAATACAACTGATTTGGAAAATCCTATGTCTCTTGAATGTGCCAATACAAAATACATATATTTTTATGGAGATTTCTGTCACGGCTGGTATCCCAAAACTCAGAACAGGCTCCAAGGGTTCGGTCACGGCTCACGCTTCTGCCTCTAACAGCCGCCTTTCACGTCGGGAGGAGCCCTTCGCTACACGGATGCCGCCAGGTCTTGTAGTGAGAGACCCAAGGAGAGAGTTCTGAGCATGCAAGGGAATCGGAACCGTGTGGCAGGGAGAAGGGGAACAAGACAGCATAGTCAGAGGTCAGGCCGAGGTCAGCAACGTTGGACAGTGCAGTACCAAAACGAAATCCAAAAGAGTAGTCAGAGGTCAGGCCGGGGTCAACAACAATCAGACAGCGCGGTACCAAACAGAATCCGGAAGAGTAGTCAATTTCAGGCAAAGGTCGGTTCAGGCAGCAGTACAGGATAGGTCAAGAACAGGCAAGAGTCAAAACAATCGATAGAGAAGAGAACAAGTTTTGTTGCGACCAGGGTGCCCAGCTACCCTAGAATCATGGGTTTCCAACAAAACCGCCTCACGAAGATTTTCAGGAACAAATAATTTCCCCCGGAGGTAAATTAGAAGGTGGATTACCCTGAGCTTTAGACAAGCAAGAATGTAAATCCGGACTCAGGCCTGCTATAATCATAGTTTTAGAGATAATAGGACCAGGATGACCCTCCTCCAATGGGTTGGAGTCAAAGCTCCTGGACAGGGCATCTGCCTTGACATTTCTCTCTCCCGGTCTATAAGTTATGATGAAATTGAAACGAGAAAAGAATAGTGCCCATCTGGCCTGTCTAGGATTTAAGCGCTTAGCAGACTCAATATATAGGAGATTCTTATGGTCTGTAAACACTGTAACCACATGTTTAGCCCCCTCCAGATGGTGCCTCCATTCTTCAAATGCCAATTTTATGACCAATAACTCCCTATTACCAATATCATAATTCATCTCTGTAGGAGAAAACTTTTTGGAAAAGTAACCGCAAGGGTGAATCTTATTGGTGACTGGGTGACGCTGGGACAGAACTGCTCCTGCCCCAATCTCAGAAGCATCCACCTCTACCAAAAAAGGAAGAGCAGTATCGGAATGCTGGAGTACAGGAGCAGAAATGAAAGCTTCCTTTAGTTCTTTAAAGGCAAGCAAGGCCTCCTCAGACCACATAGTCGGATCAGCACCTCTCTTAGTAAGGGCAGTGATTAGAGCCATGAGAGTAGAATAATTTTTAATAAATTGGCTGTAATAATTGGCAAAACCTAAAAACCTTTGTATGGACAAAGGTTGTACCCAATCTAGAATAGCTTGAATCTTGGCTGGATCCATTTCCAGGCCCCTTGGGAAATAATATACCCCAGAAAATGAGGAGACTTCAAAAATACACTTTTCAATTTTAGCATACAGGTGATTTTGCCTTAATCACAACAAAACTTCCTGGACATGGGCACGATGATCAGACAGATTGTTAGAATAAATCAGGATATCATCCAGGTAAACTACCACAGAACGGCCTAAGAGATCACAGAAAATGTCATTCACTAATTCCTGGAAGACTGCAGGGGTGTTACATAAACCAAAGGGCATTACTAAATATTCATAGTGCCCATCGCGGGTATTAAAGGCTGTTTTCCACTCGTCCCCTTCCCGGATTCGTATTAAGTTATACACTCCTCTAAGATCGAGCTTAAAGAAAATAGTGGCTCCCTTCACCCTATCAAAGAGTTCAGAAATCAGGGGAAGGGGATAACGATTCTTGACCGTGATTTTGTTTAGACCCCTATAATCGATACATGGCCGAAGTCCCCCATCTTTTTTCTCCACGAAGAAGAAGCCTGCACCTGCAGGAGAAGAGGAGGGCCTTATAAAGCCTCTCTCTAGGTTTCTTTAATGTACTCTTCCATAGCCTGAGTCTCGGGAAGAGACAAGGGGTAAGTTCTGCCTCTAGGAGGAGTGGAACCAGGAATTAAATCTATGGCACAATCGTAGGGTCTGTGTGGAAGAAGGGTTTCGGCTGCTTTTTTTGAAAAGACGTCCACAAATGGGGAGTAAGGAAAAGGTAAGCCCACAATAGAGGTAGTAGCAAGCATTTGAGAAGGCTTACTACAAGATCTCTGGCACTCACTTCCCCATTGAAGTATTTTATTAGTTAACCAATCAATTTAAGGATTGTGCTTATGTAACCAGGGGAGGCCTAAAATCATGGGGGTATGAGGACAAGCAATGATGAAAAAAGAAATTGACTCTGTATGGCAGGGATTCAAAGACATGGAACACTCTACTGACTTGGAGGAAATAAAGCCGGAACCTAAAGAAGTTCCGTCAATAGCAAGCACCTTAACTGAGGGGAATAAAGGAAACGTGGGTATTCTGAACCTATGGGCAAAGTTACTATCCAGAAAATTCCCTTCCGCCCCCGAATCAATGAAAGCTGAGCTTTCCACAGAGCCCATATCCCATCCCAAAAGGACTGGAACCATGACTTTAGACGAATAATGGTTTGTGGAGTGGCAACTGGAATCCTCTCCAGGCGTCTCTCCCTATGCCTCCTATTAATCTGAATGGCAAGATGCATCAGGGAGTCTAGGGAGAACTGGGCCAGGAAAATGTATCAGGCTATCTTTTACAGCATCAGATAGTCCTATTCTAAACTGACTACGTAAGGCAGTATAATTCCAGCCCGTTTCAACCGCCCAGCGGCGGAATTCAGTACAATAATCCTCAACCCGACGTCTACCTTGTCTGAGATTACGAATAGCTGAGTCAGCAGAGGCAGAATGATCAGGATTGTCATAGATTATTGCCATGGCCTTAAAAAAGGAGGCTAGGGATGTACGGGCTGGATCAGAGGGGGGTAAGGTAAATGCCCATAATTGAGGATCCCAAATAAGAAGGGTCATAACAAAATTTACTTTGAGTTCCTCAGTGGGAAAAGAGTGAGGGAGGAACCCAAAATACAATTTACAATTTACTTCGCTCCCCGGAGAACTTTTCAGGGAACGGTACCTTTGGCTCCACTACTTGCATTCCTGGATCAGTAGACAGGGATCGGCTTCCTGGGGGAGGAGCAGGAGCGGCAACGGCAGGCTGTTGCTGGAGTGCATCCAACCTTGCAGAGAGTCTCTGGAGACATTGGATGATTTGATCCTGTTGAGCTTCTTGTTCCCCAATACACTGAAGGAGGTTTGCCCGAATTGCTTCGGAGGAAGTAGGTGATGCAGCAGCCCCTTCAGCATCCATATCTGGCCCAACGTAATGTCACAGCTGGTATCCCAAAACTCAGAACAGGCTCCAAGGGTCTGGTCACGGCTCACGCTTCTGCCTTTAACAGCCGCCTTTCACATCGGGAGGAGCCCTTCGCTACTCGGATGCTGCCAGGTCTTATAGAGAGAGACCCAAGGAGAGAGTTCTGAGCAGGCAAGGGAATCAGAACCGTGTGACAGGAAGAAGGGGAACGAGCCAGCGTAGTCAGAGGTCAGGCCGAGGTCAGCAACGTTTGGACAGTGCGGTACCAAAACGAGATCCAAAGGAGTAGTCAGAGGTCAGGCCGGGGTCAACAACAATCAGACAGCGCGGTACCAAACAGAATCCGGAAGAGTAGTCAATTTCAGGCAAAGGTCGGTTCAGGCAGCAGTACAGGATAGGTCAAGAACAGGCAAGGGTCAAAACAGATCAGAATCACAAGAATAACACACCCAGGAACTAACAGGAGGTAGACCTACTTTGGGCAATGATTATGCTGTAAGATCGGCTTTAAATATTCAAATTTGCGCCACAGTGACGTCATACACAGCGCAACGCGGAAGAAGGCAAGTGCGCATGCGCGCGCGGCACAGCTGAGAAGGCAACGGACGCGCGCGCGTAACAGAAGCGGATGGCGGGCGTCCCCACCGGCCCCCTAGACCACCAGGTACTCTTACAATTTCTCACTTGTATAGGTCAACAACTCCCAGCAGTACACTACCAAATTTCCAGAATTTTCAGAAAGCTGCATACTTTAGATTTCAAGGCCAAAAATTCCACTAACAGAAGGTTTATTCCAAAAAATTTGGAAAGAACAGATTCTGGGGAATCCAGAATAGGCACAACTGTCTGTCTTCTCCAAACTATTAAGTCACAATGCTTTCCTAAATTTATTGGTTTTTATCAAAATTTGTGACATTTTTAAAAAATCGTTTCAAAGCTTCCAGTCTATAGTATCTTATCTCCTATAGGTCATAAATTAATCTAATAAAACACCCTAAATATGAATTCCAGGGGTCCACTGAACAGTTTGATGCCCAATATGTATAGGTTTACCTAAGTATGTGGCATGTAGTGGCCCCAATGTGAACATACCCCCATATGATCTATCATTTCTGTCATTTCAGCTCCAGCAAAATCAACATATTTACATCATTATATGTGGAATAAAGCTAGTATAATGTATGCTCACCCCAGAAAGTCAAATATTTTTGGAAAGTACACATTCCCCCAAATCTAAAATGCGTACCCATGTCTTTCTACTCCAAAGTACCAAGCCGCAAAGATTTTCTAAAGTTAGCAATTTTGATGACATTTCCAAAAATCCCCTCAAAGCTTCCACTTTGCAGCATCTTATCTCCCACATAGCATTAGGTACTAATATAAAACACCCTAAATTTGAACGTCAGGGGTCCGCTGAACAGTTTGATGCCTAATATGTATAGGTTTACCTAAGTATGTGGCATGTAGGGGCCCCAATAGGAACATACCCCCATATGATCTATCATTTCTGTCTGCAAAATCAACACATTGCCATTCCTTATGTGGGATAATGCTACATAAAAGTACACTCACCCCAGAAAGCCATATATTTGTGGAAAGTACACATTCCCCCAAATCTATAATGGGTACACATTTCTTTGTACTCCAAAGTACCAAGCCAAGCAAAGCTTTTCTAAATCACCCCACCATCTAAGGCAGGGGTGGGCAAACATTTGGCTCAGGGGCCACATTGACTTACAGACGGCCCGAACCGGGCCGCACCAGCGTTACGCCCAGGGCCGCCATTAGAAATCACGGGGCCTCTCAGCTCCCACCCGGCATCCTGCAGCTCCCCACCCCAGCATCCTCCAGCTTCCCCCTTAGCATCCCACTCAGCATCCTGCAGCTCCCCCCTCAGCATCCCACCCAGCATCCTGCAGCTCCCCCCTCAGCATCCCACCAAGCATCCTACAGCTCCCCCCAGCGTCCTTCCCATAATCCTCCTCAACATCCTCCCACCAGCTCCCCCCAGCGACCTACAGTTTCCTTAGGCTCCATCCTCCAGCGACCTCCTGCCTCCTCTGGCTGTGTCAGTCCCCCGGTTTACGCTGCATCTGAAGTCAGGAGTCGGCGGGCCGGATTAAAAAGGCAAACGGGCCGGATGTGGCCCTTGGGCCGTAGTTTGCCCACCCCTGATCTAAGGTCTACTGAACAGTTTGATGCCCAATATGCATAGATATACCAAAGTCTGTGGTATGTACTGACCCCAAAATGAAAATAGAGTATATGGATTTCTCGCCTGCCAACTCAGCTTTTGCACACAGAGCCCCCTGACAGCGTATTATGTGCCATAAGACCCCCTAACTATACAGAAAAACCCAGAAAACCATATAGTTTTGGAAAGTACACATTCTGACAAATCCAACATGGGTAAAGAGTTCTTTCTACACCAAAGTACCAATCTGCAAAGCTTTCCTAAATATAGTGGTTTTTATGACATTTCAGAAAATTGCCTAAAAATGTTGCAATTTATCTCACACAATTTCTTGCACACAAAGGCAAATCACCCCAAATAGGAACACCTAAGGTCTACTGAACAGTTTGATGCCCAATATGCATAGATATACCAAAGTCTGTGGTATGTACTGACCCTAAAATGAAAATAGCGCATATGGATTTCTCGCCTGCCAACTCTTTTTGCACACAGAGCCCCCTGACAGTGTATTATGTGCCGTAACACCCCCAAACTAACCATATATTTTTGGAAAGTACACATGCTGATGAATTCAAAATAGGTAAAGTTATAGCCTTGCGCAATTACTTCCAACACCCATTTGTCTAACGTGGTACTTGCCCAGACAGCCTGAAACTGGCGCAACCTCGCCCCTACTGGTGGCTGCTGGGTTCCGACACCATCAGAAGGACTTATCTTGTTTGGAGTCCTTCTTGCCCTGGTTCTGCAACCGACTCCTCCAAAAGGGCTGCCTACCATATACCCTACCCAGCCTGTAAGCCTTTGCTTCCTTAAAGGACTGCCTGTCCGTCCTGCAAGTCTGACACTTCTCCCTCCGTTCTTGCGGCAAGAAAGAACTGTGGTCGCAGATGCTTTCGAAATAATACTGTCTAGTTTAGGACCAAACAGCAAGTCACCTTCAAAAGGTAGATCACAGAGATTAAACTTGGAAGGGGTGTCAGCTTGCCAATGCTTTAGCCACAGCATCCTCCTAGCAGCTACTGTATACCCTATGTTTTTAGCTGCTAGTTTAAGCATATCCATCGATGCTTCAGTAACGTAGTCTACTGCTACCTTAAGATCATCCACAGTGTGAATTAGCTCATTTTTGTCTGCCCCACTTTGCAGCTGACTCTCCAACTCCTGTAGCCATATTTTAGCTGCTTTGGCCACACACGTGACTCCAATCGAAGGCTTACACAGCAGACCCGAAACCGAGTAGGCTTTCTTCAGCACCGTATCCTGCCTCCTTTCAACAGGATCCTTAAGGGAAACCCCCTCATCTACCGGCAGTGTAGTTTTACGGGCAACCCGAGTAATCACTGCATTCACTTAAGGTGGATTTGTCCAGTGACTCACATCACTCTCTGCATAAGGATACATTCTCTTAAATTGTCTGGATATGAAGAACTTCTTATCTGGAGTGTTCCACACCTCCTTGACCAGATTCCTCAACACTTCATGCACGGGAAAGACCAACGCTTTTTTAGAAGACGACTTAAACATTTTATCCTGTTTCATCTCTTGTTCAGGATCCTCCAGATCCAACACTTTACGCATGGCTTTGATCAACGGCTCCACCATGTCAGTATCAAATGTATTCTCTTCGTCTAGAATTATCAGCTCCTCTTGATCTGAACTATCCGACTAACTATGCACGGATGCTGACTGGTAAGGACGCAAGGCCTCTTCACTTATTACCTTCACATTTGAGGCTCCAGCTCCAGACGAAGAAACCTTATGCAGAACGCTTTCAGTCACAATGCCCACCAAGTCCTTCACAGACTTAACCATGGATTCTTTAAACCAATCCTTCATAGAGGCCCATTGATCATCCATTCTTTTGCCAGACATGGCCTCCCAGCACATCTGGCACACTTTCTTGTTGTGCATTGCCGGATTATTACAAACGGAGCATTCCAATTCAATGGCGTGGTGACTTTCTCTGTGTCTCCTTGATGATCTACTAAAAAGATAACAGATTCATTCATAATCATGTACTCATCCAGTACAGAACTCTCTCTCTGTAACTTACCCCCCAGAAGACGAACAGGACCTGTGGCTTCTGGAACTCATGGTCACTGTAAACATAAAACAGAACTAGGCACAATCAAGATAACAGAGGCAGTCATCACCATGTACTCATCCAGTACAGAACTCTCTCTGTAACTTACCCCCCAGAAGAAGAACGGGACCTGCGGCTTCTGGAACTCATGGTCACTGTAACCATAAAACAGAAAATAGGCACAATGTTCAAAATCACCCTTTGAACCATACAACTCCGCTGTGCTTACATGCAGGCTCTCCCAACATGCCATGGCTCAGTCACAGTGCAACCAGTTCTCCCCAAAGTGCTAAGCGCTAGCTGCCTTTACTTCCTGTTTTTTTAAACTTCGCGTGTCTTTCCGCGCATGCGCAGACCCACCGAAGTCCCAATGGCGTCCGAACGCTACAGCGTATTACCGCGTCGACGACGGCTTACTGCGCATATACGTGCCTTACTGCATCTGCATTGCCTGTCCTGAGGCACCACCAGCATACTAGAACCGGCAGCTTCGGTGGGGCAGAGAGTAGAAGAGATCCCTACCGGCATCTATGGGGCACAGTCCGTCGCGAAGACAGGAAGAAAAGAGATGAGTAGGGGGGAGGGAAAATTCATTTTATGGGTCTTCCTGTCATTCCGCATCACAAGAGGTTAACCCATTAGTGCCCACTGCCATGCGGAAGGACAGGAAAACATAACCCACATTGCTTCAAAAGATCAATTATATTTTAAAACTGCAATCTCCTAGGTAAAAATGTAATGCACAAATCGTTGGTTAGCCAGCAGGTGGCAGCAAAGTATATAATTTCATATTTACTGAAAAATAATTCATGCTTTCTTCAGGAAGGAGATTTTTAGGCATGTGTAAATGTTGAGCTGGCCATGCACATCAGGATCTAGAGACAGTCATCTGGGTCAATGCTGAACAATGATGTGCACCTCATAGTAACAACTGAAATGTAAAAACAAATATAAAGTAACTGCAAGCAGCTTATCTTGGCATTAGTGCTACAAATCGCTTGAACTCTGCTGCAGATTTGCTACAACATCCTTCACTAAAAATAATGACTGAAATTTTATTGGTGAGGGGAGAAATGCTGCCTTAATTGGTGCTTCAGAAACTCCCAGAAGCATTTATCTAATTTTAGAATATGGCAACCAGGAGAGCCATTAGTTGCATATTTGGCTTTTTAAATCAGCAGGTCCAGCTAGGAAGAAAGTAGGCAAAAAGTATGTCAAAATGGTGACTACGCACTGTAGCCACAGTCTTGTCCATTATGTGGCTTCTCAGGTGTTGTTGCCCAGCACTCACCACCAGCCAAGTGACCCTCCCCTTATCATTTTTATGCTTAACAGTTCATTCAGTTAGAATTTATGCACTGCAACTCCCATCAGAATAGAAAATGTGCAGCACTGGAAGCTGACTGTTTGGAATATCTTTATGCTTATTGCCATTTACCTTCCATTATAAGGAATAATTATAATTAAATTATGCTAAATAATTATACCCTACAATAACATGGTAAGTTCTTGCAAACATTAGATTACTCTATTAAAGCACTGTGTAGTTCGCAGGCACCCTATAAATAAATGATGACGAACATAGCTTTGAGAATTTTTCGGTGGAAGCATTCAAGTTTGCAAACTTCTTCTGGCATGCAGGTTACAGGGATCACATATTTTTTGCTTTCTGAGAAAGGACTGAAGATAACATATATTTCTTTTCTGTTCATTAGAATAGGTGACAAATTATGGCTGCTTCACTAAAGTGCAATAAATTTTATCGCACGCTTTTTTGCGTTAAAATAGACGCGAAAATTAGCGCGCGATTCACTAAAGTATTATCAGTGTTATTTATTCAAGTATGTGTTTTTTTACGAAATTTTACTAAAGTCTTGGCATGTATGTAATTTCGCTACTATATTTAGTCGCCATAATATGCAGTACTGTAGCGGTAAATATTTAGTCGCCATAATATTACATTACATTACATTAACAGTTATTTATAAAGCGCCAACATATTCCGCAGCGCTGTACAATAAGTAATATGCAGTACTATAGCGGTAAATATTTAGTCGCCATAATATGCAGTACTGTAGCGGTAAATATAAAATACATAAAATATATAAAAAAAAAAATATATAAAATACATAGGTATACTAGGTATATTTTGGCGATTTCTTTGTCGCGACTTTCTAATCTCACGACTTGTGGACATTTTGTAGCGATTTTGTAATCTCGTGACATGTGCGACTTGCAGCCATTTTGTGTCATTGAGCCTGCAGTCACACTACAGAGAGCATCATGCCTGGGGTATCTGATCTGCTACCAGGGGAGAGGCGCTATATTGTGTCATTTTTCCTGCGCTCAGGATATGACAACCTGCTGCTGGGGCCCTTAGGGGTCCACGAGAGGAAGAGGGCAATCCTGCGCGACCTCCAAAACGGGTTGCGCGACGGGTTTGCCATTGATGTGGACCTCCGCCTGCTCCAGCGCATATGGTCGGACCTGAAGCGCAGGAATTGGCTAACAATGTCTGTGTGTCCTTTGTATTGATGTGAGGGTTCACAGGGGGAGGGGCCATTGGGGGCGTGGGAGGAGGGGGGCCCAAAAAATGTTGTTGTGAGGGGCCCCATTATTTATGATGGTGTATGAATGTTTATATATATATATATATATATATATATATATATATATATATATATAATATATTACACAAAATAACATCTTGCAATACTATCTCATAGAACTTCAGCTGGCGCCTCATCCCCAGGCCCCCGGACCCCAGGCACCAGGTTCTCCTGCCGACGAGGGACCATCACGCCAGTCAATGCAGGAGGGCCTGGATAACATCAAGGCCGAGCTGGCCCAGCTCCGGGGAGAAATGGCCGAGATGTGGAGGGACATCAGAGAACTCAAGGGCAGCAAGCCCTAAGTTTTATTTTCCCTATTTTTTTATTGTTAAAATAAAAGTTTTTATTTTTCTACTTTTGAACTGGTTAATGTCTAATTATTTTTCCTTCCTTGATATGGTATTCTATTTTTTCATGTAGTTTCTCCTACACTCTTACATTTATCAGTAACAGCATCAATATGCTATATGGGTTAAATTTTTGCAAATATTCTGCCAACAATTTTGTCTTTAGCCCATTTTGCTGAATAGTACGTAGCGTATTTTCTGGCAAGTGTGATTTTAACGCTACGAAAAATGCGCAACTTTTCGCGTAAGTTTTAACGCTACGAAAAATGCGCAACTTTTTACGCAACTTTCGTATTGGTAACGAAAAATTCGTACAGAATCCGAAAAAATCGCAAAACATACGAAAAAGTCGCAAAATGTTCGTTTTCAAGTCGGAACTTTTCCAATTCGGGTCGGATTCGTGGGTTAGTAAATCAGCCCCTTAATCTATACTTACCAATCTATACTATCACATACATAAACTACTTTGTATATGTACAACCATTAATACTAACTGTAGATATTAGCATCACAATAGCCTTGGATACTATGCTTGTTCAAGAACTCATCCAGGCCCCTCTTAAAGGCATTAACAAAATCTGCCATTACAACATCACTAGGCAGGGCACTCCACAACCTCACTGTCCTCACTGTGAAAAACCACCTCCGCTGCTTCAAATGGAAACTCCGTTCCTCTAATCTAAAGGGGTGGCCTCTGGTCCGATGATTGTTTTTATGGGAAAAAAAGAACACTGCCTATCTGCCTATAATCCCCTCTAATGTTTAGGATATTAATGAGCTGGAAAGATTGGATGGAAGATTTAAGCTATGAGGTTAGAGGTATTCGAGGTTGGGGTTGTTTCAGAGTAATCAGAGTAATCATGTCCCCTCTCGAAGCGCCTCTTTTCCAGAGGAAACAACCCCAACCTCGAATACCTCTAACCTCATAGCTTAAATCTTCCATCCAATCTTTCCAGCTCATTAATATCCTTCTTAAGGACTGGAACCCAAAACTGTACTGCATACTCAAGGTGAGGCCTTACCAGGGACCTATAAAGAGGCAAAATTATGTTCTCATCCCTTGAGTCAATGCCCTTTTTTAGACAGCACTTTATTTGCTTTAGTAGACACCAAATGGCATTGCCAGGAATGGGACAACTTGTTATCTTTAAAAAACCCCAGATGCTTCTCCATTAAGGATCCTCCCAACAAACTACCATTTAGTAGATAGCTCGTGTTTATATTATTTCTACCAAAATGCATAACTTTGCACTTGTCAACATTGAACCTCATTTTCCAGTTTGCTGTCCAGTTTTCCAATTTTATCAAATCGCTCTGCAAAGTGGCAGCATCCTGCATGGAATTATAGTTTTGCACAATTTAGTGTTCTCAGCAAAAATAGAAACAGTACTTTCTATGCCCACCTCCAGGTCATTAATAAGCAAGTTAAAAAGAAAAGGACCAAGGACTGACCCCTGCGGTACTCCACTAACCACACTGGTCCAATTAGAAAATGTTCCATTTACCACCACTCTTTGTAATCTATCCTTCAGCCAGTTCTCTATCCAATTACAAATATTATGTTCTAGGAAAATATTCCTCAATTTGATCATTAACCTTCTGTGAGGTACTGTATTAAACGCTTTACCAAAGTCCAAGTAGATGACATCAACTGCCATTCCAGCATCTAAGTTCCTGCTCACCTCCTCATAAAAGGCGACTAAATTAGTCTGGCAAGATCTGTTACGCATAAAACCATCCTGGCACAAACTTATAGTATTGTGAACTGCAATGTATTCAAGTACCCTATCCCTTATTACCCCTTCTAAAAGCTTTCCTACTACAGATGTCAGACTAACAGGCCTATAGTTTTCAGGCTGAGAACGGGATCCCTTTTTAAATAACGGCACCGCATTAGCAATTTGCCAGTCTCTCTGCACCATACCAGACCTTAACAAATCCTGAAAAATTAAGTGAATAGGCTTGGCAATCACAGCGCTAAGCTTGCTTAATACCCTGGGATGAATCCCATCCGGTCCTGGACCTTTGTTTACCTTTACATGTTCAAGTCTCTTTTGAATTTCCTCCCGAGTGAATCATGCATCAGTAGCTATATTACTAGAACCGGGCATATTAAAAGGGAAGCCTTCATTAGCTGGCTCCTGAGATGTATAGATACAGTGGTGTGAAAAACTATTTGCCCCCTTCCTGATTTCTTATTCTTTTGCATGTTTGTCACACAAAATGTTTCTGATCATCAAACACATTTAACTATTAGTCAAAGATAACACAAGTAAACACAAAATGCAGTTTTTAAATGAGAGTTTTTATTATTTAGGGAGAAAAAAAATCCAAACCTACATGGCCCTGTGTGAAAAAGTAATTGCCCCCTGAACCTAATAACTGGTTGGGCCACCCTTAGCAGCAATAACTGCAATCAAGCGTTTGCGATAACTTGCAACGAGTCTTTTACAGCGCTCTGGAGGAATTTTGGCCCACTCATCTTTGCAGAATTGTTGTAATTCAGCTTTATTTGAGGGTTTTCTAGCATGAACCGCCTTTTTAAGGTCATGCCACAACATCTCAATAGGATTCAGGTCAGGACTTTGACTAGGCCACTCCAAAGTCTTCATTTTGTTTTTCTTCAGCCATTCAGAGGTGGATTTGCTGGTGTGTTTTGGGTCATTGTCCTGCTGCAGAACCCAAGATCGCTTCAGCTTGAGTTGATGAACAGATGGCCGGACATTCTCCTTCAGGATTTTTTGGTAGACAGTAGAATTCATGGTTCCATCTATCACAGCAAGCCTTCCAGGTCCTGAAGCAGCAAAACAACCCCAGACCATCACACTACCACCACCATATTTTACTGTTGGTATGATGTTCTTTTTCTGAAATGCTGTGTTACTTTTACGCCAGATGTAACGGGACACGCACCTTCCAAAAAGTTCAACTTTTGTCTCGTCGGTCCACAAGGTATTTTCCCAAAAGTCTTGGCAATCATTGAGATGTTTTTTAGCAAAATTGAGACGAGCCTTAATGTTCTTTTTGCTTAAAAGTGGTCTGCGCCGTTTTTGCCCAGTCTCTTTCTTATGGTGGAGTCGTGAACACTGCCCTTAATTGAGGCAAGTGAGGCCTGCAGTTCTTTAGATGTTGTCCTGGGTTCTTTTGTGGCCTCTCGGATGAGTTGGGGTAATTTTGGTCGGCCGGCCACTCCTGGGAAGGTTCACCACTGTTCCATGTTTTTGCCATTTGTGGATAATGGCTCTCACTGTGGTTCGCTGGAGTCCCAAAGCTTTAGAAATGGCTTTATAACCTTTACCAGACTGATAGATCTCAATTACTTTTGTTCTCATTTGTTCCTGAATTTCATTGGATCTTGGCATGATGTCTAGCTTTTGAGGTGCTTTTGGTCTACTTCTCTGTGTCAGGTAGCTCCTATTTAAGTGATTTCTTGATTGAAACAGGTGTGGCAGTAATCAGGCCTGGGGGTGACTACAGAAATTGATATTGAAATTGAAAATTGAAATTGATAAACCACAGTTAAGTTATTTTTTAACAAGGGGGGCAATCACTTTTTCACACAGGGCCATGTAGATTTGGAGTTTTTTTTCTCCCTTAATAACGTAAACCTTCATTTAAAAACTGCATTTTGTGTTCAATTATGTTATCTTTGACTAATAGTTAACGGTTTTTGATGAGCAGAAACATTTAAGTGTGACAAACATGCAAAAGAATAAGAAATCAGGAAGGGGGCAAATAGTTTTTCACACCACTGTAGATGAAAAATTGGAGTTCAAAATTTCTGCGTTTTCCCTGTTCTCATCAACCTACTCACCCCCCCATGATAGTAAGGTTCTTGCTTCCTTTTTTTACTATTCACATAATTAAAAAATAATTTGGGATTATTTTTAATCCTAGCTGCAATACCCCATCTCATTGATGGTGCCAGCAAAGTATTTTCTTATAGGGGAGGTAAAACCTTCCAACCTTCCACAGTTTAAGAATTCAGTTGATGTCTTTGTTGGGCACCATGTTTCCTTGTTTCCCCTCTGTAGAGTTACAGCATGGCTGCAAACTGCTAATTTCTACACCATTTTAAATAACAGGCTTATCTCACATGGCCAACTTACTTCAGTAATATCTTCATAAAAGTTAAAACTGCTATTAAACCTGTAGCACTAAAACATTTCTGGAAGGAAGAACTAGAGATCATCCTCCAGGGTGGAATTAGAAAGGAAGTGCCATTATGTTTTAAAGATGAGTGAATCTTAGAGAGAGTTCTGAGCAGGCAAGGGAAGCGAAGATGTTGCAGGAAGAGAAACAATTTGGAGTAGTCAGGGACAGGTCGGAGTCAGCAACAATCAGGCAGCGCAGTACAAAGTCAAAATCCAGCAGAATAGTTAAAACAGGCAAAGGTTCGGTTCAGGCAGCAATACAGGGATAGTCAAGGACAGGCAGGAGTGACAACACGGCAAAACAATTCATAGAATGCAACCAGGAAGTAGACCTATACTGGGCAATGAACACAGGCCAGTAAGTGCTTTAAATATTCGAATTTGGCACCAAAATGACGGCACACTCATGCCGAGCGAAGGAACGCGAGTGAGCATGCGAGCGCATCAAAGGGCGCTCATATGTGTCAAAAGGTAAGCGGACATGTGCCTAAAGAATATGGCGGGCTTCCCTGCATGGAAGGAGACGGCAGGCATCCCCGCCGTCCCACTAGACCGCCAGGTATCATTACACAACCATTTTACTCCAATTACACTAAATTCATTTTAACACCACCTATGTGAATTCCCCCCCCCCCCCCCCCCCCCTGGAATTTCTGATTGAGATAAAGAAAACCAGATTTATATATCAACAGTCTTGACTGCACTGTTGAAAATTGGAAGAGTGGTGAGTAATAGGGAAGACAAGTGTTTCTAATTTGTGGTCAGATTGTCAGTGTCCTAATAAACACACAGTTAAGTGTGTAAGGACATTGGATGCTTGTGGCTTGTAAATGTTGCAGAGGTATTATAGCTGAATATCTGATGTAATGAAAACAAACAGGCAAATCTAAAAAGCCACAGAGCCACATTCAGGTAAAGACAACACAGAAACTTCCACTTCTATAATTATTGAAAAGTGTATTTGTATAAACAATTGGCTAATTGGAAGATCTTCCCTTCACAGAACTGGCTAAGGCTGATGCCACACGTGGCGTTTTTACACTGCGTATTTTCTCAGCCTAAAAACGCCGCACAAGTTACACAGCCCCTGACTATGGCGTTTTTCAGCCTAGTACTGGTGACGTAGCAAATCCTGTTTCCATGGTGCTAATAGTGCAAAATAGTAAAAAACGCTGCGTATTTCAGCTAGGCCTGGCAGCTGCCTTTGTGTATACATAGGAATAGCTTGCTGTGCAAATACTGGCGTATTTCAGCCAACGCTTGAAAAATCCGTGCTAAGGCGTTTTCTAGCGTATTTACGCTTTGTGTGGTTTGCTTCGAGTCTTTTCAAGTTATTTCTATGGATGATGATATCAGGCATTTTTCAGCCGCTGAGAGAATTACAAAAAACGCAGCGTAAAAACGCCACGTGTGGCATCAGCCTAACTGGCTACATTGTACTAAAACCCAACAGCCTGTGAAGGAAAAGGGGATTTTTCAGGGCCTACAATACAGCACAAATAATCATTAGACCTGTGACATGTTGGTTAAATGCTACAATTTTATTTTCTCACTTAAATACCATAAAAAATGAATAGGGGCACTTAGTGTTTTGTAAACAATTTCATAAATATTATTATATGTGGATTCACTGTGAATTCATTTTCTACATTTCTCTTTTATTGGTGTGCTGCATCCACCCATATCTATGGGCCCAGTGAAACACAGTTATTTATTTTGTTGCTGACAACCTTTTACCAAGACACATGGCAGTTTTAATTAAATGAGAGATAATTACCTTGTGGTTTATCTCATGAAAACTTAGAAGTCAATGAGGAAATTTGGAATTGAATAAGGAGATATAATTTTTCTGATCAAATTCAGTCTGGCCCATAATGTATCAAGAACAGACTGCTAGGATCTAAGGGCAATGACACACAGGGAGATTTGTTGCCAACATTAAAAATTTGCTACAGCAGACAACAAATCTCCTGTTAGGGGAAAACCGCTCCATCCCAGGGTAGCTGCGAACAAGCAATCCTCTTCTTTCTGTCTTCTTTATTTGTGATACCAGGGCCAACGCATGCGCAGTAGAGTGAAAAAGCTGCCTTTTTTGTTAAAGTTTCACTCTACTGCGCATGTGCAAGCAGCACAAAGACAGACGAAGAAGAGGATCACTCTTTTGCAGCAACCCCGGGCTGGTGCGGATTTCTCCTAACAGGAGCACCAGCCTGGGTTATAAGGTAAGAGATTACAGTCATTGGGGGGTGCCTAACATTTTGCAAACCCCCAGTGTTTGTAACTTTTCTTCTCTTTTAAGCTTGTTAAGGACCCACAAGCAGTTCAGTCGCCCATGATAGATCTCTGCTATTGCGGGTGACTAACCACTCCAAAATGCTTATCCACTGGCAACAATAGGCGTTGTGCATCACTTCATTATTCCAACGTTGTGCAAAGTTACCTGCAGTAGGAAACTCCTTTTTGGGAATAATTAAGCAATGCAATGGCATTTTAGAGCGGTTAGTCGGCCGCTAGTAAGTGGTTCCTAAAGGTGGCCATACACGAGCAGATCCGCTCGCTTGGCGATGTCGCCAAGTGAGCGGATCTTCCCCCGATATCCCCACCTACGGGTGGGCGATATCGGGGACCATTTAGGTAAAAAAAATAATAATCCGATCGTTTGGCCCTGGGGCCAGACGATCGGATTATGTGGGCGGCAATGGGGCAGTCGGATCGGGGACCGCATCAACGAGCCGATGCGGTCCCCGATCCGACCAGATTTTCTAACCTGGCCGATCGAGATCTGGCCAATTTCAGGCCAGATATCGGTCGGCCAGGCCGCTCTGCTCTCCCCATACACAGGCCGATTAGCTGCCGAATCGGTCCAAGGGACCGATATCGGCAGCTATAGTCAGCCCGTGTATGGCCACCTTTAGCCTTAAGCCAAATCGCCACAAGTAATGTAATTTACTTGCACTGATTAAGATGTTAGCAAAGGGCAAGTCATTTCCAGTGAGAATTGTCTCCCATGGTAGCATATTTTTAACGCACATGACAAATCTTTTCATGTGTCATTGTCCTAAGAGATGCAGATTTTTTTTTTTGCTGACAGTCCATTAACAAGGTAAACATCCTGCAGTATACAAAGACCTTAGTGTGAAGACCTGTCTAAAAGATGCAAATGCCAGGTTCCAGGACCATAACAAAAGTCATGCATTCTATACAACAAAGGCAGCTGTAGCACAGACTAACCAATAAGCAGTTACAGAAAGAGTATAAGCAAATAAAGTTCTGGAGGTAACAACCTTACCATTTATGCTTAGACCTACAAGTCTTTAGGATGAGAGAGTCCCTTTTACTTGTTACCATCGTGGTATTGTTTTCAGTGTACATTGTAACAGAAAGATAATATTTCTGAATCGTTGTCCCAGTTGAATGTGAATGTGTCTTCAGTTAAAGAAAGAAGCCTTAAAGTCCTTTATAATGATCAGAATTTGTAACACTGACCAAAGTGGTCATGATCCATGCCAAAGTCTTTATTGCGCAGATGTTTATTATTAGATGGAGATAATGGACCAGGAGCAACATGTTGGTATGAGTATATTCCCTTCCTAAAAGCACTGCCTACCACAACATGCCTTGCAGTGCAGTGTTCCCTGGCAAGGATAGGCTGCTCAAAAGAGGCTGTACAAAGCTTCATGTTATAGTATTATGTCCTGTAGCATCTCATTGCTCAGCAACCAGGTACAGAGTGCTACTAGCACAGGATATGAGTAAAAGTTAACACAAGCGGGCTTACCTCACATTTACATTAAGATTCAATGGCCATACTGTTATTTCCGTCTGGTCCATTTAGTATCTAGAGGTGTTTTCTTTAAAAACATATATATTTTATTTTTAAAATTTAAAATAGTATCAATATGTCAAAGCAATTGCAACCAAGAAAAAAGGCTCTAACACCTGACTTTCATTCCTGTCCTAGGAAGCACATTAGAGGTAATATACTTCATCCCCTTCATCCATATAAACCCTTATGACCATAATTTAAAAGCTAATTTCGTAAAGTGATATATACTACAATCAGTTTAAAGTCAAATATATGTAGATATTATCTTTTATTTTAAATTAATTTGCCGAACTTTCTTTTCAGATTTGTATTAACTTGGTGACATCTCTGCTGTCAGGAAGTTGTTACTTTTTTACACAAATTCAATGTTTTTAACATAAATTCCTGTTCTGCATGTTTACTGTATTTCATAATATAAGTATGGGAGAAGCAGCTCAATTATATGCATTTTTATTAATAAAACAAAGTGCTACTAGCCAAAACACTGTGCCAAAACTGATGTCCTCAGAGTGAGGCTTTAAAGGCGAAGACACGTGGGGTGATCTAATCGACACGCCACACGATGTGAGATTATTAATCTATGGCAGTTAAATCGTTGGGATTAATTGCAACTACCGAGTTTTTTTTAACTAAGCACTATTTGAAGAGGTACTGTATGTTTTAAAGGATATTCATGACCTTCATCTATAGTAATATATTATACCAGTATTAAATTCTGGCTTGTTACCAAAGTTCAAAGGTCCTGTTTTTTTAATTCCTGTTTTACTTCGGTTAGCTAACATCTGGTTTAAACTTGGAACATCCCTTTGCTGTTCTTCACCATCTTTTGTTGTCTGGGGACCCTTAGCTTATTTTGTATCAATATGTAAAATTTATTTAAATAAGTTGATTCATAAATTGATGTCTCCTTCCTATAGGTTTGTAAATTCTAGTTCTATCTAGTTATTTCATCAAAATTAAGTTTTTATTATGGAAGCCATGCTTTTTTGTACTTACACTTTAACAACTGTACTGCTATTTGACAAAGCAGCTTGTAGGAAGCTGTAAGCTACATATGTTGCAAGTTCTAGCTCAGGATTGTCCTACAGAACACCAAGCAAATTCCAGCTACTTAATTAGTTTGCATATGATGATTATCTGAGGATAATCACATTCCTCTGGTGTTTCTTTTCACATCTGTCTGCTGTTATCTCTTCAACTTAGGACAGATTGGACTGGTCTGAACTATTGATAGCAAACACAGAAGTTGGGGGCTGGGGTGAGGCGAGAGCTACCAAAAATCTAGGAGTGCCTGAAAATAGTAGTCATTGGCCATGGAATAAGTAGGAAAAAAAACTAATTTAACTGGTAGTACAGACAGCTATTTATTTACATTCTCCAGAAGGCACAAGGTTAATTAACTTGCTTAATGTCACAGGAAAATATAGTTTATAAAAAAAAAAAAGCATGCTTTATTTTTCTTCTTTTTTCTACAAAAAGTTGCAGTTTAAATGAAGTGTGATGTTTTGACAAGAAAGGTCTGTGTCTAATGGGTTTTCCGGACTCTAAGGTTATATTGTACTGCATACAACAGGCCACATTTGTTACGGGATAAAAATAAGGAACAGAGTAATACTGTTAGCCACATAATATATCAGGTAATTAGTCCTGATATATAAAGAAATCATTAAACAAAATTTAAGATGTTAAATTTGCATTTATTTGAAGAAATTACCATGCATGTTTAGTACCATTTGATCTCCCAGGCAAAATAACTGGCTAGTCTTCCCTAGAGAAGGGTTGTTCAACTGTAAGCTGGAAGACTGGATGCAATGAGATATATAATGAGTTTGTAAGAGACATATACATGATAATAGATGATATTCAATAGATGATATTCAGTAAAGGAATTATAACATTTTTAGACACTTGTAATAGAAATGTGTGATAAAAAAATGCTCATTTCAAGTTGATAGCATAGAGATTGAAGGAAGGCCTGCTATGTACAAGTTTGTCTTTTGGGGCATTTCAATGGTTAATCAAAATAAAAACAGCAATCAATGAAAAGGTTCAGTACGTGTGATAACTGAAGAATCCATGAAAGATGGTTGACTTCATATTGGTGATCTTGAAACCACTCTTGAATCACTATATTTTAAAGCATTATGTATTAATACATTATTATTCTGGAACATAGGAACTATCTTTGCAACATACGGTAGCCTCGTTTCTTGTAATTCTTTTTTTAATATGTAAGTCCTTACATTTTAAGATAACCTTTAGAATAAAAATTGACTTTTAATTTGACCTTGTTTCGGTGGTAAGTCATCTGAGCAACTGTATAACTGGCCTATATTTTTATTTGAGTGGATTTTGAATTATTGGTCTTTCTTTACTGATTCACTTCATAGGGAAAGTAAAATACTATTTGGCTGCTTGGGTCAGTGACCTTAGATAATAGATTTTTATTGTTATATCTATTGGTTGGCAAGCACATTTTCAACACATTGTACTCTTTCAATTTAGGTGAATTTCCTAGACATTTTCTACAGAGATCATTTTGAAAAAATACTGTATATTGTTTTTTTATGTCCAGATGAACTTTATTAAAATGTTTCAATAGTGAATAGTGTAGTGAATGATGCCACTTCCATTTAAAAAAAAAAAAAAAAAAGCAAAAAATACAATGGTGTGATATATTGTATATTTTGATAGTCTGATAGATTATTCCTTATAAAATTCCTTTAAATCCCTTAGATACCCTTATATTAATTATAGATTAAAAAAAATCAACAATAGTACAAATATACATCCCAAATTAGTAGACATATTCAGACATTCAATTCAAAACATCAACTTATTACAAGTAATTGTGTTTTTTAGTTTACAAGGGTAATTGAATGTTGTACTACTATGTAAGGGCCTAAGACAAGAGCCCAGCACTTACCTCATGTATCTGTGACTGCTTTTCCAAAGCGAACCAGATATGTTTACAAATGTGATAAATGTTAAATATTGTTTATCATATCTTGTATTTTTGTTAACATATTGTTTCTATTGCCTGGCTGTAGGGGCGCAACAAGTGTCATGCAATAAGTGCTTTGCACATTACCCTTTTCTTAGCCTTGGTCCTTTAGGGGTCAAGCATGGCTGTTATAACCTAAAAAGCATGCTGAAACCAGGTTTCTAATGCCCCCTAGGCCTACAGTAACTATTTATATTTCTTGTGGAAATGTTCAAATGTTTGTTTTGTTTTAAAAAAAAAAAAAAAAAAACATCTATACACCTTGCTGGATGTTTAAAGTATTGATTTGATATTTATTATGATTTTGTCATTAAAAAGACAAATTCAAAATGGCTTTTGGTTACTTTATTTTGCTTGATCATCATCATTTTCTAGATCAATTTAGTTCTGAAAGGCAAGAAGGTGTAAAGGTGAAGTTATTGCTCCAGTCAGTAAGGGGCCATTGATTGGAGGGAACACAGGCAATGGGATTTCACACAGCTGGCCAAGAGTCGCATCCTTCTGAGTCTCAACAGCAGACTCAGCAGCGTGCAGTCTTCTCCCACTGTGAGCCAAGTAAGGGAAATTTCCTAAAATAACAATTATTCAATTAACCCCAAAAAAATGTGCACATCCACCCCTTGATTCAAAAGTTACATATACATGCATGCGACCGATTCCAAGGTAACAAGGCTGCCTCCCATTCACCAAAATCCCACCTATTACACATGCTCAGGTGTGAGGAGTTAATTGGTCTATTAGAAAGAGACAAGTTCAAACAAATGCTTTCCAAAACTACCATTCCCAAGATGCTTAGTAAAACAAGGGTAAGTAAAGTGGCAAATAATTTGTTACTAATAACAACTGACATGATTATATAGTGAAATTCTATTGTAAATAATGTCAGGCCAGTTGTATGCACATATGACTAATGGGTGGGTATCGCCATGACCAATTAACTGTCACTAGCAGTCACATACAGTGCCTTCAAGACGGTCCCGTTAATGGGAGTTGTGGTAAAAAAATGGTTAAAAAGTACTTACCCACCAGCCGCCCTGCGGCATTTCTCCTTGAGTGCAGCGGTCATAAAGGGCTGACTGACGCAGTATATGGGCATCATGGACACTTCCAGGAAACCAGATCTCACACAGGTGGGAATCACACACCATCTGGACATTGAAGGAATGGGAGCGCTTTCTATTAAGGTAGCGCTCCTGGTGAAGTCTGGCAGTCTTTAACAAGCAAGCTGTGCAGTCTTTAACTCTTTTCTGTTTCTTTATCTGAAAAGCTAAGGACAACCTGTAAATGCCCCCGATCCTTAGCACCTGGGGCCCTAGAAAAAAAAATTGCGATCCACAAGCATCTAGCTCCAAAGCACACCGGTATCAGCTTAAATTGGTGTTGACAGCCGTCAAACTCAACAACCAGCAAAAGATAATCAAAGCACAGATCTGAAGCAACCTACAAGTGAAACTGACCAACAGTGAAAGGGCACACTAGCCATCAAGCCCCCTATGGCACAAACAAGCTAGGGACTCCAGCCTGTAACAGAGCGTGACAGGCTGAAACCCAACTTCCTACCACTCACTGTAGCTACCAACTTTGAGAGGCTACCTAACCAGCAATGTTAGGGCCAGGTTTAGGAACTGTACACAACCTGCAGATGGAAGATCAGCTAACCAGCTTAACATGACTGGAATCAACTGGAAATCATGCATGGAACGACTGGTGCACAGCCAGCCCATACTCAATGCACCAGCAAACCAACCTGCATGAAAATCAGAGAAGAGCCATATACTATGCATGCTAAACAACCAGTTGACAAACCAAACACCCTGCCAACAAAGGACCGGTGAACATGCCAAGCAAAGCACTGGTGGACATGCCAGAGTGAAAGACAGCTAGCACACAAGCAATAGCAATAAACTAGCGCTGTGCTTGCAATACATGGCTCAAGAGAACTTAAAACCTGCAACCACTGATGCACTGTTCAGATACTGTAACTGCAAAGAAACCTTACTAGCAGTGGCTAGTTTGGGGATAGGAGTGGAATACAAAGTGAAAAACAAGCACCCACAAATGCCAAGAAAGCAGCTAAGGTAGACAGCCACAAGTGCCAAGGCCCACCATGACATGAACCAAAGACCATATCAAAGGAAGACAATCACATGCCTGCACCAAGGACCACAGCATGACTGGCATCCATATACGCCAAGGACTAAAGCCAAGGCCAGCAGCCACCTGTGCCAAGAACCACAACAAAACTGGCAGCCTCATGTACAATTGCCAGCATCCTATGAGCCTAAGTTCATAACTAGGGCCAGTCTCCCTGAGAGCCAAAGGACAGAAAACAGGGCTAGTTGCCAAGCAAACCAAGGCTAAAACCGGGGTCAAATGACCCACAAACCAGGACCAAAGGCCAAAACTGAAGTCAATCTCCAAGCAAGCCAAAGGCCAGAACCAGAGCCAACGGCCAAGCAAGCCAAAGGCCAGCACCAGAGCCAACGGCCAAGCAAGCCAAAAGGCCAGCACCAGAGCCAACGGCCAAGCAAGCCAAAAGGCCAGCACCAGAGCCAACGGCCAAGCAAGCCAAAAGGCCAGCACCAGAGCCAACGGCCAAGCAAGCCAAAAGGCCAGCACCAGAGCCAACGGCCAAGCAAGCCAAAGGCCAGAACCAGGCCAATGGTCACACGAGCCAAAGGCCAAAACCAAAACCAAGTATAAAGTAAACTCATCCCACAAAGCCATATATTTTTGGAAAGTACACATTCCCCTGAATTCAAAATGGGTACCAAGCCGCAAAGCTTTTCTACAGTTGGTAATTTTGATGACATTTCCAAAAATCCCCTCAAAGCTTCCACTTTGCAGCATCTTATCTACCACATAGCATTAGGTACCAAGATAAACCACCATAAATTTGAACACCAGGGGTCCACTGAACAATTTGATGCCCAATATGTATAGATTTACCTAAATATGTGGCATGTAGGGGTCCCAATGTGAACATACCCCCATATGATCTATCATTTCTGTTATTTCCGCTTCTGCAAAATCAACACATTTACATCATTTTGTGTGAGATAAAGCTAGTAAAAAGTACACTCACCCCAGAAAGTCATATATTTTTGGAAAGTACACATTCCCCCGAATCTAAAACGGGTACTTTTGTCTTTCTATTCCAAAGTACCAAGCCGCAAAGCTTTCCTAAATTTGGCAATTTTGATAACATTTCCAAAAATCCCGTCAAAGCTTCCAGTTTGCAGCATCTTATCTCCCACGTATCATTAGGTCCCAAGATAAAACACCCTGAATTTGAATGCCAGTGGTCCACTGAACAGTTTGATGCCTAATATGTATAGGTTCACCTAAGTATGTGGCATGTAGGGGCCCCAATGTGATTATACCCCCATATGTACTGTCATTTCTGTAAATTCAGCTCCTGCAAAATCAACACATTTACATGCTTTATGTGGGATAATGCTACAAAAAAGTATGCTCACCACAGGAAGCTATATATTTTTGGAAAGTACACATTCCCTTGAATCTAAAATGGGTACCCATTTCTTTTTACTCCAAAATACCAAGCTGCAAAGCTTTCCTAAGTTGGCCGATTTTTATGACATTTCCAAAAATCACCTCAAAACTTCCATATTGCAGCATCTTATTTTCTACAGGTCAGGCCCGGATTTGTGGCGAGGCCACAAAGGCCCGGGCCTAGGGCGGCACAAGCATAGGGGCGGCATGCCGCCCCGCCGCAGGCAAATTTTAACATTTTGATCCCATACGGAGCAATGGGGAACTCTCCCCAGTGCTCCGTATGGGAGATTCAACTTTGGCGCTTGCGCATGCGCGTTCGCTCAGCGGGCGGGGGAAGGGGGATTCACGCATGCGTATTGGCGCGGCGGGGGGGATAGGGGGCGCCAAATGGGGGCAGCCTCGGGGCGTCCCCACTACAAATCCGGCGCTGCTACAGGTCATTAAGTACCAAGATAAAACACCCTAAATATGAACCCCACTGTACATATGCCCACTGTACATAGGTTTATCAAAGCACATAGCACTTAGAGACCCCAAAATATACCTTGTGCACACTAATTTCATGGCTTACATTTACCTAATTCATAAACACATGGCAGTTTTATGAGGGGTAGAAGCTGCAGAAATGTAGGGTAACCCCTAAAAGCCATATCTTTTTGGAAAGTACACATTCTGATAAATTCAACATGGGTAAAGAAGACTTTCTACGCCAAAGTACTAATTTGGAAAGCCTTCCTAAAGTTGATGGTTTTTATGACTTTTCTGAAAAAGGACTAAAATTGTTGCAATTTGCCATATTTATCTTACAGCATTTCTTACATATAATGACACATCACCCTAAATATGAATGCCAGCGGTCTACTGAACAGTTTGATGCCCAATATGCAAAGATTTACCAAAGTATGTGGTGTACAGAGGCACCCAAATGAAAATAGTGCATAGGAATTTTCTCAGCTGCCAACTCAATTTCTGCAAAAAAAAGCCCAATGACCGTGTATTATGTGCCGTAAGACACCCTAACTGTACAGAAAAACCCAGAAAACCATATATTTTTGGAAAGTACACATTCTGACAAATCCAACAAGGGTAAAGAGTCCTTTCTACACCAAATTACCAATCTGCAAAGCTTTCCTAAAGATAGTGGTTTTTATGACATTTCAGAAAATCGCATAAAAATATTGCAATTTGCCGCATTTATCTCACACAATTACTTGCATACAAAAGCAAATCACCCCAAATAGGAACACCTAAGGTCTACTGAACAGTTTGATTACCAATACGCATAGATATACCAAAGTCTGTGGTATGTACTGAACCCTAAACGAAAATAGCGCTCATGCATTTCTCGCCCGCCAGCTCAGCTTTTGCACACAGAGCCCCCTGACAGCGTATTATGTGCCATAAGACCCCCTAACTATACACAGACCCCCAGAAAACCATATATTTTTGGAAAGTACACATTCTGACAAATCCAACAAGGGTAAAGATTCCTTTCTGCACCATAGTACCAATCTGAAAAGCTTTCCTAAAGTTAGTGGTTTTTATGATATTTCAGAAAATCGCATAAAAATGTTGCAATTTGCCACATTTATCTCACACAATTTCTTGTGTACAAAGGCAAATCACCCCAAATAGGAACACCTAAGGTCTACTGAACAGTTTGATGCCCAATATGCATAGATATACCAAAGTCTGCGGTATGTACTGACCCCAAAATGAAAATAGCACATATGGATTTCTCGCCTGCCAACTCAGCTTTTGCACACAGAGCCCCCTGTCAGCGTATTATGCATAACACCCCCTAACTATACAGAGACCCCCAGAAACCCATATATTTTTGGAAAGTACACATTCTAAAGAATTCAAAATAGGTAAAGTTATTTTTCTACACCAAAGTTACACATGGCAAAGCTATGCTAAAAACAGATCAGGAACACTTATACAGGGATAAAAATGCAATAAAACCACAAAAATTGTGTAAATCGATGAAACAACAAAATAAGTCACACAATAGTGTAATTAGTGGTTAGAATAATAGATCCAATAGTCACGCTGCCAAAATAAAATTTTTACGGAAAAAAACTAAAGACAAAGGGGTAAAAAAAAAAAAAAAAATTTGTATACACAAAAAATTGTGTATACATGTGTGCACACATCTAAAATTTGTGTGATAGTGTGTAAGTGTGTATATAAGTGTGCTAAAGTGTGCTAGAGTGTGCAAAATCGGAAAAAAAAGTATGCTAAATTGTGTGTAGATATGTGTGTAAATGCCTGTAAATGTTTGTAGGTGTGTGTATTAGGCAAATAAAGAGCACTTACCAGCAGAAGGTCTCAGGGATCGCAGGGAGGCAGTCCTCTCTGCAGTCCTCGCAGCACAGGAAGTGCGTGAGCGGAGCTAGGAGGAGCAGGGGAACAGACAGGACAAGCAGCAGACGCATGCGATCGCTCTGCTGCTTGTAGCTAGGTCCTGTGATGCGATCGCATCGCTGGACCAATTTGCCAGCCCCCTTGGCTCCTTGCCGAGGGGGTTGGGGGCACAGCTGACTCTCTGCACCGGCGGCTTTTGCTGCCAGTGCAGAGAGAATGACACTAGTACCAAAAACTACATCATTGGCATATAACTGCTTTTTTTAAAACAACGTAGTACCTACGTTTTAGGTAAGGAAAAGGGTTAAGAGGGATGATTTTTTTGAACAAGCATAATATCCAAGGCAACTGTGATACTAAAATCTACAGTAGTATTGATTAGTGATGAGCGAATCTGCCCTGTTTCGCTTCACCATAAAATTTGCGAAACAGAGAAAAAAATAGCGAAACACAATTGTCATGCAACTTTTTTGTCGCCCAAGTCTTTTTTTGTCGCCCATGTCTTTTTCCTACACGACCGCACCCATTTTTTACGCGACCACACCCAATTTGATGCAATTTTTTGATGCGTGACAAATTTTTCCCCGGCGCATTTTCACCAAAGTTTCAGAAAATGATTTGCCAATGGTGAAATGTTGAAATTCACTGCAAATCCATACCTGCTGACAAAATTTACTCATCAGTAGTATTGAAATTGGTATATAGGGTTTATGCATGTAAGTGTAAAGATAGGTCAGTATAGGTTTGTGTGTGCTGGGTTCACTTGAAAGGGTTGAACTTGATGGACTCTTTTATCCTTATGTAACTATGTATAAAGTTTCTACATAATACTGACAATTTATTAATAAAAAAGTTTCACTTACAAACATTGAAGTATAATTCAAATATCAAGTATACAGTAGAGCCCAACACATTTCATCAGTCTTCTGACATCCTTGGGGGTATAAAAAGTGTAGTGAGCAAGGGTTATTTAAAACCTATTCCCAAATGGTGCCAATGACCCATTTGTAACATAGTAATATAGTAAGTTGGGTTGAAAAAAGACATACATCCATCACGTTCAACCATAATGCCTATATATAACCTGCCTAACTGCTAGTTGATCCAGAGGAAGGCAAAAAACCCCATCTGAAGCCTCTATAATTTGCCGCAGAGGGGAAAAAATTCCTTCCTGACTCCAAGATGGCAATCGGACCAGCCCCTGTATCAACTTGTACTAAGAGCTATCTCCCATAACCCTGTATTCCCTCACTTGCTAAGAAGCCATCCAGCCCCTTCTTAAGCTATATAATGCAGCCAGTACGACTGATTCGGGGAGAGAATTCCACAACTTAACATAATAACTTAACAACATAATACTGGCCTACATACCTTTAGTTAAAACAAAACTTCAGCTATGTTCACTTCCATCTGAGAAGGAACTGAAAGTGAAATCACAAGGGCAAGTGTAGTTCTGGTTTCTTGCACTGCACTCTTTAAAATATTTGGCATTATATATGACCCTATAGTGTTCATTTACCATTGCTAAGGGTGCCTCTTTGGTCTCATACAGAAAGCACTTGCACTATGTGAATTTGTATTTGCAGACTGCACTCTGCATCTTGTGCTGGATGAAAAATATGCTGCAAGGAGCATGCTATCAAGTCCTGTAGTTATGGCTTGCCTTTAAAAAGTCTCTATCCCACAGATTAGATATAAGTAAACCTTAGACCCATGGCTTATTAGTCAGCAGGGAACTTACCACAAAAGTCACGGCCACTAGTACCAAATTGTAATGGAACTGTATTAGCACTGCTGCAGCAAAAACATGCCCCTACATTTATTCATAGCCTATACATATAATAACGTGGTGTCAACATGAATAGTCCACTGTTCTTCACATATTCCCCTTTAAATAAATTATTACTTATTATTATTAGCATGTCAGTGGTTGGACCTCCTGTGCCTATCTGGCTATTTATCAGGGCAAAACAGCATTAACGATGTTGTTGATGTTTATGAAAAATCTGTGTTTTTGCAGTGAGGCAAGGTAAAAAAACAATCCTAAAAACTTTAAGGGCAAAGTTACATGTGTGTGTTTTGTAGGCAGGTGGGGAGAAGTGGATAATTTCCATGTAGCTGCGCTGATAGCCACATCGTTGAGTGCAGCTACATGGAGTGGAGATCAGCCTGAAAAATGCAAAAGCATTCAAAGCCAATGTGTGACTGCCCTAATAGCAGAATTTGTTTGTTCAATTTGTTATTTTGTGGATAGAGAGCAGTTGTGCCTGAGATGCGTCCCCTCTCATACATCTCCCAGTACAGATGAGTTAAGTGCATGTGGCTGAGGGGCCTGCTGTTGCATGTCTCCCCTAAATCCTAAATGAATCTGCTTGCCAGATCAAAATAGATCAACAGATTCATGTGCACATTTCCATTGCTAGGAGAAATAGTTACAGAAACAGGACCAGACCAGCCAGTGATTAATTTTATTAAAGATTAGTGAGCAGATACACTAAAAAGAATTTTAAGAGATGGTTGTGGAGTACACAAACTAAACTAAAGAAGAATAAACTATTCAAAACTATCCTAGGGGTGTATAGCAGCAGTATGACTTGGTGCTGCTTGGAGGAAAACTAGAGGGAATGTTACCCTTCTGCATTTATAATTACAAGTCTGATATTTAATTTCTATCCACAAGGAAGTGTTAAACAATATCTCCTCCCAAGAAGAAAAAAATAAATTAAATGTTTTTAAAAGTAGATACACTTTTTTTCTAATAAACAAAAGCTCTCTCCCTGCTCCCACGGTCCCTTCACTCCCTGTTCCAAACTCCTGATGCAAATTACATACATTTGGCAGAACTTCAATTGATAATCATTTCCAGAACAGAGCAGAGAATTCATCAGAAGATTATCAATATCATGGCAAAATGAATATTCTAATCCCCAAACTGGTTTTATATATATCAGATCCGATATGTAAAATAAAGAGAGGGTAAGCAAGGTCTGAATGAAAAAAGCAAGTACCTGGAAATTAAAATTATGACTTACATTAAAGAGAAAAACTTGGAAATTTAATAATGCAGTACAGACCAAAACCACATTGGAGGTATGCATTTTGTTTCAGTTAAGTATTTTTATGCATACTCTCAGAGCAATTTCATTTCCCACACTATTCTGCTTTACTCTCAATATGTATGTATGTATGTATGTATAATTTTATTTATAAAGCGCTACTTATGTACGCAGCGCTGTACAGTAGAATACATTAATACAAACGGGGTTGATAAGATAAAAGATAAATACAAAGTATAACAATAAATACAAATAAATACAAGATACAGTTACAGTTGCAATAAGTTAAGAGTCAAAGACACAAGAGGATGGAGGTCCCTGCCCCGTAGAGCTTACAATCTATATGTAAGGAAAAGTGCCTTACCGGCACGGCGGGGACGCCCGCCGCGCTGCCATCGGCGGGGACGCCCGCCGCGCCGTCTGCTCCCTGTGCCGGCTCTTTCCTAACTGACTTTATCTACAGTCGTGCCCCTTTGCTTGCCAGAACTCCTGCCTTGTCCCCCTCGTTAAGTCCAGGTGGCATCTGAGTAGCTGAGGGCTCCTCCCGAAGCCAAAGGCGGTCACAATACTGGTGAAGCCGAGCCGAGACAAGGGAACTTGGCATCTGTTCTGGTTTAGGGTGCCGACCGTGACATTATCACGGGCCATGGAGGACCAAGATCACGTTGAGTCCGCTGCTGCTCCTCCCACTACATCTGCTACCACTGAAGCGCTTCTTACTGCCCTGCTACAGCGCTTGGAGGATCAGGAGCAAAAGCAGAATTATCTCCTGCAGGGTTTCCACAATCTAACCCGCCAGCTGGAGACTACGCAATCTTCGCAGCAGCAACCTGTTCCTAGTTCTTCCCCTTCTGTGGGGGCATCTGCTATGGGAGGTAACACCTATAGGCCCCAGGAGCCTAAGATTGCATTTCCCGAGAAATTCTCTGGGGACAGGTCAAAGTTTTTCGTCTTCAAAGAGGCGTGTAAATTATATCTTAGCTTTTTCCCTCATTCATTCCCTTCTGGTGAGGAGAAAGTAAGATTTGTTATGACCCTTCTTCTGGGAGATCCCCAAGTTTGGGCCCTTAGGCTGCCTCCCTCTGATCCAGCCCGCTTTTCCCTTGATGTATTCTTTCATTCCATGGCAATCCTTTATGATGACCCGGATCGTGCATCATCTGCCGATTCGGCGATTCGTAAACTGCGCCAAGGGAGACGGGATGCAGAGGTGTATTGCACAGAGTTCTGCCGGTGGGCAGGAGAAACTGAGTGGAACGATGCAGCCCTGCGCAGTCAGTTCCGTATCGGGCTATCCGACTCTATTAAAGATAGCCTGGTGAATTACCCCTTGTCGTCCAGTCTGGATGATCTCATGTCCCTAGCCATCCAGATTGATAGGAGACAAAGGGAAAGAAGGAGTGAAAGGGGTCATACTAATTTTTCTGGGGTTACTTATATGAGGCCTGACTTAGTGACCAATGTTAAGTCTTCGGCTTCCCCGGTGTCTCCACCTCAGGAGGAGCCTATGCAACTAGGCCTATTCCATCTCTCTCCTGAGGAAAAGACACGCAGGCGGACCCTTGGGTTATGTTTATATTGTGGGGACAAGGGTCACTTTCTCAAACAATGCACCAAGAGGCCGGGAAACGCCCAAGCCTAAATGAAGAAGGGGAGCTTCATTTGGGTGCAGGCGTTTCCTCTCCCCAATTTGCCTCCAAGGTTCAGCTACCGGTCAAACTGTCCTGGCCTACGGGCTCCGTTAACTTGTCCGCTTTCGTGGACTCTGGGGCAGAGGGTAACTTTATTGAGGCCAGATTTGCTGCTAAACATGGCATTCCTGTAGTCCCTCTCAGTGTTCCCATGAGGTTATTAACGGTGGACAAAAGACCTTTAGGGTCTGGTGTAGTAAATAAGAAAACTGTATCTTTATCCTTATGTGTGAACGATTTCCATGTTGAAGAGATAGTCCTTTTTCTTATTGAAGGTGCCTCTTCTCCACTCATTTTGGGTTTACCCTGGCTCCAGGTTCATAACCCCCAGATTAATTGGGTTACTGGGGAGGTTTCTCAATGGGGTTCTTGTTGTAGGGGTATCTGTATTCCCTCAACTATAGCAGCCACCTCACTTGAGGGGTTACCTGCAGCCTATTCGGCTTATGCCGATGTCTTTTCCAAAAAGGCGGCCGAGACCTTACCCCCACACAGACAGTATGACTGTCCCATTGATCTGGTTCCAGGTTCCTCTCCCCCTCGTGGTCGTACATACCCTCTTTCCCTACCTGAGTCCCAATCCATGAAGGAATATATCCAGGAAAACCTCGAAAGAGGTTTTATCCGGCCTTCTAATTCTCCTGCAGGTGCTGGGTTTTTCTTTGTGGGTAAGAAGGATGGGGGTCTCCGTCCTTGTATAGATTACAGGGGCTTAAACAAAGTCACTATTAAAAATCGCTACCCTCTCCCTCTAATTTCTGAGTTATTTGACCAGGTTAAAACAGCCAAGATCTATACCAAGCTTAATCTTAGAGGTGCATACAATCTCATCCGCATTAGAGAGGGGGATGAGTGGAAAACTGCTTTTAACACCAGGGACGGCCACTACGAGTATTTAGTAATGCCCTTTGGGCTCTGTAACGCCCCCGCAGTTTTTCAAGAATTTGTCAACGACATCTTTCGTGACCTACTGGGGGTATTCGTAGTGGTCTACCTCGACGATATTCTTATTTTCTCTTCTAATCTAAATGAACATCGTAAACATGTGTGTGAGGTCTTAAAAAGGCTAAGGGAGAATAATCTGTATGCAAAACTAGAGAAATGTACCTTTGAAGTTTCTACTGTTCAGTTTTTGGGTTTTATTATTTCCGGCAAGGGTCTAGAGATGGATCCAGGTAAAGTGAGAGCTGTCCTAGATTGGGCCCAACCCTTTTCGTTACGCGCTATACAAAGGTTTCTTGGTTTTGCCAATTATTATCGTCAATTTATTAAGAATTTTTCTCTAATTGTAGCTCCCATCACGAATTTAACTAAAAAGGGCGCTGATCCCAGTATATGGCCTCCTGAGGCTGTACAAGCGTTTGAAACCCTCAAAAAAGAGTTTAGTTCTGCCCCTATCCTTAGACCTCCCGATTCCGCTCTCCCTTTCATTGTAGAGGTAGATGCCTCTGAGGTAGGAGCTGGGGCAGTCCTGTCTCAAAGACACCCGATAACCAACAAGATGCATCCCTGTGCCTTTTTCTCTAGAAAGTTTTCACCTGCAGAGATCAATTACGACATAGGGAACAGGGAATTGCTGGCCGTGAAATTGGCTTTCGAGGAATGGCGCCATCTTTTAGAGGGGGCTAAACATCTAGTTACGGTCTATACCGACCATAAGAATTTACTTTATATTGAATCTGCTAAGCGCCTGAATCCAAGGCAAGCCAGGTGGGCTTTATTCTTTTCAAGGTTCAATTTTTCTTTAACTTTTAAGCCCGGTTCAAAGAATACCAAGGCGGATGCACTCTCTAGGAGTTTCGACTCAGTTTCCTCCGACTCTAGTGAGTGCACTCCTATCATTCCCAGGGAAATAATTGTTGCAACCTTGAGGTCTGACCTCTCTTCCTTATTGTCCCCTTTACAGTCTTCTGCTCCTGCTGAAACCCCATCTGGTAAATGGTTTGTTCCTGAGGTACTTAGGGAGCAAGTATTAAGAGAGGCTCATGATTCTAGGGTGGCGGGTCATCCAGGTATTGCAAAAACCATTTGTTTATTGTCCCGACATGTTTGGTGGCCCTCCTTCAAACAGGATGTTAAAACTTTTGTCAGTTCCTGTTCAGTCTGCCAAAGGTCTAAGTCATCTCATCATCGGTCCCAGGGTCTGTTAAATCCCTTACCCATCCCAGAGAAACCATGGTCTCACATTTCCATGGATTTTGTTGTAGAGTTGCCCTCTTCTCAGGGTAAAACAGTGATTTGGGTGGTGGTTGATAGGTTCAGTAAAATGGCTCATTTTATTCCTCTTCCACATCTCCCTTCTGCTAAGACCCTGGCTGATTTATTTATTATGCATATTTTCAAGTTTCATGGATTTCCTGAAAATATTGTTTCTGACAGGGGGGTTCAATTTGTTTCTAAATTTTGGCGTGCTTTCTGTACTTTGGTTGGGACGGAATTATCTTTTTCCTCTGCCTATCACCCCCAAACTAACGGTCAAACTGAAAGGGTGAACCAGTCCCTTGAACAGTATCTCAGGTGCTATGTATCCGATAACCAGTCCACATGGTCTGAACTGCTTCCCTGGGCAGAATTTGCATACAATAATGCTACCCATTCCTCCTCAGGGAGGTCTCCTTTCTTTGTCGTTTATGGGTTACACCCCAAAGCATTTTCTTTTTCTGGCTCTAATTCCCCTGTACCCTCTGCCAATTCCTCTGTCTTAAGATTTTCTGAAGTCTGGTCGCTAGTTCATGATTCACTATCTGCAGCTTCCCTAGCCCAGAAAAAAGCTGCTGACAAATCCCGTAGGGAGGCTCCCCAGTACAAGGTGGGGGATTTAGTGTGGTTATCAACCAGGAATATTAAGTTAAAGATTCCCTCTCCCAAACTGGGTCCCAGGTTTATTGGTCCATATCCCATCATTGCAATAATTAACCCATCTTCTGTCCGTCTTCAGTTACCTCCTAATTTCAGAATTTCTAATACTTTTCATGTTTCTCTCCTTAAACCTGCTGCTAACACTCGCCATCAGTCTGTTCCTCCCCCGGTGTTGATTGAAGGTCAGCCTGAGTATGAGATCCAAGAGTTCCTCGACTCCCGCCATGTGAGAGGTAAACTTCAATATCTTACTAGGTGGAGAGGCTTCGGTCCTGAGGAGAACTCTTGGGTCTCAGTTGATGACATCAAGGCTGATCGCCTCAGGAAACAATTCCATTTAAAGTTTCCTGAGAAGCCTGGGGGTCCAGTGGCCCCCCCTAGAGAGGGGGGTAATGTAAGGAAAAGTGCCTTACCGGCACGGCAGGGACGCCCGCCGCGCTGCCATCGGCGGGGACGCCCGCCGCGCCGTCTGCTCCCTGTGCCGGCTCTTTCCTAGGTGCGCGCGCGCGCGCACTTCCGCGTCTTAAAGGCGCATGCGCACTGACGTCATGACGTCAGCGCGCAAAGGCGCGAAATTCAAAATATTTAAAGGGCCATTTGTATTAGATTGATTGCCCGTGATAGGAATTCATTCCTGGTGCCTTTCTGAGCCTTGTGTATTTCGTTCCTGTATCCTGCTTGTTGCCTTCCTGTGTTTTTGACCCGGCTTGCTCCTGACTATTCTGATTATCCATATCTGACCTCGGCTTGTACTTCGACTACGATTTCGTCTCATCCTGCTGTATTGATTATCCGGTTTGACCCTTGCCTGTCTGACTATCCTCGATTACTGCCCGCCCCGACCTAGCCTGCCTGACGACGACCTTGTTTAACCCTATTTTGTACCGTGATCTTCGGCCTAACTGACTTTATCTACAGTCGTGCCCCTTTGCTTGCCAGAACTCCTGCCTTGTCCCCCTCGTTAAGTCCAGGTGGCATCTGAGTAGCTGAGGGCTCCTCCCGAAGCCAAAGGCGGTCACAATACTGGTGAAGCCGAGCCGAGACAAGGGAACTTGGCATCTGTTCTGGTTTAGGGTGCCGACCGTGACACTATATATCAATATCAATATTTTACTTTAGTGAATGCACAGAAAATAGACTGCTCTGAAACAGTAGTTTGTAAACTGATGTACAATCATCTTTCCCATTGTCTCCTAGCAATATGCAGTGTGCCAGGGCCAGAACAAGGGATAGGCAGGGTGGGAAGGTACCTTGAGTACAAAAGGAGGGGGAGCGATTCTGGAGAAAAATAAAACATTAATAGTTCCAATCTGCTTCCACTGTGCTAAGTACTCTGCTTGTTTTACTGGGTACTGGCAGCAAGCAGAGGTGAACTAGGGGGTGAGCTGGCAGTGAGTGGCAGATGTCAAATATTGGCTTCAGACATCCTTTGAACCCATATTTCTTGGCCTGGCTCTTCTATATGCATACATACAGATGAATTATTTCTGTCGGTATGTGCAAACTGTTATTTCTTATATAGGTATGGGACAAGTTATCCAGATGCTAGAGACCTAGGCTTTTCCGTAATTTGGAACTCCATTCTTCTACTTTGTCTACTAAAAAATAATTTTAACATTAAATAAACCCAATAGGATTGCTTTGCCTCCAGTAGGGATTAATTATATCTTAGTTGGGATCAAGTAAAAGCTACTGTTTTGTTATTACAAAGAAAAAGGAAATTTGTTTTAAAAATTTGGTTTACTTGATTAAAATGTAGTCTATGGGAGATAACGTTCCGGTAATGTGGAGCTTTCTGGATAATGGGTTCCCGAATAACTGATCCCCTACTTGTATCCCCTTACTCTGTAAAGTGCTGCAGGACATTATGGTGCTATATTATTATTATTATTATCAAAGTAGTTTATTTAAATAATTGTGTTAGATCCAATCTACTTCCAAATACTAATCATTTATTCAAATTTAAATTATTTGATTAAAATTAAGTCTATGGGAGATGGACTTTTTGTTATTTAGAACTTTCTGAATAACAAATCCCATACCTGCAATTATATAAAATTCAGCAAAATATTGCAGTATTAGCCAGTTTTCACCAGGAGAGTACTGGGGTGCACAGGCTGCAATGGAGCCTTGTACAATGTATGTAATGTCTGAGCTTTGGTTTTTATTCTGGTGTGAAGTGCAGAGCACAGCAAGAAGTTGGATTCAAGAGCTTTTCAAGTGAGCGCTAAGCCAGACTGGGTATCTGCAGATTCTGGCAAATGCCAGGGGGGCTGCTGTAAGTTGCCATAGAAAGTCACTATTTATTTTATTTATTTTATTTATTGGGCTGGGTAGGTGACTGCTTGGACCTTTGTGTACTTAAAATGCCAGGAACTATTTTGAATCCCAGTCTAGACCTACTCTTGCACTTGCATTTGGGGTCTCAGTAGATAACCCCTTATGCCAGGGATCCTCTGGCATAAAAAGCATTAAAAAGGTTCCTGGGGGTAGCAATAAGAGCTATAATTGGCTACCTAATAGCCCCTTTGTGGACTGGCAGCCTACAGAAGACTCTGTTTGTCGTTACCAAAACTTGCCTTCTTACCAGAAATTTTAAAAAAAAGCACCTGATTTGAGGCCACTGGGAGCAACATCCAAGGGGTTGGTGAGCAACATGTTGCTTACAAGCCACTGGTTGGGGATCACTGCCTTATGCCATTTGGTAAAGCCCTTATGTAAAGTAGTGTAGAGAATTGATGGCTGCACTTAAACATTACCTTTCCACAGTACATTTTAAAAAAAGTGCTCCTAGGCAAGAATATCGTATTCTTTGGGGCTGACCAAAACCATTGTGGTTAGCAGGAACAGGTCACCTGAATTTAAACATTGCGACCATTATAAGTCTCCTAATATCACAAAGTGAGTCAAGCCACATGAAATGATTAAATAATTGACTAATGCACAAGACCAAAATATATTCAGCAGGGATTAGGTGACACAAAAAATAGAAAAAAGGATTCCTTTATGTACTCTGACAGTGTGTATTTAAGGTGCATAATATGGGCTGTAGGGGGATGCCTAGTCAGGGGTATGTAGGGGGATGCCTCTTTTGGTTTTGGTTACAAGTGTGAGTAGAACTGACAGTAGAGGTAAAAGGGGTTCTGGCTGTTCCCAGTGTGTGAGAGAAAGCCTGAGAGAGAACAGAGGTGCATCTGATGAAGAGAAAGTACCAAGGGGCCTGTGCCTGGAGCAAGCCACTGTTTGGGAAAGTGCTGCAGTAAAGCTGGCTTGGAAGTAGTAGACTGTGTGAACTGGCTGAGAAACTGAGAACTGTGAGTAACAGGGTGGACCAGAGTCTAGAATAGGCCCTGGGGTAGTCAGGAAGACTACATTCTTATGTGTGAGAGACATATATTTTTGACGTTGTGTGAAGACAAGCATCCTGTTGATGTGGGGGGGGGGGGGGCATTGGAGTGGATGGATTGTGGCCAAAATTTGTCCTATAATCTCATGCATTGTGTAAAGCCATGCAGAGTAAGTAGTCATAAATCCAACACATGAGGCCACACCCAAACCAGTCTAAAATACTATCCTAAGGATACAAGTGAAAAACGGCTTGTCCCTCATGCAGAGAATACACATTGTCGGATTTTCAGATAAGATAATTATTAATTACAAGAATATTCTGATTTGTTAATGATAACGTGATTATGTTACTTAATAGAATATATATTCATGAATGATATTATGCTTTTTGATGAATCATATAGGAATAAATAATGAATGTTATTTTGTTTAGTTGATCAGAAACGTATATGTTGAAAAGGAGGTTTGTATCGGATTACTAGCCCAGATGTATAACCTTTGTGTTAAAGCAAATATCAAAGGTTATATAATCCTTGGTGTCTAGGTGAACAAGATGAGAACACCTTGAAGGATCTTACAAACTCTCCACAATATAGAGCACACCTGTTGAGAGGGTAATAATTAATCAAGGACAGACCAATTTTGTATGGCTAGTGTGTTCACAGGAATATTGTATGTGTACTAAGGTATTAAGTAGTTACACAGCATTGTTCTAGTGTGGAGCAATGTCAACAATAGTGTGTAACATCGAATTAAGGAAGGTCAAAAGTTATTTTATATTTTCTGAATATTTTCAGACCACAATATTGAGGAAACAGTGACATCCACAGATGGTGGAGGACATTACGGGTCCAAAGGTCACTGTAATAAATATTTAAATCAACTGGTGATAGATTAACTTAAAGACCATCCTTTGATGCCAGTTGGTTAGTTGATAAATCCCAGAGGTGGAGTTTTAGATAGAGATGAGGGATAAGTTAGGAGACAAGAGGACTAAGAAAAGGGAAGAAAAAAGAAAAGAGGGATCTAAAAAGAAAGAACCTGAAAAAGAAAATCTAAGAGGGATCTAAAAACTGGAAGAGGAAGGAGAAACTACTCTCAACTATAAGAAAACTCTACTCTGGTAAATATAAATTTTGTTATACTTTTTCTCGATTAAGTTGTATGCTTGGATATTTATTATTCCTATGTGTATTATAGTTTTACCCTAAACATTGACTTTCCCAGAGTTGCAAACTGGGAATAATCTGTTTAATTTGGGTCCATTTTATTTTTCATTAGTATAGATATATGATATCCAAGTTAACAATCTAATGGGGAAATAAGAACATTTAAAGATAGAATTCCTTAAGACCTCAAAATCAATCATTTACCCTTCCTTTGATTCAACATATTTAATTACCTTGTTATTAAGTATTGAAAGTGAACGTACATATATTATCTTGTGGATGCTTGCCATTTATTGAATAATGTCTATTGGTCAATGTTCATTTTGATTAATTATTAGATAGATATCAGGGAGTGTTAAGTAATAATTTCATTTTTGTAATATTCATATTTAAATAAATTAATTATTTTATTAAATAATTGTCATGATTTTTCACCTTTATACCAATTGATTGGGAACGCTCGATATCGAATTCAGAGTTGGGCATATATTATTTAAGACTCCTCCTGTTTGACTAATAAGGAGCCTTAAATTTTTTATCTCATATTAAAATTGGAAATTTATCTAATTTTATTAAATATACGCAGAATTAGCCCGACATATATTTGGAGGCACTGCTGAGATCGAGATTATTTTCTCATATTGGTACAAATAGTGAAAAACCATTCCAATACTTCTGTCAAGCTAATTATTTTTTTATTAATTGAGACCATGAGTGTTGCAAGCAGTGAGAATGGGAATACCCCAGAGCAAATGATCCACAGAATTGTTGAATTCATATATACACGGGTAAAATTTGATATAGGAATGGATGTTTGGATTAATGATTTGAAGAGGAATGCTAGAGCAGACCTTAATGATATCTGGGCAACAGACGGCCTGGTTGAACGCTATTTAACATGTATGAACTTAGCCTCTAACAGTTCAGACAAAGAGAAAAAATTAATATGTGCCCTACCTCCTGTTTTATATGCATTAATGGAGGTAGATACCCTATCAAAAGCTAGAAAAGAAAATGTAGAAAAATTGAGGTCTCAGTTACATGAGATAGAATCAGATATCCAACATATGAAATCTGATAAAAACAAACTAGAGATAGATATCTCAAACAAGGAAGCTTTTATTAGGGATTTAGAAACTGATGCTGAACGTAGTCGCATAGCATACTGTAAGCTCAGAAAGGATTTCGAAGAATTACAGCAACAGCACATTAAAAGTCAACAGTCAGGTGTATATGGTGTGGAGAGATCTCCTGATCCTCCAATAATCACTCCCCAATATAAACATTGGGCACCATATATTTCTAGAGCCAAACCAATTGATAATGTTGATTCAGAGGCACAAGATGTTTTGGGCCGGTTGGCTGAAGCTTGCCAAGCTGTGACCACCTTAATAGGTAATCACAGAACAAGGGTTCTTAGAGATTCTTCCTCAGACACGTCCCCAGAGAGGAATGTGAGGAATGTGCGAAATCAAACACCTATGTCAAATGTATCCCATAGAAGTAGTGTTTCCAATACTGATGCAAGTGAAGTTGAGAGTGATGAGAGAGCATGGGGATCCGGTCCTTTCCCAAACAGGGGGAAGAATACCCATAAGAGGGGTTCAAAAGGGAAAAATCCCCAATCTCCAAAAGAAAAACAAAATTCTGCCAGCATAATTAAATTTTTGAATATTGCTATACCAAAATTTTCTAAGAAAGGTTCTTCCCAAATTGCAAACCACTTAGAACTATATGAATTTACTATGGATTCATTAAAATTATCTGAGGCAGACAAAATCAGGTTTCTTCCATGGGCCTTTGATGACAGATACCGTCATTACTTTTCCTCCTTTAAAGAGAGAGGAATCACCAAATGGCAGTCAGTCCTACATGAAATTAAATCAGAATTTGGGCCCTATCGAACTACCACTGCCGCAAAGAGAGAAATTTATAAACTCACATGTAGATCTAATCAAAGCCCTCGAGAATTTCTCTCTGTACTTAAAAATGCCTATGGTTTAGCTTACAGAAACCCCGATTGGGAATCTGTGGAATTTAAACAAGTATTCTATGAGGCCTTACCAACCCAGATCAAATTAAGTCTAGCTCATGATCTGGATTTTGAAAACCCTCTAGAAAGATTGGTAACATCAGCAACTTTGCTGTTTAATATTAGTGAGGGCCAAAACTTAAATGATAGGAAATTTAAAAAATTCCCAGAGCACAATGTTGATGAGTCCAGGGTAAAACCTCATTTAAATTTTGAGTCCCAGCCAAAAAAAATACCTTCAGCCACTGGACCTAATCAACAAAACCAAAAACAGCTAAATCCCAGACAAACTAAACCTCAAATTGCCAAGGGGTCAGAGGGAAATAGTTCAGGTTCTGGAAGCCAAGGTTACCGTCCTCGTTTCAACCAAGGGTACCATGGATACCGAGGTAACCAAAGATATGGGGGTTACCAAGGATACCGGGATCCCCAGGGATACAAACGTTGGAACAATAGGCCCAGGCAGCAATGGAGAAAAGGGCAGGAATCACCAGATTCACCCAGGGGTAAATCACCCACAGGGAACCAAAATGGTCCACGGAATCAAAACCCAGGTAGACCTAGCAGATTTGATCAGCTTGCAGATCAGGTTTCCAAGTTAACTGACATTGTAAGTAAATTATCTCAAGTTTCTGCAGGAAAACAACCTGAAGTTTTTTTAGAGGAAAAAGCGGGGCCAAGCTCCGCCAAATAAAGGAAACAGAACCAAATTGCTATATGGAAATGGACAGGAAAGAATTAAATTCAGTCAATGATCATGTTTTGCATTGCCCAGACCCTGAATTCAGGGCCGGGAAGGGAAAATCTAATATTTCATCTGTTTTACAGCCTAATAAGAACAATTCTTATAATCCGGTGTTATTTGAACCAGTGTGTGAAGTACCTTCGGTTCAGTCTGTTCCATTTATAGAGTCCATAGGAACACAAATGCCCTGCAGACAGAACAAGGAGGAGCAATCTCCAAATATCCTGACGCTGCAGAGAGATCACTTTTTAAATCAACAGATGATAAAACACTCCAATTTCCTCTGTAATCTCTTACAGTTAGATGGCCGGTATTTTATAGATATTTGTCTTCAGGATGGATGTGTCGGACCAATCCAAGGTTTATTGGATACCGGATCTCAGGTCACTATTTTGTCTTTCAGCTATTTCCAACAGATCTTAGAGTCCTCAAAGAATAAACCGAGATTGACGGTATTTGATGGATCTCTGGTAAGTGTAGGTGGTGATAGTCTACAAGTGAAAGGCAAGTCCTGGCTGACATATAAGATTGGTAAAAAGACCATTAGACATCCAACATTGATTGTAGATCTTCCATATGATCGGCTGATCATTGGAATTGATCTGCTCAAAAGGTTAAGATCCATAATTGACTTTATTAATGAAGCAATATGGACTCAGGTAAAAACCCCAATCTCTTTTGAACGTTCCCACAATGCAAAACCGCAAAATAGTTGCCATATGATTGAAGAAAGACCTAATTCTGTCGAAATCCATTTCCGGAACAGTCAGGTACCAGATGTCTCAATCCTAAAAAACGGTAAACCTGAAGAAAGCATTAATACTTCCTTCCACATCATTAATATCCAACAGGACAAAATTGAAAAGATAATCCTAGAGGATGATGTGTTAACCATTTCTCTTAAAGGGGGAAATCGGGAAGTAGCAAGCATAACCAGACATATCCAACCATTGGTTGAAATCGAGAAGACCAATGATACTATGCTGGTTCCCGTATAGGTAAATAATATTGCCTGGGTGAAATATGCCAAGCTGGATCTCAAATCCGAAGTCAGCTATATAAGTTTAGGACTTCTAAAGCAGGTTACAAATCCTCAGATGATTAAATTTTCTTCCTTACAGGAATGGGTTTATGACCTGGACAAAGACGACCAGAGTCAAAATGTGATTGCAAAATGCATTTTATCTATCTTCCTAGGAAACAAATCTGCGGAACACGTTTTCAATGTGTTAAAGGAACCGCAACATCAAATGTATTTAGGAAATGACATTATACATCGGTTTGCCATGCAAGATGTGTAATTCTAGTGTATGCGCATCACTGCTCATTAACCATATATTTTCCAGATTTGGTCTTCCCCAACGTATTGAATCTGACCGCGGAAGTCACTTCACCAGCGAAGTAATGACTAAGATGTGGGAAATTCTAGGAGTAAAAAGGAAGCTACACATAGCTTACAGACCAGCTTCTAGTGGTGGAGTAGAGCGTTACAATCAATCAATCATAAACATTCTGAAAAAGTTTGTCAAAGAATCTGGTAAAGACTGGGATGTCAAATTACCACTAGTTCTCATGGCTATTAGAGCCACCCCGAGTGCGACAACCAAACTTTCTCCATTTGAGATGATTACGGGTAGAAAAATGGTATTACCTCAACATCTACTTTATAGAACCACAGATCACAATTTGATGAATGCAATGACTACACATCAATATGTAGAAAATTTACGAAAGCATCTACAGCATGCTTTTTCGTTTGCTCAAAGAAATATTGAGAAAGCTGCAGTAAGTACGAAAACGTACTATGATCTAAAAACAACTCAAAAGGAATATCAGGTTGATGATAAAGTTTATCTTTATAACTTTGCCAGAGACCAAGTAAAGGAAAGGAAATTCTTACCTTCCTGGAAAGGTCCATATATAATCACTGATAAATTATCTCCTGTGGTTTATAAAGTTAAAATTCCTAAGGGGGATGATTTTGTTGAAAAATGGGTGCACATTAACCAATTACGTGTTTGTCATCCTAGCCCACAGCTTTGGAGAATAGAGCAAGTCGAGAACTGAGTAGTAAGATTTTAGTTAAAGATGGAAGTAGAGATTAATATTGTATATAGATGTTGTATCATGATATGCCTATGTCTCTCTACCTTCTAAATATCCTTTATATTCTCAGTGAACTGAAACTTGCTATGTATATATGACGGCTGAACCTAATGATTTCTTTTGATTATCTATAGGTGCAAAGATGCCATCCAAGATGATCGCTATTTTATATGCAGTCCTGATCTTGGGGAAAGAGTTACACGCTGAGCGGATTGTGATGCCAGGTCCATCATCCGGGATCATGCTACAGGATACAGCGGGATTCATCATGACCAACAAGAGAATCTTGTCCCAGAAGATTTATATGAGCCTAGATCCACGTTGTGTCATCGAAAGACAAGTCAACGTATCCAATATTCGATCACCGGAGATTCAAACATGGTACCAGCTGCATATTGAATATTCACAAAAGCGGATTACTCAAATCCTGGAGCTACCGGGAAAACTTTAATCAGAGAGCCTTTTTCGTCAAACCAAAGACCAAAATGGTTTATTTCTGCTATTGTTGCTGCTATAATCTTTGCAGTAGTAGGAAACGTGTTTGCAACCGGAGTAACAATCGCTAATTCCAAATCCCTTAAAACCATGGATACTCCATAATTTTCACCAACCGATGATGAAATACTGTTTTCTTCTGTTTGGTCATGGGGGGAAAACTATATATGGAGTATATTGGTCACAATTATAGTAGGGTGGTTAACTGTAATCACCATCTTAGCAATTCGTTGGATGAAGTTGGATGAAGTTGGATGAAGATCATCAAAAAAACTATGGCTTAAATCTCGCCGATCAAGTTTACATAATGAGTATGATGAAGGAAGAGTTTGAAAACCCTAAGTAATTTTCCTAAAATGTTCATATTATAGGAAACATTTTAGAAAAACAAGGGGGATTTGTCGGATTTTCAGATAAGATAATTATTAATTACAAGAATATTCTGATTTGTTAATGATAACGTGATTATGTTACTTAATAGAATATATATTCATGAATGATATTATGCTTTTTGATGAATCATATAGGAATAAATAATGAATGTTATTTTGTTTAGTTGATCAGAAACGTATATGTTGAAAAGGAGGTTTGTATCGGATTACTAGCCCAGATGTATAACCTTTGTGTTAAAGCAAATATCAAAGGTTATATAATCCTTGGTGTCTAGGTGAACAAGATGAGAACACCTTGAAGGATCTTACAAACTCTCCACAATATAGAGCACACCTGTTGAGAGGGTAATAATTAATCAAGGACAGACCAATTTTGTATGGCTAGTGTGTTCACAGGAATATTGTATGTGTACTAAGGTATTAAGTAGTTACACAGCATTGTTCTAGTGTGGAGCAATGTCAACAATAGTGTGTAACATCGAATTAAGGAAGGTCAAAAGTTATTTTATATTTTCTGAATATTTTCAGACCACAATATTGAGGAAACAGTGACATCCACAGATGGTGGAGGACATTACGGGTCCAAAGGTCACTGTAATAAATATTTAAATCAACTGGTGATAGATTAACTTAAAGACCATCCTTTGATGCCAGTTGGTTAGTTGATAAATCCCAGAGGTGGAGTTTTAGATAGAGATGAGGGATAAGTTAGGAGACAAGAGGACTAAGAAAAGGGAAGAAAAAAGAAAAGAGGGATCTAAAAAGAAAGAACCTGAAAAAGAAAATCTAAGAGGGATCTAAAAACTGGAAGAGGAAGGAGAAACTACTCTCAACTATAAGAAAACTCTACTCTGGTAAATATAAATTTTGTTATACTTTTTCTCGATTAAGTTGTATGCTTGGATATTTATTATTCCTATGTGTATTATAGTTTTACCCTAAACATTGACTTTCCCAGAGTTGCAAACTGGGAATAATCTGTTTAATTTGGGTCCATTTTATTTTTCATTAGTATAGATATATGATATCCAAGTTAACAATCTAATGGGGAAATAAGAACATTTAAAGATAGAATTCCTTAAGACCTCAAAATCAATCATTTACCCTTCCTTTGATTCAACATATTTAATTACCTTGTTATTAAGTATTGAAAGTGAACGTACATATATTATCTTGTGGATGCTTGCCATTTATTGAATAATGTCTATTGGTCAATGTTCATTTTGATTAATTATTAGATAGATATCAGGGAGTGTTAAGTAATAATTTCATTTTTGTAATATTCATATTTAAATAAATTAATTATTTTATTAAATAATTGTCATGATTTTTCACCTTTATACCAATTGATTGGGAACGCTCGATATCGAATTCAGAGTTGGGCATATATTATTTAAGACTCCTCCTGTTTGACTAATAAGGAGCCTTAAATTTTTTATCTCATATTAAAATTGGAAATTTATCTAATTTTATTAAATATACGCAGAATTAGCCCGACAACATTGAGACTTATTTGCTCCATAAGCTCAGTTAACAGATGTCAAGACCACACTTGGCCTCTGTCTCTGCAAAATCTGTTTAATGTCCTCCCAGTGGGTATTATAAGAGTAAAAGAAGGACATTGTGGAAGGAAACTAATTAATCATGGGGGTAGTTGAGCAGTAAAACATGCAGAACTCATCTGCTATATACTGATATTGGTATCACTACATGTTTTGAGGTTCAAACTAATAGGGGCTACTACTGAAGTATTCTTCATCTGGCTCAGTTAACTCCTTGTTGTCTTATCATTTTGTTTAGAGTTCATAAATAGTTCACCCACATGTAGGGGCTTGGTATCAACCATCAAGAAAGCATTATTTACCTGTATGTGACTAATGTGTATTTACTTTATAAATGTATAATCTGCTTGATAAAGTCACTAGAAATTGGTAGAAGCTTTGGGCAGTACTGAAGAAGTCATAGTAATAATAAGTTAATAACATGAAAAGTTAAAGAGAGGTTCTAAGTTATCTGTAAATGTAAATATTCATTTTACTGTGCCTAATTGTGAAGAACAGCAGAGGGGTAGTGGAAGGTATATTTAAGATCCTTGATCCCAGAGGTGTACTGAACAATATGCCATCCTACTAATACAGCTGATCTGAGTACTAGTGCTGTGGACACTGCAGGGGATCAGCCTATGGAAGGAGCACATGGGCAGACTCAGGAACAGCACGTGCAGAGGAAGTGTCAGGGTGCTGACAGGAGACCTGAGAGGCTATCAGGGGAGTTACATGTACCTGGGGAGAGGGTCTCTCTCTGGAACAGCTAACAGGAAGCAGCAGAGGGAGGACACGCCCACCAGTTGCTTTGCAGGAAATAGAGCAGAACGGACCAGCTAAGAACAGGGACACGCCCACCAGCTGCTTGTGAAGGAGACAGGGGAGAACCGGAACAGCTGAGCAGCAGAAAGAGGAGAACGGACTGCACTGCCTAACCAGTAGAGGGCCCTCCAGCACCAGGAGCAGGTAGAGAAAAGAGAATTATTCCAGTCTATCTGGGGAATGTTGATCCTGAGGAGCCATGCTAGCAGGTGAACAACTAAACCAAAGTTGTATCAACAGACTGCAATAGCTTACTGCATTAACCCTTGCTGCCCAAAGCTGCACCAAGGCTTCAAGCCTAGTTTATTTGCATTTGTTTAAGGGCATTAACTTCAGTTCTGGCCAGAACATTAAACTGCCCCATCAGCATCATCCGTCCTTCCTGTTCTTCAATAATTTCATCCTGACTTATCCATGTACTGGGAACCAATTTATGGGCCAATTCCATAAAACCATTTTTTTGTTGGCAAAAAGTTTTTTAAGAAGCTTACCTGGATATACAAATTCCCTAGGCACTATTTAAGGAATTCCTTGCGGACTCCAGACTTCATAAGTGCCTTCTTCAAATGCTCCATAAACATAAACCTCTGCTGTTCTGATCCCATAACTGGAGCCTGCTACATCCAGTGAGTTTGGTCCTATAGTACACACGGTGTACACCAGGTTCCTGAGTAGTGTTATGTAAAGGTAACACTTCTGTTAAGGTACATTAGGTTTACTCTGTATTATTGTGATGTTGTACATTGCTATTTGTTAAACAAAAGAAAAGGTTACTCAAAATTCTCACTTTAACCAAGTGTAATGACAAAGAGAAGTTAATTGCTTTGGGCTACTAAGTGTGATGTATAGAGTGTCTAAATATCGAACATAATTTATGCAAAATGGTCAGAGAGTACTGTGAATGTTAACAGTAAAGGTCCTGTCTATGTGCTATAAAGGTAAAGAGTTACTTATTTTGTTTTGTGGAAACCTAGTAAACTACAGTTAAGCTTCCAGTGTTCTGTTTTATTTGTAAACCTATCCATCACCTGGTATATCAGCAGTTTTGACCCTAATATATTGAGAACTCCATGTTGCAATACTGCATCCATATGCAAGACTTCACAAGGGCATTTGGTTTACCCATGTTCATAATTTAGGGTGCTAATACTTTCCTCCAAGGGATAAAGCTTGGCAAGACAAACAGCAACCAAAACTGAGTGCCTGGTGAAATAGGCCTTACACACAGACCATGGTTCCTAACATGATAGCCCTGGAAGTGTCATGCAGAAGCCCTAAAGGGGAGACCATAGAGTTTACTATTCACTTGCAAAGTACAGTAAGTTGACCAATGAGGGGGTGAGGGCCACACCTTTTTATGTCCCCTGCCACTGCCAACAGAACTCTCCATTAAGTTCTTGTGGGGAACAATGTATAACCATTCAAGACAAAAATAACCAGTGTCATAAATTGGTGTCCAACAGCGTTTCCTCAACATATGTACTACCCTTATGTTATGGTATAAATGTATGTAAACTCTGTATGTGAATGCTACAAGATTTTCTAAATTAGCAAACTTCTGGAGTCTACATAGTAAGTATGTTATGTTATTCAGACAAACTGAGACTTTAAGTAAGTCACTGCAAGTCACTGCTTAATTTCCCAACTTAGTGTATTTGTTTACAAAATAGAAGAGAAGCTTCTCCTATACTGCAGGTTTATCCAGTTTATTTAGATTGTCCATTTATTTTTTATTTAGAGACTATATTCTGAGACTGTTAATTGATATAATCAAATGGTAGGAGAAGTCAATGGTTTAATCAAGTGTTAAAGAAAGTCAGTGCTGGCCATCCCACCATAAAGTACATAAAAGACATTTTATCAAGTGTGTTGAACTATCTATATTTGTACTGTATAACTTCTATTTCAGGTAAAAATATAGTTGAAATATAGAAGACTTAGGGGCACCAGAGTAATGCCCTTGCTTTATTAAAGTGTTTTTGCAAAGCGTTTCTGGAAAATCCAGAATAACTTTGGTTTGGAGGTGAAATTTATAAACAAAATCTGGCTACTATTACTGGCTACTCTTACTAGCCCTCCTAATATGGCAGAATATTATTAAGATTATGATCAGCTAATTCAGCTAATACAACCTGTGATTGTCTGCAAATAACATGAAAACATTTACTATACAATTTATGGGTCCTAACTCTTTGGCCACCCCTATGCCAGTATAAAAATTACTTCTGTATAAGTTCAATATTACTATTATTGTACTTGAAATATTGTGTTTAATATATTAAAATATTTATAGAGAAAATGTAAGCAACTTTCTAAGCCTCTATGACAAGTGATTTTATACTTTTTTTCTATTAAACAATAAGTTACATTTTGTACCACAATTTGGCTTTACTCAAAAGTATCACATCTTACTGTATAAATAAATATTATATTATTGTCCCTTTAATAATCCTTATCCTTAATCTAGTACGGCAAACCTGCTTTTTATCCAAGTGTCAGGTTTCTGTGTGACCTTGACAAAGTTAGTATTGCCCAGAATATTCAGCTTAATTACATTTTAAGACACGCAATAAGTTTTAGGTTGGTGGAATGAAACATTTTATCGACAATAATTCAGTTATAGGGAAGTATTTATTTTCAGAATTCTGCAAAACAATTATGAAACAATTTTGCTTTTTAACAACTGTGTTCAAATTTCACATATTCACTATAAAATATTATTGCATCATTAAAATACCAAGTGTATACTAAGCAAAACAAATAGCAATATATATCCCCAATTCCCAAAAAGTCAATCAAATTTCAAAGACATTGTTTACAATTTCCCATACCAGTTTTCCCACAATACTTCTATTCTACGCACCTCTTCCAACTTTTTTTTTACAGTTCAATTTCTATTGCAGATTTAATAAATACCCTGCTACCCGCATTGCAGTTTCAGCACCAGTTGGGAACTAAGGTTGGAAATCCATGAGATTCCTGTGAGATGCCCTGAATATCACCACTGAGCCTCTTATAAATGGGAATACCACATCTATATTGCATGATACTTCTATGAGTACTTCTGGTTTTTTTTTTCTTTGGCCACCATTGGAGGGGCAATTATACTTGTTGGCTTTGGTTCCTAATGCTCCTGTACAACACTGTACAGACTTGTCCGCCTTTCGAGGTGTGTGCAGAAGGATTAGAGATATCGAAATCAAACATTTTTTACCTGAAAAAGTGCAAAATGAGTAAAAAAAAATAAGTATAAAATGTACTATTTTACTCTAGATCCTAACACAAATGACAAAAACAGAACCATTTTTCACACCTACTCGCCTTTATACTGTCCTGATATAACCAGTTAAATGTAACAGAAAAAATTATCCCAGTATGGAAGCTCATGATATATAAAAAAAAAAAAACCTGCTTATAAGGCACTGCTTATCATCAGTGCTCCAGATATTTGGATCTTTACTGTAAAGGTGCCACAGCCTAACACATGTACTGTAAGTGGCTTGAGGAGTAGGAAAATGCTTACTTTCAACATGTGAGATTAGTAGCAAAAACTTTAAGTGAGTCCAACAACTTCCTGTAAACACATGGAACATGTCAAATCAAAGGGGTTGTTTACCTTTGAGTTAACTTTTAGTATGATGTAGAGAGAGCTATTCTGAGAAAATTTGCAGTTTTTCTTGTTTTTTATTATTAGTAGATTTTTAATGACTTTACTTTTTGTTTTGCAGCTCTCCAGTTTGGAATTTCAGCAGTTATCTGGTTGCTAGGGTCCAATTAACCTTAATAACCAGGAAGTGGTTTGAAAGAGTGACTGATATATGAATAGTAGAGGGGCTGAATAGAAAGACAAGTAATAAAAAATAACAATAACATTGTAGCCTCAGAGAGAAATATTTATTTGGCTGGGGTCAGTGACCCCCATTTAAAAGTTGGAAAGAGGCAGAAGAAGAAGGCAGATAATTCAAAAACTATAAAAAAAAAAACTATAAACGTTAACTCAAAGGTAAACTACCCCTTTAATATAACAGCCACATTGTTTGTATTATTGTTCACTAAAAAAAATGAGACCTTATCCTGTGGTTGTTCATAGTAACATAGTAACATAGTAAGTTGGGTTGAAAAAAGACATATGTCCATCAAGTTCAACCATAATGCCTATATATAACCTGCCTAACTACTAGTTAATCCAGAGGAAGGCATGTTGTGTTTTTTGCTACCATACCTTTATGGTTGATATCGAACAATATGTTTGGTAGTAATGGTGCTATGCCATAGCATTTTTTTCTTACCATATGGTAAATATAGGTCCCACTTTAAAATACAGGGAAATGCAACTGCTCTATTGCTGGACCTTTGACAATGTGCCATGCCTCTCATATATAGACTAAATTATTATAGCTATATTATTATAGACTCCCATGCACTTTGTATAGTTTAACCTTCCTGAAAACCCCTTGAAGACTTGTATTTTATTTTTATGGCCAGGTTGAGCTAAAATCCCCCTCCTCTTTTAGTTCAGCTGCTGAAGCCCAAATTCCTTTCTCTGGTCATAACCCTGATCTCTCGCTCCCAGAATTCAAAACCTACTGCTATTTTCTTTTTCTTTCTCAAGTTAAAAAAGATCTGCACAGTTTCTTTCTCCCTTGGGAGGAAGCTGTGAGTTTCTCTGTAAGCTAACAAGTTGCCAGTGCCCCCCCCCCCCCCACCCTCTCCCATTCTGCACAATGTTCATTGTGCTCAGAAGAATCAAGCTTCCATGACTTCAGCTCTAAATTTAAGGGGCATTAAAAAACCTTAAAACCATCGGTGTTCACATTCCAGGGATTCCCTCACCGTGAGGTGGGAGACAGGAGGGGCCCCACGTCCATCTGACAGATTTTTGCAACACAATTGTTTATTTTCTTGTTTTAGTATTCAGCTTCCTGACTTGCCTGCCTTTAGTGAATTTTATTCAAGACATGATTCCACTGAGAGTAGGTGTGCATTTTACATTGTACATAATATCCATAATGGTAAGGGATGTTATCATTCATTACAATTTTTTCACTATCCAATTGTGTAAATGCCTTTCATGCATCAGTTCTGGTCTCTCTATGATGCAGGCCCTATTCACCTAATCCAGATATGTGTCCCTTTTAGCTATTTTGAAAGTTAGGAACTAACACTATAAGGAAATGTGACCATCTGTGGCTAAGTCTGATCAAACAGGACATTGGGTCCTTTATTACAGTTGGGAGGGTGGAGTTCTTTGCACTCCCATATAGTTGCACTCAGCGCCACTCAGTCCTTCCATTCTGAATAAGGTTCTGTGCCTCTACTACTACTGCCACCTCCTGACCAGGCCCGGATTTGTGGCAAGGCCACTTGGGTTTGGGCCTAGGGCCACCCAGCTGCACCTGAAGCTTGCTAACATCCAGAGCACTGAGGACTAGGCAGACAAGAGATTTGCATGTGCAATCCTGTGCAGGGGGAGGGGGTGGAGGATGACTTCCTCAATAGAAGTTCGGCTTGAACCAAATAGGTCTATACTGTTCGTGCAATGCAATCTTGCTAGAATATATTATCATACATTCCCATATATTTCTAGAGTTAAAAGACTGAATTGCATGAAAAATAAAGAGAAAAACAATCTCCATTGTTTTTCTTGCAAATTCTTTCCAGAAACTAAAATTTTCACATGCCACATATATCCATGTTTGCAACAATTCATATTGAAAGGATTTCCAATTATTGCTCCTTTAATCATCTTTATGGGAAAAGTAAGATCATATAAGCATCTAATTACTTTAAAAACAAAATGAATAGAACAAATAATGCAGATGACTAATTTATGTTGTTATGATTAGAAATGTGCCTATTGCAATCAGGATAAAAGCCTTTAAAATGACCATTAGTGAAATTCTGACAGTGCTGGTTGTGTGTATTTTTATTGTTCTTATCATGCATGTATAATGTTTAGCTCTTTAAATACTGTTGTTGTACAACTGTCAGCCTCTCCAGACAATTGAACACTACTTAAAGATGTTGGGAGTTTATGATCTGAAATTAAAATGGAATTTACTGTTTTAATATGATAAAATTCCTAATACTTGAAATGTGCAAAATATTTCTTATTATTGCACATAAGTTAATCAAACAGAAAACCAAACATTGGTAGCAAAATTGTCCTCCCCCTGCACCAGTACTGGGTAGAACCACCTATTCCTGCCAAAAATTCTTAGTCAGATTCATTATTTTAAACAACTCCAGTGTATTATTAGCTATCTGTTTATAACCATTGTCATAGCTAAAATGTTAACCTCTTGTCTCAGGTCTCATACAAAATGAAAAAGGTTTTCCTCTAGAACTGCAGCTGTGGAGCTGATATAAATAACTTACTCTAGTGGGAGGCAGGATAAGGGTAGTTAGAGTAGTCAGAGGCTCCAACGAGGTTAGTACTTTATGGTGTGTATCATCTGTCAATAAGAAGTTCATCTTCTTTTTAAAGAACCACAGGCACTCATGTTTTGAAGAATCTGTTTTGTGGTGGATATACAGTGTGGTTAACCCTTTCTCCAACAGTAAGCAGGGGCCGACCTAAGTAAAAAAAAGAGTCTTGTATAACACAGTCTTGTGTCCTGTCGGGAGTTGATGCCAATCTAACCGGGCCTAAGCTACATCAAAAGAGGTAATAGTGATTTTGCAGTACCTCCATCCCATCTACCTGTTACATTAGTAATAGATTTAATGATGTCCTAAATGAGTTTCTAAGTTTGGGAAATTGTTTTTTAATCCAGCCCTGACTGGGGCTTCTTCAGAACTTGAACTTGAACTTGAGCTTGGACTTGTTTGCTATCTCTTTTTTTTCTTTGTCTTCATCATGTTGTTTTTCAGATATGTTCTTCAACAAGCTCTGGGACAAGTGTACAGTATTCTGAGCCTGTACAATTAGTTAAATACAGGTAGACTTTATTCAACTAAAATATGACTTCTGCTGGCACTGGTTATGTCACAGCAAAGGGAGGTGAATTATTTTGCAAATTAGACTCTAAGGGGGTTATGTAATGCAAGGCACTAAATTTGCCCAGGAGTAGTAATCCATAGCAAACAATCAGCAGACAGAATGTACCAGTCAACTATTTAAAAGCAAACATCTTATTGGTTGCTATGGGTTATTGTTACTGGGCAAACTTAGCATATTTTATTTCATATGGGGGTTAAGCTTTTTCTTTGTAAATATTGAAACTATATAAATTTTCTACATAATGGACTGCGTTGTGTAAATCCATTTTAATTACAGGTAGGCCACAGAGGCAAATATATGAAAGGCACTGTACAGACTAAATAGGGACCTGGTAACAATACTTAACTATCAAGACAGTTGGAGCAATGGTCTTCCCAGATGGTATCATTATTATGCAGGTACAGCAGTGCAAATGACAACTATTGTAGTGAAGTCCTAGCATTAGTCAGAACCTATTGTGTTCCCTTGGTAAGTGGCCACATCATTTCACTTCCACTTTTGAGCAAAACTAATTAAAATATCTACCTGTCCTCTAATAGGAGGAGAGGTAGAACTTCCAGATATCATCCTTTGTCATAAAGGTTGGAGATCTGCTTGTGCTCCCTATACAAAAAGCCATGCACGGGCAAACGTGTCACATTGTGCGGTCATGGCTCTCTATGGATGGATGGATTGATGAATGTGTACAAAAAGAAAGAGGGGGATTGATCAATGCACATTACATGGTCCCCTGTTTCATAAGTAAATTATCTATGCTAGTGCATGTATTTACAAAAAACAGGGGGTTTTAGTTACAAAATTATGATCATAAGATTGGTAAGCCACCATACCACGTCAAGGTAAACCCCGTATGGTGGTCCGATCTATTTACCTCTGGTCATATTTTTCAAAGGCTGGCACTCCCGTGCACAGTAGCCATTCTTGAACTGGGGGCTGGTTTGAGTCAGAGGGCTTAGTCCACCCCCATGCCTTCAGCTTTTGTGCCAAGACCACAGCAATGGTTCTACAGGTTTAATCCTCCCCCGCTTGTGGCTTGTAAAAGAGAAGACCACCTGTCATGCCAGGCAACATTGCCCTGGCATTGTAAATTGTGAAACCTGGCAACATTTTGCTTTGTCCACCAGACACCCCTAAGAGACCCTTAATTTAATAAGCAACCAGGGACTGCGGGAAGGTGACAAATTCAGCAACCTCATCAGACCAGCCGTATCCAGCCATTTGTTGGGGCAGGAAGATGGTGAGTGAAAGAAAGGTGAGTGTAACCCCCTTGTTGCCCCGTCCCGGTGTCAGACGCGTCTCGGAGTAGTGCATTCCTGACACTGCCCATTAACCAACACCCATTTTTTTAAAGGCATAAGACCACCATTAAAGTGACGGGTATGGGGGCGCATGGAGGTTTGGCCATTCTTCCTGCAGAGTAACTCTGAAAAATATGACCGGAGGTAAATAGATAGGACCACCATATGGGGTTTACCTTGACGTGGTATGGTGGCTCACCAATCTTATGATCATAATTTTGTAACTAAAAACCCCTGATTTTGGTAAATACATGCACTAGCATAGATAATTTACTTATGAAATAGGGGACCAGTGAATGTGCATTAATCAATCCCCCTCTCATTTTTGTATGCTTGTAGTTAATTTGGCCAGATCAGTCGCACATCCATTGTATTTGTATACTCTATTTAGCCTTGGAATGCTCCCACAAACCCCTTCTGTGTATCTATTGATGTGTGAATGTGAATGTGTGCAGCATGACCATCATACTTCAGTAAAAGCAAGTGCTAAAGTATGAACGACCATGGAATAATTGTTATTTCATGATTCAGTATCATTTCATTATGTGTTTTATAGGTGTATGTGTCTGTGTTAGTGAATTGTCAAAAAAGTCTAAGTGCAGCAACTCTTTTGTCTCATGTCCTTTTTTACAAAAATGTTAAATTGTCAGCAATGTGATTCCAGGACTCTCCCAAGAGGCAAAATGGGCGAGACATTCCTTAGACCTTCTATTAGTATCTCCACAATCCCTTAGGAAAGGAGAGAAAAAGAGCAGCTTCCTGACATTGACTTTATTAAGATTTTATAGGGACATGGAGCCAAGAGTCCCCAAGAGATGCTGTGGAATGGGGCTAGACTGGGAGGCCTGTGTTTAAAGCTCCTTAATAGATTGCTGCTGAGGTTTTACTTACATGGTATAGTAATTATAAAGTGATGTTGGCAGGCCACACACCAAGTTACTCCCCTGATATTGTTGTTACATATACCAATAAAGGCTTTAAGCTTTGGCTTACTGTTACAACATTAGTAACTTTAAAACATCATACCCTAAGTAAAAAGCTTACTGCAGTTTACTGCATGCACATGAAAGAACTATTCTGGTTTGCTTTTCTCTGATTTATATTTCCTACAAATTGTTATGCCATTTTTTGTCAGTTGATTGGACATTGTGTAATGAGGCATCAAATGGCAAATCTTCCTCAATATTTAGTTCTTTTTTATTCATGTTATCAAGCTATGCTGTTTCATAGTGCCAAGAACATTATGCACAAAGTACACAGTGGCATGGGTCAGGTCCTGTGGTGTCACTAGGAGATACTGTTGACTTTTGCTGCTTATATTTCTGTCTGGGAGAAAAGGGATGAGCAAACTTTTTAATCCAGTACAGTTTTGTACAAGCAGCAAAAACTTTTACCAATCTGCTGTAAAATTTGCCGTGCATTCTGTTTTGCTAAAAATAAGAAAGTCTGTTAAGTGCAGGAAAAAACTTACCTTTCAAATAAACCAATAGGATCACAGCCCCCCATCTACCTAAGGAGCTGTCTGGGCACCTGAAAACAGCATTTTTATGAAAAAACAGTTGTAGCATAGAGGAAAGCATTTTCTTTAGCAAGGGAGGACCATGTTTATGCTATTTCAGAGTAAAAAAAAGCCTTAACAACAATGTAATTTTGCCTTCCCACTGACTCACTGACAATGTATTTTGGCAAAATTCTGCCTGGCAAATTTTTTTGGGGGGGAAGCAAAACACATCAGTTTTGCTCATCACTAGAAACCAGGTCCAGACCTAGGATATACAGCATAGGTACACAGGTGCAGACACAGTTGATGGGGGTGCAATTCGAAAGGAAGTGATTGAAGAGCATCAGGGAGGCGTGGTGAGAGAACGGTAGCAGGGTTCAGGTGGTTTGATGTGTGAACCAAGATGGGGAAGGAGGCTTTGGTCATACCTCCCAACATTCGAAAAATGAAAAGAGGGACAAAAATATTTAGCGCGCCAAATTTTTTGACCACGCCCACTTTGTGTGGCCACGCCCCAATTGCCACTCCCCATTTTTAAAAAAAATACTCCTTTTATATAGTTGAAATGGCGGGATCAGACGCAAATGTGCTATACCCACATACTGTACTACCTAAGGAAAACCATATAGCAACTCCTACATATAAAATACAAATATAGAGAGAAGGCAGTGAGTTATAAGTGAGTTCTAACTATCTACCAGTTTTGCCCCCCCATACACAGTACCCCCCCATACACAGTAGCCCCCCATACACAGGTGCCCCCCCATACACAGTAGCCCCCCCCACAGTGTCCCCCATACACAGTAGCCCCCCCACACAGTGTCCCCCATACACAGTAGCCCCCCCACACAGTGTCCCCCATACACAGTAGCCCCCCCACACAGTGTCCCCCATACACATTTGCCCCCCCATACACAGTAGTCCCCCCATACACAGTAGCCCCCCCCCACACAGTGTCCCCCATACACATTAGCCCTCCCATACACAGGTGCCCCCCCCATACAGAGTAGCCCCCATACACAGTAGCCCCCCCAAACACAGGTTCCCCACCCATACAGAGTAGCCCCCCCATACACAGTAGCCCCCCCCACACAGTGTCCCCCATACACTTTAGCCCCCCATACACAGGTGCCCCCCCCATACAGAGTAGCCCCCCCACAGTGTCCCCCCCATACACATTAGCCCCCATACACAGGTGCCCCCCCATACAGAGTAGCCCCCCATACAGAGTAGCCCCCCCACAGTGTCCCCCCATACACATTAGCCCCCCATACACATTAGCCCCCATACACAGGTGCCCCCCCATACACAGGTGCCCCCCCATACAGATTAGCCCCCCATACAGAGTAGCCCCCCCACAGTGTCCCCCCATACACATTAGCCCCCCCATACACAGGTGCCCCCCAAACAGTGCCTCCATACATGCTGCCGATGCTGCAGCTTCTTCTTCAGCGTCCCCTCTCTATATGCGGCTCCTTGTTCTGTGGAGCCAGGCCCTTTTATAAGGTTGCACCCGTGCGTGACGTCAATACGCACGGGCGCAACCTTATAAAAGGACCTGGCTCCACAGAACAAGGAGCCGCATATAGAGAGGAGCCACTGGGGGAATGCCTGACTGCAGTCAGCGCATCCCGCTGTCGGGATAGTTCCATGAATGTCCCGCATTACGGAAATGCGGGACATTCATGGAACTATCCGGGACAGCGGGACGCGCTGCCAAAACCGGGACTGTCCCGCGGAAAGCGGGACAGTTGGGCGGTATGCCTTTGGTTAGGCAGGGCATGCACCAATATTTTGCCCTTTGCAGATAGCGCTAGCTTAGTAAAACACCTGAAAATAAATGTGTGCACAGAATGCATTTTGTGAATACAATTTCATTTTATGACAACAAAATTATTTATGTGTTAACAATTTATTTTGTCTAGACAAAATGTTGTGACAATGAATTTTTTTTTTGTATTTCAACAAGATCTTTATTGTTGTATACAGAGCAATTGTAACTGCATTGTTGTTCCATAATATGTAAAATTATTAACAATATTGTAGCATAAATTGTCTTAACCAGGGGGGAGGGGGCGACAGGAGTGGAAGGAAAGGGAGAAGGGGCAGAAGGAGAAGCTGGTTGTGGATGTATCTTATAGGTAAATTGGAGAAGGAGGGAACGAGGAGAGGAAGAGGCGGACAAGATATCTAACTGGATGGCACTATTAAGGTAAGTGTAGTAGATTTTTGGTGTCTCAGCATGGCATTTCAAGATTTACTGTTTCGGATTATAATCTATTATGAGTATTTAAATAAGATACCCAGGGTTGCCAGTTTAAAACAAACTCCTGTTGTTTCTCATGTATCAAAGAAGTAATTTCTTTCATAAGATATATATCATTCATATTTGAATGGGGGGATTGTTATCCCTCCAGTGCCTAGGGATTAGGATCTTTGCTACTAGTAGCATTTTTAGTAGGAGGCTATGTTTAAAGGTATGTTCAGGTAAATTTGTATGGTTTAGTAGTATTAGTTGAGGAGTAAGTTTTATCTGGCAACCCAGGATCTCCTGGCAAGTAGCTTGTACAGTATTCCAAAAATGAGAGTGGGACAGGAAAACCATATATGTGATATAGACCCCTGGGCAGAATTGCATCTCCAACATAAGTCGTTAGGTAATAAGCGCATTTGAAAGAGTTGACAAGGAGTTCTGTACCATTTTGAAAGAATTTTGTAGGAGTTTTCCTGATATCTGTTGCTAATAGAGTATTTTGCTATGAGCCTGAAAATTTTTCCCCATTCTTCCTCTTGTAGATCCAATTGGAGTTCTTCTTTCCAGGGGCGTGTGAAGTAAGGTAAGTTTGGGTATTTTTTCAGTATAATCAATTTGTAGAGCACAGAGATCAGATGGTTAACCGGTGTTTTAGAGTCACATATTTTTTCCAAGTCTGTAAGAGTCCTTTTGGCTTGTTGTAGCACAGGGTTTTTATGTAGATAATGTTTGACTTGTGTATTTCTCCAATAGTCTCTTTTGTTCCATTGCGGGAGGTTTATTTTGATCGTGAAAGGTTTGTCAGTTGAATCCAGAATATTTCGAAGTTGGAGGTTTTGTAATCCAAAGGCGTATGTTGAGCTATCATCTGTCATACCAGGAGGGTATTCTGGATTAGAGCTCAATGGTGTCAGTGGGGATGGATATGGGGTGAGTTGATATTTTGTATTGAAGGGTCTCCAGAAGGTAGTTAAGGCTTGGATCTGGGGTTTATGGCCCATACTCATGTGTAGGTGTGTTTCTTTATTCCAGAGGATATTTTGTAGTGGTTGTTTTGCCCAGTGGTCCTCTAGTGTTTTCCATTGTTTGCTTATGGTGGTTTGGGCATGTTCAATTAGTTTAGTCAATAGACTGGCTTGGTAATATGATGTAAAGTCTGGTAGGCTTAGACCCCCTGAGTTTTTGGAGATATAGAGGATGGATTTCCGTAGTCTGGGATGTTTCTTACTCCATATGAATCTGCTGACAATAGTTTCCAGAGATTTGAAAAAAACTTGGTATGCATATAGGAAATGTCTGGAATTTTGGGTAGAATTGTGACAATGAATTTTGTCACAACTGAATCTTTTGACTACAAATATTTTCTGTAAAAACATTATCAAAAGTATATGCAATCTATGCACCCTATAGCACACAGTGCCATATTCTGTTTATTATGTAAAGATAAGCAGAGATTGTGGTTTCCAAACTGTGTTTTATGCACAGGACAAATATATCAAATAATTTTTTGTGTACTAAATATTAAAACTTGACTTTTAATGGCATTTAAAATGAATTCTCAACAGCCCCCCTCACCTGCCTGGCTGCTGTGACTGACATATGGGCAGTGTAGGGCAGGCAGAGTATGGCACACACAGGCAGCATAGGTCAGGCAGAGTATGGCACACACAGGCAGTACTCTGCCTTCCCTATGCTGCCTGTGTGTTCCATACTCTGCCTGCCTTATGCTGCCTGTGTGTGCCATACTCTGCCAGTGGGCAGCAGATTGTTCTGGGAGTTTGTTAGCATTTGAAAATGGACCCTAAGGTGTCTAATTATGTGCAGGGGGTTGCTGTCCTATCCACAGGGGTGGAGGAGGCATATGGATTTAAGTGCATGTCTTTGTCGTTTGGGATTTTGCTGTGCTACCACCATTAATGTGAGTATGGTCTTAAAAGCTCTTGTGATAGCATGGGTGTGGTTTGCAGTGGGTGCAGTTTAAAAAGGGTGAGTGGTCAAAACTGGCTTCCATTATCAGCCCTCCACCATGTAGACCACAAAAATTCCTGCCCTTGGTACCAAAAAAGTTGAACAGCACTTGTGTAAGAGATTTACTATTGAGAAAAAACTTTTAGAATTTTTGCCACAAATGATCATTTTAAATTATGTAAGTAACATAATCTTACATGTTTGCACAACTGTATAAATAAAGCTTAAGTGATTCAAAACCCTTGATAGAAGAAAAGTTGTAGTTACCTTGGTGATGTCACAAATTAAAAGCACTATTACTTTCCACAGGACAGGGCCGGCCAGCCTGACTCCCTGAGAAAGTCACATTGAGTGACTAAATGCATAGGGTAGAGTTATGCACCCATGAATGCTTCACTAGCATTCTAGCCCTGCAAAAATAATTTAATTTAGTGCAGCAGAAAAATACATGCTGCTGTTACACGTGAAGCTGCAAGCAGTGTTTAATTGAAGATGATTTGCAAGTATTGGCAATCATTTGTGGATCCTTTTTTCTGAGTGGCGATTTGATCCTAGGCTCACTGTGGTACTGGGAGTTTGCAGTGGGGTTGGCTTAACAAGCTGTAGGGCAGTGAATTTGTGGCAGTATTTATTAACATCACTGACAAACATCACTGGTGATGTTGCCAATAGAAACCAGAATCAGATCTTGGGGCGTCGCCCAGGCCCACATTTGTGGCAAGGCAACAGGGGCGGCATAAATTTTGGTGGGGCAGCATGCCGCCCAGCCGCAGGTAAAATGTGCTCACATACGCAGCACTGGGGACGGGATGCACAGAAAACTTCAGCGAATCCCATCCCCAGTGCTCTGTATGCAAGCTACAAGGATGCCCATGTGCGCAATCCTGAGGGGGGCAGAGAATGAGGGTGGCCTCTGGGTGCCAAAAATGAAATCTGGCCCTGGTGTCACCTAAAGAAGGGGGGCATAACGCCGAAATAGTGTGTGGTTTTGGGGTAATACAAAGTTAGGGGCTAGCCCCCTTAGGATCAGTTTGTATTATAGTAGCCTTTTTTCTGGTATTCTGTTAGTCAATTAGATAACAAATTTAGTCACTTGTAGGCAGGTCTTGAAAGGATGACTTAATTGCATGGCTTGCAGCTTCTTGTAGATATGTTGTATGTTTATCATTATATTGTTATTGCAGTTTCTATAGAAATTGTGGGAAAATATGAGCTACATGAGAAAGTTTTGACTGCCTGCTATGTTCCTTGTCACAGACGATTTAACAATACCTAATCTCAAACATTTTTAGTTACATTTTGTTGCACTGGAAACTGTATCCATTTGGCATAATTTGGTGCAATTCCACTGTGACCAATATAAAGCAATTCCTTCTGTGTTCGCTGCATCTTAGAAAGGGCAGAGTTATCATTTATTGCACTTGCAGAAATGTGCTGTTATGTATATTACAACACTGAAAGCAGATATTACTGATTTTTGGCAGCATCTTTATGAGAAATAAATCATTTTGCAATAATGGTTCAACAAACAGTAATAACAACACCACAGCAGTCTTCGGCATCAGCTGCCACTTATAGTGAAAAATAAATCTGCATTTTTAAGTATACAATTCTGGGTGAGTATTAAAATGCATCATTTCCCCTCATCCTCCCTGTACTTATTGAACTCCAGATGGCAAGTTCACAAGTTGCAGATCCATATTTAACCTGTGCCAGCAAGAGGGAAGGTTTATCTTGGCAATCTGTTGGTCTCTGACTGCTCTGGAACTCACACTGTAAGAGGGATAAAATTCACAACACTTAGTTCTGTCCAGAACATAAGATATTGAGTTAATATTAATATTGCCAAAGCAGAAAGCTGTACAAAAACAAAGTTTGTTAACATAAAAGAGGAGCCTTGGAAGAGATTTTGTTGATAAGATTGTTTTTTCCACTATATTCCAGAAACCTTTAACCATTATTTAATTTAGAATAAATAGTGTTTGTTCACAATTTTCTTGTGTGTTTAATACACTTTTAAAATATTACTGGGGTCTATCGGGCTGAATTAAAACAGTATTGAGTTTTATATTCATTTGTAACACTTGCTAAACTAAGGTTTCTCCACACAAAAGGAACAGCTGTAAAAACATTTTGAAAACCTACAAAATGTTTATATATTTTTTAAAAGAAGAATTCAAGAATTAAGATACAGTAACTGTATGTTATTTAGACAAAACACACCAGTTTAAAGGGATAGTGACATAATAGGGCTCATTAACAATGCCTCACACATCGTTCAAAGTGCAAAAAAATGCCACAATGAGCAAATCTGTTTGCTTAAAAATTAGCTGATTTGCATAAGAGTCAATAGGAAGGCAAAATTACTTGCATTTTTCTCAGAAAACCGATCCACTATGTTACAACTACCTTTTTAACAACAAAAAAAAGACTTCCATGTTGCCAATTTCTCAAAAACTCGTCTGTGATTTTTGTCATTGCCTCTTCTAGACTGGTAATGGTAACTGCCACTGCCACACTAATTATTTTGCTGTTTAACCGAAAGGTACAGTTTAAGTTTATAGTTTATTTAACATACTAGTTTATCAAACAACTGATAAAAATGGGTTACAAACAGATGATATCTGGGAGAATTAATAGATTTTTAAGCAGATAATTTATACTGAAAGCTGATATTGAGGGTTCTGGCACACGGGGAGATTAGTCGCCTCGCGGGCGACTAATCTCCGCGAAATGCCATCCCGCTGGCGAAAATGTAAATCGCCGGTGGAATGGCATACGCGGCACCGCAGTTTCAACAAAATCACGGAAGTTTCCTCTGAAGGCACCATGTATGCCATCCCACTGGTGATTTACATTTTCGCCGGTGGGATGCCAATTCGGGCGACTAATCTCCGCGAAATGCCATCCCGCTGGTGAAAATGTAAATCGCCGGTGGAATGGCATACGCGGCACCGCAGTTTCAACAAAATCATGGAAGTTTCCTCTGAAGGCACCATGTATGCCATCCCACTGGTGATTTACATTTTCGCCGGTGGGATGCCAATTCGGGTACACTAATCTCCCCGTGTTAATTAGGCCAAAAAGGAGCAGCCTAATGCATTTTGTGCCTTATGGGGCACTTACTCTTAGGCAGGTGGTCACACCCCATTCAAGTCCAATCAAGGGGAATCACAAAAACGTGACTATAACTCACTGTTACAAGCCACCTTGTGTCACCCAAAACATATTATTAGGGCAGAGTTAACGGGACATTTCATGAGATTAGGTCGGCTTTGTTCAGATGAGAGACAATTTATCCTTTGGGCTAGAGGGTATGTATGTATGTATGTATGTATGTATAACTTTATTTATAAAGCGCTACTTATGTACGCAGTGCTGTACAGTAGAATAAATTAATATAAACAGGGGTATTAAAATAGATAAATACAAAGTATTACAATAAGCACAAATAAATAAAATATACAATTGTAATAAGTTAAGAGTCAAAGACACAAGAGGATGGAGGTCCCTGCCCCGTAGAGCTTACAATCTATATGGGAGGGTAACTTACAGACACAAATAGGCAAATATAAGTGCTGTAGGTCACAGTGGGTGACATTACAATATAAGTGCTAGTTCCCTGGTCAGGTGCTGGGTGAGTGCTCCAAAAGGTAGTCTTTTAGTTTGGTTTTAAAAAGAATGAGGGAGGATTCTCTCCAGAGGAAATCAGGGAGGGCATTCCAAATGTAAGGGGCAGCAAGGCAGAAAGGTTTAAGGCGGGAAACAGCAGTTGTAGTGGGGGGTGCAACCAAACGATTGCTCTGCGAGGAACAAAGGAGTCGGCCAGGAACATAGGGAGACACAAGGGAAGAGATGTAGTGAGGAGCAGAGGAATGGAGGGCTTTAAAGGTTAAGAGAAGGAGTTTGTAAAATATTCTTTGTTTAATAGGAAGCCACGATAAAGACTTTAGCAGGGGAAGGGCCTGAACTCTCCTGGATGAGAGGAGGAAAATTCTGGCAGCAGTATTTAATATAGACTGTAGGGGGGAAAGATGGGAGTTAGGGAGGCCGATTAGTAGCAGGTTAGAGTAGTCAAGTCGGGATAGGATGAGAGCATGCATGAGCAGCCTAGCTGTTGCAGTAGAGAGAAAGGGACAGATTTTGGCAATATTGCGCAGGAAAAAGTGACAGGTTTTGACAGTGGTGTTAATATGGTCAGAGAAGGAGAGACAGGAGTCAAAGATCACCTCCAAACAACGTTCCGAATCGACCGGGTTGATGAGGGTGCCTTCAATAAAGATAGAGAAGGGGGGGGTAGGACCAGGCTTAGGCGGAAAGATCATTAGTTCAGTTTTTGTTAGGTTCAGTTTGAGGTGGCGTTGATTCATCCAATTGGAGATGGCCAGGAGGCAGTTAGAGATTTGAGTCTCAGTTTCGACTGTTAACGAAGGGGTCGAAAAGTAAATTTGGGTATCATCAGCATACAGATGATATTTAAAGCCAAATGAACGGATAAGATCTCCCAAAGACAGCGTGTGAAGGGAGAACAACAACGGCCCAAGTACAGAGCGTTGGGGTACCCCCACATTAAGAGGAACTGGAGATGAGATTTTGTTAGCATAGGAGACAGTAAATGAATGGTTAGAGAGGTAAGAAGAGATCCAGGATGCAGCCTGACTATGGAGACCAATCGAATGCAGAATCTGCATCAGGAGGGAGTGGTCAACCGTATCAAACGCAGCCAATAGATCTAGGAGGATTAGTATAAAAAAAGTGGCCTTTGACTTTGGCAACTTGAAGATCATTCGTAACTCTGCACAACGCTGTCTCAATAGAGTGCGCAGGCCGAAAGCCAGATTGCAGCGGGTCCAATAAATTATGTGCATTAAGAAAGCTAGTTATACGGGAGAAGACAATACGCTCTAAGATTTTGGAGGCAAGCAGTAGAAGCGAGACAGGACGGTAGCTAGAGAGACAGAACGGGTCCAGCGTGGCCTTTTTAAGGATAGGCTTGACACAGGCCTGTTTGAAGGAAGAGGGGGAACTTCCAGAAGTCAGAGAAGAGTTGAAGATGTGAGTAAGAGCCGGAGTAAGTTCAGCAGCACAGTGTTTAAGCAGAGAAGAAGGCATAGGGTCTAGAGAACAAGTGCTGAGGGGAACCGACAATAGAAGCCGGGAGACTTCAGTGACAGTTATGGGACCAAAAGAGTTAAGACATGCAGCAGGGGGCTGAGGAAGGAGGAGCTGGTTAGTATTAATAGAGGGGGGAATTTGATTGCGGATGGACTCCACTTTGTTCATGAAGAAATCAGGAGTCCTGGGGAGAGTGCATAAAGTGAGGTAATGGAGTCTGTGAGGGACGGAGAAGGGTAACTGAATATAGAAAACAGGCGTTTCGGGTTGGATTTATTATTTTTTATAAGGGTGTTATAGTATTCCTGTTTAGCCTTCGACAACGCAGAATTGAGGCAGGCCAATAGGAATTTATAATAGCTAAAGTCCGCTTGCGTACGGGATTTCCTCCACATACGTTCCGCACGTTTGCACATTCAGCCAGGGGAGTGGGTTTTGAACCCGAGTACGCTTAGGCTGAAGGGGTGCAAATGAATCAATGGTGGAGGCTAGTATGCTGTTGTACTAGCTAACCAGGGTATCATGGTCAGACATCTCATTAAAGGAGGAGAGACTGGACCTGAAAGAGTGAGCTAAGGGTGGGAGGTCTATGTCACATCTATTTTAAATTAGTAAAGTGGGGGAAGGAGCAGGGTGGGAAGGAGAGTGAGAGACAGAAAATGTAACCAGGTGATGGTCAGAGAAGGGGAAGGGAACACTGTTAAAATCAGAAAGGGACAGATTTTTGGTAAAGACTAAATCCATAAAGTGGCCATCCTTATGAGTCAGAGTGTTTGTCCACTGCTGGAGTTCAAAGGAGGAGCTTAGGCAGAGTAAACGTGAGGGCCAGGGTTGCGAGGGATCATCAATGTGGGAGTTGAAGTCCCCAAGGATAATTGCAGGGCCGTCAGTAGAGAGGAAAAGAGAGCCAGGTTTCAAAATCAGAGAGGAAGGTAGCAGGGGAGGAGGCTGACGGGGGCCTGTAAATGACAGCCACCCGTACAGAGAGAGGATGGAAGATCTGAAGGGCATGCACTTCAAATGAGTTAAACAAAAAAGGGGGAATAGGAATAGATGCGAACCGGCAACGGGAGGAGAGGAGAATTCCAACTCCCCCACCGCGTCCATTGGTCCGGGGGGTGTGGGAGAAAGACAGACCACCATGAGAGTGCGCAGCTTCAGTGGCGGTGTCATTTTGCAAAAGCCAGGTTTCTGTTAGTGCGAGGAGATGAAATGATTTAGAGCAGAACAGATCATGGATTAGTGTAGCTTTGTTAGTTAAGGAACGGACATTAAGAAGGGCACAAGAGAACGGAAGGCTGGAAGAAGGAAGAGTGGGAACCTGAATAAGGTTAGAAGCAGCAGAGGAATGACGAGGCCCAGGGTTTGGAGAGACATCCCCTGCAGCCAGCAATAGTAGGAAAAAGAGTGAAGAGAGTGAGCAGAGGATTTAAAATGAGTGCGCCTCCGTGTATGGACAGTAACCGGGGGACAGAGGTGTTGTAAGGGTACTCCGAGATACACCTAAATAACCCTTTAAAAAAAGCCCTTAACTTGCAGTCTCCACAACATAAAGAAAAAATATGTAACCAAGGTCGGGCCTTGTTTAAATTTGGTGCCTCACGATGCCTCTCCTGCTCTCACGTTCAAAAAACTAATGTCTTTCTGTCACATTACCCAAAAGAAATATGACATTAGATACTATATAAATTGTAATACAACATATGTAATTTATCTCTTGGAATGTCTGACCTGCCATATTCAATATGTAGGGCAGGGATCCACAACCTTTTTTACCTGTGGGCCACACTCAAATGTAAAAAGAGTTGGGGAGCAATATCTTGCTCAGGAGCCACTGGTTGGGGATCACTGTAAAAACACTATATAAGAGAACATACAGTATTTTGGATATCAATAAAATAAGTTTTGACTCAAACATTGGCAAACATTTTAGTGAATGTAATGTAAGTGATGCCAGTAAGTTACACCATAGTTATAGATACGTGGAAAAAAGTGAGTGGGGTGGAGACCCCATCCCCAGACTAGTACAACTTGAAACGATATGGATATTCCATCTACATACTCAAATACCAGATGGTTTAAACAGCAAATATGATGTAACTTTTTTTCATTAATCTGCCTTTTTCACTTTTTTACGAAACTGCACCCTTTTTTTTTACAACTGTAAATTTTTGCGGTGAAATTTCACGGAAGTTTTGCGAATTTCACGGAAGTTTTGCGAATTTGCCTAGGCAACGAGCCAAGGGGGCTGGCAAGTCGGTCCTGAAATGCGATTGTTGAAAGTGGCTTTTTTTTTTACCTATATACACACATTTACACACACACATACATGCATTTACACACACAACACACCTTTTATTAAATGTAGCTTTTATCTGCTTTTCTGACTTTGTTTTATGCTTTTGTACATATTTATACACTTACACACATTCACATACTTTTTGGAGGTGTACACACAAGTATACACAATTTTAATTTTTTTTTATCATTTTGTCTTTTGTTTTTCCCTTAAAAACTATTTTTTCTTCATTTTTTTTAGACATTTAGAAGCCTATATCTTGTTACAGAAGTGGAATTACACAAAAATTCTAGCATATTTTGAAAGCTTAGGCTGTCCCAAAAAAAATAATACATTGTTTTCCCAGGTAAACTAAAAGTACCCTCTAGGAAAAGCACCTAAAGTAAAAGCCCAAAATGTTCAAAAACGGTCTGGCAATACAAGTTCGGCTTTGACCAAATCATCTGGCAGTTAGAGGCTTGAAAGTTTGTAAATGTAATTGCTATTGAAAGCAGCATTTGCTGAGCTCCTGGTTGTTACTTTTTAAACAATGTTGCAAAGGTCAGTCTCCTCCAGCAAGATAGGTCTGTCAGTCTACTGCCTTGTGTTACATTGTTTCAACAGTCAGAGCCATCAGGGCACAGAATAGAAAAGGACTGACAAAAACTACTTCTAATAGCATTTATATATACAAATAAGTCAAACATTGCAAATTTGTAATGAATGTATATTGCAAAGTTGCTTAGAATTATTTTTTATTTTATCAGACAAAAAATTATATTTTGGGTTAACTTGTCCTTTAAATTGGGTTGAAAAAAGACAGAAGTCCATCAAGTTCAACCCTTCCAAGTGAACCCAATACACACATAAACTTATACCGACTTATCTATACACTTACACACACATACAAACCATATATAGCAACATCAAAAGTAATTGTAGATTTTAGTATCACAATAGCCTTGGATACTATGCTTGTTCAAGAAATCATCCAAAAAGGCATTAACAGAATCTGCCATTACAACATCATTAGGAAGGGCATTCCACAACCTTACTGCCCTTACCATAAAATTTCCCTACGCCACTTCAAATGAAAGTTCTGTTCCCCTAATCTAAATAGGTGGCCTCAGGTGCGCTGATCCCTTTAAGGGGAAATGAACACCCCTTATCTGTCTTTAACCCCCTATAATGTACTAGAGAAAACAACCCCGACCTTGACAGTCTATCCTCATAGTTTAAATCTTCCATTCCCTTTACCAGTTTAGTTGCACATGTCTGCAGTCTCTCCAGCTCATTAATATCCTTCTTAAGGACTGGAGCCCAAAACTGCACTGCATACTCAAGGTGAGTCTTACCAGGTACCTATAAAGAGGCAAAATGATGTTTTCATCCCTTGAGTCAATGCCCTTTTTTCTACAAGACAGCACTTTATTTGCTTTCCTTTCCACAGAATGACACTGCCTGGAATTGGACAACTTGTTATCTACAAAAATCCCCAGATCCTGCTGAATGAAGGATACCCTCAACACACTACCATTTAGTGTATAACCTGCATTTATTTCTACCAAAGTGCATAACTTTGCACTTTTCAACATTGAACCTCATTTTCCATTTTGCTTTACCAAAAAAGCCAGCTTTTTCACTGTACTGTGTGTAGTATATTTATCTGTGTGTTTACCACTGGGAGTAATATAGAGGGCGCTGTGCTATGCCTGCAGTGGTTTTATTTTCAGTGCCTGTTCTGCTAAGTCTTGTTCTCTCTCTTGTACAACAGAGTTACACACTGTGCTTAGGATTTAGATCTTCCTTGTTATAAATAATAAATTTACATAAAGTTTTTAATGTGCTGCCTGTTTCTGGAACCTTGATATGATCTGCAGAAACTGAAAAGCTGAACACAACATGGTGAAGATTTTACTAGGACAGCCACCGGAAATGGGTACCTGTGCTCGCTTGAGAGGTAGTTGTATCAAACGCCTCTTCAGCCTCAAGCAAATATTCAAAAGAACCACAACAGTCTCCAGTAATAGTGAGTACCAGACTCTGATACTGCAAAATACGCTGCATAGCCATGGTTCATTTCAAACCTCCACAGCCCATGTGTATCAGTGCCAATCTGTCTGAAAATTGGCACAGTTACTGCACAGTATTGGGGATGAGGCACTTGAGGTATTCTGACTCCAATCGCTGTGATAATGGCTGAGTTTCCCCTGAGACCTCTCTTCCTGGGCCTGTATGGAGCTGGGCACAACCACTGTGGGCAATCTTTGCCAAATAGTAGAACTCACCAGACACTTGGAATCCACAAATGGTTCTTTATTTGTTGTGGGTGAACAAATGTTGGGGTGGATGGACAAATGCTGGAGGTCAAAAGGAATATTGCTTTCCCAACCCCTGGAGCAGCTCCTCACACAGGAACATAGAAAGCAGGAACATGAATAGCATGATGGGAGGAACTGATGACACATATAAGGAAGGGGATGGGAGGGTATACAGACTTAGAAGTAAACAAGTTGCAATACAACCTTGGTCACTAGGTGGCAGTGTAACAATGGACATGCATGTAAACCATTAACTTTAAACATCATATACAATATTAACTGCTGGGGCAGCACACTCCCCGTTTGGTATCTTTAGGTACCACTATATTATAAACATAACAGCAGTTATGGAAGTGCAAAATAAACGTTAGTGCAATTTTGTTTGAAGATCCTTCCTGTGACATAACATAAAGAAGAAACAAGCATGCAATGCAACAAACATGGCAGTGTAAACTGTATGTCCATACCAGGTTCCCTTGGGTATCATTGGGAGTCTCTTACTTTAAGCAAATTCAAAGCACGTTAAGAGTTCAGTGCTCAAAAGGTAAGAGCAGTATAAGTTCAGTGATGGGACGACTGAAAGTCTTTGTATTACCATCCTTGCAACTTGCAAAAAATGATGAGGTGAGGCTTTGGAACCTTGCAAAGGCACACTTAAGTCTTGTCCGCTTGGAGAAGCGTTTAATTAGCTGGTAGCCTAAGTTGAATCCTTGCTCAGCTCTTGTAGCAAGCGTTGAAACATCAGGATGAATCTCAGGATCTCTGTCAGGATCTAAGAGACTGAAGACATCTGCTGGAGTTGTAGCCTCTGAGTGATCCAGTAAGAATTCAGGACCCTTTAGCCAGGAAGTACCTGCAAAGATAGCTGTGGACACTGGCCTGGTTGCATGGTCGGCAGGGTTAATTTCAGATGGTACATAATGCCACTGTTCAGGTTTGGTGATTTTCTGATTCTTTCTACTCGATTGCTTACATACACGTAAAAGCGTCTTGTCTGATTGTATATGTAGCCTAGAACAACTTTACTGTCTGTGTAGAATTTAACAGCATCAATGTGAATATCCAGCTCACACAAAATAAAGTCTGCAATCTCAACTGCTAATACAGCTCTACAAAGTTCAAGTCTTGGGATGGTGTGCTCAGGTTTTGGGGCCTTAGCCTTTCCAAACAGAAAACCTATATGGGGTTTACCACAGGTGTTTCTTACCTTCAGGTAGGCCACTACTGCTATGGCCTCAGTAGAAGCATCTGAGAAAATGTGAATCTCTCTCCTCTGACTTTCAGCAAGGGAAGTTGAAGTGTAGCATCTAGGTATGTGGAATTCCTCTAGGTCCTTTAGAGATTGCTTCCAAGACTCCCATTTTGATTGTTTATCAGTTGGTAAAGAAGTGTCCCAGTCTTTAACAGTCTCTGATAACTGTCTTAGTAAAGATTTACCTTGTATGGTGATGGGTGCTACAAACCCCAGTGGGTCATACAGGCTGTTCACTATTGACAGGACACCACGCCTTGTAAATGGTTTGGTCTGTGGTGGTAACCTGGAAACCAAATGTGTCATTCAATAAGTCCCATCTTAAGCCAAGGCTTCTCTGAATGGGTGGATTGTCTATTCCCAAATTTAAGTCTTTAAATTCTGTGGCATGATCATCAGATTTATTACAGCATTGCTGTTTGAAGCAATCTTATGAAGTCTCAGGTTAGCCACAGAGAGCATGCTTTGTGTCCTCTTGAGCAGGTCAATAGCCTCTTCATCTATTGGTAAAGATTATGGCCGTCATCCACATAGAAGTCTCTTTCTACAAAATGCCATATGGTGCCATCTGCACCATACTCATTTTCACCCCTGCGAGCTGTCTTTCTTAGGCCATATGTTGCAACAGCAAGTGATGAACTGTTACCAAAGACATGCACTTATGCGATATTCTATCACTTCACTGTTGATGTCATTGTTGTGGTGCCAGAGGAATCTGAGGAAATTTTTGTGATCCTCTCGTACGATAAAACGATGGAACATCTGCTGGATATCAGCCGTGATTGCAACTGGCTCCCTTCTGAACCTCATGAGCACTCTCACACGGTTGTTAGTTAGGTTGGGACCAGTGAGAAGAACATCATTGAGAGGTATACCTTGATACTTGGCACTTGAGTCAAATACCACCCTGATTTGTTTTGGTTTACGGGGGTGATACACGCCAAAGGAAGGTAGGTACCAGCATTCATCATGTTCTTGTAGTGGTGGGGCTGGTTCCGCGTGATAATTTTCAAATATTTTCTTCACAAATGCAACAAAGGTAAATCTGGAAATGACTTGCTCACAAAAGGCAGTTTGGTTCTGGTATTGCGGAATGTTAATGGTGCAACCCAACTGTTGGAATTGTCTTTAAAGAATTCATTGTCCATTATTCTGATGAACTCTTTATCCTCAATGGAAGGTGCAATTTTGTTGTCATCATTTGTAGTATGAAATACTGTATTCCCAAAGCTGTCATCACAAGAAGTAGGAGTGACACTGGTTGCTGGGATCATATCCTTAGTATTCTCGAAATGACGAGGGCATGGTCTGAAGTGAGTAGTGCATCCGCTTCTCAATACATGAGTTTTAAAGGAGTCTAATTCAGACGGCTTGGGCATTTTGTCAAGGCACACATCACCCACTATTACCCAGCCTAAGTCAAGTCTTTGAGCATAGGGAGCATCATGAGGGCCATTGCACTGTTGACGTACCTTATGGACCCTAAGAATGTCTCTACCCAACAAGAGCAAGATTTCAGCATCTTTGTCAATGGCAGGAATTTGGTTGGCCAGGTGCCTTAAGTGGGAATGGTAGTATGCAGCTTCTGGTGTAGGAATCTCCTCCCTGTTATTAGGGATTTCATCACATTCAATTAAAGTAGGTAAAGGTAGATGAATGTTACCTTTGATTGAAGAGACAACATACCCGTTAGCCCTTCTGCCCAGAGTCTCTATTAACTGATGTCACATATAAGGAAAGGGGATGGGAGGGTATAGAGACTTAGATGTAAACAAGTTGCAATAAAACCTTGGTCACTAGGTGACAGTGTAACAATGGACATGCATGTAAACCATTAACTTTAAACATAATATAAAATATTAACTGCTGGGGCAGCACAGGAGGTGTATAAAACCATGGGGACAGCACAGACACAAGCTGCAGACAGAACCCTTGATTCAGTGATGCAAGCAGTGAAAGCTTATTTTCATCCCAAAAGAAATGTTGCATTTGAAAGACACCAGCTTTGGACTCACACCTTTGTAGAAAATCAAGGCATAGACAAATTTGTTACTGAACTAAAACTAAAAGCAGCTAACTGTGAATTTAAAGACCAGGAGGAGTGCTTGAGAGACAAAATAGTTTTCAGTATTAGTTAACTCTAGAAAGGGCAATCGAAATATGCAAAGCTAAAGAAATCATATCAGCTCAGACCACTGCAATGTGGCAACTACCCCTGCTGATAGCAGTGTTTATGCGATACAAATCACACCCAGAGAGACTCAACAAGCCCTTAATAACTGTAAAGGTACTTCCTTTGCTAGTGCACAGCCTGAACCAAGCACCCAGACAAAGCCATGCAGCAGATGTGGCAGACAGCACCCTCCTCAGCGGTGTCCTGCATATGGAGTAGAGTGCAATAAATGCAAAAAGAGAAATAATTTTGCCAAAATGTGCAGGGCCAGAATTCCTCATACAAACACAGATAAACCCTTCGTAAAGAATGTCAACACTTTATTCATTGCTGCTCTCAAAAAACACAGAAAAGCCAGAGACAGCTCATGGTACACAACACTTACTGTAAATGGCAGTTATTGAATTTAAACTGGATACTGGGGCTGAAGCAAATACCATGCCAGTGTCAGTCCTTTCACAAATGTCAGGTGTTCGTGTAAAGTCTACAAACACAATGGTTATTGCATATGGGGGAGAATGCATTAAACCAGAAGGGGTTGCAACGCTCACTGCACAAGCCCCAACAAATGTGTCAGATGTCTCTCTCTTAGGAAAGCAAGCCTGTGTTCAGCTGAATCTGCTAAACAAAGTCTGTGAGCTTTCAAAGTCTGTACCTACAACAAGATCAGCTAATGGGCCAGTATGCAGATTGAGGGGCTGGGAGAATTTCCCTGGCACACACCACATTTTTTATAGACACCACTGTTCCCCCTGTAATACATGGCTGTCGCAAAATACCATATACAGAAAAGCTAAAGTGTTCTATTGACTTGTCTTGAACAGCAAGGTGTGGTCAGCAAAGTAACTAAGCCCACTGCTTGGATGAACAGTCTTGTTATCACAGATAAGAAAAATGGATCACTGAGGGTGTGCTTGGACCCCAGGGACTTAAATAAAGCTATATTAAGACAGCACTTCTCCATCCCAACAACTGAGGATGTAATAAGCAACTTAGCTGGAAAAAAGCTGTTGATTATCTTAGATAAAAAGGTGGATACTAGCAAATCAAGCTTGACAGTGAATCTGCTGACTTGTGCACCTTTAACACTCCATGGGGACGGTACAAATTCCATCGGTGAAGTGTTTCAGCAAAAGAATTTTGAATCTTTTGGGGATATTGAAGGTGTCCATATTATTGCTGATGATATGATAATTGCAAGGAACATGATGCCATCTTACAAAGAGCCATGGACAGAGCGCACAAGCTGCATGTTAAAGGGGACCTGTCACCCTAAGAAATAATTTGAAATTATTTTGTATTGTGTTTGTTAAGCAAAATAAACTTCATTTACACTATATAAGTAATATAAATCATGTTTCCTTCAGTCCTGGAATTACACAATCACATCAAATAGGCAGGTGCCATTTTGTGGACACAGTTATTAAGGCAAGCTTTGTATCACCCCAAAATCGTGTGTATGTGCCAGAATGAGGGACCTGGTGCCCATGCCCATGCATTGGCTACACAATTAGATGGTGAGGAGGGAGGGGGAAAGTGTGAGCTGAATTGAAAGTTAAAGTACTTGTCTGCCCTGCCTCTATGCCTAAGGCATAGAGGCGGGGCAGGCAATATATGATTGACAGCTGGGATTTTTAAATGCCTTTATAATGGGTTTGGATGTGTTCATATAAAAATGAATTTGGGCTTTTTGTTTAATTTGAAAAGGACTTTTATTATACAGCTTTTTATGTCTGGGTGACAGGTCCACTTTAAGTTCAACAAAGACAAACTTCAGTATCAAGTAAGGAAAGTGCACTACATGGGGCATATTATTTCCAGTGGGGGAGTGATGCTTGACCCTGACAAAGTGAAGGCAATAACAGAAATGCCAAGCCCACATGACAGAAAAAGTTTGCAGAGGCTGCTAGGTATGACTTGCTAACTTGCGCAGTGCATTGCACATGAACCAAGTATAACTGCACCACTCAGGCTCCTGCTCTCCAAATATACTGTGTGGCAGTGGAATCCTGAACAGCAGGATGCCTTTTAAAACCTAAAAGATGCACTACTGTGTGCACCAGTGCTCTCCTTCTTTGATACTAAAGAACCAGTTGAATTACATGCAGAGGCCTCTAAAGATGAAACAAACCTGTCATCTATGCATCCAGAGCCTTGACAAAGACTGAACAGAACTATGCCCAAATTGAAAAGGAGCTCCATGCCATTGTGTTTGCATTTAAAAAGTTCCATCAACATGTGTTTGGACTGAAGCAGTACGATCAGATCACAAACCTTTAGAAACCATTGTTACAAAGCCCTTAAGTAAGGCTCCTGCGAGACTGCAGCGTATGCTACTTCAGCTACAGAAATATGATTTTCATGTAGTCTACACTCCTGAAAAGGACATGCTGATACCAGATACATTGTGCAGAGCTGCTATTGTACAGCCTCCTGACACTGAAATTGACTTTGAAAATGAGAAAGTGGTCTATTCCATTAATGTTGCTGTGGCCCTCCCACAGCACCTTCTGCAAGAGCTGTTGGCACTTCAACAAACACACAGCAATGGATGGCCAAGCTGGAAAAGGTCAACTGACAAACTAGTACAGCCATATTGGCCTTTGAGACATTAAATTCATATAGATAAAGACAGGTGACAAATTTATCATCCTTAAAAGCTGCAGGCCACATATGATTGAAAGACTGCATGTCGCATACCAAGGAATTCAGAGGTCAAAAGCACAAGCCAGAATGCTCATGTATTGGCCAAATATTGGAAAAGATATTGAACTAGGAGTAAGCACTTGCAACACATGCCAAGAAATGCTGCCCAGCAATGTGAAGGAACCACTACTTACCCATGACATACCTAGCATGCCATGGACTAAGCTTGCTGCAGATATATTTGACCTTTATGGACATTCATACCTGCTTATAATTGATTACTTTTCAAGAGACCCATTGGTGCTTCGACTGTCAGACAAATCAGCAAATTCAGTTATTGCAAGACTAAAGGCTATCTTTGCAAGACATGGCATAGCACAGGAACTAGTCTCGGACCATGTACCATTTGCCAGCCATGAAATGATTACTTTTATCAACAAATGGGACTTAAAACTCACTTTCTCAAGCCCAGGCTATCCACAGTCTAATGGCAAGGCTGAATGCTCAGTCCACATTGTCAAAAACACTTTTGTTAAAGCAGCTCAAACTGGGCTTGACCCACCCCTAGCACTGCTGAGTTTGAGAAACACACCGGTGACGGGCATGAAATATAGCCCAGTACAGTTATTATTGGGCCAGGTTTTGCGATCCAATTTGCCAGCTTCAGCATCTATGTTAAAACCAAATGTTACACAGAATGTGTACTCTCATTTGCAAAGACACCAAGCCAACCAAAAGAGATACTATGACTTCAGAGCCAGAATTCTCACTCCTTTTCAGAGGGGAGACAGAGTAAGAATGTAAACAACACAGGGCTGGCAACCAGCAATAGTACAAAAAGTAAGAGGTGAACCCAGATCTTATGATGTATTCACACCTCAAGGAAAACGCTACAGGAGGAATAGAAGACACCTCAGGCCAGACAAAGTACCAATGCAGCAAGACACAGGTCCAGTAATATATGGAAACATTGATTCCCATGACACACAAGGAGACCAGGTCCAAGAAGCTGCAGCATGTTCACAGCAAGAAGCAACAGAAGAACCTTCGGAACCCAGTGCTGAACATTCTACTGAGCCCCAACGTATCACAGTCACAAAAAGTGGTTGGGTAGTAAGGGCACCCAGCCGCTATAAAGGCGAAGGGAGATGTAGTATATCTATCTGTGTGTTTACCACTGGGAGTAATATAGAGGGCACTGTGCTATGCCTGCAGTGGTTTTATTTTGAATGCCTGTTCTGCAAAGTCTTGTTCTCTCTCTCTTGTACAACAGAGTTAAACACTGTACTTAGGATTTACAGTAGATCTTCCTTGTTAAATAAACTTACATAAACTTGTTTATAATGTGCTGCCTGTTTCTGGAGCATTGATATGATCTGCAGAAGTTTAAGTTTCATCCAATTAAAGGATAACAAAGGCCTTTCTTCCACCCCAGGCTCCTTCCAATGTTCACCATCCCTGCACCACCATTTAGTCTAAAAACTGGGTTGGCAGGTGCAATCTCACACCAGTTTGGGTCCCTTTCTAATTTTTTTACTGAGATTTGAGTTTTTTGCAAAAGTTGCAAATTCAAGATTCCAAAACCCAAATTTTCAACATTTAGTAAGGGTAAAAACTTAAGGGTGTGTTCACTAAGATCATGCTTAGGCGCCATAAATAGGCACTTCCTATTTGCTCCCACTTCACAGGCCTGAGACCAGCTGGATTTCTGCATCAGAGTCACGGTTTCCTGAAGCAGCAGTGGAAACCAGAAGCTATATCTCATTGACTATAGGAAAAACATAAATAATATATATTACAAACTGCATATGCTATGCTGTAGCTAACAAAACATCCCATCTCTTATTATTATACTTAGCCACTATGACAATTGAGGGTCAATTAATAAATACTGGGCAAGAGCTATGTGCACTAATATGTAACCTTTAAACACAGAACTGGTTTAGAACAAGTGTGATCTATATCTTTGTAGTTCCAAAGTGCAGTGTTTACAAAAATGCCTTGTTCTTAATATAAAAGGCTCCAGAAATCTTTGTGCCTCCTAGCATTCCTTTCACCATGAATTATGAGCAAGCAAACGGTATGGAAGAGGGTGCCCACATCCTGCCTATGTATCATATTGTCATGCCCAAGCAATGCTGCATATGCTGCTGAGACAAGAGCAACTTTTTGTCAGTAACACATGGGCCTTTCCGTCTGTCTTGCCTCTTCCACTGAATCAGGTGCCAGTGTGTTTATTAATGCAATGGAACCCTGGATCCTAAAGAGGGTTGCAGTTTTGTGTCCACAGAATCACATACATGGATAAATATTGTTTTACCATAGAGCACCCAAAGTGATGCAATATTAACCATGGCATAGCTACACTTACTCTCCCTTGAATTATTGCAAAAAAAGTTTGGATGCGATTTGAATCTAAAACTGCACTTTGCACACTGCACTTTAAGTCATAAATAACCCTTTATGTCTAAGTGAAATATCTGTTGCTTCATAGAAGAACCAGTCTAGTAGCACAACAGGTGTGCATTAACACTATGAAGTGTAAATATAAGTGTCTGCAGCTGCTCAGTGTCTTAAATTAATTTAATCCTCTGTACTGCAGACATAATCTCAAATCTCATTCATAAATCATAACGAATTATTAGACTGTTGTTTTAGCAAAAGGAAAGTATAAAGCAACATGAGTAACAGGCAATGAGCTTCTTGCAATTTTTTTTAAGCACAATTAGAATATTTCAAAAGAAAATCACATTTTTAGATTGCTAGGCATTGTACAGAGACTTCAGATATATGAATAACTAATTTGACTGACATTTATCCTTTTGTCAAGGAATAAGCTTGTGTTGTTTAAAGAGTGTTACGCCAGACCGATTTATGTCACTTGATAGTGTTGTTTCAGTCCAAAGCCTGGTATAACTTGTCTCCTTCGGTTTACTTCCCCCGCATTTCACCATTTCACTAACATGCTCAGAAACTTCTTTTCAGCTTCTCATAGAAGTAGGGAGTAGGATGAACTTAAGGGTAGGCAACTTAAGAACTGTCTGAGGATAGTTGTGAACCGCTTCCTAAAGAAAATACATTGCTCTGTTAAAAAGAAATCCTGATAATGGCCAAAGGTGTCAAACGAATTAAAAAGCAGCTGTCATAGAATAAATGCTTTACTGAAATAACCTGTCAGGTTGATGCAAAGGTCAAAGAGCAATTTAAAAAAAGAACAAAGTTCTGTAATTATGTTACCAGCTTTACATAATTATTGTTGGCATTTAATGTACATTGCCAACAGCTGGTATGGATCATTCTATGGCCATGTATTAAAACACATTTTGCACAACATTGAGATATAGGGGCAGATTTATCAAAGGTACAACTTTTTTCTCCCTCGGAAAATGTTGCATTTCCACAAGTCATTTTTTCATTTATAAGAGTTTTTTCCAAGATTGAAAGCTCTTTCAAAAGCAGCAAGACCCTCAATTTCACAGCCCCCTGTGCTGCTTCATAGAGGATTCTGGAAGAGACATACCCTCCTGCTATGATTATTCCAACCATGCTACACAAAGCAATTTCTCCAGTTACAACATTATTGTTCCCTCCCAAAACTGTTGTCCAACTTGGAGTAGTGAAAAAACATCTTATCCTATAGGTCTAAACCCTAAAACCCAATTCAAGTCCACGGGAAACAAAGAACACTTTTTGTTCTTTTTCAACTGATAATGAGGATTTTTTTCACTGGCAGAAAAAAAGGGGGAAAGAACTTACGCAACTTTTATAAGTGACCCTTCATATTGACTTTAAACCCTCTTAAATATTGGGTGTGCAGCTGATCCAAGCAATCCCAACGATCCATATTAGGGGTGACACATATTTTGTGTTTACCCACAAACACACACAATCAAACAGCTGCAGTACAATCTGTAGTTACTGACCCATGGGAAAAAAGAACAAGAACTAAATAAGTTAGGTATTGTCACAATTTCTTTAACGTCTTCTTAAAGTAAGTGGCTGAAACCAGAGTGCACCAGTTATTATAATTTTATTTATTTTAAATGAATTGTAAAATAAAGGGTGAGGTTCATTTCTTCCTTTCTTGTGCTCTTGCAATTTTTTAGCAATGGTAATTCACAATGTTTAAAATATAGTTTTAAAACAAAAGAACACTGATCCCTCTTTAACCCCTCGCTGTAGTAAGAAAAAAGCAAAATATTGCAAATAAATTGCTTGGTGTTTCAATTTTCTGGGAATGTGTTAACACCAGCTTATATTTAATTCTATGCACATAATTATTTTTTATAAACCTTTTAATGGTAGTGAGCAGGAAAACTACAACAACCCCTCCATTCCCCCATGAAACACATGTAACCAGTTACCTTGAGACTGCCCAAAGCGTTTCACGCTGTCCTCACCTCTTTATTTATGTCCTTGTGCCTGCACTGCCTCAGAAGGCTAGATCCATAGATTAAGCACTCCTCACACAGTCAGATATAAAAGGAAAAACAAATGCTTTTAAATATGTTTTCCATTTTCTGACTGTAAATTAACACCTAGACAAGAAGGCATATTCAAAGGTAGCCAGTTACAAATTAAAAATAAAGTCCTCCAATCCAAAAAAAATCCAAAAATTTAGGAATACAAAAGGGTTTTGGCTTAAATGTTCAATTCTTCTTTTAGCAAAACAAAGTGAAAGACACGGCAAGTGGAATAGTGAAATGTCATAATGATATATTTACTCCATCAGGATGAAGAAGCACATTCTTATTTATTCTGGAAGATCCAAATTTTAGTGTCTGGCCACAAGTAGATAAAATCACAGGTAAAAGGTCATTAAGTGCCAGAACCAAAAGATGTTTAAGATGAAAGCCAATTTTTAGTTGACCCTATTGATTTAATTACTGCTGTTAAATAAATGATTTATACATTACCTTGTACAGAGTCACTCTGTTGTTTCCGTACTGTCTTTTTAAAATGTCAAAATTTATCAAGCTATTCTAAGAGCAGGCTGCTATAGAAGGATGAGCTGACCTCCCCCTAAAGGTGGCCATACACGTGGCGATCCGACGATGTTTCGTACGACCATCGGTCGCACGAAACATCGTAAGATCCGCCACACACCATTCAGGGCTGAATCGGCAGGGAAGGAGGTAGAAACAATAGGATTTCTACCTCCTTCTGCCGATTCAGCTCTGAAGGGAGAATTTTGGTCAGGCGCCTTCTATGGCGCCCGATCAAAATTTTCAAACTTGTCCGATCGGCGAGTCGTCCGATATCGGCAGCTTCCTGCGATATCGGTCGACTCGCCGACATGCCATACACGCACCGATTATCGTACGAAACGAGGTTTCGTACGATAATATCGGTGCGTGTATGGCCACCTTAACTCTAAAGCTGAAATATGATTTTAGAGCAGACCTGCATTTCATTAATTTATCACCAGTTATAAATCAAAGTGGTCAGCATACCTTTGCTGCACTACAGTATGCTGCTGTGTGGGGTCATTCATTTACATTTAGCTAATAAATGTTTTAGTTGTGTTTTGTATATTTGTTTGAGCTATGGGGCAATTTGTCTTCATGTTGATATGTGCATGGGCATGCAATGTGTATTGAATAAATGATGTATATACAAACCCACACTTAGTTTGTCTCTTGTGGGAGCTTTTATGGGTCCAATTACATGTAGCTAGGGTAGGATTTAAAAAGGGCTACTTGTAATTTCTAAACAGACATTAACAAGTCACTTTAACAAATAATCAGTCTCTAAGTGCAGTTTGAAGGGTACAGAAAAATGCACATACTGGGAGAAAAACAAAGCTCCAACTAAAGAGGAAGCCATATTTTCTCATTTTGGAGCAAAATAATATGCATTTAAATCCTGAAAAAATAAACATCTTATATTTCAGTTAAATTTAACACTGTTTAATTTAGATTAGCCGAACTGAGCTGAATGGCAGGAGAATGGAATCATAGACAAGTAAAAATATATAGTGACTGTTGCAAGTGTGTTAAGAAGCATTTAAAACTTTGCACTCCAGGAGTACTGGTAGTAGGGTGTAAGATACAGGTAAATGAATCAGTTGGCTGCCATGTTCTTGTAAGTATATTGTTTGATAATGAATAACTGCACCAGTCAACTCTGGTTTTCACCGGCAGCATTTAGGGACCCTGGGCTTTTTGCTATAGTAACCTTCAACCTTTGCTACAGGCTTGAATCACAATTCAAACCTTAGTAAAGTTTTAAATGGTTGTGCTTGGTGAAGGCATGTGTTATACATTGTACAGCTTGGAAAGCAATCTCCAGGACATTAAGAAAAGAAATTTGGAAACTATTTGGGAGCTTGAAAGTATTAGAAAATCTGGTTTGAGAACTCTGTGGAATATGGTTTGCAATTAGAATAGAAGAAATAGAGTCCCAGAACCCTCTAGTAGGTAATAAAATTGCACCACCCCTGGGGACTCCTGGGACCCTCTGTTTCTGATTATTATCATAATTTAACAAGTGAGAATATACAAGGTTATTTGTATTAATGGTGTGATCGACAAAAAGCATTTTTCACCTTTATGTGGATCATCTACAAATGAAGTAGAATTTGGACAAAGGGTTTAGTCTAAATTCCTTTTTTCTCTGCATCAACTATTATGTAATTCTGTGACAGAAATAATACATATACTTGTGGAAAAAATCACAAGAATATATTATATCAATAGTTACATTAAATATAACCATAACAAAATAAAACAATATCTGCTCTTTTGAAATATTAGAATGAAATATTGCATAATGTTTCCTTTTTGAAAAAAGATTTATTTACAAAAAACACATAAATAATGTATTTCCTGCAATTTTCAACAATTTGTGTGAAATTCAGTATTAAAAGTCTAGTCCTCAATGGAAACTTTCCTTTCATACTGGGAAGGATGCCATAAATCTTCCATTTACACATTTGGACACATTTTCTTTCAGTGAATGTTCAGCATTTCACTTTACACATGCTATCATTAGCAGAAACTAATTGTCTAATAAACTATTCATTGAAGGTTTTGTCAGTTGTAGAGTGTGAAGGAACAGCATTCAAACACACTGTTATTTTTGTAGCACGAGTAGCTTTAGCAACATATCTTGGTTCTGATTTCAACATGAAACTGAAAAACAAAAATCCTGGGGTAAATATACAAGGTTATACAATTTTAATTACATGTTTTGCTAAATGCTGCAATCAGCATTTTTGGTTACAAAAGCAAACAACTGTTACTTTATTTACTTTCTTAGTATAAAAACAGAGAAAGACATTGGCTCAAACATTTTCTATAAAATGTTGCTGCACCCAAAAGCTGTTTTTAGAAATAGTTTAGGACATATGAGTCATAGCTGTGGAGGGCAACCCATACGTGTTACTAACAAAATGCTGGTACTGTAGCCTCTGTAAAAGGGGCAGTATATCATCCTTTTCAGGATGAATTTAATAAATAGAGCTTGTGCTGAACATATTTGGCCCATTATTTTTACAAAAAAAAATCTATTTTTTCCCAGTTTTATAGAGCAAACAGAGAAATTGAAGCTACTCCATGTTTGGTCCTTGCGAGGTGTATAATTAGATTACCACTTAACAGATAAACAGAAGTCCTTTGTGCAGAAGATTTTCTGAGATTTTTTAATCTAATTATCTACTTTGCAAGCATGGAGATGAAAAGGGTGTATTCTGCCCCTTTAATGGCATAGTGAGAAAAACCTTACCTTGCAATAATGTTGTGTCACACTTAATAGCAAAATGTTTCTAAGGAACTGCACCTTTAGATAAATACTGCAACAATAACAGTAGTAACATAGTAAGTTAGGTTGAAAAAAAAGTCCATCAAGTTCAACCTTAATGCATATATATATATAACCTGCCTAACTGCTAGTTAATCCAGAGGAAGAAAAAAAAGCCCATCTGCCCATTGGCCAATCGGACCAGTCTCTGGATCAACTTGTAGAGATGTCACCCATAAGCCATTTCCTCCCTTGCTAAAAAGCCATCCAGCCCCTTCTTGAAGCTATCTAATGTATCAGCCAGTATGACTGTTTCAGGGATTGCAAGGATGCCACATCCTGGATAGAATTAATTGGGCTGCAGTGTTTTGTATCATCTGCAAACACTGATACATTACTTATAATACCGTCCCCTAAGTCATTAATAAACAAGTTAAACAAAAGTGGACCCAGTACAGAACCCTGAGGGACCCCACTGAGAACCTTACTCCAAGTAAAGAATGTACCATTAACCACCACCCTTTGTACCCGATCCTGTAGCCAGTTTCCTATACATGTGCAAATGACTTTACTAAGACCAACAGACCTTAGTTTAAAAAGCAGTCATTTGTGGGGCACGGTATCAAATGCTTTGGCAAAATCCAAATAGATCACATCTGCTTCTCCCCCACTGTGCAGCTTCTTACTTACCTCATCATATAAATCAATTAAAGTGGTCTGACATGACCTGTCCCTCATAAAGCCATGCTGATTACTGCTCATAATGCCATGCTCCAGTACATAATTTTGTATATGATCACTTAACAAGCCTTCAAATAACTTGTCTACCACAGATGTCAAACTTACTGGCCTAAAATTGCCAGATTGAGATGTTAGTCTTTTTTAATATAGGAATGACATTAACTTTCCATAGGTACCTTACCAGATCAAAGGGAGTCTGAGAATATCAGAAACAGGGCCACTGTAAAACTAAACCTAGCTCTCTCAGTACCCGAGGGTGTTTTCCATCTGGCCCGCATGCCTTGTTCATATTAATCTCGAGTAAGCCTTTATGTACCATATCCTGCATCAACCCCCGAATAGTTTGAGCTGAGCCAACAGTGCAAGCTATTGGGTAGGTCTTGACACTCTGGCTCCTCTACTCAATTACTCGCTGCACTCTCCGCCCGCATCTAGTTTAAAATCTCCTTCAACCATTCAGCCATCTTCTCTCCCAAAGCAGCTGCACCATCATCATTGAGGTGCAGCCCATCCCTGGCAAAGTGCCTGTAAGCGACTGAAAAATCAGCCCAGTTCTCCAGAAACCCAAAGCCTTCCTCCCTACAGCAATCTCTCAGCCAGTACACCTGGCAGTAGGCTATGGATATGTTGGGGAGAAGTTGTAGTCCATGACTTGTCTAAGAAACCCTAGGCTACAACAAACTGCCCTGTTCTGTCAGTTTGGCTACTATACTGTAAGACTAGCATTGGAATCTAACAGCACTGGATTCTCCAGAAATAACTTTGGAATGGTGATTTCTGGTAAAGGCTGTGTGGCTTCAGGCTGGATAAAGCTATTGGGTAATCCTGACAATAAGTGCCATAATGTTACCTACCATCTCTAACTCTATGGTTACATGAAAGATTTTGTGATTGCATATTTTAAGTCAAGGGTTTAAAAAATAAAGTGGATGGTGGCAGATTAAAGTCTATATAATTAATTTTCCATTACATGCACTTCTCCAAAAAAGGGTTGTAAATGCTAAAAAAATAGCACAAAAGTGCTAATTAAGGATAAAACAAATGTATTTTTTACATATTCCTAAAGAAGAATGTAGTATTATGTTAAAAGGGAAACTCTTCATCAGTGCAGAGAATATAAGGGGGCAATAGCAATTAGATTTACGCACAAAAAACATTTTTGTTTTATGTATACTGGAAAAGTTGCTTAGAGTTATACAGTACTTTTTTCATTATGCAAATAAAAATTGGTTGGAGTTCCATGTAAAGACAGCTATTATAATTAATCTATATTAATATAGCAATGCAATATTTATATATTTATTCTAGAGACTGTTGATCATTCACATTCCCTGCTGCAAAGGAGTATCATATTCACACTGGGACCAATATTTTCTGGAGCCAGTTAACCTCCCTTTATGTGGAAACCTACACAAACAAATGGAGAACATACTTTGCAGCTAATGGCCAGGTTAGACTCAAGCTCAGGATCCCATGCTGTAAGGCAATAGTGCTAGTCACCTTCCTGCCAATAGACAGCTCTTCTGTGCTTACATGTGCAATAAAGTCAACATGCCAGTTTACTGGGCATTTTCAGTAAAACAAGAAATAAAAAAAAGAGACACTAGTTATCAAATCTTGTGCATTCACTCTTTACCTTTGTGCATGAGCTATGCTGTGACTTGATAAAACATCACTACCTGGACTTCTTTATTGTGTTTTTATTTTCTGTGAAACTGTATTAGCTGCTAATTTCAGTATAATCAGATGAAAGCATCTGACTCCCAGCGCCTGGATCACTAAGAATAACAAATTGGTCACAATATGTAACCCTGTTAAAATGTCTGTTACAAACTTTCTGCTAAGAAATTACAACTGACTTTGGAGCAAGATAAATGATTACAGAATATACTCATCAAGGGCACAGTAGCACCATACATTTTTCTGAAGTTTTGTCTGTGCAATGACAGTCTAATGTATGGTTAATTGATTTTCTCCCTGGTATGTCGTGTCTGTCATTCTGTGAAAAAGACATAAAGACTCACTACTGCCTTCCTTTTTTTGTAGTCATTTGCTCAGAAGCACTGGGGAAAAGAAGGGGTTATAAAAAATAATAAACTGGTGTTGAACACTCAGGGATACTCAGGATTAACCCCCCTCAAGTCACTCATCAGTGTTCCTCTTCTGTTTTGTATCAGGACTTTATACCACTTGACTAACACTCACATTTTGTTTTAGAATCTTAGTCATAAACTGTTATGAGTGTGAAATTAGTTTTGCCAGTTAACTGGTATGGTGAACCAGGAATTAACTACATGAACTACAGTGTTTTTCAATCAAATTTTTTGCAAAGCCTCAGTATGTTTCAAAGTTGTTATTCAGGATATTGGCTTCTATCAGCTAACTCTGTTGGTAATTCTAAAAGGAAAGGAAAGTCTTTATGGTGGAGAATTACCCAATTCACCTAAATTTAGTTTTACTTATACCTAATAGACTCTAGATTTAAAAGAAATTTACATTTTAATGAAAATATTGGTTAATTGCCTAAACATTATTATATCTATAAAAAAAAAATAGACTCAAACCAAATGTGTTTCATCTCAAGGCATCGGGCTTCAGATAGCATATATCAGGGAGTACATCTTATTCAATATCTGTACAAAAGTGGGTCGAAAGGTATGAATCTTTAGAACTATGCAAGGAGTTTTATTCCCTGTCATGGTTTTATTGAAAGATAAAGATATGGGTTGAAGTTTTGTAAAGTAATTAAATCTTTATCCAATAAGGAGCAGAATATGTATATTTTAAACTTTTTTAAATTTCCAGGGGCACCAGACAGGGTGACCCCCTTCACCTAATCTTATTCATAATATCTTAAGAACCACTAGCAGAACTTACCAGGTCCAACATTAATATCAGGAATAAAGATTAAGAGTTAATCACTGTCACAATTACGCCACTTACAGATGCACGGGACACCGGGACAGGGAAACAAGGGGTTACATTCAGTCACCTTACACAAAGGTTAGACTAACGTCAGACACTCCCAAACACACCACCATCCCGAATAACTATTCGCTGCCACCATCTATCCTTAACAGGCAATAGAAACCTAATCTGAATATCTCCCTGCTCTTTAAAACAGGTACTATTTCCACTAATTCAACAAGCACTTTAGCAGCCAAAGGGTTAAATTACAGTCAAACACACTCTCCTGCTAGCAGTCAACTAGTTAATTAGCATTTACACAGACAACTTTCCCTCTACACACAGACAAGAGGTTCATACATTTAGGCCCAAGCTATGTGAGATCTTTTTAGAGCAACCAGACAAAACGTAGAAAATTTTACATTTAATATTACAAGAGTAAAAAGCGCATATAAAAATATATTACAAAAAGAGACATACATATAACATTGCAAACAGTAAATAAGATAAAAAGGAATAAAACACAGAAACCATATTTACATTACCAAGTTGTGAATTTCCTTTGTGTCCTCCTGAGGCAAGAGTTGGAAACCTGGGCACACACCCCCAACAGAATTGGGACCTCAAGTATGAGCTGTTAGTCACTGGGTCTTTTGCCCTTTTATCCCCTGCTGGGACCCTTCTTCCTCATTACCATATGCTTGAGGGGGGAGTGCCCAGGAACTTGTCACTTATGACCCCCTGTTGAGGGCTGCAATTCTCAGGCCAGTTTCTGTCATATAATATTGGCACTTGCCGGTATCCAATATTATTATGAAAATATGGGCTTGCTGTAATCCATATGTGGGCGATCAGAATGATAGCAAACATGAGGGGTGTCTCATGTTCCAGTCCCCCAGAAACTATCCCTCCAAACTGGTGGGTATAGGCTGTCCCTGTTTGGTGAACACTAAAGCAAAGAGATATGGATCCCTTTTTATAATCCATATTTTCTCATAGCTGCACCCCCTGCAGTTCTTAGGTCCACAATTCCCTTTCTTTCTTTGATTGACAGATCAAAGAAACCAATTGCCCCAGCTTCCCTGCCCAAATGGTCTGGCTCTGAATTGTCTTCTAACCCAGATAAGTGAATAACCTTCCCACAGTCCCTAGTTGCATATTTAATGAAGGGTCTCTGTGTGGACTCAAAGCCAAATGTTGCCGGGTTTAACCCTGGACATGCCAGAGAAATACTGCTCTGGCATGACAATCACCATAACCAATGCATTTTTGCAGATATGTTAATGCTGCCTACTAACCAAACTGCTACTTTGAAATCTTATACATACCGTGAACATATATGAAACTGTCTACAGTTAAAAATCAACCATGTTAATTGTCAGGTTTTGAATATTATTTTGCCACATCATACTATAATACTTCACTAAAACATTTTCACAAATGGACAGTTTATTTAACATTAACCACCTACCCCTGTGGAAGCACAAATATGAAATTTCCTAGATTGGTAAAATCAGCACCATTAAAATGACCTCTTTCTTTAATAACTCCAAAACCTTTTTCAAGTCCTGGAACATATCTTAAGAAATCTGGTACTTCACCCTAGATATTTAATCTTTTGATACCTCCAAATATCTGATTGTATTAAGCCATATTCACCTGTTGTTCCTTTATGGAATTGATATATCTGTGAGCTCCCTGCATAATTGGCATACATTTTCCCATCTCACTCATTCCCAGAGTGATTCAAAAGGTCAGAACAGAATTGGTACCCACAATAATGATAGCTCCTTGGATGCCCAGGCGGACGTGATTTGCAGGCCTCATTCAGCTTTCTCAAGAAAAGAGAGCTGTGGACTCCTCCCCAAATTTTAGACCTATAACAAGGACTGGCCCTGGCAGACAACATTTACAAACTAAATTTGATGGTGTGGGGGTGGGGGCGTGGTTACCAGCTGATGTGAGCAGACGTGCATTAAGTTAGCTCCACTCTGGAGGTCCCTTGTGATAACTAAAAAGCTAAAGAAATCTGCCAACATGGACCCCACAGACTCCAACTAACAACTTCTACCTCAAAGGCACCTAATGGGGTTCAATAAGGCTCAACACCGCGGCAAAATTGGAAAAGTATGCCCATGCTCATGACATCTAAAGTGGATGAAATAAAAGTGGAACTTTCCATCTTCCGACAGGATGTACAAAAAATCAGAGAGAGGGCAGCAGCAGTGGAGCAACGTGTGAGTGAGCTGGAGAACGCGAACAGAGCCCTTCCGACTCAAATAAGGGAATTAGAAACATCAGTTCAACCCTGGCAAAGCAAAGCAGATGATCTCGAGAACAGAGACGCAACAACATAAGGCTACTGGGATTCCTGGAAAGAGCAGAGGGTGAGTCCCCTGAAAATTTTATTCAGCGCATGGCTGCTAGAGATGTTTGGGGCAGATGCATTCAACAAGTTTCTCAGTTGAGCATGCTCACCGCATTCCCCTACGCCCCCCACCACCGGGAGCTCCAGCCCGGGCAATTATCGCCAGGCTACTAAATGCAAAAGACCAGGATAAAATCCTCTCTTTAGCCCGTACCAAAAAACAACTCTCATTTGAAAATGAAAACATACTCACTCGAGGTCCAAAGACAACGCTTTAAATTTAATGAGATCAAAAAGAAGTTAAGGAGAGAAAAGATTGAATATGCCATGCTGTATCCTGCAAAACTTCGGATCTCTATGGATCTTGCTTCCCTGCAAGAGGCTGACGGGTGGTTGGAAAGCCACAAATTGCAAGGTGTACAAAGAGGGAACCAAGGCTAAAGGTACTTTACCCCAAGCTGCATGTAAGGCCCAACTGAGGGAAATACAATGGCTAACGAGCTAAGATTTTATCCAAGTTTAAATAAGGTTGGCAGTTTGCACTATATGGACCATCGGAGCGGTCCCGTTGGTTATCGTTGAACTACAACAGTTCTGCACAGGCCTCCCGGGCCTAGCTGGATTTTGGAACTATCCACATCCCCCTGCGTCTTCTATAGACGCTTTTTGAGTATACTGCATCCCATATAGCCAATTTTTTCATATGAGGCGTATCTGCTCAGAGGAAACTGATTTTTTACAAAAATCTAATGATCTTTATTATAGATTATTAGATAGAGGTTATCCAAAAAGAATCATACAGGAAGCTTTTAAAAAAGCTGCATCAACTAACAGATTAGAGCTTTTCAATAGATATAAAACTCAAAAACACCACAGAAACTTTGGTTGCACAAAATAAGAGAGCACCCATAAATAACTTAAATTACCCTCAAAAAGAAAAACCTGCAAAGACCACACTAAGGCCTTATTATGTATTTTTCTTCTTCGTCCCTTCCATGTCAGTACGCATGGGCAGTATTGCCCCCACAGCTAGGAGGTAGGACCTATATACCAAAGCCAATCAAAATTAGCCCTTACCTATAAGACCATGTGACTTCCTCCTCACCACTGTTATTTTTTGTCCTACTGAACAGGAGATAGTATCTCCCTCCTCACCATTTTGTGATTTCACAGTTTGATTTTTCTTTTGTTTTTGTCATTTTATTTATTTATTTTATTTTTTACCTCTGTGTATACATAGAGGGATGATTCCCAGGTAATGGAGAAGATTTTACCTGATGCCCCAATAAGTAAAGTAATCAAACTTTCACCTATTGGGAAGAAATGCAGGTGTGGGCATACCCATGGTCCTAGCCTTGTGCTAAAATAGCCCCCTGCTCTATTCCCATGTTTGCACAGTATGCGAACAGCTGCTTAGTGGGAAAGTATACAGGCGTGGGTATTTCCACTTTCCTGCCTGTGATCAATTGAGTCTCCTTTTTCCTATGATGTTTTGAGCCTTTGAAGACATTTCGGACTAAAGGGCCATGGGTATGGATATGGGCTAGTGATAACTAAGCCTGAATCTGGTGAGTATGAATCTTCAGTCTCCACTGTGTGTTTGAAATGCTCAGTGCACTGAGAAGCCTGCATACTAATGAGCTAATTATGTCCCTCAGCTGAAGGCTGTCTGGGTTCTTGTGGGAGTTTCCATGCTGCTGACTACTCACTGCTATCTGGTAAGGTGTAAGTGCTCCTTTAGGGCACTTTGCTATTGATATCTTTAGTGTTTTTACTGTAAGCCTGAGTCCTCTGTGCAGACACAGCAGGTATGGGTGCAGGTATTGGTGCTCGTATGGGTGCTCATTTACACCAGGTGCTTCCAAGACTGTTCTCGGAGTTGCACTGCTGTAGCAGTATGGTATCTCCTTTTCTTACGGGGAGTCTGCACCTTATAACCAGCCTTTCTCCAGGGTTCTGACTGGAGTTTGCATTTTGCCTACAAGCCAATTTTATCCTGTAAGGTGTTTGTGTGCTTCTAGGCCTCCTTGCTATTGCTGTTTCATATTGTTAGCCTTTCTTGGTGAGTCGAGTCTGCCATGCAAACTCTGCAGGTATTGGGGCTCATTATTACACTGGGTACATCCAGACTGGCTAGGAGTTGCACTGCTGTAGCAGTATGGTATCTCCTTTTCTCGCAGGGAGTCTGAACCTTATAACCAACCTTTCTCCACGGTTCTGACTGGAGTTTGCATTTTGCCTACAAGCCAATTTTATCCTGTAAGGTGTTTGTATGCTTCTAGGCCTCCTTGCTATTGCTGTTTCATATTGTTAGCTTTTCTTTGTGAGTCTACCATGCGGACTCTGCAGGTATAGGAGCTCATTATTACACCAGGTGTGCCCAGACTGGCTGGGAGTTGCACTGCTGTAGCAGTATGGTATCTCCTTTTCTCACAGGGAGTCTGCACCTTTTAACCAGTCTTCCTCCAGGGTTCTGACTGGAATTTGCCTTTACCTACAAGCCAGTGTTATCTTGTTAGGTGCTTGTATGCTTCTTGGGCTCCTTGTTATTGCTATCATATATGTAGAATTCCTTGTGAGTCAAATCTACTGTGCAGACACAGCAGGTATAGCAGCTCTTATTTCATCAGGGGCTTCCTGGTTTAACTAGGGTTTCTGCTGTGGCAGTGTTGTACCTTTTCCTGCTTATTTTATTTCTGCAGGCCCTGGTTGGGTCTTTGGCTTAAAAGGCAGTTTTTTCCTACCAGGTATGAACAGAGTTGTAGTTCAACAACTCCTTTTTCTTTCTGGTGTGTTTACAGGTATATTTCTGTCTGCTAGCATGATAGGAGCCAACATTAGTAAATGTTTGATTGCTCTGTGACTGTCATTTTGCATGACTGCCGGCTTGTGCTATGACCTTTGCTTACGTGCCTGTTGGTCGTTGTCCTGGTTATGGCCTTTGGTCAGCGTGACTGCTGTTCTTGGTCCCTGTTAGCCAGTTTTTTGCTATGTCTCTGGCTTGCATGACTGATGTTCCTTGTTTTGGGCTTTGCCTTGTGTGCCTGACCCTGGCCGTGATTATTGTTTTTGGTTTGCTTGGCCGTTGGTTATGTCTATGGCCTTTGCCTAACTTGGCTGCAGTTTCTGCTTATGGCCTCGAGCTCATCTGTCTACTGCCTCTGACCCCTGGCATCAGACTTTCTGCTATAGCCCTGACTTGCTTGGCTGCTGGTCCTTTTCATGGACTTTGCCTTGTGTGTCTGTTGGCCCTGATTATGGTCTTTGGCTTGCTTGGCTGTTGGTTCTGTCTATGGCCTTTGCCTAACTTGGCTGCAGTTTCTGCTTATGGCCTCGAGCTCATCTGTCTACTGCCTTTGACCCCTGGCATCAGACTTTCTGCTATAGCCTTGGCTTGCTTGGCTGCCGGTCCTTGTCATGGACTTTGCCTTGTGTGCCTGTTGGCCCAGATTACGGTCTTTGGCTTGCTTGGCTGTTGGGTCTGTTTATGGCTTTTGTTGCCCTTGGCTGTGGTTCCGGGTTATGGCCTTTGGCTTGCTTTGCTACTGCCTCTCACCCCTGGCAGCAGAATTTTTGCTATAGGCTTGCCTGCTGGTCCTTGTTTTGGACTCTGGCTTGCTTGCCTGCTGGTCCTTGTTGGCTTGAGTGGCCACTGGTCCTTGGTTTGGCAGTTTTCTTTGCTTGGTCGCTGGCCCTGGTTCTGGCCTTGACTCACTTGGCTGCTTCTTCCATTCTGGCTTTTAGCTCATTTGGCCGCTGGTTCTGTCTTCTGGTTTGCTTGGCCGTTTTTCCCAGTTCTGTCCTTTGGCTTGCTCGGCAGTGGGATCTGATTTTGGCCTTTGGCTTGCTTGCCCATTGGTTCCAGTTTTGACCTTTGGCTCGCTTGGACATTAGTTTAGTCTTTGACTTGCTTGGTCCATTGGTTCAGAACTTTGGCTCTGGTTTCAGCCTTTTGGCTCTGTTTTGGGCCTTAGTTTGCTTGGCCATTGACTATGGTTTTGGCCATTGGCTCCAGTTTTGACCTTTTGGCTCACTTACTCATTGGTTTTGGCCTTTGGCTGGTGTGACCGTTGGCCCGGTTCTGGTCTTTGGCTTGCTTGGCCATTGGCTCTGATTCTGGCCTTTGGCTTGCTTGGCTCTGGTTCTGGCCTTTGGCTTGCTTGGCTCTGGCCTTTGGCTTGCTTGGCCTTTGGCTCTGGTTCTGGCCTTTTGGCTCAGGTTTTGACCTTTGGCTTGATTGGCCTTTTGGCTCTGTTTTTGGCCTTCAGCTTGCCTGGCCATTGGCTCAGGTTTTGGCCATTGGCTCCAGTTTTGACTTTTTGGCTTGCTTGCCCATTGGTTTTGGCCTTTGGCTTGCTTGGCTGTTGGCTCTGTTTCTGCCCTTTGGCTTGCTTGGCCGTTGGCTCTAGTTCTGGCCTTTGGCTTGCTTGGCATTTTACCAATTTTGGCCTTTGGTCCTGGTTTGTGGCTCATTTGACCCCAGTTTTAGCCTTGGTTTGCTTGCCAACTTGCCCTGTTTTCTGTCCTTTGGCTCCCAGGGAGACTGGCCCTGGTTAGGAGCTTAGGCTCATAGGATGCTGGCAATTGTTTAGGAGGCTGCCAGTTTTGGTGTGCTCCTTGGCACAGGTGGCTGCTGGCCTTGGCTTAGTCCTTGGCGTATATGGTTGCCAGTCATGCTGTGGTCCTTGGTGCAGGCATGTGGTTGGCTGCCTTTGATATGGTCTTTGGTTCATGTCATGGTGTGCCTTGGCGCTTGTGGCTGTCTACCTTAGCTGCTTTCTTGGCATGTGTGGGTGCTTGTTTTTCACCTTGTATTCCACTCCTTACTAGCAGTGGCTAGTTTGGGGAGCGGTTTCTTTGCAGTTACAGTATCTGAACAGTCCATCAGTGGTTGCAGAGTCATGTATTGCAAGCACAGCGCTAGTTTTTTGCTATTGCTTGTGTGTTAGCTGTCTTTCACTCTGGGCTCTTGCATGCAGGGATGGCAGCTGGCGTGTTCTCCAGTGCTTTTCTTGACATGTCCACCGCTGCTTTCTGGCAGGGTGTTGGTTTGTCCGCTGGTTGTTTAGCATGCATAGTATATGGCGCTTCTGACTTTCATGCAGGGTGGCTAGATGGTACATTGAGTATGGGCTGGCTGTGCACCAGTCGTTCCATGCATGTTTTCCAGTTGATTCCAGTCATGTTTTACTGGTTAGCTGATCTTCCATCTGCAGGTCGTGTACAGTTCCTAAACCTGGCCCTAACATTGCTGGTTAGGTAGCCTCTCAAGGTTGGTAGCTACAGTGAGTGGTAGGAAGTTGGGTTTCAGCCTGTCATGCTCTGTTACAGGCTGGAGCCCCTAGCTTGTTTGTGCCATAGGGGGGCTTGATGGCTAGTGTGCCCTTTCACTGTTCGTTGCTTCAGATCTGTCCTTGGATTATCTTTGGCTGATCTCTGGGGGTGTTGAGTTTGACAGCTCTCAACACCAATTTAAGCTGATACCGGTGTGCTTTGGAGCTAGAGGCTTGTGTGTCACAATTACTTTTCTAGGGCCCCAGGTTAGTGCTAAGGATTGGGGGCATAGAGACCGCTCTAGTGGATAATGCATCAGAGTTGTGGTTAACTGGTCATTTGCTGCGGGGCTGGTAACACCAGCGAGCTGCCCAGTGTCAGAGTTATGATTGTGACCATTTTCTTCTTGTTGGCAGAGGATCCTCCCGAGCCGGGCTTGGATGTTTTTGGCAACCGTAGTGTGGAAATCCCTCTGGTCCCTGAGAGGATTCTTGTAGCCGGGAATGGTCCGTTTTTTCTTGTGATGCTTGATTTGTTTTTAGCATCTGTTGATATTATTGTTCCCACCCCTTATATTTTAGGGGCATGGCTTGGTAGATCCCATGCGTACTGACATGGAAGGGACGAAGAAGAAAATGAGAATTTCACTTACCTCTTATCGTAAATTCTATTTCTTCTAGTCCCGACATGTCAGTACGGGGTTTCCCATCCCAATTATTTGCTTCTTGTATTGCTTGGCAAATGTATAACAGTGGTGAGGAGGAAGTCACATGGTCTTATAGGTAAGGGCTAATTTTGATTGGCTTTGGTATATAGGTCCTACCTCCTAGCTGTGGGGGCAATACTGCCCATGCGTACTGACATGTCGGGACTAGAAGAAATAGAATTTACGATAAGAGGTAAGTGAAATTCTCATTTTACTTATAGTCCTCAATACAATGCTATAAAAAGCATTGTTAATAATAACTTAACAATACTTAAAACAGATCCAATTTTGAGGCAAATTCTTGAAAATGGGTTTAGATTTGTACTAGGAAAACGGAAACCCTAAGTAACAAATTATCCCCCAGTTTGATCCAACAAAACAAACCCACTAATACATGGTTATCTACAAAAGGCATGTACAAATGTGGGTCCAGACAGTGTATCACCTGCAATTTTGTTGTCAAAACACAATCCTTCACTTCATGCACTACAATGAATACTTATCAGATCAAACATTATATTTATTGCAATACTAAATATGTGATTTATCTACTTACGTGCACTAAGTATAAAAAACAATATGTCGGTCAAACAAGTAGAAAACTGAAAGACAGAATCAGAGAGCATATACAAAAAATGCAATACTACAATAGTGAAACATTTCTTAGAATGTTCAAATAGATCATTGTCCTATCTAAACATAACAGGAATTAATTAAGTAACCCCCGATCCCCGTGGAGGAGACATTATCCATGCTCTAATTAAAAAAGAAACTAAATGGATATTTTTTCTAAAAACCAGACAACCGCATAGTCTAAACTATAATTACGATGTGACTTGTTATGTATAGATAAATATAAAATTGTGCCTAAATGTTGGATATTTATTCTCACATAAGAGTTATACTTATAGTATCCCTATATAAATCTTTTTAACCACTCACTATCTGTCATTCAATTGTACCTAATTACATGATGATTGTGATTGGCCAATTTTTGGGATATCCCTATTGGCCACCTTTGCTTTAAATACTGTGTATGTTGTAAGTGAAATGCAGCCTATGATTAAGTACCCTATTGGTACAAAACGCGTAAGGCTTCTTTTTGTTCTTTTATATATGGGTTAAATAAACTTTATAAATTTTTTACATATGGCTGTTTTTTAATATATACCTTTGGGAAATCGGAGTGCCTGCCAACATTTTTTGCAATAGGAAAACTTTTAGAATATATTTCTAAAGCAAACCATTCACCTCTCGTAATAAGTGAATTAACTAACCAACAGGGCACAAGGCATACCCAACCTACAGCCATAGCAGCACTCCTATGCAGGCACTATGCTAATGTCTACAGCTCCCAAAGGGCAACCTAAGCTGCAGAAATAGATAGCTTCCTCACATCCCTAAACCTCCTTCGCTTAACAGAGGAACAAAAAAGAAATCTAGAAACTGATCTCACCGTTGCTGATCTTAGTGAAGCTATTGATATGTTCCCCACAAAGAAATCATCTGGTCCTGATGGGCTGCCAATAGAGATTTATAAGAGGTTGAAAGAGGTTATTTCCCCACACCTTCTATAAAATGTACAACCATGCCATAACAACTGGCTTGCTCCCACAGTCTCTATCCTCCTCTAAGACCCTAAACAACTGGACGTGTATCAACCAATTTCCCTTTTGCCGGCAGATATCAAAATTCTAGCTAAAATATTGTCACAGAGAATAGCTAAGGTCCTCCCTATAATTATATCAGAAGACCAAACTGGCTTCATGGCAAATAAAGCTACAGCTTTAAACATACGAGGGCTGTATTTAAACCTTGCAGCGAATTTCTGCATTTCGCCACTAGCAAAACTTCTGTGAAAACTCGCCACGGCATGGATTTGCAGCAAATTTGGCGCGTCAATTCAGGTGCCTCAATTCACCTAGAGAAAAGGGCGCGGTTACATCAGAATATGTGCAGGCGACAAAAAAAATAGATGCGGCCGACAAATAAAATGCGTTTTGCGAATTTGTTGGCGTTTAGTCACCAACAATTTACGCTACAGAGGGGAATGAGACAAGGCTGTCCCCTGTCCCCACTCTTATTTGCTATAGCCATGGAGCCATTTGTACAAGCGATTAGACAGGCAACCAACTTTATAGGGTGGAAGATCGGTGATAGAGAAGAACGCATACAGTTGTACGCAGATGATACGCTAGTCTACTTGGGTGACTAAGTAAGGTTTACACAAAAAAAACACACAAATCATGCAAATTACTAATATATTACCCCAGGCTCCCTTATGGGAGAATTTACAATTCCCAAATGTTGCTAAACTGGGCCAAAACCCTGTATGGGAAAGCCAAGGTATTCGCACTATAGGAGATTTTTGGCAAGGAGGCACCATAGTCCCCTTTGATACCCTCAAGCAATCATTCAGTCTGCCTGCACATCAGTGGTTGAAATACATTCAAGTTAAGAAATCCCTGAATTCACAGAATAACAGAAATACTATTCTACTATCTCAATATTCAGGTATACGGATCGCCTCCACTAGAGGTCTTATCTCTAATTTATACTCTGAACTCCATGCTAAACTGCATAATAAACCCCTAGATACTCTTAGAGATAAATGGGAAAGAGACATTCGGCATTGTGCTGATGAGGAATGGGATCAGATGCTGGAATCCCCTTTATTGGTATCCTTAAACTATATAGACCAACTATATTTCTTGCACAGAGCCTACTATTATTCGGGCAAACTACATAAGCCATTCCCAGAATCCCCTTCTGAATGCCCTAGATGCAGTATGCAACAAGCCACTTTCATTCATATGGTCTGGGAATGTACTGCATTAGCATCATACTGGAAGGAGATGTTTGACACCCTAGATGCTGTTTTAGGCATACAGCTTTCCAGAACCCCACATGTATCATTATTTAGTATAGGTATACAAGATACATATACACTGTATCAAAGTATGTTTGTTAATGAAACATTATTTTTAGCAAAGATAATGGATTTTATAAACCAAACATATATCTACACCTGAAAACCTTATCTATCAGAAAAGAGGAAGCCCCAAAAAGTACCACAAAATGTGGGATAAATGACAGGATTAGGCTACTTAAGATATAACTATATAATGCATAGCTAGGGACAAACTAGCTAATGGATCAAGTACTGCTAAACTATGCTAACTTACGCATATATTGATGCTGTCTATTAATTACAGACAAGATATTGTTGTTAAAGGGAAAGGAAAAGTCACTTGGGGGGTGCCAAAATGTTAGGCACCCCCAAGTGACTTTAATTGCTTACCTTATACCCCGGGCTGGTGCTCCTGTTAGGAGAAAACAGCACCAGCCCAGGGTACCTCGAGCGTAGCGCTTCCTCCTTCCGCCTGCGTTTTGGAACGGCTAAAGACAGGCGCATGCGCAGTAGAGTGAAAAGCCGACTTTTCTGTTAAAGTTCGGCTTTTCACTCTACTGCGCATGCGTGCGCGACCCAAGATGGAAGGAGGGAGCACTGCAGCTACCCTGGGCTGGTGCTGTTCTCTCCGAGCAGGGGCACCAGCCCAGGCTAAAAGGTAGGCGATTAAAGTCACTTGGGCGAGCCTAACATTTTGGCACCCCCAAGTGACTTTGCCTTTCCTTCTCCTTTAAGTACTCAATGTATATTGTAATCAGTGGAAGTAAAAACTGCATTGAATGTACAGACGTTGTGAAATTCAAATCCTCAATAAACGCCTGAAGTTAAAAAAAAAAAAAAAATGACGGTGTGGCTATTGAATCCCAACTCTGGTGAGATAAAGGATTCTCAATGTTAGTTACTGCTACCCTTCTAGCGGCCTGTAAACCCACTACTGCTAGGTCATACTACAGGACGTGGCAACGCTTTATGGCCTGGTCAGAATCCCAACACTTGCACTGGAAAGATTGTCAGTCTCCACATATATTACATTTTCTGCAGCAAGGTCTAGACAGAGGCCTTAGTATCTTAGATTCAGGCTTCAGTCCTCTCAACTCTTGTCAGACACAATGGGCTATTCTATCAGAATTTATACAATATTTCCAAATTCTGTTATGCATACGCTGACCTCATAGGGACCAGTCCTGCCATGGGATCTTAACTTAGTTATAACAGCACTTCAGCTCCCTTCTAACCCATAGATAATTCAATATCTAGTAGTCTAAAACAACTGGACTTTTCCGAGTTTTTTTCTTGAAAACATTTCACCACTCATCCGAGTGGCTTCTTCAGTTCAAATGACTGGTGGGGAATTCCCCAGCATTTAAACCCTTGAGGGTAGTACAGTCACAGACATCCAATCACAATGGTTCCATTGAACTTATTCAGTTAGGTGTTGTCTGAAACTGACAGGTGTAAGAAGGTATGATCCAGTCACAATGGTACCATGATTCTCACTGATGCAGGTGTTAATCCTTCAAAGTAAATGACTGGAAGTGTGAACTGTTGTGAAACCACTGGAATAAGGATGTCAAAGCGGCATTGTATGTTGTATGTTTCCAGTCATGTACTTTGCTTTCATAAAGAAAGCATTACTCCACACAAGAAATGTCCTATATAGACTGCTCTACTGGGATTTATATAACACATATTCTCTGCAACCAAAATAACTATAGCTAAATCATGGTTGTCCTCTCTGCTTCCTATACATGACTGAAAAATAAAATAAACTAGATACTTGTCAGCAAAAAGTTGACGTATTTTACATAAGTAAAGCAAATGCCAATCTGAGAGAATGGGAGACACATTCTAGTGCCATATATTTGCCATATGTTGTATTTGTAAGCTTAAAAAATACAAATAAAAATTATATACACAGAGTTAAAATGCACCTTGTTCTAGTGGGACATATTGGTAAATCCAACGATAGACATAGCGCATACTGCCAAATGCTAGCAAACTCTGTGCTCCCCCACAACTGCAAAGCAAAAAGTACATTTTAATGATCCTTACAGAAAGCTCTTATGTTTTCCTTTGTAGTACTAGCTAGAATTAATACTTCCAGTGAGGTGCTTTAAAGCAAAAGAAATCCAGTACTTTGCACTTGACAATGACCAGGCAAACATAAGCTATAGTTTAATGCGTACAAAATCACATACAATTGGAGGGCGTGTGAGAGGATGCCTATGTCCCATGTGCATGATGCAGATTCAGTTTACAAAGGGACATACAGTATTATGCTTAGATTATAAGATCTTCAGGGCATGACGTTGCTTACACCAACTGTCTGGCTCAGAATCTTGCAGTGTCCTTCAGCAGGCACACTGGATTCACACAAAATTGCCAGTGGGCTGTAACCCATAGCAACCATTTAATGACTATTTTTAATCAGCTGCAGGTAGAACAATGAATGCAGAAATTGGGTTGCCATGGGTTACTGCCCATGTCCAGTGTCGATTGTTTTATTGATAAACTACACATGTTTTATATCAGTGATAATGTTTCTCCCTTGGATATTGCTCCCAGTGGCCTCAAAGCAGGTGCTTATGTTTAAATTTCTGGCTTGGAGGCAAGTTTTGGTTACATAAAAAACAGATGTACTACCAAACAGAGCCTCATTTAGGCTGCCAGTCCACATAGGAACTACCAAATAGCCAATCACAGCCCTTATTTGGCTCCCTCATAAACATTTTTCATGCTTTCATGCTCCCCAACTCTCTTTAAATTTGAGTGTGGTTCATGGGTAAAATAGGTTGGGGATCCCTTGTTTTATATGGAACTAGCTACAAAGATAGACGAATCCTGTGTGGAAGCCTGCAAAGCTACATATGAGTTAATTTATGTCAAACAGACATTTGAATATTTGCAGCAAACACACTGTTTATTAAGTGCACATAACAGTATGTAATATTAAATCTATAATGAGGCTTTTCATTTATTATGTTGCTCTTGTCTTTTAATGCTAACCTCCTGGAAACAATTAAATGCTTTTAATATTGTTTTGCCATTCCAGAATGAATTGGTGCAGTCAAAGAGTCTCTAGCAGAAAAGAAAAGAGTGGAGAAAACAAAAAATGTGATTGCTGGAAACCAAGAATTTACCCTAATAATTTGTTACATACATGTGTATGCTATTAAAGTCATTGGTACCAACCCAATTTTTTTTTACTTAGAGGCTTCAGTAATAATATTTAAATTTTAAAGGGAATTCTTACCATAAAATTAAATTACAATTGTTGTTGTTATTATGTAACAAAACTCTACACTAAACAATTTGATTCATTTTGCTAATAGTAAAGTTACCAACCAGATAATAATGTAAAGTCCATACTGGAAGAAATAAATGTTATACGAACTGAAGCAAAGATTGCTCCTGTCTTTATTATACTAAAAGGTGGTCTTCACAACTTTCCATTTCTTTGGCCTTTGACAAAGACAGCGGCATCTTGGGGAAACTTTATAACATTGACCTTCAACAGTGGCTTGCGAGTAACATGTTGCTCAACAACCCTTTAGATGTTGCTCCCAGGAACCTCAAAGCAAAAGCTTATTTTTGAATTCCTGGCTTGGAGGCAAGTTTTAGTTGCATAAAAAAGCATGTGTACTGCCAAGCAAAGCCTCCTGTAGGCTTATAGTCCATGTATGGGCTACTAATAACCAAGCAAAGCCCATAACAGGACAGAGAGAATAATTGAGATTTAATGTTAGAGGAATATCTTGGACTAATGCTGGCCACACACAGACACATGCAGTATTCAATCCAGTTGTTAAATCATTGCAACTGTGGTTACTTTGGCCAAACAACTAGACCTCCAGATTTGTTGCTGACCAAACATTAGACCACTGTGGGTGCAAGCAGACATTTTGGTCTATGGGCACATACACTAGCAAGTGAAATGGTGAGCTAAATAAATATAAAACACCTCCCAACATTTAAAAAGTGTAAAGAGGCGCAAAAAGAAATGCTGCTCGTAGCGCGGCCACACCTATTTTCCACGCCCATTTTTGTGACCACATCCTTAAATATCACTCCCATTTTGAAAAAAATTGGTACGTTATTTGAACACATTTATAGGGGCTTTGGGGTCTTGTTCTATGTGTTATTACAGTTTTGCTAAAAAGGTGAAATTTCTGTTTATGCTGAATTTACAATTGTATGTGCAGGTGTAGCTTGTTACGTTTTCTGGGCTCTCTTCCAAAAGCTACTTTTTAAATTAGGTTTTAGAAACATTGTATCTTTAGCATTCAGTGCAGGAGATCAAAAGGAAATGAGGGACTTTTCAGTAGGAATCCAGGACTGTGAGTTGAGCTGTTAAAATTGGGACTGTCCCATTAAAATCGGGGCAGTTGGGAGGTATGATCTAACATTTCCAGCTAATGTAAATTAAAAATCTAATCAGATGGAAAAGCAGTTAAAACAAGTTCAAGGCTAGTGCCACATGGCATACCAAATGTAGGACAAGAATTAGGATCCATGCTGGCAACAGCTTCCTACCTTGCCTGCACCTGGTAGCACTGTCTCAACCTGGGAGCAGGCAGACATGGCGAACATCAGCAAATAATGTTAGAGTTTGCATTTCACAGCCAATATCCGCAGAGTCTGCCTGCACCCAGGCGGAGACTTGTCATATTATTCTTTTTGTAAATTGGCAATGTTTTGTAGAATTTTCATTTTTGGTGAAAATAGTCCAAAATGTAATTTTCACCCATTAAACATGCCCCAAAGTGTTGCCATTTATGTCAGAATTGTATACTTTTCTGTGCTTTATTTGCACTGTTCAATTTACTGTAAATAAAAACAAAACTCTAATTTTATTAAATATTTAGATTTTACATCAGCAACTTATAAGAAAGTTTAAAGGACATGTAAAGCCTACATTTGCCTACAATGTATATCAGTTGGGCATGCCTCCCCCACCCAAATGGCATAAATTGTACTGCATATATCCCCTCCGTTTGCCAGCACTATCGCATTTTCCTAAAGCAAATAGCAGCTTTCACCCGGTGGCCATTTTTCCCTCTGAAACATAATCAGATACATTTTAATCTGCAAACAGCACACACACACACACTTATTCAGCATATATTTCATCAAGAATACAGGCTCACACAGGCACAACTGTCTGATAAAAGTTCTGCTTTGTTTGAGCACTGTAATGGTAAAGCCTCAGGAGAAAAAAACTGAAGCAGACAGCTAGAGCTGAGTTTCTATGGGAACCAGCACTGCCATTTCTTCACTCGCTGCTAGACTGGGGGCGTGTTTAGTAATCTGAGCTCAGAACAACTGAGCATGCCCACAAGCCAACAGCCAAAACAAATTCCTGAGGGAGGGGGCCGAGTGGGATTCAGGAGGAAACAGAAATCTAAGCGATTAAGGAGATGTTGCAGCCTTACTATTACCCTCTGGACAACCAGTGTGGCAGGTATTGAACGTTTTCAAAGAGGCTGTTCACTGATTACATTTTTGTGTGTGGGGTTTACATGTCCTTTAATCGATTACTTGCTGGCATTTTGCTGGATTAAGCATAGTTCATGAAAAGAACGCTGCTAGGCTTTTACCGTAGCATAACCTTAAACCTGGAAATGTATGCACTACATTGTTGGCAAGTTTGGGTCAAATGCAATAATGGCAAGGAAAGGGTTAAAGTTATGCTGGGTTATGCACAGAATTTTTTATTAAGTAAATAGAAATCCCTACACTAAAGTTGAAACAACCACCCCTGTAGATCTGCACTATAATATTTGTAGTTTCCTCTTTTATATTTATCTTTGGCCAAGTAACAAATAAAGAGTCCCTTGTGAGACCCACTGAAGCCCAGGTGTCTGTGGGAGGCCTGTCTGTCTCTTACTGACATAACTAAACAAGAAAACATAATTATTGCAAAATGCTTTGAAATCTGGTCTTGGCTGTGCAGTATGCCCCTTTAGTGCTGGGTGTGTTGCATTATCGTCATTGCATACCCTTGTTCACCACAGTATCATGGCTCAAAGGGAGAGTAATTTCTTCCCCCACTCCCACAGTCCTGTATTTATTTTATCTAAGATAGCCAAACCATCTGGTACTGAATTAAAATTAATCAATACCATTTGCTGTATTGCCGAAATCCCAATGGAATGATACATTTTGTATGTGTTATCTTGAAGAATTACTATAGGAAGGGTCCTCTTGGGAAGGGCAAAGGATCAACACTTTGAGAGATGACTTTTGCATCATTGCTTGGGTGCTTTAATCAGCTGTAAGCCATTGTCATATTTTAATATGGACATACAATATCACAAATATACAGTCATTTATTAAATGTATAAAAGCAAAATGTAAGTGACTAAATAAATAAATTGGGGGATGGAATAATGGAAAAACACAGAAACTGACATGACGTGGAAGCAAATGTATGTATGTGTGAATATCTTTATTAAAGTGCTACTTATGTACGTAGTGCTGTACTGTAGAACAATAAATTAATACAACAAACAGGGGGTTTTTACAATAATACTGTAGATAAATACAAAGTATGGTATGGTTGCAATAAGTTAAGAATCAAAGAGACAAAAGAATAGAGGTCCCTGCCCCATACAGTTTACAATCTTAATGGGAGGGAAACTTATTGACACAAATAGGAGGATAACTGTGATGCAGGTTACAGTGGGTGACACTGCTATATAAGTGCTAGTTCCCTGATCAGATTTATCAACATTCGGATTTTAGTAGATTTTTTAAGAGTTTTTTGAAGCTACAAATAAATTCCACTAAACCCACATATGTCTAGTCATTTATTAAAAGATCCAAATTGATAAAAGCATTATTGAGTTAAAATGCAGAACGAAAATGAAAAGAACACGAAAACCACACTTTTTTGTGTTTTTTTACATTTTTGGATACATTTTTGTGTGCTTCCTAATGAAAAAAAAACCTCTAGAACTACAAATTAATAAAGATTTAAAGAAGTTACAATTTGCCTAGGACATCTCCCATTGACTTCTACATGACCTCGACAGCTTTTAGATAGCATATTTTTACATCTGCGTTTTTTATTTGTTTTGACACATAATGGCAGAAAATTAGCATTTTTTATTAAAAAAAAAAACCCGATGTTAGTAAATCTTAGAGAACAGAAACCAATTGTAGCAAAGGGAATGGAATCAGTGTCGGACTGGGGTGCAAAGGGCCCACCAGAAAAACTTAGACGTTAGGCCCCCTCTCCCCTTTACTGCTCACTCACCTTCTTTGGTCTCTTAATTACTTCTTTAAACATACTATTATGTATTCTTTCCTCCATTTCTTCTGTTTCTTTTCATATAAAATTGAGTAATGGCCATGGTATAAGCATACAAGGCAAATGGTTGGGTGAGCAGTAGGGCCCACTGACACCTGGACCCACCGGGAGTTTTCCTTGACATTGAATGTAATAAGGTTTGTGGAAAAAATCAGAAAAGTTAAAATTTGAAACTAGGATATGAGCAGGACACAAAAATAGCAAGTAGAAAAGTGATTTTCCAAATCAGAAATGAGAAAAATACAAAATAAAATGCAAGGCAGAAAAGTACAAGGCCAGTAAAACTTGAGACTGCTAAATATATTAGGGAAGACAAGTAGAAACCTGAAGTAACCAATAGATTCTTTCAGTTAGTGTTAACCAGGGAGGATTAAAGAAGCCTCAGATATATATGGTGCTGGGTCTATAATAGATCAGTTGCAGTCATGCATGTATTTATTGTCTTAATAACCATAGGCTATAAACAAAATGATTGACAAAGGGTACATAGAAACAGATCAAAGCTCCAACTACGCAGTGGTTGACACAGGATATGGTGCTTAAAGGGTTACACAAGATAAATGTAAACAAGGCACCTGGGCCAGATGGAATACACCCTCGGGTACTGAGAGAGCTAGGTTCAGAATTGCAGTGGCCCTTGTTCCTGATATTCTCAGACTCGCTTTCATCAGGTATGGTACCTAGGGATTGGAAGAAGGCAAATGTCATTCATATATTTAAAAAGGGAGTAAGATCTCAGCCTGGCAATTATAGGCCTGTAAGTTTGACATCCATGATGGACAAGTTATTTGAAGGCTTGTTAAGGGATTACATACAAAATTATGTACTGAAGAATGGCTTTATGAGCAGTAATCAGCATGCCTTTATGAAGGACAGGTCATGTCAGACCAATTTAATTGCTTTTTATGATGAGTAGATGGACAGTAGGGATGCAGTAGATATAATCTACAAATTTTGCCAAAGCATTTGATACCGTTCCCCACAAACGACTGCTTTCTAAACTAAGGTCTTAATGGTCTTAGTGAAGTCGTTTGCACATGGATAGAAAACTGGCTACAGGATCGGGTACAGAGGGTGGTTGTTAATAGTACATTCTCTACTTGGAGTAAGGTTCTCAGTGGGGTCCCTCAGGGTTCTGTACTGGGTCCACTTTTGTTTAACTTCTTCAAAAATGACTTAGGGGAGGGTATTATAAGCAATGTTTCAGTGTTTGCAGATGACACACAACTCTGCAGACCAGTCAATTCTATCCAGGATGTGGCATCCTTGCAGCAGGTTCTTGACCAATTGGCAATCTGGTCGGCTAAGTGGCAGATGAGATTTAATGTGGATAAATGTAAGGTCATGCACCTGGGATGTAAAAATATGAAAGCCACTTGTACCCTTAATGGGACTGCACTAGGCAAATCCATAATGGAGAAGGACCTTGGAGTCCTTGTAGATAATAAACTTGGCTGTAGCAAGCAATGCCAGGCAGCAGCTGCAAGGGCAAACAAGGTTTTGAGCTGTATTAAAAGGGGTATAGATTCACGGGAGGAGGGGGTTATTCTTCCCCTTTACAGAGCGCTGGTAAGGCCCCATCTAGAATATGCTGTTCAGTTTTGGTCTCCAGTGCTCAAATGGGACATTATTGAATTAGAGAGGGTCCAGAGAAGGGCAACTAAGCTGGTAAAGGGTATGGAAAGTCTCAGTTATGAAGAAAGACTGGCCAAGTTGGGTCTGTTTACACTGGAGATGTGTAAACAGACCCATGTATAAATATATAAGGGGATTATATAATAACCTCTCTAATGTTTTATTTACCAGTAGGTCCTTCCAACGAACACGAGGGCACACACTCCGTTTAGAAGAAGGGAGGTTCCATTTAAATATTCGAAAAGGTTTTTGTGAAGTTGTGGAATTCCCTCCCCGAATCAGTCGTGCTGGCTGATACATTATATAGCTTTAAGAAGGGGCTGAATGGATTCTTAGCAAGTGAAGGAATACAGGGATATGGGAGATAGCTCTTAGTACAAGTTGATCCAGGGACTTGTCCGATTGCCATCTTGAAGTCAGGAAGGAATTTTTTCCCCTCTGCGGAAAATTAGAGAGGCTTCAGATGGGGTATTTTGCCTTCCTCTGAATCAACTAGAAGTTAGGAAGGTTATATATAGGCATTATGGTTGAACGTGATGGACGTATGTCTTTTTTCCACCTAACTTACTATGTTACTATGTGTGTAAGCATGCAGGCCAGTGCAAAAGGCGTGTAATTGCGGGTAATGTTAATAATCCTGTCACACATCCTGCTATGAGCACCAAGGGTAAGTTAAGTTATTTGGTAAAGAGACTAAGCAACTTGGAGGGCTTGGGGTCCTAAAGAAGGAAGTCAGCTTTGGATGGGAACTAAAAAAAAAAAAGCAGGAACCAGGCTTTAATTCTTGCAGTTATTGTTGGTATTCCTACTGTTAAATGTTTGTTATACAAATAATTCAAATAATTATGTTACAGTTGGATAAGCTGTTAACGTTGCACATGTTAACTGAAGTTAATATTTTTTATTAAATAAACCTCTGCCTTCTCATTTAATTTCGGTGTCTTGCAGTGTCATTAAGGGATAACAGAGGGTAGTAGTGGGTCAATGCAAGGTGCAGAGGAAGGAGCTGCAAGCTCAACACTTCCTATTATGCACCTTATTCTTTATATGCAAGGCCAATTCAACACCAGTAATTGCAGACAGACTTTCATAAAGTACTGCTATTCATGTTAAATCATTTAGCAAGAGAAGTGTGACAGTTCTGGAAGCTATGTCTATTAAATGGCCTCCCGTGCCTCTTATTTATATTAGGAATTCCTTTTAGTACTCATTTTTGTTCATTATACTTGATACATTCAGGGGTATCTTATTTTGTTCCCTATTATTATTATTAACATTTATTTATAAAGCACCAACATATTCCGCAGCGCTGTACAATAAGTGGGTTTCATACATTGGACATACAGAGTAACATATAAAGCAATCAATAACCGATACAAAGAGGTGAAGAGGGCCCTGCCCAAAAGAGCTTACAATCTACAAGGGTTGAGACACAAGGTGTGGGAATGGGCATGACCAGAGTTGTATGAGGTGTGGCACAGGGTATTGTTAAACTAGATTAGGGTAAGCTTCTCTAAAAAAATGTGTTTTTAGAGATCTCTTGAAGGCAGAGAGATTGGGAGAAAGTCTGATAGTTTGTGGGAGCGAATTCCAGAGAAGGGGGACAGCCCCTGCAAAGTCTTGAATGCGAGCGTGTGAGGAGGGAATGAGAGAGGAGTTGAGGAGCAGGCCAGAAGAGGAGCGTAACAAGCGGGTTGAATGGTACCTAGAGATAAGTTCAGAGATGTAGGGTGGGGCAGAGTTATGAACTGCTTTGAATGTGAGAGTCATTAGTTTGAATTTTATCCTGGATGGCAGGGGAAGCCAGTGCAGGGATTGGCAGAGTGGCAAGGCAGAGGAGGAGCGGTTGGAGAGGTGTATGAGCGTCGTGAGAGTCTTTGGAGGGGAAGGTCAATTAATAGGGAGTTACAGTAGTCCAGGCGAGAGATTATAAGAGAGTGAATAAGAATTTTGGCAGCATCTTGGGTGATAAATGATCGTATTTTGGAGATATTTCTTAGGTGAAAATGACATGATTTGATAAGTGATTGGATATGAGGAGTGAAGGACAGGGCAGAATCAAGGATAACCCCAAGATATCCAGCAAGTATATTTTATCTATTAAAATCTTTTGAATGTATAATTATACTCTTAAAATCTTTTGAATGTATAATTATATTATGGAATTAATTATAATATACAGTGATGTTTATAATGCTTGAAAATTTATAGCGCACGTGTTTTGTGATACCCTCTGGAGTCCAACTAACCCCTCTATTTTATCTATACAAATTAGATAAGTATGGGCCGTAAATAATTCAATACTGATACATGAAGGATGTAGCTACGCGCCCCAATAGTAGGAGTGTATTAAAGCACATTACGCGGCTAAAAGAACTGTGACTCAGTTTACAACATTATTTTATATCCTTTATTACACACATTGGTAAAAATATTTCTGACACATGGTAAAGGACATTTTTTATTTCTTTTGATTTCATTTCATTTTATTTTTTTTCATTGTATGTAATCAATTTCACTGAGTGTATACGTCATTCTGACACGTCACTTTCGAGTTTCCCGCCACACAGGGTATTTAAGTTTAGATGCACTGTTTTTTGGCAACTTTGAGAAAGGCTGCAATTGTGGCCGAAACGTCAGTTCTCTGTTTCTACACTTAATAAACTACAATTTTGTTATAAGTCCTGAGTGATGCGATTCATATTTTTGTTTACTATCTACGCTGAAGAGGACTGCACCCAGGCGCCTGAGATTTCATTATATCCTGAGTGCTGTTTATCGGGAACTTTTATGTATATATATATATATATATATACAGTGTCATGCCAGCAGTATTGCCCTGGCATGGTAAATTTTTAAGCCTGGCATGGCAAAGGGTAAACCCCTAGCACCACTCTGGTCTCCCGCAGAGGCCCTTAATTAAATATGCACCCAGGGACTGCTGGAAGGTGACAGAGGGAGCAGATTAGCCGTATCCAGCCATTTGGAGGGCGGGAAACCTGGGGCTATTGCTTTCTTTAATCTGTGATCAAAGAGGTCCGTTGGGGACCTAGGAGCAGCAGGGGGAGCAGCTGGGGGAGCAGCTATCAGAAAATATGGATTATAGAAATGGATCCATATCTCCGCTGCTTTAGGGTCCCCATCCTCATAAATCACGTAGGATTTATGAGGAGGCCCCAGGCTTCCCAATGATACCAAACAGGGGTGGCCTATACCCGCCAGTTAGGAGGAATGGGTTCTGGGGGGCTGGGACATGAGACACCCCTCATGTTTGGTATCATTTTGATCGCCCCCATATGGGTTAAGACAAGCCCCTATTGTCATAATAATATTGGGTACTGACCAATATTATATGACCAGAAACGGGCAGGAGAAGTACAGCTCTACAGGGGAGGTCCTGTGACACGCCCCTGGGCACTCCCTCCTTATGAATACAGTAATGAGGGAGGGTCCCAGCAGTAGGATAAAAAAGGGGCATAGACCCAGGTACCAGTTAACTCATATTTTGGGGCTCCATGTTCTTTTTGGATTGTGAGTTCACTGTTTCTAACTCCGGCCTCAGGAGGGCACAAGATATTCGGTAACGTTTCTCTGTGTTTTTATCCCCTTTTATTTTTATTGACTATTTTGTATATGTCTCTTTTGTAACATCTTTTAAATGCACTGTTTACCCTTGTAATATTAAATATAAAATTTAATAAGTTCTGTCTTTGGCTCTATATCAATTCCCACGTACCTTGTATGACTGCTCAGGCCTAGAAGTGTATTAACTGCTTGGTTGTGTATATGCTAATTAGCTAGTGGACTGTCAGCAGGAGAGTGTGTATGTAAATTAACCTTGGCTGCTGGTGTGTAGAAGTAGTAGAACTATCCCTCACTGCAGTAGGAAAGTTTGTGTATGATATATTTGGGTAATTAGGTTTCTATCGCCTGTTAATGATAGATGGTGGCAGCGAAATAGTTATTTGGGGCGGTGGTTTGTTTGGGGGTGCTTGATGCTAGTCTAACCTGTGTGAAAGGTGACTGCATGTAACCCCCTTGTACCCTGTCCTGGTGTCAGGCGCGTCTGTGAGTGGTGTTTTCCTGACATACAGTATAAATATAAAATACAGTTTTATATGTTTGCACCCAGAAACCTCTAAATTTAGATGTTCATGTACAGTTATGGGACCCATTATCCAGAATGCTTGGGACCTGGGGTTGGGTCTTTCCGGATTTGGGATCAAGTACAAGGTACTGTTTTATTATTACAGAGAAAAAGGACTTTTAAAAATGTGAATTATTTGATTAAAATGGAGTCTATGGGAGATGGCCTTTCCATAATTTGGAACTTTCTGCATAAGGGGTCTGATACCTGTATAATAAAAATTAATTAAAAGCTCAATATTCCTTCATAAATTATATGTTAGATTTCAACACTCCTCTTCCCATAGGCAGATTTTCAGTAAGGCTACAAGAGGCTAAGGGGCACATTTACTAATCCACGAACGTCCGAATGCGTTTTTTTCGTAATGCTCGCTATTTTGCGACTTTTTCGCGAACTGTCGCAAATTTTTCGAGTGCTCAATACGAAAAAGTCGCGACAATTCGCCAAAGTCGTAATGGCTATGCAAAAGTCGCGACAATTCACGAAAGTCATAATGGCTATGCAAAAGTCGCGACAATTCACGAAAGTCATAATGGCTATGCAAAAAGTCGCGACAATTCCCGAAAGTCATAATGGCTATGAAAAAGTCGAGACAACTCGTGCAAGTCATAATGGCTATGAAAAAGTCGCGACGGTGACGAAAAAAATCGCAAAAATACGAAAAAGTCGCAAAATGTTCGTTTCTGATCTGATTTTTTCCCATTCGGGATTTGGATTCGTGGATTAGTAAATCAGCCCCTAAGCCTCCTCAAACCTGCTTAGCACCATTTCTAACTAGTTGTAGTTGCGGTGGAGCCCTCACAAGTCTGCATAGCTGGAAAACAAATCAATGTTGTGTTTCAGTGCCAGCGTTAAAGTGGGAGGGCATGCCTAAATATCTGGCTTCAGTACCCACTGCATCTCACTGTATATAATGTGCCCAGGGGGGCCTGTACTCACTGCATTTAAAGTGCTGGTTTTATAAATATAGACTGCATTTCACTGTGTATAATGTGCCTGAGATGTCAGTACATCCCTCTATGAAACTAACTAAAACACATTTACGCTAACTGATAACAAACACAAATGGATGGAGAACTCCTCACAGAAGTGAATGTATGAAAACTTTTACATTCTAAGCATTTTAGGGTGACAAAAGCACTCCCACCTGCACTTTTGCACAGTATCCCTGGAAGTCAGTGGGAACCGCAAGAGGTAGTTGGGAGGTTCATTTTTACCCCCACAGTCTCACATTAGCTTAAGGTCTGTCTATGTATCTTTAGCCTCCCCAAACAAAAAAGTCACCCTCCCCCTATGCCTCTCCCCTTATTTTATCTTGACTTCTACATATTTAAAAATACATAAAGAAACTCATGATATTGCACCTGAATAGTAACACAGAAGGAATTCACAGTAACTGCAGTACTAAATTCCCCTCCTTTTCCAGCCTTTGCACTCCCCACTCTCATTTTGCATCAGAGTGTTGGGGAGGGTGGGAATCCCCCCAAATTTTTAAAAGTTGGCACAGATTCCTCTGCTAGAGGAGGAAATATGAGCCACCAAATCACAGAATAAAAAAAACTTGGAATTATTTCAATAAGCATTTCACTGTAAGAGCTGTTTTAAATTGAGTTATACTTAGTATGTACAAAACATTTACATCAGGTCCAATGTATAATAAGCATTTGTTAGTAACATCACCCACCAATAATTAGTCCCACAACATCTATGCCTCATTTCAACTTTCACACAAGGACCACAAAATCTTCTGTGCTGGGCTATTGCTTCTTGCCTGAAGTGCATTAAAACACTTAAACAATAACAACAAAAGTTATACAAAGTTATTTTAACAGTGAAGTAGAGCAACATATGTTATATGCACTGAACAATTCTGTGTTTATGTAAATTAAAGGGATTCAGTTGCTATATATAACTTGTGGTATCTGGACAATATTAATACTTCTTGCTAGTGTTTTATATAAACAGAATCTGCATTGGTTCTGCTTTGATCATGTAATTATACAATCATTCAAAATGAAAAAGCACATATATTAATAGGGATGTGAACGCAAAAAAACATTTAGGTGAAATTTATAGGGACCAGAACAGAGTCTAAAGGGCCACTCATCAAATTGTTTGCAGTAAGGCTATAGATGGAGGCTGAACTGGGATACAGGAAGGCAGGCAGTTGTTAAGAAAACAAGAATACCCTTCATTAAAGGCAACATCTAGCATCCAGAAAGTTCCGATTTACAGAAAGGCCATTTTCCATAGACTCCATTATAAGCAAATAATTTTAATTTTTAAAAATTATTTCCTTTATCTCTAATAAAACAGTACCTTGTACTTGATCCCAAAAAAGATGCAATTAATCCTTATTGGAGGCAAAGAAGCCTATTGGGGTATATTCAATATGTAAATGATTTTTAGTAGACTTAAGTTATGGAGATCCAAATTAAGGAAAGATCCCTTATCTGGAAACCCCAGGTCTGGATAACAGGTCCCATACCTGTACTTCACGCTACCAGGGTGAAGTGCACTAGGGTCAGTTCTAGGTTTCCTAGTGGCTAGTGGGCATGATTAAAGGTGTAGGGATTTATGAGGAGGCTGTGCTGGTAAGTAGACAAGGCACGTGTGATGCAAACAAGAGGCAGAGTGACCAGCAGTAAGGTTTAACTACTAACTGGCAAAGTCCAATTGTTGTACGTTGCCTAAATTATACAAATTTTTGTCCACTTGCTGGCACACTGATATAAATTCTGTGATTTTGGGTCTCTTCAACACTCTTCAACTACAAAAATTTTCTGTATTACACTATTTGAAAAGGTGCAGACAGCACCACCATTAAGACTCCACTCTGCATAATGCTTACTTACTCCCAGAGGTGTTTGCAGCTTTAGTGACAGACAGAGAGAAGTAGCTGCTGCTCTTCAGCCCAGCACTTTTTTTTCAGGCATAATTAAGAGAGAGTATTGGGTCTATGGCAGATTGATGACAGCCTAACATATCCCCCCCCCCCCCAGTGAATTGCATTTCCTTGTCTGAATATGAAATTAAATTGCAAAATTAGAACACTCAGCAAGTTTCATTTTCTAACATACACACCATTAAAAAAAGCTACAGGTTTTTTTTTATAGTTTTAGAAGTTGCGGTTAACTCGCAAAAAAAAAAAAAAATAACCCTTCTCACACCTAGTGAGAAAACCTAATTTCTTCTGATCATTCTTCTTCATGCCCTTATGGAAAAAGTAATATCTATAGTACCTTAAAAATAAAATTAAGTTTTACTCAAAAAAGACATTCCTTGCAAATTAAAGTACACAAGTTTAGATCCTAAATTCTATGAGACAGGAAAACTGATGATGTATGATTAATATAGGAAAAACTTGCATGCCTATTTACAGTTATAATCAGAGCTGACCAACAGGTACTTGTATCCAAGGCAAATACCTCTTGCTTCACCACCTGACACTGCCAGGCCTCTCCCTGCTTCACTCACTTCTGCTAACTTTCCTTTTCAGGAATTGATTCCTAGTTCCTGCCCTGCTTATAAGAAAGAATCTAGGATTTCTGATAACCCTGTGACTGCGTATTTTTTATTACAGCATTTAATACAAAATAATGTGTTAGGATAATGTGTTAATGTTGAACTATTTTGGGCAGATGCATTATTTATTTATTAATCCTAATGAAGGCGATAGTAAGTGGTAGTCAAGCTACATGTTTGGCTTTGTTTTTTAAAGTGACAGTATTCCCCTTGTTTAACGAGAGTTCAATTTTTTGTATATTTTTCTTAAATATTCCTTTTAAATAAAAAATTACAAGCAGAATCAATTTAAGAAATTATTCTAAAATGCTTAGCTTAAGCATAGTTTTAAAAACATGGCTAGTCTCTATCTGGTCTTACCAGCTTCTGATGGGATCAGCCAGGACTCAAACACTGGTTTATGTGTTCTGTCACTCTCCTTGTATTTTCTCTACCTGCTCCTTTTCCTCTGCCCACCTCATTATCCTCATATGTTTTCAATCCTGTAATCATGACCCTTTAAAAGTCTGTCCCTGACCATTGCACCTTGCTTGATCATTGAATTAATTCTGTGATCTTACCTCTAGTATCCTGTTCCAGTCTTCTGTTCCTGGTTCCTGGCTTCTGAGGTTCTGTCCCTGTGTTCCTGTTTGGTGACCCCAGCCTTGTTCTTTCTCTCCTGGTCCTTCCTTGTCCTGTTCTTTGGATTCACCAGTACTGACCCTTGGCCTGTACACAGCTTTGTTGTTTGCTGCCAGCCCTGACTTTTGGCCTGATTCTGGATTGTGTCTCTGCCTACTGATTCCAGCTATTCAAGTCTGCATATCAAATATGTGCACCATTACTTGTTAGCACTTCAATAATTAAAGTTCTCTTTCATTGTTTATCATGGCCTCTGACATCAGTTCTGTGGAATATGGTTACACTCTGGGTTACCCAGTCTTTAGGCTCCCAACTTCGTGGTACTCCACAGCATCTCCTCAGGGAGATTGTGGCAAAACTTTAAAGTGATACTGACATGAAAAAACTACTTTTCAAAATATTAATGTACATAAAAAGTTACATATATATTGTGTTGATCATTTTTCATCTATAGGCTTGGTTTTGTAAGTAATTGTTACTTTAAGTCCCTAAACCTGACTGTTTTGCCAACCTGACTGTCCCTTCCATGGGCGTCCGCAGAAAATTTTCCAAGGGGGGGCAAGTAAGCTAGCATCATCCTGCAACAGATAAATATATATATATATTTTTTTTTTTTGCAGGATGATACTAGGGGAGGCTAAATATGGCCCATACACAGACTGACCTACAGCTAATGTGACACTTAGTGGATTCGCTGCTGACGTAAAAAGTTAACCTCCCAACTACCTCTTGCCGTTCCCACTGACTTCCAGGGATACTGTACAAAAGTGCGGGTGGGGGTGCTTTTTTTTTTTACCCTAAAATGTTTAGTATTAGTAGTAAAAGTATTCATACGCGCACTTCTGTTAGGGGATCTGCAAACATTTGTGTTTGGGATCAGTTAGCTTAAAGGGGTAGTTCGCATTCAAATTCACTTTTATTTTTAATGGTTTTTCAGTTATTTAGCTTTTTGTTCAGCAGCTCTCCATTTGGTATTTCAGCAGCTATCTGGTTGCTAGGGTCTTATTTACCCTAGCAACCAGGTAGTGATTTAAACAAGAGATGGGAATATGAATAGTTAAGGGGCCTACTTGGAAAAATAAGTAATACAAAATTATAATAATAATAAAATTGTAGCCTCACAGAGCAATATTTTTTGGCCCCCATTTGAAATCTGTATAGAGGCAGAAGAGAAAGGCAAATTATTCAAAAAAATTAATTAGGAAGACCAATTGCAAAGTTGCTAGGAATAGGCCATTTTATAACATACTAAAGGTTAACTTAAAAGTGAACCACCCCTTTAGATGTGTTTATGTTAGTTTTATAGCAAGAAAGGCAGTGGGTACTGACTCCCCATTATATACAGTGAGACGCAGTCCTTATTTACAAACCCAGCACATTATATACAGTGAGGAGCAGTGGGTACAGATGGCAGATATTCAGGCCCTGGCACTATAACACTGGCACTGATACACAACATTGGCCCCACTGTAACTTACTATAAATGAACAAAACAATGACAAAAAAAAAAAAAAATAGTAAGTGCAAAAAACAACAACACATATATAAACACACAATGAGCTTTTTCAGAGGGAAAGAGTTAACTTACCCTCCATGTGTTAGGGTAGGGGATAGATTATATATTATTATAGATGTCAGGTCAGGCAAAAAACAATTTAATGTCAGCTAGTGATTCTTTAGAACTGTATAGTGCCTGGGTATAGTACCTGGGTATAGTGCCTGGGTATAGTACCTGGGTATAGTACCTGGGTATAGTACCTGGGTATAGTGCCTGGGTATAGTGCCTGGGTATAGTACCTGGGTATAGTGCCTGGGTATAGTGCCTGGGTATAGTGCCTGGGTATAGTACCTGGGTATAGTACCTGGGTATAGTGCCTGGGTATAGTGCCTGGGTATAGTACCTGGGTATAGTGCCTGTGTATAGTGCCTGTGTATAGTGCCTGGGTATAGTGCCTGTGTATAGTGCCTGGGTATAGTGCCTGTGTATAGTGCCTGGGTATAGTGCCTGGGTATAGTGCCTGTGTATAGTACCTGTGTATAGTACCTGTGTATAGTACCTGTGTATAGTACCTGGGTATAGTACCTGGGTATAGTGCCTGGGTATAGTGCCTGGGTATAGTGCCTGGGTATAGTGCCTGTGTATAGTGCCTGGGTATAGTACCTGGGTATAGTGCCTGTGTATAGTGCCTGTGTATAGTGCCTGGGTATAGTGCCTGTGTATAGTACCTGGGTATAGTGCCTGTGTATAGTGCCTGTGTATAGTGCCTGGGTATAGTGCCTGGGTATAGTGCCTGGGTATAGTGCCTGTGTATAGTACCTGTGTATAGTACCTGTGTATAGTACCTGTGTATAGTACCTGGGTATAGTACCTGGGTATAGTGCCTGGGTATAGTGCCTGGGTATAGTGCCTGGGTATAGTGCCTGTGTATAGTGCCTGGGTATAGTACCTGGGTATAGTGCCTGTGTATAGTGCCTGTGTATAGTGCCTGGGTATAGTGCCTGTGTATAGTACCTGGGTATAGTGCCTGTGTATAGTACCTGGGTATAGTGCCTGTGTATAGTGCCTGTGTATAGTGCCTGGGTATAGTGCCTGGGTATAGTGCCTGTGTATAGTGCCTGGGTATAGTACCTGGGTATAGTGCCTGTGTATAGTGCCTGTGTATAGTGCCTGGGTATAGTGCCTGTGTATAGTGCCTGTGTATAGTACCTGGGTATAGTGCCTGTGTATAGTACCTGGGTATAGTGCCTGTGTATAGTACCTGGGTATAGTGCCTGTGTATAGTGCCTGGGTATAGTGCCTGTGTATAGTGCCTGGGTATAGTACCTGGGTATAGTGCCTGTGTATAGTACCTGGGTATAGTGCCTGTGTATAGTGCCTGGGTATAGTGCCTGGGTATAGTACCTGTGGGATGAAAACTGCAGAAAAAGTTGAGAGTTGGTTCTCAGGTAAAGTTACAGGGGCAGATTCTTCTTTTCAGTCTTTATTTCTGTTTCCAGTTTGCAAAATCTCCCGATCCCTGTGTGCATGTGTGCTCTGATTGGTCAATTTTACTGTCTGTCAAGGAAGCTGTGCTCTGATTGGAGAATCCACAAGAAGAAAGATCCAATCGGAGCACAGCAAAAACGGGCTTGAGGGGACTGCAGAAACGGAGTAAGGTTTTTGTTTTTTTTGCTACTTTTCCAGGGGGGGGCAAGTGCCCCCTCTTGCCCCCTTCTGTGGACGCCCATGGTCCCTTCTCAGCCTGTCAGTTATAGCTTATAATGCTAACGGACCCCTGCTGCACAAATATGGCCGCCCCCTCATAGAGGGACACGGGGGATCAGATAGGTAATGTAAAAGCATCAGGAAGTACTTGTGTGGCAAAATTATAAATAAAATGCAAATGTTGCCATTGTAAGTGCTAACTTAAGTAAGTCCTAATTAAAAGTAGGATTGTAAATTGACCATTTTACTGCACTTTTTTAAGATGCTGGATATACAGACATATCTTAGCCCATAACAGTATGAGCCCACATACTGCATAAAGCAGGACTCTCCTTAAGGCAGGAACTGTAAAAAATTAGAGAATGTGTAAACAGCATTTATGTACTGTGTCAAGAACACGCCACTCTCAGATGCATATGACATGGAGACGGGGCAACAAGGGGTTACACTCAGTCACCTTTCACATCGGTGAGACTAACATCAAGCACCCCCAAACACACCACCGCTGCAAATAACTATTCGCTGCCACCATCTATCATTAACAGGCGATAGAAACCTAATTCACAAATATATCACACAAGCTTTCTCTCACTGCAAGTAGGGTTAGTTTCCGCTAATTCAACACACTCCAGCAGCCACAGTGTTAAAATTACAGTCAGACACACTCTCCTGTTAGCAACCCACTAGTTAATTAGCATCTACACAGAACTTGCCCTCTACTCAATACACATACAACTGAGCAGTTACTACATTTAGGCCCGAGCATTTATACAAGGTACGTGGGGATCTTTATAGAGCCAAAGGACAGAACTTATTACATTTTATATTTAATATTACAAAGGTAAACAGTGCATTTGAAAAAGTTTTACAAAAAAGAGACATATACATACAAAACAGTGAATAAAATAAAAGGGAATAAAAACACAGAGAAAACCCTATGTACGTTACCGAGTAATCTTTTGTGTCCTCCTGAGGTAAGAGTTTGGAAAATTGAGCCCATCCCCCAACATAAGTTGAGACCTCCAGAATGAGCTGCAGAATACCTGGGCATGTGTGATTTTATCCCCCGCTGGGCCCCTCCCTCATTACCGCATGCATGAGGGGGGAGTGTCCAGAAACTTGTCACATGACCCCCCCACCTGTAAAGAGCTGAACTTCTCATGCCAGTTTCTTGTCATATAATATTGGTACTTGCCAGTACCCAATATTATTATGAAAGTAGGGGATTGTTTTAACCCATAATGTGGGTGATCAAAATGATACCAAACATGAGGGGTGTTTCATGTTCCAGTCCCTCAGAAACTATCCCTCCTAACTGATGGGTATAGGAAGTCCCTGTTTGGTATCATTGGGAAGCATGGGGCCTCCTCATAAACAATATATGGTTTATGAGGATGTGAACCCTAAAGCAAAGGTGATATGGATCCCTTTCTATAATCCATATTTTCTCCTAGCTGCTTTGATCATCAGATCAAAGAAACCAATAGCCTTTCCTGCCCCCCAAATGGCTGATTCATTTGGCCCCGTCTGGCTTTTCACACCCCACAGCCCCCTAGCCAGCCCATCTGGCATCAGTGTCTTTAGGGGTATTTGTGAATTACCCCCTACTGTGAAGGGTTTCCCTCGAATGTGGATTCCAACCAGACTTTCTAAATTGAAAACTTAACCCTTTACTGCTGGGCCTTAGTTGCACTAAAATGCGCTGCCAAATGCCCTCCATAGATTTAAATGACAATCGCTTGTGTCAACACTCCTCAGGCATTTGTAGGGACTGCACCCAAAGTAGCCCTTTGTTTCATAGTCCTGAGACCAGGGATCCCCAACCCTTTTTACCTCTTTTGAGTCACATTTAAATGTAAAAAGAGTTGGCGAAGCAACACAATCATAAAATAGATCCTGGGGTGCAAAATAATGGCAGTCACTGACTATTTGATAGCCCCTCTGTGGATGGCAGCCTACATGAGGCAGACAGTACACCTGGTTTTCATGCAACCAAAACTTGCCTCCAAGCCAGGAATTCAAAAATAAGCACATACTTGGAGCAACATCCAAGGGATTGGTGAGCAACATGTTGCTCACGAGCCACTGGTTGAGAACCACTATCGTTGACTGACCTCCTTCTTTTACCAAGACAGTAGCCTGTTTGAAACATCATATGTGACCTCAAAGTAAAGTACCTGATAATTGTGTCCCCGTTTGCAAAACAGTCAATACAGATGGCTGTAAAGTTATAACTATGAGAGTATGTATGTATAACTTTATTTATAAAGCGCCACAAGGGTACGCAGCGCTGTACAATCTTACAGAATACAAAATTACACACAGGGAGGACAAGTGATATAATAAATAAATACAATAAATATACTGTATATATAAGTGCCATGTGGTATGAGACACAGTTGTTTTTAGTTTATAATGTCATACATTAAGAGTCAACACTTTTGTATCGGAACATAAGGGAAATATGAGAGATCACCAGAAAGGATTCATCTTGAAAAACATCTTGCATATTGTAAAGCCCCTGTCCCCAATAACCTTTTGTGTTGTACTTGAACCCCCTTTGTCTACCCACATTATTATTATTAACATTTATCTATAAAGGGCCAACATATTCTGCAGCGCTGTACCTTATCCTCTGCATGTGGAAGATTAGATTTACCGCATTCACAATTCAGTTTTTGTCAGTTTGTTTCTGTTTCCTTAAGGTGCAATATTTTATGTTTATTGTATTAAAACAGAAATAAGGACATCCTGTAGTCAACAAAAGTACCATTGGATTAAACCAATTTTTATCTACATTTATCAGTCTTATCTATTGCAGAAATGCATCCACTGTTTACATTGATTTTATATGAGAAGACAAAGCAGACTAAACTAGCATGCTTATAAAATCTGTACAGTGAATGGGTTAAACAGGACTGATTTTGCAGTACAGAGCTCTTGACACTTCTATGAGTGATTTGCAATTGTACTTGGGGACATGGGACATGGGGGATCAGATAGGTAATGTAAAAGCATCAGGAAGTACTTGTGTGGCAAAATTATAAATAAAATGCAAATGTTGCCATTGTAAGTGCTAACTTAAGTAAGTCCTAATTAAAAGTAGGATTGTAAATTGACCGTTTTACTGCACTTTTTTTTTTTTTTTTTTTAATATTTTTATTTTTCCAGATTTTCGATACATACAAAAGCATTATTTTTTCAAATTTTCAGTGCATACAAAAGCATTGTTTGTTACAAGTATGGGTGCATCCATAATTATATAATGAAAAATCGCTGTATCTATCATGTATTTCCCATTTTTGTACAAACTTATAGGTTCTGATGGGGCATCGCCCCTTTATCTTATTTTCCACAGTTCCCACGATATTATTACTTTTGGTAATCATTAAAAACTGTATTAAGATTCCTTATCGTGTACTGTTTGATTCTGCACAAATAACAACAATAACTGTATAACTAAGGTAGGGTATGGGGATACAATATTGCATAGAAATTTGATCATTCTTTCAACCATGGTCACTGTTACCTTACTCATATTGTAAGGAGGTGAGTGGGTAGTGTGTCATATTGTCTATATTTTATCCAGGGTTCCCAGACTGTCTGGAACGATTTGAGTCTGTCCATTTCAATACTTGAGAGTTTCTCATTGATAAAAATCCAATCAACCTTATTTTTAAATAAGGTGAAATTTATGGATAGGGACTTCCAAGATTTCGCAATTGTCTGTCTTGCAGCTAAAAACATGTGATTCAAAAGCTTTTGTTTATTTTTAGGAACTTTGGCCGAGGGTAATCCCAATAGCGCTTCATATGGATTTTTACGCAAGTTTAGATGCAAGACAGAAAAAATTAAGTTATAAACTCTTACCCAATATCTGACTACTTTGGGGCAGTGCCACCATATATGACCCATCGTACCTGGAGCTGAACAACCTCTGAAACATTGATCATTTGTGTTATGGTATATTTTCGCTAGTCTAACTGGGGTTAGATACCACCTAAATAGTACCTTATATCCAGCTTCAGCTATGATTGTATTTGAGGAACTGTGTTTCAGATTATCCCATAGTTGAGGCCATTGTGTATCAGTTAGGCTTACTCCCAAGTCATTGCCCCATTGTTTAATGTAGAGGATATCCGTGAGGCTTTTAGGTGAGATCAAGGTAAGATATAGGAGAGATATGGTTTTTGGTGGGGGGGCATTATTCAAGCACCATCTCTCAAAAAATGTCGGTGGGGCCTGGTCTGAGCGGCTCGAGCCCCAACACTTTTGTGCCCAATGAAGTAGCTGTAGTGCTCTATAGTGTTCTGTCTTTGGGAGATTATAGTTCTCAATTAGGTATGTCATAGGGTATGGACCTCTAACTGAAATTAGATCTTTAACCCTTAAAAATTTATTAGTTGTCCACCAGGTAAAGGTCTTTGCTTGGAGCCCTGGGGGAAATAAGGGGTTACCTATAATGGGGGCCGCTGGCCTACTGGGTGAGATTAAATTGTATGCGGGGGCATAGCGGTCCCACATAGAAAGGGTGTGTTTCAGACAAGGGCTCATAGCTGATGACCTAGAAGACGTCGGGGACCAAAAAAAACCTTCAGCTGTATATGGATATGTTAGATAATTCTCCAGGTCAACCCACAGTGGAGGGAATAATTGAGCGTGCATAGTAGGTATTTGAGCTAATTGTGAAGCCACATAATATTTTTTCATGTTAGGAAGTCCCAATCCTCCTTCCAGAGGTCTCCTGTACAGTGTTGATTTATTTACTCTCGGTTTCTTTGCCGTCCAAATAAAAGATAAAACATGTTTCTCAAATATTTTCAGGTCTTTTTCATTAATTTTTATAGGGAGCAATCTAAATAGATAAAGTAATTTAGGCAAGAGTGTCATTTTCACCGCTATTATCCTCCCTATCCATGAGATATGGTACTTGCTCCAATCCTCTAGCATTTTCTGTAATTTCTTGTACGTATAGGGATAATTGGCATGATATAACTGATTGTATTCAACCGTAAATCTTATGCCCAGTATAGTAACATATTTTTTACACCATTGGAATTCAAAATTCAGTGTTAATAGTTTGAGCAGTTCCGGAGGGAGATTTATATTTAATGCTTCTGTTTTCGTGGGGTTAACCACCAGCCCTGAGATTGTCCCAAATTTATGTAGGAGATTATATAGATTTGGCAGAGATTGGAGCGGGCGTGTTACTAGGACTGTAATGTCGTCTGCAAATAAGCTGAGTAGATGTTTTTGTGGGCCTACATTAAGACCATGAATATCTGGATCGTTTCGGATTGCAATTGCTAAGGGCTCTATGATTAGGTCAAACAACAAGGGGGATAGGGGGCAGCCTTGTCGAGTACCCCTTTCTATTGGGAAGGAATTCGACGCTTGAGGGCCTATGGTGATTCTGCCTACCGGGTTGCAGTATAAGGCTTTTATCCATGTGGTAAATTTAGGACCAAACCCCCATTCTTGTATAGTAGCGTATAAGTATGGCCATGCGACCGAGTCAAATGCTTTCTTTATATCTAGCTTAAGAAACATAGATGGGGTTTTTGTTTGTAGAGCCCAATTTGATAGGATGCTTAGACGCCTGATTGTATCACCTGCCTGCCTTCCCCGGATAAAGCCTACCTGGTCTCTATGAATTATGCTTGGCAGGATGTTGTTTAACCTTTCCGCCAGCACTTTAGCTAAGATCTTAATATCTATATTTAGCACTGAGATTGGGCGAAAATTTTTGCAATCTGTTAAGTCCGTATTGGGTTTCGGGATAGGGCTTATGTTAGCTGTCAGGGTTTGTTGTGGGAACTTATCACCTGTTAGCAGTTGGTTAAATAGCACCTTGAGGTGCTCAGATAAAATGTGGGAAAACTTTTTATAATATAAGGCCGTTAGCCCGTCAGGGCCCGGGGCTTTTGAAAGCTGGAGCATTTTAATGGCTGATTTAATTTCGTCTTCTGTCACTTCGTTTTCCATTCGAGATTTTTGGGCTATAGAAAGTTTTGGAATCGTTATATCCTTAAAAAATTCTCTAAGCCTAGACACAGAAATGTCGTTAGGGCGTGCATATAACTTCTTGTAGAACAGGTAGAATTCTTGAACGATTTTGGGAAGGGCGCTAGTAAGTTGTCCTGTAGATGTCTTAAGGCTGACTATAGGGGTATAATCAAGTTTGTTACGCAATCTTCTTGCAAACATTCTGGTTGGCTTATTAGAATGAGAGTATAGCCGTTGTTGCGTCCATTGTAGTGCATTTTTGGCTTTAGTGGTAAGTATCAGATCTAGTTCTATTTTAGTTTTATTAATTTGGTTAGAGAGATCGATCTTGGGGTTAGCAGATTGAGACGCCAACAATTGGTCTAATATTTTAGTCAGTCTCTCACTTTCTGAGTTTTGGAGTTTCTTCCTATAAGCACCCTGTTGGATCAGATACCCTCTTACCACAGCTTTGTGCGCCTCCCAGACCGTTGCATAAGAGGATATAGATCCCACATTATTAACAAAGTAGTCTTTAAGCAATGTTTCTATTTGCTTGAAATGGGCTGGTGTTTTAATGAGAATTTCATTCATGCGCCATCTAGTGTATGTTTTAGGGGTAGTTTGTGTTTTAATTGCGTGGGAGACCGGAGAGTGATCTGACCAGGGGGTTACCAATATTTTAGGAGATTGAGATAGTGATAATAGCCCTTGAGACACCCAGATATGATCTATTCTAGTATAGAGTTTATACGGCGCTGAGTAATGAGTATATTGCTTAACACCCGGATGTGTTTCGCGCCATATATCAACCCATCCCATGGACCCGCACAGTTTGCTTATTTTCCCACCTTCGTTATTAGCAGAAGTAGAGCCCTTTAGCGAAACTATAGCTTGCTTATCCCAGTATTTATCTAACGTTGCGTTAGAGTCTCCTCCCATCAGCAGTTCTCCCTCCGCCCAGTTAGATACAAAGGCTACCAACTGCTCAAAAAATTTAAATTGAGCTGTATTAGGAGCATAATATGATATTAGTGTAAGTTTAATACTATTAATTTGCACTTTAAGAGCTACAAATCTGCCCTCCGGGTCCTCATATTTATCCATAATTTGTACCGCCAGTCCTGTCCTAAAACAAATAGCGACCCCTTTCGTTTTAGTGTCACTGTTAGCCATGAAAACCTTTGTAAATTTTTTATGTAGGAATTTCGGGAACGAGGTTTTCGAAAAATGCGTTTCTTGAAGAAGTAACACATCTGCATGCGTTGAGACATAATACGCAAATGCCTTTTTCCTTTTTATTGGTGAGTTGAACCCCTGAACATTATGTGTTATAATTTTCAGACTCATAATACCTGTGTATTACCTTAGCTTCCGCAAGGTGTGTCTTACTCAGAGATAGAATCTCTCCCTTTTGCTCTACCTGTACTTCCCTCCTAATACGGTAAGGCAGCGTTGAATATAATACAGTTATGTATCCCCAAATAACTATAACTAAGAACCTGTTAGATAAAACATAGTAAACATAATAGTTAGGAACTGTAACTATTTTAGTAGACATTGACCCGTCGACTTACGTCCTTTTTGCAAGGGGAAGCCGGGGTGAATAGCCCGAGGGGGTAGTTCGTGAAAAATAACCGTTGAGCTTACCCCACCGATATCGAGGCATCAATATAATTGTTCGGTGTAAAGGATGGTCAGGTCTGTGATCAGTTCTCTTATCTCATCTTGAGGTAGTGAAGCTGTAATGTTAAACAAGATCCGCCACGATTTTTATTTAAGAAATCTTTCCGTGGATTTAAGCCGTCCGTCTTCTAGCTGTCTTTGGTGTAGGACTATGTAGTTCTGAATCATGCCGTTCTCTTCCCAGGAGAATTGGATATTCTTTCCCATATCGGGGAGACCCTTCTCCTTGGTGGTATTTGCGAGTGCCTGATTGGGTCCCCTGGCTGTGTTTCCATTAGTCCCAGGTGGGCAAGTAAGTCCAGGCCCGTTTGCACTGAGTTCAGCTGGTGTTGTTGCCCGTTATAGGAAAATGCCAACTTAACTGGGAAAAGCCATCTGTAACGTATGCGGTGGTGTTGCAGAACTTTGGTGATAGGTGCCAAAATTTTACGTTTCTGCAATGTAATGGGAGCCAGGTCTGTATAGATCTGAAATTGGTGCCCATCATGTTCGAGGGTATTCTTTTGCCGTGACGCTTGTAAGATGGCCACCTGGGTTTGATGGTAATGTAGACGCAGAATTATATCCCTCGGAGGGTCTCCTTCCCTAAGTGGGCGAAGTGCACGATGGATTCTATCGCACTCTAGCCTTTCCTTTGGGAGATTTGGAACCAGGGCATTGAAAATGTCATTCACCGCGGCTTGTAAATCTGTCACCGTTTCCGGGAGTCCCCTTATGCGCAGATTATTGCGACGGGATCGATTATCTGAATCTTCGATTTTGTCCATGGTTTCTCGCAATTGCGCTTGTAAATCCACAATATCTTGTTCGTGCGCATCTAGTACCGTCGTTATATCATCGACCTTTTGTTCTAGAACATCGGTTCTGTGGCCCAAGTCCTGTATTTGTTTAGAAATGTCGGCCGTTATAGAGGCCGCAGTGGTTGCCAGTTCCTGTTGAAGCATAGTCTTAAACTTATCCAAAAGGGCGGATTCATCACCCGTGCTGCGCTGGGATGGTGTTAACAAATTGGGTTGTGATTCCGGACCCAGCCAAGAGTCCTCTTGAGATTCCATCTGTGGTGGCGGGACTGGTGCAGAGACCGTTTGCGGCCTAGTGAGGAAAGATGCGACACTGCGCGTTACCGGATGCGGGGCACTTTGCGGGCCCTTCTTTTCCCGTTTGCGGCGTTTATGTGCCATATACCTCCTTTAGGTGCTTATTAATCTTGACCTCTTTTATGATGCCGTTTTAGAAGCTATTGCGAGGTGCTTTACGGGGTCAGCTAGCTCAACGGTCTGCAGCTCTTTCAAGACGCGGCCATCTTGGTTGGCTGCTCACGAGCGCCCCCCTTTACTGCACTTTTTTAAGATGCTGGATATACAGACATATCTTAGCCCATAACAGTATGAGCCCACATACTGCATAAAGCAGGACTCTCCTTAAGGCAGGAACTGTAAAAAATTAGAGAATGTGTAAACAGCATTTATGTACTGTGTCAAGAACACGCCACTCTCAGATGCATATGACATGGAGACGGGGCAACAAGGGGTTACACTCAGTCACCTTTCACATCGGTGAGACTAACATCAAGCACCCCCAAACACACCACCGCTGCAAATAACTATTCGCTGCCACCATCTATCATTAACAGGCGATAGAAACCTAATTCACAAATATATCACACAAGCTTTCTCTCACTGCAAGTAGGGTTAGTTTCCGCTAATTCAACACACTCCAGCAGCCACAGTGTTAAAATTACAGTCAGACACACTCTCCTGTTAGCAACCCACTAGTTAATTAGCATCTACACAGAACTTGCCCTCTACTCAATACACATACAACTGAGCAGTTACTACATTTAGGCCCGAGCATTTATACAAGGTACGTGGGGATCTTTATAGAGCCAAAGGACAGAACTTATTACATTTTATATTTAATATTACAAAGGTAAACAGTGCATTTGAAAAAGTTTTACAAAAAAGAGACATATACATACAAAACAGTGAATAAAATAAAAGGGAATAAAAACACAGAGAAAACCCTATGTACGTTACCGAGTAATCTTTTGTGTCCTCCTGAGGTAAGAGTTTGGAAAATTGAGCCCATCCCCCAACATAAGTTGAGACCTCCAGAATGAGCTGCAGAATACCTGGGCATGTGTGATTTTATCCCCCGCTGGGCCCCTCCCTCATTACCGCATGCATGAGGGGGGAGTGTCCAGAAACTTGTCACATGACCCCCCCACCTGTAAAGAGCTGAACTTCTCATGCCAGTTTCTTGTCATATAATATTGGTACTTGCCAGTACCCAATATTATTATGAAAGTAGGGGATTGTTTTAACCCATAATGTGGGTGATCAAAATGATACCAAACATGAGGGGTGTTTCATGTTCCAGTCCCTCAGAAACTATCCCTCCTAACTGATGGGTATAGGAAGTCCCTGTTTGGTATCATTGGGAAGCATGGGGCCTCCTCATAAACAATATATGGTTTATGAGGATGTGAACCCTAAAGCAAAGGTGATATGGATCCCTTTCTATAATCCATATTTTCTCCTAGCTGCTTTGATCATCAGATCAAAGAAACCAATAGCCTTTCCTGCCCCCCAAATGGCTGATTCATTTGGCCCCGTCTGGCTTTTCACACCCCACAGCCCCCTAGCCAGCCCATCTGGCATCAGTGTCTTTATCTACATTTATCAGTCTTATCTATTGCAGAAATGCATCCACTGTTTACATTGATTTTATATGAGAAGACAAAGCAGACTAAACTAGCATGCTTATAAAATCTGTACAGTGAATGGGTTAAACAGGACTGATTTTGCAGTACAGAGCTCTTGACACTTCTATGAGTGATTTGCAATTGTACTTGTCCTAATATTCTGTAACTAGACCTGCAATGTGTTTCCTATTACAGGAATTTACTGACCTCTGACTCCCAGCCTGGGCTGCGTTTATGCAGACCTATCAGAGTCTCTTTCAGAGTTTGAGTATAATATCAGCACAGAGTGTCTATAGAAACTAAATGTATCTGGGAAAAACAAAATCAGTTCAGGCTTATATAAGTAAATATTTGATTTTAAGGGTCTGTTATCATGACACTAAAGCATGTAAACCAAAAATATAACTAGCCACTTATTTGCAAACAAACCTTTTGGATAGTTGAATTGATGTCAGAGGTCTGGAAAAACACTGCTCCCCAGAAAGCTTCTGATTCTTTTGGGAAAGTTTTGGCAAATGGGATGATCTTACTCTAGCTTTGACTCTTATTACTTTATTACTTCTCACAGGACTGGCCACCTTCAACCTGCTAAGTGTGAGAAAGAGCTGAGACCCAGGCTTAGTGTGTCTGACTGCTCTTAAACGACACAAAATACTCTTATTCTAGCTGATGCTATAGTTGCTGTAAATGTGTCTTTTTTTGTTTACAGACATACATATGGTGATTGTCATCTATTATTAGCCTTGCAAGAAATACAAGTGGATATGCGTGAGTTTGAGAGTCATATTTTGGTCATGTCCCCAATGGCTATAATGATCCTAGCCTTAAATTGCCACTATACCCCTTGTTAAACAGTTTAATGAATGAAGCTTGTGCAAAGCATATTTATGTTTGTTATTTTTGGTTATAACTAGTGGTTATTACCAGTGTACAGATAATCCTTATACATAATGGACTGGCTTGTCTGTGCACTTTTATTGTAATTATCAAACACTAACTAGCTTCATTTTCCCAGTTTAACTCAAGAAATAACAAAAACTTGCCAAACTTGCATTTCTTTAATCATTTTTTTTACTTTTGTCCATCCTATAGTGCCAGTTCTATGATGTACTTCAGTACTTTTAAATACCTCTCCTCTGCTCTAACATCCAGTCACAACAATTAACAACTGGCATACTGTATTATAATATTTTTTACAACCATAATAATAATGTTGCCAAGCCTCTACCTTTAGTACAGATATTTACTTTTGACAGAAAAACTGTATTTTCTGGGTGTTGGCATATTATTACTTTAGTGTTGTGGCTGCCAGGGACATATATCCTGGGGTCATTTAAAGTCTGCATGCAATAATATTCCCAGTTGCAACCTGCTGTCTTCAGCCTATCCCAGAGGTTGTACAGTGTGTCCTATTTATAAGTAAAACTGAACCCCAGTATTTATTTTAAATAAAAATTTAACATATACATGTATACAAATACTCCATATACATCTCTATACATGCAAATTCAAAGAAGTGGATAGCTGAGATGCAATAAAAGTCGAGTGGACACATTTAATTTGGCCATTTGACAAAACTAGAGGTTCTTTTGGAATTATGGATGCCTCATTTTCAGTGCTGTGACAAAATGATTGTGACCTGCTTTTGTGCAGGATAGTCTTGTGAAAGCCTTTGGAAATTGACATACGTAATAAGAATTGGCTTTTCAAATACTATTAAATATTCATGTACCGTAGATAAAGCATTGAGACATTTTAAAATTGATGGAAATACAATTACTCCAAACCGAGGAAAAATATAAACGAATATACTGCTTGGATAATAATAATGATAATGTCCTCAGTGCAGTTCCCCATATATCCCCAGTAGTGATGAGCGAATCTGTCCCATTTAACTTTTGCAAATAAAACCGCCAATGGCAAAACGTGGAAATTTGCAGCAAATCCATGCCTGGCAAATAGTTTTGCTCATCCCTAATCCCCAGTCCCCAGACAACAATTTATTTATACTACTCTTGCAATTGCATCAGAACTGTACAATAATGGAAGACAACTCTAAACAATGAAATTCTTAATGATTCAGTAGAATCATTCTGATAAATGCTTTCTCATTGCCATATGTGTTTTTGATATTTCTATGCTTTTTTCTAGTAATATTATAATGTATTAACAGTTGTGCAAACTTCCATTCCGCATCTTTGAATCAGACTTGGCTCCACAAAATGTGTTTTAAATAAGCAAGAAGCTTTGGCTCCACTTTTTTAACTGACCAGAAGTGTTATGCTAATATGCTCATCCACTTTTTTTTCACTGAAAACAACAATATATATATATATATATATATATATATATATAAATACTCGAGTATAAGCCTAGTTTTTCAGCACCCAAAATGTGCTGAAAAAGTCACCTTTGGCTTATACTCGAGTCGGGTGCCATGGGTCCCTCTAGACTAGCACCCTCTTCTCCTTTGTGTGCAAATTAGGCCACCTGCAACCAGACCCTCCAGTGCCCTGGCCTAGGCTCCCACTAGCAATACTTATTTCCCCTTACATCTCCTCCGGGACTGGGTCTGCTGCCAGTTTGCCAATGTGCAATGAGCGTGGGGTAGTACTCATATTGTTTTTGTTGACCCTCTTCTCCGCTTACAGAGCTAGTTTACTGTTTTTCTTTGAAATAAATATTGAAAAACATATACCCCACTGATGCCTCAATTAATGTAATTTTATTGGTATTTATTTTGATGGTTAAAACTTAGCAGTAGCTGCTGCATTTCCCACCCTAGGCTTATACTCGAGTCAATAAGGTTTTCCAGTTTTCTTCGGCTTATATTCGGATCGGCTTATACTCGAGTATATACGGTAATACAAATTAAAAAAGCTTGCCCAAATTGTTTTGCTGTTTTCTGATGCCAAGAAAAAATGAAATATTATCCTCAGAATCCAAACAAAACATTTTGTCTAATGAACCAATTAGCAAAAAAAAAGGAAATGCTTCTTTAAGTACCAGTGTATGCGATACATATTGACTAAACTTTAACTAGGTTTTTTTGCCAACAATACAAAATGCTTTACCAAAATGACAGTTTTATTGCATTTCATGTTCTGCAACTTGTGCCTGTATCAGCCTTTTGACAAAGCATGTGCTTGCAGACTGCTCAGTGGTAGCAAAACATGCAAAAAAAAAGAAAGGACTGCTTTCCACTATAGCACAATGCACCTTACTTTTTATTCTGCAAGCAGCATATCAGTGAAAGGTTCAAATAGACAAAAGTCCATATAGGTTTGTGTCTGCAATAGTAAATGAGCCCTGTAGTGTTATATTTAAAAAACTTTATAACTCAAATCAAAAAACTTGTCTGTATAAAGATGGAAAAAACTTGAATGCATCAAATTCATATTCTACTCATCATTTTTAATAGGTAATCTATAACACTCTACAAACTCTACAAACACAAAAAAATTAGGAAAACTCCAATCTAAAAAAAACGCTGAAATTGCTTAGGACAACTTCCTTTGATTTCTACATGGACTCTTTTAGATGCCGAAGCTTATTTCTCTTTATTGTTTGTGTTTTGGAATTATGCAGCATTTTATTTAGCAGCTCTTCAGTTTGTTATTTCAGCAGCAATTTGTTTTCTAGGATCCAAAAAATCCTAGCAACCAGGCAGTAGTTTGAATGAGAGATTGATACATTAAAGTGGTTGTTCACCTTCAAATAACTAATGTAATCATTGATATTTTAAGACAATTTGCAATTGGTCTTCATGTTTTCTTTTTATGGTTTTTCAGTTACCTAGCTTTTGCTCAGCAGCCCTCCAATTTGGTAATTCAGCAGCTAATGTGGTTACTAGGGTCCTATTTACCCTAGGAACCAGGCAGTTGTCTGAATGAGAGATGGGAATATGAATAAGTGGGTTCAGTCAGAGTAAGAAGATGAAGGCAAATAATTCAAAAGTTATAAAAAATAAACATGAAAAACAAATGCAAAGTTGCTAGGAATAGGCCTTGCAGAACAATAGTTTTTTTTGCGACCTCCATTTTGAAAGCTAGAAAGAGTCAGAAAAAGATGGAAAATAATTCAAAAACTATAAAAAATATAAAATGAAGGGCAACTGAAAAGTTGCTAAGAACTGGCCATTTTTTTAACATACTACAAGTGAACTACCCCTTTAATAAACATTTAAGTTTTGAAAACCCTAGTTTTGATTTAGGAGTTTTAGCTCAAACAAATTTGAATTATGGAAAAATGTGAATTTGAACGTTGATAAATCAGCCCAATGTGTGTATTATATTAATGTATAAATAGTATACAAAATTCCATTCAGTATGTGCTCTGGAGTGACCCATGCAAGAGTGTTATAAAAATTACATGGCATGACCCTACAGTTCGTGTAACTACAGGTTAGTTTGAAATTTCACTGTGAGAGAAAATACTGTATGTAACTTTTTTATTGCAGGTAAAAAAACTCTATATAAAAACTCTGCTAATTTTTCGTTGATGCAAAACGAGACAGATTTGCTCGTCACAGCTGTTGATTGCTTGCATGTGCCTGACCAAAGCAAAACTATTAAACCTGGGTAAATAATTGCTTTGATTTTATTGCATTCCTCATTATAGTAGATTTCTTGTTTTCCATAAAAAAATGTGTGTGTTTCAGGGTCTCTGTTGGCTACATAGTTTTGTACTTAAAAACATTTTGGGCATCAAATTATACAGAAGACACCGATGTTCATTTTTGTGATATTTTGTCTTGGTAAACCAAAAATGGGAAGTTTGGGGTGTTTTTAGAAATTCCATCAAAACCACTATATTCTGTAAAGCTTTGAAATTTGGTTGTTTGGATTTGATATTTACATATTACATATTATATACATATTTACCTATTAAAATGTAGCAGAATGTGTATTTTCCAAAATTATGTGCTTTTCCATTGAAATGGATGTTGTAATGTAATGTTGGAAAGTGATAACCATGATAATTCATATGCACTATTCTTTCTCTCTATACTGTATAGGATACACTTTGGTAATCCTATGCATACTGGGTATAAAACCATTCAGACCCCTGGAATTTAACTTTTTACAGAAGTGGAATTTCACAAAAATTCAGGCATATTTTTAAATAGTTTGGGCTGTAAAAATAAATATATAGAATATATGGAACTTCAAGTTCGCCTCAGGAAATGTTCTTGAAAACAGAGAGTACAAAATGTTAAAAAAATGCACCAAGTACAAACAAAATATAAAATTCTGCTGACAAGTATGTGACTGTGTTTATATCTCTATGTATGGTTGTGTGTATGCATACGGTATATATATATTATGGGATGCACCAAATGCAGGATTCGGTTCGGTATTTGGCCAGGATTCGGCCGATTTTCCGGCGATTTTAATCCCTTCCCAACCATTATTGCCCAAATCCGTCAGGGTGGGTTCCGGGGTTTGGACTGAACCCAAAAAAGTGGGTTTGGTGCATCCCTAAAATATATATATATACCTGTATATGTATATATATATATATATATATATAGAGCTTGTAAGGGTTTAACTTTATTGTTGTTATTTTTTCAACTTTAACTATGTAGCTATATTTGAATGCATACAAAACACTCTAATTTTTTGGTGCTACTGGTCCTTTAAGCCCAGAATATCAGTGCTCAGAATATGTTTCCAATATGTTTCCAGCAAACGAAAGATCATGTCCTGAACAAAGGACACAATCCTGGGACCATTTTGTTATGTGCCTTTTGGACAGCACGTGCCAAGGGTAATTAAAAGTATTTGTTTCACAGCGTGGCGCCTGTGATATTAATAGTTGTGTTTTGGGAAGCTGAGGTTATTATTATTCCCTATTATAAAAGGCTCTAATCACTTCCTTAGCAAAAACCCAGAAAGTATCACACTATAGTCTGTTGTGTAACAAGAACAGCAAAGCACCAAAGATTGATTTGGTCTGAGACCAGGAACCTATAGAATGTTTCCGCTTTTTCTGTAGCCAGTTTCTATATAATCCAGTCACAATCCACAAAATGCAGAATATTCTTCTGTAGTATTCTGTTATCAAATCAGAGCTGTGCAACTTATTTTTACTAGCATTACTGTAACATCTGTCTCTGTTCAAACAAATATTATATTTTTACAATGTTTTTCAGGCAAAGACCTGCAAAGTCCATAACCTTTCCCTGGGCAATGACCTGAACAACATATTTTGCCCTCTGTTTAGATAACTGCAGATAAACACACTCAGTAATTTGTCTACCAGTTCCAGTCCAACAAAGCAGGTGTAAAGTATTCCTTTGTGATTTGTCTTTTATATTATTTCTGGCTGCATAACATTTATATTAATTTAGGAGTGCAGAAAATACTGTCACATGGTACCAGTGACCTTCAGTACACTACTACTCCCCAACATTTTTTATATCCAGAGGGCCACACAGGATCATATTGCAATTAGCTTTCTTATAGTGTATGATGACAAGATAAACAGATAAAAGGAACATCTCTCAACAAGTTACTCCCTGTTCAAGACAAGCATTAACTGCACTGTACATTTATCAGTGGCTCTCTACTGAAATATTTGTAGCTAATATTCACTCAGCATTAGATGGTTATTGTTAGTCCAAACCAATTACAAGGTGTTTTTGTGTCTTTATGATAACTACAAAAGTATTTATTTGCAACATTTGCAATGACATTGAAGCCATAAAAACGGCAGTGCAATTTCTGAAATTCAACTGTGCTACATACTGCCAGGAGAATAGTAGAAAATGTAGTGCACAAAATATACAAGGAGAGACAGATTCGGCATTCAATGGCAATTACATGCACAAATAACTACAAAATAACTTTAAAAACATTAAAAGGTTTTTGGACAGTTGCTTTTTATTAAAACAGTTATTATATTGCTGAAATGGGGTACAGAAAGTAAAAAACCAGGGGAGAAAAGCTACTTCGGAAAGTAGGTGTGCATTGTATATTTCCCCATCGGCGATTTGCATTTTAACATGTGGGAAGGAAACAAGAGATGTTTTGTTACCTGCAATAGCCATGTGTCATTGCTCTAAACATTTACTCTTAAAGGGAAACTATATCCCCAAACAATGTAGGTCTGTATAAAAATATATTGCATAATCAGTTACATTTACATCTGCAAACAGCAAAGACCCTTATTCAGCATACATTTCATCAAGGATACAGGCTCACACAGGTAGAACTGTCTCTGATGAAAGTTCTGTTTTGTTTGAGCACTGTAATGGTAAAGCTGAGCTCAGGAGAAAGACAGCTAGAGCTGAGTTTCTATGGGAACCAGCAATGCCATTTCTTTACTGGCTGCTAGACTGGAGGGTGTTTTTTAGTAATCTGAGCTGAGAACAACTGAGCATGCCCACAAGCCAGAAATCAAAGCAAATTCCTGAGTGGGTTTCAGGAGGCGAAGGAAATCTAAGGGGCAGATTTATCAAAACACGAATCCCGAATGGGAAAAATTTGGATTGGAAACGAAAATTTCTGAAGATCACAAATATCATGAAAATGCTTCCGAAAAAATCGTATTAGACACTATAATATCGTATTGGCGATCCGAAAGTCCCAAAATTTTCGTACTGAACGATTGTAAACAGCAACAAAACCATTCCGATTTTTTTTCACACTACAAATACGAAAAAGTCTCACAAAAAGTTGCAACAAAAAAGTCGTGCAAGCATCGAAAAAGTCGCGCAAGGTACAAAAAAGTTGCGGGAAATACGATTGGACCGATCGAGGGAACGAACGGTCGGAGCGTTCATCGATAAGTAAATGAGCCCCCAAGTGTTTAACTCTTTTACTGCCAAGCACGTATGGCATACGTGCTGGCAGTAAAAGGGCTTAAACGCCAACGACGTGTCTCATACGTCGTTGGCGTTTAAGCGCTGCCCTCTGCAGCGGCGGCATGTGCCGCCGCTGCAGAGGGCTTCTAACAATGACAGCCCCCCTGGGCAATGTGCCAGGGGGGCTGTCATCAGGGTCCTGCGAGCCGATCGCTCGCAGGACCCTCCAGGAAGCAGCAGACGCGATCGCATCGCATCTGCTGCTTCCTGCTTCCTCCCTCTCCCCCAGCGCCGGCCCAAATGAGGAAGGAGGCGATCGGTCTTCAGGAACAGGTAAGGAGTTTTTTTTTTCTTGCATTTACACACTTTTACACACTTAAACACACATTTACATACATTTATACACACTTACATACATTTACACACACTTACAGCACACATTTTAGCATTTTTTTATTTTTTATTTTTTTCATTTTTCACACTTTTATACACTTATTTACACTCATATACACATTTACACACTATCACACAACTTTTACACATGTACACACATGTATACACAAACACTTTGGGTTTTTTTTGTTTTGCTTTCTTTTTTTTTTTTTTTCTTCATTTAACCACTTTGTTTTTATTTTCTTTTACCTAAAAACTGTTTATTTTGACAGCGTAACTATTGGATCAGATATTCTGGCCACTAATTACACTGTCATGTAACTTATTTTGTTGTTTCACTGATTTGCACAATTTTTGTGGTTTTATCACATTTTATCCCTATATAAGTGTTCCTGATCTGTTTTTAGCGTAGCTTTGCCAGGTGTAACTTTGGTGTACAAAAATAACTTTACCTATTTTGAATTCATCAGAATGTGTACTTTCCAAAAATATATGGTTTTCTGGGGGTCACTGTATAGTTAGGGGGGGTTACTGCACATAATACACTGACAGGGGGCTCTGTGTGCAAAAGCTGAGTTGGCAGGCGAGAAATCCTTATGCGCTATTTTCATTTAGGGTTCAGTACATACCGCAGACTTTGGTATATCTATGCATATTGGGCATCAAACTGTTCAGTAGGCCTCTGGTGTTCCTATTTGGGGTGACTTGCCTTTGTACGCAAGAAATTGTGTGAGATAAATGCGGCAAATTGCAACATTTTTAGGCGATTTTCTGAAATGTCATAAAAACCGATAACTTTAGGAAAGCTTTGCGGCTTGGTACTTTGGTGTAGAAAGGACTCTTTACCCTTGTTGGATTTGTCAGAATGTGTACTTTCCAAAAATATATGGTTTTGTGGGGGTCTCTGTATAGTTAGGGGAAGTTTTGGCACATAATACACTGACAGGGGGCTCTGTGTGCAAAAGCTGAGCTGGCAGGCGAGAAATCCTTATGCGCTATTTTCATTTAGGGTTCAGTACATACCGCAGACTTTGGTATATCTATGCATATTGGGCATCAAACTGTTCAGTAGGCCTCTGGTGTTCCTATTTGGGGTGACTTGCCTTTGTACGCAAGAAATTGTGTGAGATAAATGCGACAAATTGCAACATTTTTAGGCGATTTTCTGAAATGTCATAAAAACCAATAACTTTAGGAAAGCTCTGCAGATTGGTACTTTGGTGTAGAAAGGACTCTTTACCCTTGTTGGATTTGTCAGAATGTGTACTTTCCAAAAATATATGGTTTTGTGGGGGTCACTGTATGGTTAGGGGAAGTTTTGGCACATAATACACTGACAGGGGGCTCTGTGTGCAAAAGCTGAGCTGGCAGGCGAGAAATCCTTATGCGCTATTTTCATTTTGGGTTCAGTACATACCGCAGACTTTGGTATATCTATGCATATTGGGCATCAAACTGTTCAGTAGACCTCTGGTGTTCCTTTTTGGGGTGATTTGTCTTTATCTGATCTTTATCAAGAAATTGTGAGAGATAAATGCGGCAAATTGCAACATTTTTATGCGATTTTCGAAATGTCATATAAATCTGCAAACTTAGGAAAGCTTTACAGCTTGGTACTTTGTAGCAATAAGAAATATTTACCCATTATAGATTCGTGTATTTTCCAAAAATATATGGCTTTCTGGGGTGAATGTACTTTTTTTGTAGCATTATCCCACATAAAGGATGTAAATGTGTTGATTTTGCAGGAGCTGAAATGATAGATCATATGGGGGTATGTTCCCATTGGGGCCCCTACATGCCACGTACTTAGGTAAACCTATACATATTGGGCATCAAACTGTTCAGTGGACCCCTGGCGTTCAAATTTAGGGTGTTTTATCTTGGTACCTAACACTATGTGGGAGATAAGATGCTGCAAAGTGGAAGCTTTGAGGGGATTTTTGGAAATGTCATCAAAATTGCTAACTTTAGAAAAGCTGTGCGGCTTTGTACTTTGGAGTAGAAAGACATGGGTACCCATTTTAGATTCGGGGGAATGTGTACTTTCCAAAAATATATGACTTTCTGGGGTGAGTGTACTTTTTTGTAGCTTTATCCCACATATAATGATGTAAATGTGTTGATTTTGCATGAGCTGAAATGACAGAAATGACAGTATATATGGGGGTATGTTCACATTGGGGCCCCTACATGCCACATACTTAGGTAAACCTATACATATTGGGCATCAAACTGTTCAGTGGACCCCTGGCGTTCAAATTCAGGGTGTTTTATCTTGGTACCTAATGCTATGTGGGAGATAAGATGCTTCAAAATGGAAGCTTTGAGGGGATTTTTGGAAATGTCATCAAAATTGCTAACTTTAGAAAAGCTGTGCGGCTTGGTACTTTGGAGTAGAAAGACATGGGTACCCATTTTAGATTCGGGGGAATGTGTACTTTCCAAAAATATATGGCTTTCTGGGGTGAGCGTACTTTTTTGTAGCTTTATCTCACATATAATGATGTAAATGTGTTGATTTTGCAGGAGCTGAAATGACAGAAATGACAGTATATATGGGGGTATGTTCACATTCGGGCCCCTACATGCCACATACTTGGGTAAACCTATACATATTGGGCATCAAACTGTTCAGTGGACCCCTGGTGTTCAAATTCAGGGTGTTTTATCTTGGTACCTAATGCTATGTGGGAGATAAGATGCTGCAAAGTGGAAGCTTTGAGGGGATTTTTGGAAATGTCATCAAAATTGCTAACTTTAGAAAAGCTGTGCGGCTTGGTACTTTGGAGTAGAAAGACATGGGTACCCATTTTAGATTCGGGGGAATGTGTACTTTCCAAAAATATATGACTTTCTGGGGTGAGCGTACTTTTTTGTAGCTTTATCCCACATATAATGATGTAAATGTGTTGATTTTGCATGAGCTGAAATGACAGAAATGACAGTATATATGGGGGTATGTTCACATTGGGGCCCCTACATGCCACATACTTAGGTAAACCTATACATATTGGGCATCAAACTGTTCAGTGGACCCCTGGCGTTCAAATTCAGGGTGTTTTATCTTGGTACCTAATGCTATGTGGGAGATAAGATGCTTCAAAATGGAAGCTTTGAGGGGATTTTTGGAAATGTCATCAAAATTGCTAACTTTAGAAAAGCTGTGCGGCTTGGTACTTTGGAGTAGAAAGACATGGGTACCCATTTTAGATTCGGGGGAATGTGTACTTTCCAAAAATATATGGCTTTCTGGGGTGAGCGTACTTTTTTGTAGCTTTATCTCACATATAATGATGTAAATGTGTTGATTTTGCAGGAGCTGAAATGACAGAAATGACAGTATATATGGGGGTATGTTCACATTCGGGCCCCTACATGCCACATACTTGGGTAAACCTATACATATTGGGCATCAAACTGTTCAGTGGACCCCTGGTGTTCAAATTCAGGGTGTTTTATCTTGGTACCTAATGCTATGTGGGAGATAAGATGCTGCAAAGTGGAAGCTTTGAGGGGATTTTTGGAAATGTCATCAAAATTGCTAACTTTAGAAAAGCTGTGCGGCTTGGTACTTTGGAGTAGAAAGACATGGGTACCCATTTTAGATTCGGGGGAATGTGTACTTTCCAAAAATATATGACTTTCTGGGGTGAGTGTACTTTTTTGTAGCTTTATCCCACATATAATGATGTAAATGTGTTGATTTTGCAGGAGCTGAAATGACAGAAATGACAGTATATATGGGGGTATGTTCACATTGGGGCCCCTACATGCCACATACTTAGGTAAACCTATACATATTGGGCATCAAACTATTCAGTGGACCCCTGGCGTTCAAATTCAGGGTGTTTTATCTTGGTACCTAATGCTATGTGGGAGATAAGATGCTTCAAAATGGAAGCTTTGAGGGGATTTTTGGAAATGTCATCAAAATTGCTAACTTTAGAAAAGCTGTGCGGCTTGGTACTTTGGAGTAGAAAGACATGGGTACCCATTTTAGATTCGGGGGAATGTGTACTTTCCAAAAATATATGACTTTCTGGGGTGAGCGTACTTTTTTGTAGCTTTATCCCACATATAATGATGTAAATGTGTTGATTTTGCAGGAGCTGAAATGACAGAAATGACAGTATATATGGGGGTATGTTCACATTGGGGCCCCTACATGCCACATACTTAGGTAAACCTATACATATTGGGCATCAAACTGTTCAGTGGACCCCTGGCGTTCAAATTCAGGGTGTTTTATCTTGGTACCTAATGCTATGTGGGAGATAAGATGCTTCAAAATGGAAGCTTTGAGGGGATTTTTGGAAATGTCATCAAAATTGCTAACTTTAGAAAAGCTGTGCGGCTTGGTACTTTGGAGTAGAAAGACATGGGTACCCATTTTAGATTCGGGGGAATGTGTACTTTCCAAAAATATATGGCTTTCTGGGGTGAGCGTACTTTTTTGTAGCTTTATCTCACATATAATGATGTAAATGTGTTGATTTTGCAGGAGCTGAAATGACAGAAATGACGGTATATATGGGGGTATGTTCACATTCGGGCCCCTACATGCCACATACTTGGGTAAACCTATACATATTGGGCATCAAACTGTTCAGTGGACCCCTGGTGTTCAAATTCAGGGTGTTTTATCTTGGTACCTAATGCTATGTGGGAGATAAGATGCTGCAAAGTGGAAGCTTTGAGGGGATTTTTGGAAATGTCATCAAAATTGCTAACTTTAGAAAAGCTGTGCGGCTTGGTACTTTGGAGTAGAAAGACATGGGTACCCATTTTAGATTCGGGGGAATGTGTACTTTCCAAAAATATATGACTTTCTGGGGTGAGCATACTTTTTTGTAGCTTTATCCCACATATAATAATGTAAATGTGTTGATTCTGCAGGAGCTGAAATGACAGAAATGACAGTTCATATGGGGGTATGTTCACATTGGGGCCCCTACATGCCACATACTTAGGTAAACCTATACATATTGGGCATCAAACTGTTCAGTGGACCCCTGGCGTTCAAATTCAGGGTGTTTTATCTTGGTACCTAAAGCTATGTGGGAGATAAGATGCTTCAAAGTGGAAGCTTTGAGGGGATTTTTGGAAATGTCATCAAAATTGCTAACTTTAGAAAAGCTGTGCGGCTTGGTACTTTGGAGTAGAAAGACATGGGTACCCATTTTAGATTCGGGGGAATGTGTACTTTCCAAAAATATATGACTTTCTGGGGTGAGCGTACTTTTTACTAGCTTCATCCCACATATAATGATGTAAATGTGTTGATTTTGCAGAAGCTGAAATGACAGAAATGACAGTTCATATGGGGTATGTTCACATTGGGGCCACTACATGCCACATACTTAGGTAAACCTATACATATTGGGCATCAAACTGTTCAGTGGACCCCTGGCGTTCAAATTCAGGGTGTTTTATCTTGGTACCTAATGCTATGTGGGAGATAAGATGCTTCAAAAGGGAAGCTTTGAGGGGATTTTTGGAAATGTCATCAAAATTGCTAACTTTAGAAAAGCTGTGCGGCTTGGTACTTTGGAGTAGAAAGACATGGGTACCCATTTTAGATTCGGGGGAATGTGTACTTTCCAAAATATATGACTTTCTGGGGTGAGCATACTTTTTACTAGCTTTATCCCACATATAATGATGTAAATGTGTTGATTTTGCAGAAGCTGAAATGACAGAAATGACAGTTCATATGGGGTATGTTCACATTGGGGCCCCTACATGCCACATACTTAGGTAAACCTATACATATTGGGCATCAAACTGTTCAGTGGACCCCAGGCATTCATATTTAGGGTGTTTTATTTGGTTACTTTATGACCTGTAGGAGATAAGATACTATAGACTGGAAGCTTTGAAGCGATTTTTAAAAAAAATCACAAATTTTGATAAAAACCAATAACTTTAGGAAAGCATTGCGACTTGATAGTTTGGAGTAGACAGACAGTTGTGCCTATTCTGTATTCCCCAGAATCTGTTCTTTCCAAAAATGTACAATTTTCTGGGATAAACCTTCTGTTAGTGGAATTTTGGCCTTGAAATCCAAAGTATGCAGTTTTTTTGGAGCAGTGCTTTGGGAATTTGGTAGTGTACTGCTGGGAGTTTTTGACCTATACAAGTGAGAAATCTCCATAAAACTATATATATTTGGTATTGGCACGTTCAGGAGACATGGGACTTTCCAAATCAGTTGTATATTCGTGCATAAAATAATTTTTGTTTCTAGTATGTGTGATTATATTATGGAAAATTTGATTTTTTTTGCATTTTTAGACATTTAGAAGCCTATATCTTGTTACAGAATTGGAATTACACAAAAATTCTACCATATTTTGAAAGCTTAGGTTGTTCTGAAAAAAACGATATATTGTTTTCCTTGGTAAACTAAAAGTCCCCCCGAGGAAAGGCCCCTAAAGTGAAACAGTGCAAAATGTTCAAAAACTGTCTGGCAATACAAGTTCCGCTTTGACCAAAATGGCTGGCAGTAAAAGGGTTAAGGAGATGTTGCAGCCTTTAACCTCTGGACAACCAGTGTGGCAGGTATTGAAGGATTTTAAAGAGGCTGTTCACTGATTGCATTTTTGTGTGTGGGGTTTACATGTCCTTTATGGGCTGCCTCCTGGGGTCATAAGATTCACAGTGCACACAAACAAGCCAAGGCACATATACATGCTAGGCCACAACAGCCAATTAATGGACAGACTTCTGCCTTTTGCTTCCACACTTCCTGTTACAGTTAGAGCTGCATGATTTCTGGTCATGTGATCTCTGAGGGAGCACACAGACCATCACTAAAATGGTGGCTCAAGGGAGAGGATGTAAAAGGGCAATATTTGCTGATATATACATTCCAGTTTGACAAGATTATTTAATTGGTCACTTAACATTATATAAACTATCTGTTGGTTAAGTATTCATTCTGGGAGTATAGTTTTCCTTTAACTCAAGGGACAAAGAGCCTTTTAAGACTGCCTACACTGGCTTTTTGGTGAAACAAACATTCTAATGCATTTAAAACCCTCAGAACCATTATGATAATGTACTCTAATATGCAAAATTTTACATTGACAAGCCCCTACAAGTGATATACTACTCCTACTTGTAAACAGAAAAGAAAACCGAGAGCCGGTTTAAAAAAAGAGCGCAGAACTTACTGAGCATAGGTAAGCAATGATAATACATCTAATAGAGGAACTATCAAGAAAATAAATATTTCAAATAAGCTTTAGGATAAAATTTTCTAAATATAATAAATTACAAATTTGGTAAGGATTAATCCCTTTCCCATCTCAGCAACCTGTCTCTCAACATGTAGTTTTGTGTCATAGTCAGGTTTTTTGATGGACTCTTTAATACATCCATTATTCGTCTGTGCTCCCTCTGTCTAGATGATGTATTAGAGATAACTAATTTTTTTAAAACTCAGCACAAAATTGCTGAATTACTGATTACTAAATTTAGAAATGCTATAATTTTTTCAATTTATTATTATGAGAAATTCTCTTCTTTTAGTTAATGTTTTATATCAATATTGTTTTCCCGATTGCTTACTTTTACTGGATGTCAAGTAATTACATTCTGATGCAAAAGTACTAATGAGTGAAGTAGTAATGAGTGAATTTTTTCGCTTTGAAATTCTGCATTTAGCTATTGGCAAATTTTGTTGTGAAACTATAGCAGATTTGTCACAAAAAAAAATTACTGAGAAAAATGCCCCTTGACTTTAATTTATTTTGACAGGGGAAAAAACATAGCTTGAACATAAAAATTGTTACACACATAAAAAAGTTGTGCAGTGCCCGCAAAAGAATACATTTTGTGAATTTTTTGCTGTTTATAGGAGAGTAACAAATATTTGATTTCCTCTTTAAATAACTATCTGCTACAGCTACCTAATTACCTCTAAAATTATTCTGGTACACTGAATTTCTACTCACCCTAGTCCTAGCTAACTGCAGCCCCCATTTTTGCTTCAGGCTTCCCCAGTTGCCTGTATTACCAACAGTTCTTCTTAGGCCATAAGAAGACACTTCTCAGACTCTTTCTTTTATAAGCTCTTGTAGGGGAATTCACTACAGGACAACTTTAGGGGTTGGCACCACCTGGTAGGCAAACTAAATAAAGATGAAATTATTAATATTTGAAATAAATCTTTATTTAAACTCTTTACAAGGTTATAGAAATTAGGACCAAAACATCTAGTTTGTACACTTAATCATGAATTTTTGGCTTTTTAAAGGTACTAAATTTAAAAGGTTACATGGCCCAAAAAGTTATTTTGCTGTAAGTCCTAAGAAACAATTTAGTTTATTAGTTTAGCTTATTAAATACATAAACAATAATAAAATCATGTGTGTTTTGTTTTTTGTTTTTTTTTTAAATAACAACTTTCTCCCCTACTTTCTGAAGAGTCACTCTGAGAGGAATGGGGACTGAAACGTATGCATGATCTTACAAATTATATCCAGTCTGGCTTTAAGTAGTGCATTTTGTCCTTTTGTCCTAATTACTTAATTCAAAGTTTTAAAAAATTCTTGTTTAATTAATCCCCATGTAAACAAAAAGTTACAGGGGGCAGTCATGCTAATGATTCACTGCTAGTAACTGCTTCCTTGTCATTTCTATAATGGTGCCTGGGTTCCTGCTGTCACCACAGTCTCTCCTGTATGTTATATATGTGCATTCTCAGTTCCACGTTGCTTAAATATGACACAAGGCAGGAGCCTAAGAAATGGGTGCCATGCCCCCATGACAAACCATTCATAGCACAGCAGGATTTCTCTTTAACTACTTCATCAAAGCAATTCATGAGAAAATAAAAGGATGATGATTTCAAGTTGGACAAGTATTCCAGCATAATTTGATTATTTATAGCCAAATTGGTGTGAAGTATAATGTAAGCTCTATAATACATTAAGGGATTTTGTAAAATACAGGAAGGAAGTGTATATCAAAGAAAGACAAATGCCAAAACAAAATGTCAACCTGCAGAGCCCCAGGGGTGAAATAAGAAAGTTCTTTTTTTAGGAAAGTAAATTTAGAAAATGACTTCCCAGTAACTGGTTAATGCAGTTGTAGAAAATGTAAATATTGTAAAACATCAGATACTGTAAATGAAAATAAATGTCAAGCTTTAAGCAGGACTATAAGAAGTTATGTTTGTATTATATGGAAAAACAAGAGGGACAAAGAGTTGTCTTATATAGTCTGTCATATTCTTTATGTTTATCATTCAACAGAGTTGAATGAATCTCAAATAAGTGTAAATGCAAAGTGGGTGAGATTAAGTGATTTTTGCTCATGATCCAGATGCAAACCAGTTCTGGAAAAGCAATGACTAATTTCAAAATGCACCCTAACTAAGAAGAAGGCTAGAATTTTGTTTAAGTTTCTGTACCAGTCCAAGGCAAGCACTGCTCTTTGGCAGCTCAGAAACCAGTGCATTTGGCATCAGAATTTTATAATTAGCCCTGTAGCATCAGCTTATTGGACCCTTAATGTGGCTATATACATTCAGATTTTAGTCTTCTTCCGACAAACGTTCAGATATCAGTCATACGTTTAAATGCAATGATCTGAAACTAACATTCAGACTGAAATTTTAGGATAAAGCCCTAAAAATAACAAGTCAGAGGATGTTCTGAACATGAAATAGTTGGCAGACACCAAACGTACAAAAGTAACTTCCATTGTAGGTCTCCCAGGGATATCGCCCAATACACAATTCATGTGCAGATCATTATCCGACCGGAATTTTGTATGTAGCCCACTTTTGAACGGTGCTGCTACTTGTGCCTCCAATGGCTTACTTTTTGGCGCTACAGGAGCCCTGAATCCCCGCTTACTATGGGGGAACAGGTACAATATTACTGAATGGCGTGCCTCCACTCAGGGTAGGTATAGGTAGAATTATAACTCCCCTCCCTGGGAAACTCTCCGGTACCTTGCCACTCCCTTGGGGTAGCTTCTTACCAGGCAGTTGAGGATCCTCTGTATATGAACAGCCAAGACACCGGTTATGATGATGAACCAGATGAACTTGCTTTATTGTGAGCAGGCAGGACTTCCAGATTACAGTACATGAACAGTTACAGTGACACTACTCTCTTAGAGAACCTCTCTCAAAGAGCTGCCCACGGTACTCCCACCAAGTGATCCTATCTAGGAGCTTCCCCCGGTACTCTCGCCAGAAGACCCTCTCTTAGGGCTCTTCCTAAGTAAATGGTACATGTATGGCCAGCTTTATTTTCTGCTTGATGATTTGCAACAGGCCCTAAGCTTAGCTTTTCAACTGCTGCTTAGAACAATTTTAAAGACTTTATCAATTATGGGCTTATTTATCAATTTTTGAGATGTAAATTTGAGCTTGAATAAAAAACACTAATATCTCAAATTTTTCAAGTTTACGAGCTCTAAAAGCTAAAAAAAAAAAATTGAGTCTGCAAATATGGTTTGACTTTGCCTATGATATCTCCCATTGATGAACTTGCAAGCATTTACATGGCAAACTTTTACATTCGAGTTTTTTGCACTTAGTAAATACCAGACATTCAAGTTTTTGAACCACAACTTGAATTTGTGTTTTTTTAAGCACATAAACTTAAATTAAAAAAAAATTAAACTAGACTGTTGATAAATCACCCCTTACTGTTTTAGAGAGTCTGAAATTTTAGGCTGGTGTGGCCAGGCTCAATATGTAAAACAAGCCATTTCTATCCATGTTTTGCGATTTAGTACTAGTCATGAGTGTAATTTTTTGCCAGGCTTTGCCATGAAAAAAGCTCCAATGGGTGAAAAAAATGATCACGCAGTAAAAAAATTTCTCGTTGTTTTGCTGTTTCACTAATTTTTCAGTAAAGTGAAATGGGACAGAGTCACTCATTATTATTTAGTTCTCCTTTAGATATCTATCCTATATGTTTCATGCTAAACATGAAGAAGACTTGCTGTCCCCCTACCTTTAAGTTTCAATGATACTATTTCATACCTCCCAACATTTGAAAAATGAAAAGAGGGACAAAAAGATTTGGCGCGCGCAGCAATTTTTTTTGACCATGCCCACCTTTGTGGCCACGCCCCAATTAAAACACCCCATTTTTTTCTAAAAATACTCCTTTTATATAGTTGAAATGGTGAGATCAGACGCAAATGTGCTATACCCTCATACTGTACTACCTAAGGAAAACAATATAGCAACTCCTACATATAAAATACAAATATAGAGAGAAGGCAGTCAGTTATGTACCAGTTTTGCCCCCCCCATACACAGTGCCTCCAATGGCCCAATAGACAGTACCACCCATACACAGTGCCCCCCAATACACAGTACCCTTCATACACAGTACCCTTCATACAGTGCCCCCCAATACACAGTGCCCCCATACACAGTACCCTTCATAGACAGTATCCCCCATACACAGTGCCCTTCATAGACAGTACCCCCATACACAGTGCCCCCCATACACAGAGCCCCCCAATATATGCTCCTACTTCTGCAGCGGTTCCTCTCCTTATGCGGCTCCATGTGCGGCGGTGCCAGGCCTTTTTATGAGGTTGCGCCCCGTGTGTACGTGTGACGTCAGTAAGCATGGGGCACAACCTTATAAAAGGGCCTGGCACCGCCGGAGAAGAAGCCACATAAGCAGAGAAGCCACACAAGGAGCAGGAGTGCCCAGCTTCAGCCGGCGAATCCCACTATCACCGACCGTTATAGATTACGGAAATGCGGGACATTCATGGAACGATCTGGGACAGCTGGATGCGCTATAAAAAGCGGGACTGTCCCGCGCAAAGCGGGACAGTTGGGGTGTATGCTATTTTTAGCAAACCAACTACCGTATATACTCGAGTATAAGCCGAGTTTTTGAGCACCAAAAATGAGCTGTAAAAGTCGACCTCGGCTTATACTCGCGTATATACGGTGAAGATGCAACTCGCTGCGCATGCCCATGCATTCGCTGCTCGCACACCCCCCCCCCCCCCGTGTAAGCACGTTCGTGAGTCTGCCACTATATTAGAGTATATATGGTATACGGTATATACGGAACCTGCTACCTTCTGGCGCGTACGCATCCGTTCGCTGCTCTTTCTCAGCGTGCCCAGCCTGTTAGTGTGCCGCTTGCAGCACTCTGTACAGTGGGAAGTTGGACTGTTCCGGGGCAAAACGTCTCAGCGCTAAGGTCACGGGGCAGATCAGGGGTGGGAGAGTAGGGCATACCCAAGGGGGCCGATACCTATGGGGCTGAACAGCGTTTGCATGGGCCCTGTAAGCCGGGAAGGGACTTAGATCTGTAGAATGGAGCCTACAAGGCGTGGCTGCCAGGATGACTCCTAACTAACTTTGACCCAACACATTGTTACATGAACAGGCACTTAGATTTTCCGCTGGAAAGGAATGTATATGCCTACACCTGTACTGCCTGTATAGGGCATTAGCCCAACTTCTTTCCTGCTGTAGCTGGACTACAACTCCCAGCATCCTTAGCATCTCCACAGTAGCTGCATGTTGGCTATTTCATTACGATTCCTTGACAGTTCCACAGCACAAACCCCCCAGAATCTGTAGCAGGCCCGAAATTCTGAGGAATCCAGATCTGCAATAGAACTGCTGCTTCCTGCCTGGCCCTGTTTCATGGTGCTGTGGGTGGTGATAGAGGCAGAATTGCCCCTAGATATGAGCGAAGGGAAGGCTCATCTGTGCCCTTATTATTCTGAATTCTGGGACTACAATTAAGTAGTGGAGGTTGAAGTGGGGATCATGGGAATTGTAGTTCCGGATGAGGTGAGTTGTAGAGGCTTTATTTTTCTCTTGGAATGTATAAGTTTTCAACGGCTGTTATTATTTGTACTGCAGATTATTTTTCTGCATAATGTAAATATTAATGTTTGAAAATATTTTAATGCCTTTATTTGGCTATAATGTTTAAAAAATCCCAATAAAAATGATTGAAACTATTTTTCTCTTGCACCTGCTCTCCATTGCATAAAACATGGGAATTTGTATTTAGTGTAACCTCGGCTCTTATACTGCGCTGCTCGCATGGACTCATGCTAGGGGGGTAGAAGAAACACGGGAAGAAGCACGGGGGGGGGAGAAGAAACCCCCTAGGAACTTACGTCCACTGGGGGGGGTAAGCATGATTCACTTATTCCAGCAGATTGGTATGCTGTAATATCCTGGCCATTTCAGTATCTGGTTATATGCATTTAGCTTGTACTCACTATACCTTGTCGATTATTTACAGGGTTTGCACAGAAAGTTTTATATGTGGCATATATATGTGCATCCACGGGGTGGGGGGGGGCAAGTGAGTTGCATGCAAGGCTGCATGTAATCATTTGCATAAGGCTGCACGTAAAAAAAAATGCTTTCTGTATGTAAACAGTACACGCAGTGATAAATTGTTGCATCTAATCCCAAGTGCCTTGGCGCACACAAGGGATCGCACAGTAGCTGTTAGCAGTAGCGGCTGCATTTCCCTCCCTAGGCTTATACTCGAGTCAATAAGTTTTTCCAGATTTCTTAGGTAAAATTAGGTACCTCGGCTTATACTCGGATCGGCTTATACTCGAGTATATACGGTACTTTTTTAGTGTTTAAGACCCAGACAGCAATATATAATAGTGACTGTCTGTTGACATAGGCCATGACCACTCATTTCACTGATAACTAAAGTGTTTATAGACAGGCACTTTCATACTACATTTATATGTTTATCTCTGATATTATTTATTGACTCAGACAGTGCTGCATAGGCAATGCAGGGGCTGTAATAACAAGGGTAAGCAGAGACACACTCTAAAACATACAAAACTATTTTTTTAAAGAAATGTACTTTACTATTTTGATGATTGCAAAAGACAACTGCTAATGCAAAAATAGTTTTTTTTTTTCAAATTTATTATGTTTATTTAAAGTAAAAATGATTTTCTTTTCCATGTTGTATTTAATTTAAAACTGCATATAACTACTATGAGCATTAGATTTCTTCCAGACTATGCAAATACATGTCTGAGTGTGTGGGAACAACATCAAGTTATTAGCTTTGTGCTCTGGAAAATATTATCATAGATATATTAGTCAATTGGGAGGCTGAGGAAGGATCACTTATTACATTTATGGTTTATATTATTGAATATAAAATAATACACATAGAATTATTTTACATCCTAATACTAGAACAGCCTAAAACTAGAAAAGGAAGTTTGAGAACAAAGTTCATGTTGGGTTGAAAAACATGAAGTCACTGAATGAAATCTGATCCATTGTTGGCTCCGCCCACTTTTTCTAACCTTGGACCACAGTTATATAGTAAAAACCACTGTGCTATGTTTGGGGGCCCTGGTTTTAATAGTGTCTGAATGGCAGCAATTTAAATTTCCCCACTGAAAGTCAATGAGTGACATCTGATTGGCGGTTGGTGACTCCACCCCCTTTTTCTAACCTGGAACTGCAGTTACCCAGTGATTAACTCTGCAAAGTTTAGGGACCCTAGGATTAATAGTTAAAGAATGGAAGCAGTTTAAATTTAAACCAATAAAAGTCAATAAGTAAATGTGATTGGTGGTTGGTGGATGTGCCCCCTTTTTCTAACCTTCAGTCAAAGTCACCCAGTGACAAACAGTTGGCACCCTGGTATAAATAGTGTGAGAATGACCGCATTTTAAATTTACACCAATAAAATTCAATGGATGAAATCTGATTGGCCCAACCCACTTTTACTATTTTTGAACTGCAGTCCCCCAGTGACCAATTTTGCAAAGTTTGGGAGTCTGACGGCATTTTACACTTCACCATTGAAAGTAAATAAGTAAAATGTTACAGTTACAGTTACCTGGTGACTAGCTCTGCAAAGTTTGGTGGCCTTAGTTTTAATATTTAAAGAATGGCAGCAATTTAAATTTAAACATATGAAGTCTATAGGTGAAATCTGATTGGCTGTTGTTGGCCCCGCCCACTTTTCTAAACTTGGAACATAGTCGTCCAGTGACGAACTGTGCAAAGTTTGGGGACCCTGACATTAAACATGTGAGAATAACAGCAGTTAAAATTTAAACAATTAAAGAAATGTGATTGGCTGTTGTTTGCCCCACCCACTTTTTCTAACCTTGAGTACATAGTCACCCAGTGACTGCAAAGTCTGGGAACCCTGGCATCAAACCAATTAAATTCAATTGGTGAAATCTGATTGGCTGTTGGTGGCTCCTCCCAGTTTTTAGAAATAAAACTGCAGTCCCCTAGTGACCAACTGTGAAAAGTTTGGTGACCCTGGTGTTAATACTGTGAGAATGGCAGCAGGTTGGATTTCCCCATTGAAAGTCAATAGGTAAAATCCGATTGGCTGTTGGTGGCTCCACCCACTTTTTCTAACCTTGAAATGCAGTTATCTGGTGCCTAACCCTGCAAAGTTTGGGGCCCTGGCTTTAGTACTGTGAAAATGGCAGCAGGTTAACTATCTGCCAAGTTAAGGTAAAATCTGATTGGCTGTTCACAGCCCCGTCCACTTTTGGGCATCCAACAATCATCATATTTTCATTCAGGCTGACCCCGTGACTATGTGATTGGGGTGTTTGGAGAGGTGCCACAAAAGGACGGGGGAGGGATCACTTAGAAAAGCCCAAGCAACCTGCTCTGCTATAGGGCGAAGAAGTGTGGAAAGTTTGGGTGTTGTACCCCTAAAACTGTAGGAGGAGTAGCGTTTATGTAGGGACCCCAAGATTTGGGCCCCTTAGACTGGGTTTCCCTTTTGGACAGGCAATATATGGGGTGGCCTTGTGGGAATAGGACACCTAAGAGTGGTCCTAATTGTTTGTGTAAAAAGAGTTTCCTAGGCCAGTTAAGCAGCAACCACAAGGTGGCAGTGTGCTGTTGTATAAAAGGTGAATCCACACCATTTTGGAGGTCTTTTCTTTCTGGGACTTCCCCTGTTTCAGAGGCGAGATACAGGATTATCTCAGATAATCTTCTGTATCTCTGAGATAACTCAGTTAGATAAAGTAATAGTCACTCTAGGAGTGAAAGGAGTAGATAGGGTATTTAGTTGGGCAGTTGGAAGCCCTAACAGGAGGTCAGTGAGGTTATTACCTCATGGCACTACTAGCCACAGATCAGGGACTTAAAGTGGTAAGTTCAGGTCATATTATATTCCCATAGAGGGGAGATTATCTGGAGGAAGAGAATCCCCTGGGCTGTGTAAGGAAAAGAGATACCTGAATCTGCCTGTTATGCTATTGAACCCAGTTTGGATTAAATAAAGAATTTCACTTTGTTAAGCAGCAACCTGCAGTCTCCTGGTCAATCACTCTCTTTGCGGATCCACAACACCCTGGTAAGCATCACGCACGGGACAGCAGGGTCCTGGGAGTTAAAGGGAGTTGCCAGTTACATTCTACCAAAGCAAATGTAGTACACACAACTCAAAGACACTTATAGCCAACACCAATTGTGTGCTACATTTAGAAAATGGGGGAGCGCTAAGGAGAAGAAGCTGAAGTCGAAGAACAGTATGTTGGGTTAAAACATATCATTAAGAAGAAGTATAAAGGACAACACTGTAAATGTTACTGAATATACTGAATGTTGTGTTAATAAGCGGGTAATGTGTAAAAAAAAATGGGTAAAAGAGGAAAGCCTAGTGGAGCAGCATGAAATCTTCTCTTTCTGCATAAATTTATTATTTAACCTTGACACCATAAAAAACTGTATAGTGGGTAATTATTTAACATTCCAACACTGCCTTAGGAAAGAGGGATCAGGATCAGGAAAGAAATATTGTGTTTATTTGTGTTATTAAAAAAACTGCTGAAAGGGCACTTCTTTCCCCCACTGGAATGGCAGGGCTAATAGAGCCCATATTCCTTTTGGGGGAAACAATGCTATTTTTTTAAGAAAACCCTACTTTTAAGCTCTAAACCACCCACACCTGGAGGGAGCTCTCAATGTGGATGGGGCGTACATACATTTAACAAAATGAGCGAGTGCCCCAAAATTGCAACAAGCACCAGAAAGACCTAAAATATCTTGAAAATGTAATAATACTGCAATGAATCCAAATGTCACTGGAAGCAGCACATTCAGCTTTTATGTCACTCTACAATAATTTGCAAAACATTTCAGTCTCAGTAGACTCTGTGCAGAGGCTGTGCATTTCAAAATGTTAAAATTTAGAGTTAGAGCTCCACTGGAAGGTCCAACGTTTGTCCAGGGCCCCCTTGCAGGACCATACTTTGGCCAGAGCCCCATTATAAAGTCCAACCTTTAGTTAGCTTGTGAAATGACTGCAGAAATAATAAAGATGCACCAATCACTCATACTTCAATGATAACTAGGACGGCAAATACATTTGCCCCAAATCTTACCTCAACTGACCTTCAAGATTGGTTTTTAGGTGTATCTAGATAGCCAATGGCCATTCTCTCCACGTCTCTTCTAACTTTCCTCCAGCTTAAGCCCCCTAGCCACTGGGCCACATCCCAGGGGTTATAGCCGCACAGTTTCGTAAACAAATCAAAATATTACTAAATGTAAGCCTGATGTAAAATTAGAATGCTTTTCTGAGCACTTTTTCAATTAATACATTTATTTTTAATGTTATTTTTTTTATTATTTTATTTAATGTATTTTAATGGTTTCTGAGGTATTTGCAGTTTTAGACTACTAATAACAAGCTTTTAGTGATGACACCAGGGTTAACTGAATACAGTGCACATGCAGGTAGGAGACCAAGTTACTAACACTGTGACCTTCAAAAAGAAGCTTTGGAGCCCAGGCCCGGATTGGCATTCAGAATAGGCCCTGGCATTTCAGGTACACAGAGGCCAAAATAGCCCCCCACCAACCCAATAGATAGTGACTGCCTATGGCATCTTACAGCAGCGCCTCTGGCATTTACCAGAATCCACAGATTGCAAGTCCGGGCCTGCTGCCTAGTATTGATAGTATCTCAGAAAACACTAAAAATAAGAATTTAAGGTAAACTACAAAAGTTTATTTTTGGTGGACGTTAGATCCTCCTTATAACCTCAATCAGACCTAATGGACTATATGGCAACTGAATGCACATAATAGAAAGCCATAGCTGCTGAGTTTACAGACAAGTAAGCAACAAGAAAAAGTAATTGAAACAGTGGTAAAGAAAGTAACATTTGTTTTTTAGATTACAACGGAAAGCAGCCAACAATACACATCAGCTTTAATTTCCCATTTGCATATTTTAGTAATAAAAACATAAATAAACAGTTGATGATTTATCAAACCTAAATATGCCAGCCCTATTCACTCTTATCTTTTTTTCTTAAAGCCTGTCACTTTAGGTCATAGTGCTTAGAAATGCTTCAATACCATTTCTTCTCTACCCCAAAACTTTCCCCCATAGGCTCCTGCTCACAATTATCTCCACTGGCCCCTGTTCTGTAGGCAGAAGAATATGCCTAAACCTCAGGTCGAAAGCAAATTAACAAGCAACATGATTTTTCCTGCTTCATTTTAGATAATTCCCTCCAGCTGTCTGTGAGCTGTGGGACGCCTGCTAGCATTTTTAAATTGCACCTCAGCTTATTCCCACTGAAATGGATCAGTGTTTGAAACCTATATCCATTTTGACAAGCTGTATTACCTGAGCCAAACTCCCTGCATACTGCTCTTATACTTTCAAGTTTGCCAGCCATATACAGCTGCTTCAGGATTCCTTTCATCTCTATCTGCAATTAAACAAAGAATAGTATCCCTGTTAAACACAAGACCCATCCAGAAACATAATAGATTGGTTCAATAATGCAGTGTTGAGAGGTGGCAATTCACCCTTCCTTGCCCTTTGAAACCATCCTGAATATATATATATATATATATATATATAACAAGAGCAACTGAAAAGTAATTCACAGATCAACACTTTTCATCCTCGAATGAGTCTCTTTGTGTTTGGTATAATTCTTTCCAAAAGCAAAATGAAATACCAAAGCAGACGGATGCAGCTAAAACAAAACATTAATTTCTCATTGTTTCAATGTTTAAGGAGGTTATGGTCGAGTTTGATTTTTTTTCTCTCAATTCAATTTTTTTTGCGCTTAAAAAATTGGAGTTATGGTTTGAAAACTCAAATGTCTGGTATTTATTAGATGCAAAAAAACTGAAAATTTGAATGTAACTCTTTGCCATCTTAAAACTTGTTTCTATAGAAGTCCATAATGCAAAGTCAAGCCATATGTTCAATTAGCACAAAAATGCATGTTTTGGTTATCAGCAAACTGCACCCCTAACCATATGCACCCATATGCAAAGGACTTAATCTTGTGCTGTTAGGAAGTGCAAGCATGCTTTCTGTCTTGTACAGCATTTGCCTGTTATGTAACACTGCCCATTTAGCATAAAAACAATGACATGTGTACATAAATTAGATCTATTATAGAGAAACTTTTTATCCAGAAAGCTCTGAAATATGATCATTTCCCATAGTGCCCCATTTTAAATGGACATTTTTTATTTTTTGACTGATTTGCTCTTTTTTTTTTCTTTTGTTTGTTTGTTTCCACAATGATTTACAGAAGTTTGGTATCATTGACATTAGTACCTGCCCCAGTGGAGCTTAAATTCTAAATGCAATCAATCAATGGCACTCTGCAGCTCCAACCTGGCCCAAGGAAAGTCAAGATAACGAAGCTTGAATGAATCCGAAACTTTCGTACTCGGCACGACAATACGATTTTGTCGCACAAATTTGCATGAACGCTCGGAGTGTTCATGCATTAATAAATGTCCCCATTAGAATTGGTTGGAATCCTATTTAAAAAAATGACCATTTCCTAAATCTATTAGGAAAAAGGGATTTAAGGAGATAAATGTGGCAGATGTTTCATAATGTCATACTACTGCTGAAGTCAATGTTCTATTATTTTGACTGATATTAATCTTCTGGTTTACTATTTTGATTATTCATGTACTGTATGTAGCATTCTGACACATTCCATATTGCAAGTTAGTGCTTAGTGCTGAGAGCAAAACTGCAGGCAGTATTAAATATTTCTGACCAACTATAAAAACTTGGAGGGGAGCTTAATACTCAGGGGAGATTACAGTCTAGTTGATGAAATAATAAGATCAACTTACTTGTACACATACAGCTGTGGAACACACAAACATGTGGTTAAAGTAATACATGACCACCAGTATAGCTACAATAAAAGTAGCTTTATATTAATATTGTACATATGAAGAGTTATAATAACTTGAACATATTTAGAAATCATTTGTTACCACACTTCAAACTCCTAAGGATCTGTCCTAATATTAGCAAGGGTTATTGTCTGGTTTTGTGTCCATTAGTATTCCCTTAAGTGTCACAAGGATAGGATGATCTAAGCCAAATGATTGCTCTTAGATGATGATTTGCTTCCAATAAGGACTATATCTATATCTCTGAAATCAAAATTCTGGCGACATTGGATTTAATTTTCGAGTAATATTTATCAGAACATAAAACAACATATTTCCAGGTTTTGCAGGACATGTATAAGTGTAAATTCATGAACAGGCCATGTGTTTTTTTCCACTTTTGAAACAAAGAAAATATTGTTACAGATGTTTGATTAGAGTAAATAGTACTGTACATATAAAGGTACACATTATTATTCTTTTTCAGCACCAAAAATGTGGTTTATACTCGAGTATATGGTTTTGTAGTTCATTGCGTGTGCACCCCCCCGTGCGTGCGCTCGTTCGCGCCCCCCCCCCCCGGATGCGCGTGCTCGCATGGACCGACCACTGGTTATAAAATCATCAGTGACACAGTAGCCCCCATACACAGTACCCCCCATATCAGAGCTGGACACCTGGCATCTTTTTTTGGTAACAATTTTGTTTATGTACCTGAGCCATCAGCTATATTATTTTCCCATGTACCAGTGCCAGCTTGCTATGCCTTACTTGTGCAGCTCGACAGGCCCTTTTATAAGGTTGCGCCCCGTGTGTACGTGTGACGTCATTATGCACGGGGCACAACCTTATAAAAGGACCTGTCACCGCAGACAAGGAGCCGCATAAGAAGTAAAGCAGCTGACTAAGGCAGAGCTCTTTTGGGGGGGTACTGAGTATTGGGGGCTACTGAGTATTGGGGGCTACTGTGTATGGTGGTATACGGTGTATGGGGGGCTACTGTGTAGGGGGCACTGTATGCAGGATACTGTGTATGGGGGAGCTCTGTATGGGGGCTACTGTGTATGGGGGACACTGTGTATGGGGGGTACTGTGTATGGGGGCTACTGTGTATGGGGGCACTGTGTATGGGGGCACTGTGTATGGGGGTACTGTGTATTGAGGGTACATGGTACCTGACTGCCTTCTCTCTATATTTGAATTTTATATGTAGGAGTTGCTATATTGTTTTAGTACAGTATGAGGGTATAACTTCTGATCCCGTCATTTCAACTATATAAAAGGAGTAATTTTTTTTAAATGGGGTGTGGTAATTGGGGCGTGGCCACAAAAGTGGGCATAGGCAAAAAAAATGTCCGCGCTGCGCTCACCAAATCTTTTTATCCCTCTTTTCATTTTTCAAATGTTGGAAGGTATGATATTGCCCCATGTACCTGTGCCAGCAGCCATATTGCCCCATGTACCTGTGCCAGCAGCCATATTGCCCTATGTACCTGTGCAAGCAGCCATCATATTGCCCCCCATCTGTCCCTGTGGCAGCAGCCAACACTGTATATTGCGCAATTTGGCCCCAGTTTGTACCTATGCCAGCAGGCAGCAGCAGCCAAAAAATCAAGCAAGCACCAAAACTCCCGGTTTCTCCCGCCAGCTCTCTCTGTCTCTGTCTCTGAATGACGGCGAATGCGTGTGCCAACCCCTACTCAGTGGGACACAGTGGGCCAGATATAATTACATGCCAGGCTGCATGTGGCTCGCGGGCTGTGAGTTTGACACATATGTTCTAGAGGTTTTCAGGGTTTGTTTTTTTAAAGCTTGCTAAAAAGTTGTGGTTTTTGCATATTTCCTTGCTTTTTAAATTTGAATCTTTGAATGGTTTTTCATGGAAACGAGTATAGTGGTGGTTTTAAAATACTCTATTGATAAATCTTCCCCCATGAATATTTAGATGCACTGAGTTTTACATTATTATTTTAAAATGATACTGACACCAAAAATCTACTTTTCAAAATATTAGTGGGCATTTACTAAAGTTTGATTTTTTTTTCACAATTCATATTTTTTTAATACAATTTTGTCGCAGAACAAAATTCTGCAACAAAAATATGCCATTTAGAAGCTGTCAAGATCATGTAAAACTTAATAAACTTAATAACTTTAATAAATGACTATACTTTTGTGGAAATGAGTTTAGTCGTGGTTTAACCTTTCCCTGCCAATCACGTAGCTCCTACGTGCTGGCATAAAAAGGTGTTGAACGCCCAGCATCTAGGAGCTATGTTTTCTTTACTTTGCGCTCATTCTCTGCGCTCGCTACTTAATCCGAGCGCAGAGAACGATCGCAAAGTAAAGAACCCCCTAGAGAACGAACAATGGGGGGTTAACAGTGGCCCCTGGGGCGCGATTGCCCAGGGGCCCCATAGAAAAAGTCGGGCACGTAGATTCTACGTATCCGACTTTTTCTTCTCTCTCCCTCACTTCCTGTACTCCCCCTCCGCCCCCCCCCCGGTCCTGTGCCGGCTACTCATCATAGAAAGCTGCTGTGCCTGCGTCTCCTGTCTGCCTCCTGTGATTCTCCAGTGATCTTCAGTTCTTGGACCCCAAGTAAGTGCTACATACACACACAAACACACATACACACACATATTGCACTAATACTCACACTTACACACACACACATACATTTTGGGGGGGGTTGGGGGTTTCACAGCACTTACAGCACTCACACTTACTTGCACACTCACACACACGCACTCAAAACACATTTTACCATGTGTACACACTCACACACTTATGTCATTTTGTAATTTTTTATTTTATCACATCGTTTTTATTCTTGCCTGAAAAAAGTGTTTCTATGATTTTGGTGCATTTTTAGTAATTTTATTGCATTTTTAGCCATTTTATTGCATTTTCAGTTATGCATAGTTGTTGTTTGCTTGACTTTGTCTGTAAAAATAATTTCCCCAAGCCAGAATACTCAAACTGTGATTCTGACTGCAGATATCACTAGGAAAAAAAACATTGATTTTAGGGTTTTTCTTTGTGATTTTAGCGATTTTATTGCATTTCTTATTGTTCTTTGTTACTGGTCTTGCACGTGGACATTTTGTCTGCTGTATTTCAATTTGGCATCCTCTGTACCCCACGTAGTTTGGTAAATCTATGCATATTGGGCATCAAACTGTTCAGTAGACCCCTGGCGTTCATATTTATGGTGTTTTATGTTGGTACGTTATGAAATGTGGGGTATATAATGGGACAAAATGCAAGCTTTGTAACAATTTTTAGAAATGTTATAAAAACCATTCTGTTTAGCATAGCTTTGTAGTTTGGTAGTTTGCAGTAGAAAGATGTATTTACCCACTTTTTTTTGTCAGAATGTGTACTTTCAGAAAATATATAGTTTTCTAGGGTCTCTGTACTGTTAGGGGGTCTTATTGCACATAATACACATACCAGGTGCAAAAACTGCACAATCCAGAGCATCATTCGTGAAAATTCATATGCACTATTTTCATTTGGGTGACCCTGCACTCTGCATAGTTTGGTAAATCTATGCATATAAGGGATCAAACTGTTCAGTAGACCCCTAGTGTTCATACTTAGAGTGTTTTATGTTGATACGTTACAAATTGTGGGGGTACATAATGAGGTAAAATGCAAGCTTTGTGACGATTTTCAGAAATGTCATAAAAACCGTTCTGTTTAGCATAGCTTTGTAGTTTGGTAGTTTGCAGTACAAACATGTATTTACTCCTTTTTGTTTTGTCAGAATGTGTACTTTTGGAAAATGTATGGTTTTCTAGGGTCTCCGTACTGTTAGGGGGTCTTATGGCACATAATACACATACCGGGGGCAAAAACTGCATGTGTTTATGAATTAGGTAAAGGTAAGCCATGAAATTAGTGTGCACAAGGTATATTTTGGGGTCTCTAAGTGCCATGTGCTTTGATAGACATATGTACAGTGGGCATCAAACTGTTCAGTAGACCTCTGGGGTTCATATATAGGGTGTTTTATCTTGGTACCTAATGACCTATACAAAATAAGATGCTGCATATTGGAAGTTTTGAGGGGATTTTTGGAAATGTAATAAAATCGGCAAACTTAGGAAACCTTTGCGGCTTGGTACTTTTGAGTAGAAAGACATGGGTACCCATTTTAGATTTCGGGGAATGTGTACTTTTCAAAAATATATGACTTTCTGGGGTGAGTGTACTTTTTACTAACTTTATCCCACATAGAATGATGTAAATGTGTTGATTTTGCAGAAGCTGAAATGACAGAAATGACAGATCATATGGGGGTATGTTCCCATTGGGGCCCCTACATGCCACATCTATACATATTGGGAATCAAACTGTTCAGGGGACCCCTGGCGTTCAAATTTAGGGTGTTTTATCTTGGTACCTAATGCAATGTGGGAGATAAGATGCTGCATAGTGGAAGCTTTGAGGGGATTTTTGGAATTGTCATCAAAATTGCTAACTTTAGAAATGCTTCGCGGCTTGGTACTTTGGAGTAGAAAGACACAGGTACCCATTTTAGATTCGGGGGGAATGTGAACTTTCCAAAAATATATGGCTTTCTGGGGTGAGTATACTTTTTTGTAGCGTTATCCCACACAAAATGATGTAAATGTGTTGATTTTACAGAAGCTGGAATGACAGAAATGATAGATCATATGGGGGTATGTTCACATTGGGGCCCCTACATGCCACATACTTAAGTAAACCTATACATATTGGGCATCAAACTGTTCAGTGGACCCCTGGCATTCATCTTTAGGGTGTTTTATCTGGTTACTTTATGACCTGTAGGAGATAAGATACTATAGACAGGAAGCTTTGATAAAAACAAATAACTTTAGGAAAGCATTGCAACTTGGTAGTTTGGAGTAGACAGACAGTTCTATCTATTCTGGATTCCACAGAATCTGTTCTTTCTAATAATGTATAATTTTCTGGGATAAACCTTATGTTAGTGGAATTTGGGATCTTGAAATCTAAAGCATGCAGCTTTCTGGAGCAGTGCTTTGGAAATTTGGTAGGGTACTGCTGGGAGTTTTTGACCTATACAAGTGAGAAATCTCCATAAAACTATATATATTTGGTATTGGCACGTTCAGAAGACATGGGACTTTCCAAATCAGTTGTATTTTTGTGCATAAAATAATTTTTGTTTCTGGTGTATGTGTTTATATTATGGAAAATATAATTTTTTTTATTTTTTTAGACATTTAGAAACCTATATCTTGTTACAGAATTGGAATTGCACAAAAATTCCACCATATTTTGAAAGCTTAGGTTGTCCTGAAAAAAACGATATATAGTTTTCCTGGGTAAACGAAAAGTTCCCCCAAGGAAAAGCCCCTAAAGTGAAACAGTGCAAAATGTTCAAAAACTGTCTGGCAGTAGAAGTTCCACTTTGGTCCAAAACAGCTGGCAGTGAAAGGGTTAAAGAAATTTAAAAGCCCTGAAAATCAGAATGTTAATAAATCTACCCCTATGATTTAAGTGATACTGACACTAAAAAAACTACTCTTTAAAATATTAATGTACATTAGGGGGCCCATTTATCAATGTGCAATCGTTTCCGAATAAAAAAAAATCATATTTTTTTCTACGTTTTCGTACTGTTTTTTAATTAATTAATTTTTTGTGACATTTTTGTTAATCTGCATGACTTTTTCATACTTTGCAACAAAAAGTGTGACAATTTGTGCGACAAAATCGTATTTGTCGCAACGAGTACGAAAGTTTAGGATTCATTCAAGCTTTGGTATCATGACAGGTTGGAGCTGCAGAGTGCCATTGAGTCCTATGAAAGGCTTTTGTGACTTTCGGATCGCCAATACGATATTATCGCGACTAATATGATATTTTTGTAAACATTTTTTGTGACATTTCTGATCATCAGAAATTATCGTATCAAATATGATTCGAACTCGTACTTTGATGAATCAGCCCCTAGAAGTTACCTATAGGTCATGTTGTTTTTTGCTGATAAGGCTGTTTTGCTAACCTGACTGACCTTTCTCAAACCGTCAGTTATAGCTTCTAATGCTAACGGAATACTGCTGTACAAATATGGCAGCCCCCTCACAGAGGAACATGCAAGATCAAATAGGTAATGTAAAACATTGGGCAGATAGTTTTAAGGCACATTTATAAAAATAATGCAATTAGATATAAAAAAAAGTCTGGTGTATTTAAGGAACTTTCCCCTCCAGCTTTCTCACAGAACCCAAACATACCCCAAGAGCCTTTAAGTCGATATAGGATTTTTTTTCTCAGACACCAAATGCATAGCCATACTATATATTATTCTGATATTTGCATTACATAATACAAATAAAGCTAAGCAGAATATTTTTTAACAGAATATGTGAAAGTCTTCCAAAGCCTTTCCGGCTGTCAACTTTTGTACAAAGATTAATAATTTTTTGGAGATAAATTCTCACCTCTAACATAAGATATACACATTTATTATATTTCATATGGTGCTACATACAATCTGAGAGAAGTGCTAAAACATTTTTTGGCAGCTCTATTTGCCTTCAATCTTGCACCTTCTAATGGTGGTATTCTATTGAATATTTATACTCACAAAAGGGCTAGCTTTGCATAGTTTCTGCAGAGACAATTCCTTTTGAGAAATGCTGTGTATAATAGAAGAGAAAGATGCTTCTTGTAGTTATAGACTTGTTTTTAAAATAAAAAGAATCCTAAATTCAAGTAAGGCCAACAATAACGGTGTTTCCTCCATCCCAAATGTTATTTCTAATGGTGAGGGGATCACATTTCTTTTAACACCTACACCCTAGCTTTTATGGTGAATAAATACGTAATTTAATAGACGTTCAACAGATGCCTACATAGCATTTGCCTGCAATCCTCTAACCCCACTGTGGCTTTAAAGGAGGAATAAATAGAGAAATGCATAGGTAGAGCTCTACAATATTTATGAACCCAGTGCCTGAGTGTCTACCCCTTTCCATGTTTTTTCTGCTTTAAAATTGCTATAAAAATAATTGTTCTGTGTGGAAGCCATTCTGTTAAAACCCTGGAATATGTGAGGTTGGGACATACAGTATGTGGTAAAAAGAAAATTCTGCCTTTTTATTTAAGCTTACAAGTAATTTTAAACACAGCATTGTTTTCCTACTAACATAGAAAAAAATACATATGCAGATCCTAAATACAAAGCCAGCCCTCAAATACATCAGGGTCTATGATCCAACTCTCTGCTCTAGGAATGGGTGGCAGAAAATGACATTAGGCCTGGGATGTATACTTGTTTGCTGTCTTGTTAACTTCTGAAACCATGTTATGAACTAAGTAAGAGCCTATAAAAAAAAGTTGGACCACAAAGAGAAGCTTATACCAAGTAGTCTGAAACCTTGAGACAACCATCACAACATTAATCTGGCAGCAGCTTAAAATGGAAAAATTGCTGCTCTGTTTTACTAATCTTATAACCTAATTTACATAATACAATGTTGCATAATGTATTTATTACATACAGATAAACATCATTCATCACAATGCATGTATTGTTTATTTTCCTTGTTTATTCATATTACTCTTTGTCATCTTATGCTTTAAAGAATGCAGTACTTCTATCTTAAGAAAGTAGCAAATATCTTATAAATAAACCCCAGACTCCCAATCTAGATTTATTTGTGGAAACTGCTTTGACAGCCAATATAATCCAGAGATGCTATCAGCCCAGGACATCACTCAGACATTGGAAATAGTGTTTGGTTTTAAGGCCACTGAACTGTGAAGTTCTACAAATCTCATAATCCTCAGGTTGGAATTTATGGGGCTGCTGGGTGATCTAATATTCTCCCCTCAGGTCTTTATTGTTGTGCAGCTATGATTCAAATGGAGACATCAGTTATTAATGCTGCTTCACTGGTATGGGATAGAATCCTCTTTTTTTTATTACATTTTCTTTGTTTTTTTTTGTAACTCAATTTTTTATTTAAAAGGTTATTATGCAATACATATAAAACATTACGTATCAAAATGTCTTGACTGTTGGTTGGATGGCATTTTTCATTAGCATATAAATAAGAGAGACATAGTTTAAACAAATTTGGAACTAGTAGAACAGTGAGTGTTATAATCCAGACATTGTTACAGCATATATTTCGTTGATATAAGATAAGATATGGTTTTTAACTTCCATCATTTATAGTATTTGTGGGGTTTTCTAGGCTCTCCTGGGGATTCAATGCGAAATAGGCTTCCCATGATGACCATACATTGGCGTTTGATTGTACATTGTTTGTAATAGAAGCTGTCATAGTTTCAAATCATTTATTGTTTTCCACTCTTGTTATAACCTCAGATATGCTGGGGATTGTCTGTGACTTCCATTTGGAAGTGAGTGCTAGTCGTGCTGCTGTTGTGATATGGTTTATTAATTTTTGGACTGGACGTTTAAGTCTCGCTATAGGTTGTCCCAGTAGGAGGTGTGGTAGTTTGATATTGAGTGGTATTGCAAGTACCGTGCAAATAAGATTGCTCGCCTCTTTCCTGTAGTTTGTTACCTGGGGACAATGCCAATATGTGGCTTAAGGTACCTTTGGTTGTACATCCCCTCCAGCAATATGAGGAGCTATTTGGATATATTTTTGATAGCCTATCTGGTGTCATGTACCATCTCATTATTACCTTGAAAACACTTTCTTTTTGTTGCATACAGGTAACTATGCAGTTGGCATTGTTCCAAATTTTTGACCACGTTGAGTCGGTAAGTTTTTCCCCGAGAACCTTCTCCCAGTATCGCATGTAGCTATGTTTGGGGAAGGGGTCTTCGGGTAGGGTTACCATTAATTTATAGAGATGAGAGATTAAACCTCTATAGGTGAATGGAGAGCTCAGGATTTTTTCATATGGAGTTAGAGGATTGGTTGTAGTTGTGCCTAGTTTGGAGATTATAAAATGTTGGACTTGCAAGTATTCCAGAGACTTATCTTTAGCGCATTTATGTTCCTCCTTAAGTTTTACATAGGGGTAGGGCTTGTGATTCTTTGGGTCTATGAAGTTGTATATCTTAGTCATGTTAATCGGTGCCCAGGTCGTTTTGTGGTTCCAAAGTAACCCCGGTGAGAACTCAGGGTTCCCCAGTATAGGAGTGAGGGGGGAGGATGGCCCACATATTTTATATTTCCTTTTGCATCTGTTCCAAGTTGTAGCAGTGAATTTTATTGGAGCAGGTGTAGTGTCGGGTAGTAACATTTTACCTCTTTCAGTAAATAAGAGACAGCTGATATGGTAAGGGTAGGTATAAGAGGCTTCTATTTGTACCCATCTTGTGGGGGGTGTTGGTTGGATCTATGGTAGGGTTTGTCTCTGTTGGGCTGCATCGTAATATTTAAAGATGTCTGGCACAGCTAGCCCTCCTTGGCGTCTGCTTGAGAGCAGGACTGACCTTGGGATTCTGCCTTTCGTGGTTTTCCAAATAAATCTCAATATTTCCCTTTGAATATTTTCTAAGCTAGTTCTGGGGATTGTAACAGGTAGAGTTTCAAAGAGATATAATAGTTTAGGTAAAATGGTCATTTTTATAGAGGCTATGCGACCGAACCAAGAGAGGGGATGTTTATTCCATTCCTTGTGTAATTCGTTTGATTAGTGGTATATAATTTGCCTTATAAAGTTCTTCATATTTGGGATGCAATGCCTAAATATTTCAAATGGGATGTTTGCCATTTGTATTTAAAGTCTTGCATCAGTATCTTTTTTGTGTGGCTATCTATGTTTAGGGAGAGTGCCTCTGTTTTGGACCAATTTATTTTATATCCGGAGATAGAGCTATATAGTTGTAAGGTTTTGTGTAGATTGGGCAGGGAAATGACAGGATTACTAATAGTTAAAAGGACATCATCTGCGAATAATGAGATTTCATTTTTTATTGTTATCCCTGCTATATTTGGATGGTTTCGTATTTTAGCAGCAATGGGCTCAATGCTAATTGCGTATAGTAGTGGAGATAATGGGCAACCCTGGCGGATTCCATTATTAATTGAGATTAGGGATCCCCCATCTCCGTTTAGTTTTAGATATGCTTTAGGGTTGGAGTATAGGAGCTTTACTGCGTGTAGAAATGGGCCTCTAAATCCCATGTGTTGTAGGAGGTTGACCATATAGCTTTTTCAGCGTCTAGGCTGAGAGCTATGGTTGGGAGTTGTGATTTCTGTATGATTTCAAAAATGTCTATAGTTCTTCTGGTATTATCTCCTGCCTGCCTTCACATTATGAAACCAACCTGGTCCAAGTGAATTAATTGTGGTAATATTCTAGCTAGTCTGTTGGCTAATATCTTTGTGAAGATTTTTAAGTCACAGTTCAATAGGGCTATAGGTCGGTAGTTGGCGCATAGGGTCAGGTCTTTCCCTTCCTTTGGTATTAGTGTTATATATGAGGATAACATTGTATCTGGGATGGCTTCCTTGCCTCTTAAAAAGTCGTTAAATAAATCCACTAGTATGGGGCTAAAATAATCTTTATAGGTTTTATAATAAGAGTTGGGGAAGCCATCTGGGCCTGGAGATTTCTGGGAGAGGAGCAACTTTATCACATCCAAGAGTTCTTCAGTTGTTATGTCTCTGTTAAGTTCCTCCACTTATTTTGTTCTGAGTTTGGGTAGTTTGCAATCTTGGAGGAAAGGGGTTAAGGTGTTGGACAGATTGGTTTAACAGCGGGAAGGGGTGTCTGATAGGTTATATAAATTTGATTAATATTTATGAAATGTGCAATGTGCAATCTGTTTAGGATCATGCGTTAAGTTACCAGTGTTTGTTTGTATGGAAAGAATTTGAGACTGGTTATGGCTTTTTTTCAATTGTTGGGCTAAAATGGTGTGGGCTTTGTTTCCAGATTGGTAGTACCTTCTTTTAGTCCAAATAATAGTTTTTTCTGCATTTTTAAGGGCGCATTGTTTTAATGAATTCCGGATGGTCTGGATTTGTTTAGCTGTTGTAAGGGCAATAAGTTGACCCCTGATGGTGGCCTTGTGTGCTTCCCAAATCATTGCTCTTGATGTTACTGATTCTTTATTAAGAGCAAAGTATTCTTTAATGGATTCAAGGATCTTGCCCTTTGTTTCTATATTGTATAGTATGGTCTCATTGAGACACCAGTGTGATTGCTTTGGAATGTAGGGTGGTAGTGAGATGGATATTGTAATGGGAGCGTGGTCAGACCAGGACATGGCTTGTATAGAGGAGTCTATAGGATATCTCAGACATTGGGGAGAGACAAAGAAGTAGTCTAATCTGGTGGAGATTTTGTGGGGTGAAGAATAAAATGTGAACCTCTTTTCCTTAGGATGATTGATACGCCAGATATCTAGTAGGGAGTGTGCCCTTAATATTGAACTAAGCTGTTTTGCTTGGTGTGTGAGTCGAGCTGTGGAGTTGGGGGGAGTGTCCCTGTCTAATATATCTGAGTGTACCATGTTAAAGTCACCTCCAATGATGGTTATGGGAGTCGTTGTTTCTGTTTTACATTTGGAAGGTATACATTTATGAGTATAATAGGAGTGCTAACATAGGTGCCCTGAAGCAGGAGGTAATGGCCTTTATGATCAGCGATTTGTTTGGTTATAGAAATTGGGCAGTCCTTTCGGATTAGGGTCATGACTCCAGCTCTCTTTTGGTTACTGCACGCTTGGTAGCTGTGGGTATAGATTCGGGAACGCAACCTACTGTTATCAGAGGCTTTGAAATGTGTTTCTTGTAGCATTGCAATATGTGCCCCATGCCTTTGAATTTCTTTTATAGCTAGGGTACGTTTTCGGGGGCTGTTAAGTCCTTTGACATTAAGAGAGAGTAACTTAATCATTTTGCAAGTTTTGGGGTGGGTGCTTTAGGATCCCATATTTACTTCCTCCTGCTGGGGGGGCTGCTATGTTAGCTAATGCAGAGAATCAATACATTATGATGGTATTAAAATCAAGTGTAAAGTGATAAAACCATATATTTTTAACTTGATTAGAAATCTTACTAAATAGTAATGTAGATATATTTCTTTCGGATGTAGAAGTTGAGATAGTTTTGCATAATAGTCTGGTATCGTGTTTGCGTAAGGTATCAAAAACAAATTAACAATAACATTAAGAACTATACTCTGGTGTTTGTAGTACCACACATTTAGGAAAAAGATAGAGAAAGATTTCTCGGTTTATATTGTAGGGGCTCGTGTTAGCACCTGAATCAAATATTTTGCAACTGTAGCGTTGTCAGAAATTGTAGCTTTCAGAGATTGATTCATAGCTAATGGTGCTTGGAGTATATTGCAGGACTTACTGCCCAATTTATGGAACTTTTGTTTGTATTCAGGTTAGGTGTACTAAACCAATATATGAGTAACCGAGAGAGGGGCAGATAGAGGAGAGAAGGTAGGAGAGAAGGAAGGAAGGGAAATGGAGGAAGGAATGGAGTGGGAGTGAGAGAGGGGAGAGGAAGTATTAAGGAAAGGAAAAGAAAGAGGGAGGAGGGCTGTAGAGTGAGGGTTCACAGGCAGATAATTCAGTGAAAACAACAAAGAAAAAAAAAAATAAAGGAAAAATTAAACTGGTGTAAGAAGTCAGTTATTGGGGTGTTACCCTTGATTTGGTAACTGCAGGCACTTTAAGTGGGGTACTGAGGTTGTTGTACCAGTGCCAGTTCACGTCCAGGCCTCACGGAATGGAATATCTGAATCTGTGGAACTCTGCTGGCAGGGTTTTGTAGTTGTCTTTATGGTGGAAGTAGTATATCAGCAGCAGTTGCTCAGGTGAGGACGGTCCTTCAGTATAATCAAGTTGATGGTCCTGGTGTCGGAGATGGCTGCTGTGGGGATCTTGGTTGGCTGGATCCCATTCGGTGGTCATTTTGCTTGGAGATTTCTGCGGGTCAGGCCCCATCTGTGGTATTAGCGGGAGGCCCATAGACAGCAAGAATTGCTTGGCTTGTTGGGGGTCCATAAGCATATATTGTTGCCCATTGTTGGTGGCAATTAACTTGAATGGGAACCCCCATCTGTAGTTGATGTTATGGGCCCTTAGGTGCTGCGTCACTTGTTTCAGCTCTCTTCTCTTGGCTAGAGTAATTGGAGAAATATCATTGTATATCTGTAGCTTGGTTCCTTGAAAGTCCACGTGTGGGAGCATTCTAGTGTGGGCCAGTACTTGTTCCTTGCTTTCAAAGTAATGGCAGCAGATTATAACGTCTCTGGAGTTTGCTGGTTGGGCATTTTAGGGCCTAGTGTTCTGTGTGCCCTGTCGAACCGCTACGCTTCGGCTGGTAAATCAGGACATAATTTTGAAAATAATGTTCTGAGGTATTTTCTGAGGTCTTTAGGTTGTATATTTTCAGGGATACCTCTTATCCTTAAATTTTGTCTGTGGTTCCTGTTCTCCAGGTCCTTGCAGTGTGCTTTTAGGGAGATCATTTCCTCTCTTAGAGTCAGTAGGTCATCTTCCAGTGTATTCCAATTATGTTATCTGAGATGGTCTCCAGGTGGTCGACTCATTGGCCTAATGAGAAGATGTCCGCCCTGATCTCCTGTACTGCTGATTTAACTGAGTCAGTTATCACTACTGAAAGAGAGTCTCGCAAGTCGGCGAGCTGTTTTATAAGTATATCTGTAGTCACTGTTTGTGAAGTGGTAGGGTCTGTACCTTCCGAGCGGGGGGGGAAAATTCAGCATGTCCCTCTGTCGTTTGAGGCTGCGATGGCGAACTGGCCGCTGAGCTGAAGTCCGGATCCTGGTCACCGCCACCATCTTGGATCCGCCTAAGTTTGTCTGACGCTGCAGGTAAAAACGGGTATATAGTGCAGGGAGTGTCTCTAATTCTTTTTTTCCCCATGGCTCCGATTGTCACCTCTTATTTATGCAATCCCCTGTGGAGCTGCGAGCGGATTAGAGGCTTAAATAGGGGTTGCTTTTGTCCCTTTCGTGCGGAGCTCACATCAGAGACGTCTTCACTGCTCCATGACATGCATGCGCCCTCCCATTTTCTTTGTTTTTAAATTAACTTTACAGTTAGGAATGCAAAGTTATATCTGCATTATTTACTGAAAGCAAAGATTTCACTGTACATTAAAATTTGCTTTGCCTAAAAAATTTTTTGGACGCACAACAAATTTTTCAGCGGCACATTTTCTAGGAAGTTTTGTGAAAGATGGAAATTCGCTGCCTGGTGAAAAAATTCACTCATCACTAATCCTTTCTTTTGATAATTGTATTTTTTTCTATCATTGTCCATTGATATCTTTACAAAGGTACAGGGTTTATCTTTCTTTAATTATAAGGGAGAATTATTATTTTTCTGTATTTTCATATACTTTTTATAAATTTATGTTCAATGACTAGAGACATGAAGTTGGTTTGCTTAGGCAGCATCCTAGCTGCCTGTAAACACAGCTGCTAATCTGCATAGATTTTGTTTCAGGTCAACTGTTATCTTCTAGCAAGTGCCACATGGGGCTGAATACGATTTGTTAGCTTGGATTGGTTAGTACCAGGCATGGGTTAGGAAATTCTCGACCCGCTCATGATATACACACAAACTCATATTTTTTTTCATACAAATACACACTTTCAGTTGAACACATATTCGATTATCAGATTTATTTATTCCTTTTCATAGTTGCTTAAACAGAAGAGAATTGAACATTCCTTGACCGTTATTGCAGAAGCTATCAAAATAAATTGTAATTCAATGAAATAATTTTACAAAGTAATAAATAAATACAGAATTCCTTCTCATCCATAGTTTCATAAGTTTTAACAAAAAGGCAAAGAGTCTTATAGGAGTACATCAAGAATAGTTTAAATATATGAACAATATATTAAAAGCAACTGACCTGGTCGAATTTTCTTTAAACATACTAAAAATGATCAGTGCTATTATGATGCAGTCTAGCCTGTTCCTGGTTGCCATGCCACCAAGTGAACACAGGAAGTAGTGTTATTACATTGTGCATGTGAACAAGAAGAATAAAGGTAGTAAATACACACAACTCAAGAAAAATAAAGAAAAAAATAGCCTGGATAAGCCCTCCTATTTGTACAAGTTTACAACTAGTACTAGTGAAAGATACAGATTATAATTTAATTATAATACAGATGTGGAATCTGTTATCTAGAAACCTGATAAACAGAAGGTCCATCTCATGTATGGTTCTATTTATGATAACTTGGGCTATCATAATTGAAACCTTGCATGAGTTTACTAACTCACACTGAGTTTTGAGAACGTTTATCTCAGCAACTTTCATTTTTTTCCCTGAGTGGGCTTTTGTAAAAAAAAAAAAGTTGCTGAGATAATTGGGTCCAACACCCAGCATGATTTAGCAAACTCACTCGAGTTTCTAACTATGATTGCTTGAGCCCAAGACTTGAGCAATCATAAATAGGGCCCTTGGGAACAGATTTTATGAAAGTGTGAAATCAGAGTTCACAACAGTAAATTTGTGATTTAATTTCACACTTTAATAAAACAGACCCAGGGTGGCTTACATAAAAATGATTCACATTCTACTCATGATTTTCATTAAGTCTACAAACTCTCACAAAAATGAAAACTTGAATTGAAAAAATTGCTTAAACATGAACTTTCCATTGACTTCTACATTAATACACAAGTTTTTGGATGCCAAAGTTTTACATTAAAGTTCTTATAATATTTTGCACTTAATGAATTTAAATATTTTGCAGTTAGTGAACATTTGAGTTTTGGAAACAATAGATCTCATACAATTAATATTTTGCTATTATTAAATCATACACTGTGGGGGGCTGCTCACAATGGGAATTGGAACAGCATCTGTATGACCTAATACTAATCCATACAGTTTAATCCAGACATTAGTTGCCCATTAAATCATGAATAGCTGACTGCTCCATCTACTGGACATGCAGAAAACATGTACTGCCTAAGGGCAGTACATAGCGTGCTCTGCTATATCTGACAATGCACAAACATACCCCTATATAACAGTATGCTAAAGAAAATTGGATTTTGCATGTGTGCTCAAATATTGGAGATAATACAAGCTGACACTGATTTATAGAAACCTGCAGTTTTTTAGGCCTCTGTATTAAAGTACAAAAACATGTCAGGTAGCATCATTTCATAGTAAAATTGAGTACTATACCATAGGTCTGGTGGTACATAACTAGTGGGTCAAAAGCAAAATCATTTTAGGGTCCCCCCATGGCCAAAGCTGGACAAGAATATTTGTTGCATACACATATGTTGCAATTTCACATCTATCTGGTTGTTCAGTTGCTCTCTGTATTCCTGCTCTCTCCTTTGCTCTCTTCCACCAGCATTTTATCTGCCCACACCAGTGGTCACCCACCTTTGGGGTTAAACCATCACACTTCACATACCAGACAACAGTTCACCTCTGGCAGACTGACAAGGACCTGTCCAGGCTGTGACAACTATAAACTGTCAATCTGCACTCAAATTAATTTGAATTTTCTAATTAACAACTCATGTACCCTTACCCCTCCAAGGCCACATAAATGACAACTAGTAAAAAACAAATTAAAACAATAAACTCTAGGTTTGGCTTGGGGTTACTTTGTAGTGTGCTACAAACCTGCAATGGTGACAAAATACTCTTTCCTATGCCAACCCCTCACAAGTTCTGTTTTATTACTACAGAGAAAAAGGAAATCAGTTTTAAAAATTAGAATTATTTGCTTATAATGGAGTTTATGAGAGATGGCATTCTCCTAATTTGGAACTTTCTGAATAGCGGTTTCCTGGTTCCCATATCTGTAATAGTATAATTACAGGCTTTCATTGCAAGTTTGAAAATGCCCATTCATTAATTTAGCCCTCATTTTCCAGATTCATTCTGCTTTCCTCTTAGTGCATCTAATAGTTCTAACCAGTTCAGAGAATCGAGACAAAATATAGGTCACCTTTCAACTTGTACAACGTAAGTCACATATTTTATTTCTTTCAACATTTTTGCATTGCTGAATAAATGTTGCCAAAGAGGAGAACATGGGAATTAAAAATTGACTGGATCATGATCTTAATGTATTTGGCAGGTATACAATATATACAATGCCCTGTGGCTAAAAGTGCTTAGGGACAAGGTAGCTTCCAAGCAATGAATAAATATGGAAGTAATTATGAAGGTGTTATATGATTGTACGAATTTAGAGTAAAGTTTCAGGTCTGATCGTTCTTATGCTTCAAAATTGGATAATGTAATTATAATGTACTGCATGGACATTATTTCTTAGAAATCTTACCACAGTTGCAAACTCTCAGACATACATATTGCTGTTTCTGCTGATCTTACAATTCAAGTGTTCTCATCCTAATGTTGACTTCCTTTGTCAGTGTAATCTTGGCATCTGACATTGGCTTGTTTCTTAACCTTGATGCTATTGGCTATTGCCTGCTTTACAATTAACACCCGTTTGTTAATTTGGTTTAAATAAAAGGTTGTCCATACATTTTTCTGTTAAAGCTTTATTTGCTGGCTCTGTCCACATGACTAAGAGGCATGACTCATCGCTCGCTCATCTCACCAACCATTTTGATTAACCACACGTGACATCACCTTAATTGGATGATATGGCCACAGCTTTTATTTGTTACAACAGTCGTGTGTATTGAAAAACAACACAATATGTATAACCATTGTTGTTAGTTCCATTGATAAACATAGTACAAACAATTTGTAATAACTGACAACAATTAGTAACCCCTTGGTAAGGCACTCTGCCAGTCTGCCCTTCCAAATGCCAGCAATGCTCACTAGCCGCTTAGTGAGTATGCATAGCATTCTAATATCCACACCATTGAACTTAAATAAAACAATCCACAAGGGACCAAGCCCTGGGGAAGAAACCTGAACATATCCAACATCACCTTGGGTACCCACCTTAGGGGTTGCCCCAACGGTCCAGTATTGTCCAAACCACACCAACATGCCTGGCAGACTGGCAAGGGACCTGCCATTCTATGTGTGCTTGGACAACTTCAAGCGCACATACACCCCCACACTCTATGGGCCATTTCAGTTGCATCCTGCAAAGCTACATTAAATATGTCCAGCCCCACATCATTTAGATGCACCCCATCCACCTGCGAGAACTGCTCCACCGGCTTCAAAAACATGTGTTTCACCACCATGCCCCCGTGACTTCTTATAAACTTCGCCACAGCTTTATTTACCTTTAATCTGGCCTTGTTAATGGCAGTCGGTGATCTGGCACTCTTGATGCATGCTCTTAATGAGCTGCTTCATGGGAGATTTGCCTAAATCATTACCTCCTGCATGCAACAAGATAACATGAGGTGGCCCCAAACTTTTTGACTGTTGGGACCAGTTAATCCCATAACAAACCACTTTGTCCCATCCAGGCAATGGATACCTCCTGTTCTATAAAGCCATGTTGGGAGCCATTTTTGTGAACCATTGCTCTTTTCTCCGCCCAACGGATATATAAGTGTCCGACCACCCAAAATGACTATGGACCAAAAAACAGGTAATTATAACCCCCATCTTTTCTGAAAACCGCAAAAAATTGGAACCTGGACAGAAAGGAACCGTCCATGTGAACTAAACAGAGGCCTGTCACTTGGGGTCTAATCCTCCGGTAGGCCAGGAAGCATTGTAACGGGCAGGTGCCACAACCCTCCACCCCGACTAGTGTGACTAAAAAAACACTGCCCTTCTTGTCCGTTTTAGACTCCCTGATCTTTATGTTTAGTACCCCGTCAGCTAATTGAATATCATCCCAGTGGACTCCTCCTGAGGTATGTCTGTTGCTACTCACCAATACTCACCTGATTAGCCTTGGTAACCCTTCCCATTCATAAGTCTCATCCATAGTCTGATATTCCTATGGTCCCACCTTATCTCAGGTCTGACCGTCATGCACTGTCTGAACTGCTTGCCGTACCTGAGCCAGGCCATGCACCCATAGACATTATGGGCCTTCCAAATGGAGTCCAAATAACAGAAAAGTGCAGAGCAGTGCTCTGGTTGTTTTTCACCAATCACGCTTGCCAGTGTGGAAAAGACCTGCAGCCAATCCCCAAATGTTCTGGGGATAAGGCGAAAGTGCCGCCTGTCTTCGACCTCCTTTTTCTGTGCTCCTTACCCTTCTCCCATCTCTCTATGCTAAACCACTCCAGGGGGCACAGGGTGAAGATATCTTTGTACTCCCGCTTCCAAATCTTCTCCCTCATTTCAGGCTTTAAGTTGTCCCCTAAGGGCCCTCGAAGAAAATGTATGCGTCCCCTTTCGCGGCATCCGAGATAGGGACAGGTTTGTCCCCTTTCTTCACTGTTGCATCGCTAGCCACTGTAGACCCCCCTACTATGCCTTCTTGGGCTATCTCCCCTGGCACTGAGGTGTTAGTGCTAGTGGCTTGTGTTTGAGACTGGGATGTCCCTGAGGACGACTTCCCCCTCTGGGGCCCTTGTGCTCCCGTGCCCTCCCCTTGTGTCTGCGCTGTTGGCTGTTTTGAGCCACATTGTGATAAAAATTGTCTTAACCCTGACAACAACTGCCCCACAGTGTGCTGTGTATCTATTGACGCGTGGAACATTGGGTGACTGGCTGAGATCACATCAAAAAAGTATACCTGAGGACCCAGATGCCTGGGTGTTGCCTGTGCCATATGTTTCGTGGTCCCTGCATTGTTCGCCCCCCTCGCCTGGATCCCACTGTGCCTGCGATGCTAGTGGAATGAGGGGTATGCTCCTGGCACTATCAGTGTGGCCCTGCGCCGCTGGATGCTGCACCACCAGCCGGTGTTGTGCGTGCCTCCCTCCTGCCCTCTGAGGTGTGTCTGCTCCCTCATCCTCCTCCTCTCTCACAGAGGGGCTGTCACTTCCATCTGAGGGGTATCTCGCTGAGTGCTGTTAGTTAGATGATGTGTGCCTTGAGGAAAATCAAACCCCAAAAGTCCTGGGGAAACTCCAATATTGGGGAAGTGCTAAGAAATTGATGACAGAAGTGCATGCTTAAATACAAATTCCTTCATCCTCGCTGGGTTTGGATGGCCCAGTATACATTATTGGCTAGCTAGATATTTCATTGTCAAAAAGAAGTAAAACTTTTTTTTCTATCTATAAAATTACTCTTATCAGCCCCCAGATTAACCTACCTACCCTACCGTCCCTGCAATCAGTCTGATTTGCTTCCTGAGGTACAAGTTGAAATCACCAGCTCGTTTCCTCTACTTCCTCTTCCTTTTCAGCTCTCCTCTTCTCTCGACTGCTTAGTAGTCATAATAGAGAGCCTTCTGCACATGCCTGACAGGGCAGACAGGAAGCAGGAGCCAGTGCGTGCAAGAGCAGTTTTTTTAGTCCATGCTCGTTTCTTGCACAGACAGATGGAAAAGAAAGTAGAGACTCAGTGTGCGATATAATGAAGAGCCACGTGATTTGGAAAACCAGTGCGTGCATATCTCCTGCGTGGTGCCCTCTTGTATTGCGCACCCGTGCAGGGAGAGGGGACGCATGCCTGCTTCCTGTGTCATGAGTAGCGGTGGGAGGGGACTGCAGCTCCTGTCTGAATTAGAAATATGGCACCTGTCACGAAAAAAAGCCAGGGGAAGCTCAGTGCATTCTTAACATAAAAGGTGGTGCTTGATTAGTTCTGCTCCGAACTGGATAATTTTTTAGAGAAGAAGGCAACAGGATGAAGTTGCGCCTGGTCCCCAATTTTTTGTGATAACACAGCTCCTATAGCTGATTCTGGGCATCAGCTTCTAGAATAAAGGGCCGGGCAGGATCAGGATGCTGCAAAATTGGTGCTGAGGTAAAACGAGCTTTAAGTTTTTTAAAGGCTTGTTGGGCATCTACAGAGCAGGGAAACCTTTTGAGGGAACTGGTGAGTGAGGTGATAGGAGAAAATATTTGGGAAAAGTCTTTAATGAACTTCCTGTAAAAATTAGCAAACCTACGAACCTTTGAACCTCTTTTCGTTGCTAGGAGCAGGCCAGTCCAGAATAGCCGAGATCTTTTGTGCATCCATGTTAATCCCATTGGGAGAAATAATTAAGCAAAGGAACTCTATGGTAGTTTTCTCGAACTCGCACTTCTCAAGCTTAGCATAGAGTTTGTGTGTTCGAAGTCTTGAAAATACCTTTTTAACATGTTGCCGATGTGATCTTTCTTCTCCACAAAGAAGATACCCGCCCCTGCAGGCGATGTAGATGGTCGGATGAACCCTTTCTCAAGATTTTCATCAAAGTAGTCTTTTAGCACTTTTAGTTCTGGTTCAGAAAGAGGATAAATCCTACTGAAAGGTATTGCATCTCCAGGTAGTAAGTCGATAGGACAATCGTAGACATGGTGGGGAGGCAGTTTATCAACCCCCTTTTCATTGAACACGTCAAGCTCAAAACCTTGTTTGCCCTTGCAGCTGCTGCCTGGCATTGCTTGCTACAGCCAAGTTTATTATCTACAAGGACTCCAAGGTCCTTCTCCATTACGGATTTGCCTAGTGCAGTCCCATTAAGGGTATAAGTGGCTTGCATATTTTTACATCCCAGGTGCATGACCTTACATTTATCCACATTAAATCTCATCTGCCACTTAGCCGCCCAGATTGCCAGTTGGTCAAGATCCTGCTGCAAGGATGCCACATCCTGGATAGAATTGACTGGTCTGCAGAGTTTTGTGTCATCTGCAAACACTGAAACATTGCTTGTAATACCCACCCCTAAGTCATTTATGAACAAGTTAAACAAAAGTGGACCCAGTACAGAACCCTGAGGGACCCCACTGAGAACCTTATTCCAAGTAGAGAATGAACCATTAACAACCACCCTCTGTACCCGATCCTGTAGCCAGTTTTCTATCCATGTGCAAACGACTTCACTAAGACCAATAGACCTTAGTTTAGAAAGCAGTCATTTGTGGGGAACGGTATCAAATGCTTTGGCAAAATCCAAATAGATTATATCTATTGCATCCCCACTGTCCAGCTTCTTACTTACCTCATCATAAAAAGCAATTAAATTGGTCTGACATGACCTGTCCTTCATAAAGCCATGCTGATTACTGCTCATATTGCCATTCTCCAGTACATAATTTTGTATGTGATTCCTTAACAAGCCTTCAAATAACTTGCCCACCATGGATGTCAAACTTACAGGCCTATAATTGCCAGGCTGAGATCTTACTCCCTTTTTAAATATAGGAATGACATTTGCCTTCTTCCAATCCCTAGGTACCATACCTGATGAAAGTGAGTCTGAGAATATCAGAAACAAGGGCCACTGTAATTCTGACCCTAGCTCTCTCAGTACCTGAGGGTGTATTCCATCTGGCCCAGGTGCCTTGTTTACATTTATCTTGTGTAACTCTTTAAGCACCAAATCCTGTGTCAACCACTGTGTAGTTGGAGCTGAGGCAACAGTGCAGCTATTTGGTGGGACTTCGCCCACTGGCTCCTCTACTGTATACACAGAAGAAAAGAACTGGTTAAGCACATCTGCCTTTTCTGTAACCATATTGTTACTATAACTCAATGGGGCCACACCCTCAACCTGCATTTTTTTACTATTAATATGCTTAAAAAACTTTTTGGTGTTAGTCTTGGCCTCTGCCGCAATGCGCTCCTCATTTTCTATCTTTGCCTTCCTGGTTGCTGTTTTACAACACTTGTTATAATGTTTATATTGATTAAACGCAGCTACTGTCCCCTCTGACTTATATTTCTTAAATGCTTTCCTTTTTTTCCCTATTAATTTCTTTACCTCAGTGTTAAGCCACATAGAGTGATTCTTAACACTTCTACTTTTTCTTATTAATGGAATAAATTGAGAACAGTAATGATTTAATATAATTTTAAATGACAACCATTTCTGCCCTGTGTTTTTATCAGGAAACATAATGCCCCAATCTATGCCCTGAAGCACACTGCCCTTAACGAGCTAAAATTTGCTTTTCTAAAATTCAGTGTCTTTGTTGCCCCAGTGTAAATTTGTTTCCTGCACCAAACATCAAATGAAATAACATTATGATCACTATTACCCAGGGGTTCAACCACTTGCACATTTGCTATACGTTCTGGGTCATTAGAGATCACTAGATCCAATATAGCATGGTTCCTGGTTGGCTCCTCAACAACCTGTGACATAAAGTTGTCATGCAGCAAGTTTATAAACTTGTTCCCATTTATTGTCCTGGCAGTACTATGGCTCCAGTCAATATCAGGATAATTAAAATCCCCCATTATTATCACTTGCCCCAAACTAGCAGCCTTTTCTATTTGCAACAGGAGCTGAGCCTCCTCCTCCTCACTTACATTAGGGGGTCTATAGCACACCCCTACAATTAATTTGGTAGATTCTTTACTATCTGTGAGAAGCTCAACCCATAAGGATCCAGCTCCCTCTGTTACTCCCATCACTTCCTCTTTAATATTTGTTTTTAATCCCTGCTTAACGAACAGACACACTCCTCCTCCTTTTCTATTCCCCCTGTCCCTCTGAAACAAAGTATAACCCCCAATATTAACTGCCCAGTCATGCGACTCGTTCAACCAAGTTTCAGCAATGCCAATCACATCATATTTCCGCTCCAATGCCAGTACCTCCAGCTCTCCTTGCATACATTTAATACTGGTACCAGTGTGAGAATGACATGTAAACAACTTATGGGCCTCCCTGCCATTATCAGTATCCGGAAGCAAGTCTCCTCCCCCATTTTCCCCTACTATGCCCACTACCTCATCTATCCTGTCTACCACAGAATTACCCGCTGCACCCTCCCCCCCCACTCCTAGTTTAAAATCTCCTCCAACCCTCTAGCCATCTTTTCCCCCAAAGCAGCTGCCCCATCATCATTGAGGTGCAGCCCATCCCTGGCAAAGAGCCTGTAGCCGATTGAGAAATCAGCCCAGTTCTCCAGAAACCCAAAGCCCTCCTCCCTGCACCAATCTCTCAACCACGCATTAATCTCCCTAAGCTCCCGCTGCCTTCTTAACGTTGCTCGTGGCACAGGTAATATCTCTGAGAAAATTACCTTGGAAGTCCTCACCCTCAACTTCTCGCCTAGCTTTTTAAAATCATTCTTGAGGACTTCCCCCTCCTCTAAATTTGTCATTGGTACCTATGTGTACCAAGACCGCCGGGTCTTCCCCAGCCCCTCCCAACAATTTGTCCACTCGTTCCACCACATGCCGAACCCTAGCACCAGGCAAACAACACACAGTTCGGCATGTAGGGTCTTTGCTACAAATTCCCTTATCCACCTTTCTAATGAATCCCCAGCATCTTCACCTAAAGCGGCAAATCTGCTGGTTTGTAAAAGCTGTGAACCAGCCCCCCTACCCTTCTGTCCCCTACTGCCCCTCTTAACTGTCACAAATTTGTCTCCCTCTATAACCTCCACTGTCCCTTCTCCACCCCCCACTACACCGGCCCCTGCCAGTGGTTGCTCAGTGAGCCTCCTGTTCTCCCCCATGTTTACAGCTGCCCTCAGTGCTGCCAGTTCCCCCCTTAGATTCTGCACATCAGATTCCAAGAGGAAAACCCACCTGCATCTCTCACCAGTAAATGCTGCATGGAACAGTTGCTCCAGGACTACATACATGCGACAAGATACACACTGAGTAACACCGGCAATCATACTGGAACTCATATTGCCACTGGGTACTTACAGTCTCCAAAGTGCAATCCTTCGTATAGTGCTTTTTTAGATTTAAATGCCTTTTTGTTTTTAACGCCTGCTAAACACTTAATTCACATGCAACACTCGCTGTGCAGTCAGTAACTTATAGAGGTTCAAACCAAACAGCCAAGCGCCTGGTGAGAATTTACCAGATTTACTTCTCCCCCTTAATTAGTAGGCTCAGTCAGCCAGGTAGCACTTAGAAATCACACAGCAGTTAGTTAATTGCACTTACTTTCTCCTTTCACCCAGCACTCCCAGCATGCACAGTAAACCCCAAACGACTTTTTGTTTTTAACGCCTGCTAAACACTTAATTCACATGCAACACTTAGATCACATGCAACACTCGCTTAGCAGCTCCCACACTCGCTGTGCAGTCAGGAACTTATAGAGGTTCAAACCAAACAGCCAAGCGCCTGGTGAGAATTTAGAGGAATGCTGTGTCGGGAAGTGAAGTCTTGATCCATGAAACATCCGCAGGTCCCTGAATCAATGAGGGCTTGGGTCCTGAGTGCCCCCTTTGGCCACTGTAAGACAAGAGTTAAAGACATGAGAGTTTGTCCATTAACTGCCTCTGCACTGAGAAAAGTAGGAACAAAAGTCTTACTGGGAGGTCTGATGGGACACGTGCGTAAGAGATGCCCCAAAGCTCCACAGTATAGGCACAAGTTCAGTCGTCTATGAAGTCTTTCCTCGTGAGTGAGGTGAGAACGGATTAGACCAAGTTGCATAGGCTCGGGATCCTCCGAGGTAACTGCAGCTGTAGGTATTGGAACGGCCTTGAAAGGAGATGGAGCTCTCAGGAACAACCAACTGGGTTGAAAAGTGCCGGACTTTTCTAAGCATCTCTCCTTAAGTCTCCGGTCAATCTGGATGACAAGCTCGATTCAAGGATTTCAGGTACCCCTACTCGGGCTAACTCGTCTTTCAATGCCTCGGACAAGCCAATACGGAACTGATGTTTCAAGGCAGCCTGGTTCCACTTGGTATCAGAAGCATAACTGCGGAACTTGGTCACATATTCTTCCACCAAGCGTCTCCCTTGGGATAACCCTCTAAGTGCTGCCTCTGTAAAACTGGCTTCCATTATCGGCCCTCCATCATGTTGGCCGGAAAAATTCTGGCCCTCTGTACCACAGAAGTTGGACAACGCTCTCTTATTGAATGGCCTAAGTTATACTGCTATCTTTATTTTGCCATTTACTCAGTTATACTCCCAGTATACAACTTAGTGTTGTTTTTAACACTTCGTTACTGTTGGAGTCATGGTGCATGAGAGCCCCTGCTCTTTGCTGATTGTATTTAGATTCAGTTTAGTTCTATCAGAGTGTGGTGCAAGACTTTTTTGATATTTTTCTAAATACAAAAGGAGTTGGTGTCAATTTGGGAAATGGATTTACTGAAGGGAAATTTGAAACTGGATACTGCTGTGAAAATTCACATCAGTCTTATTTAAAACAGATGAGGCCAAAATAGCCACTATCCAGAGTGGTGAGCGGGTGGACAGCTGCAGGGCTCTTAGCTTACTCTCTGTGCTACTGCCTTGGGGGCAGACAGTTGAGTCAGCTCTGCTAAGTTGAATCATAGACAAAGTCTGTGTGTGTAAGAACAACACAGAGCCTGTGTGAATCACCTCTTCTGCGCTCTGAAGAGCATTGTGTTAAAGTCAGACATTCATCAGAACACCATTTCATCTTTACACATAACTAAAATGCAAATTAGAAAAGAGAGTGAGGAAAAGAAGTTTCCTTTTATGAAGTAAATACAGTGTCTATGAGCTTACGTTTCTTCTCGGCTCAAGCCAAATCAGCAGTGGGAAAAAGAGCAGCCAACAGTTTGGTCTTCTGTTTTTTCCCTATGTCATAATGAGATATCTTACTATAAAGTGTTTTTCTATTCCAGTCATAATAACTAAAAGCAGATTAAAGGGCATATTTATTATAGTGCGTAAGCCAACATCACCAGTGATATTGCTCATAGCAACTAATTAAAAAAGCAATTAAATTTGAGCATAAATTTAAACTATATACATGACGAAGTAGCCCTTTCCAAGTTAGCATCTCACTTAATACTTATGTAGGGACCTATAAGGTTTAGCTCACTTGTGGGTCGCGGGCGGGTTTGGGTTGAGATCTTCCACTCGCCCTCCACGCCCATGACCTAACACTGCTTGGTGCCTTTTCTGTATTTCTGTATACTTCTGTATTTATAGGGGTGCCCCGCCCCACTCCTTTTGTAACATCATTGTGGGTCTATAAGTATGGAGCAGAAGCCAGTCGGGTAGGGTTCTAGTTGGGAGTGGGCAGATTAGGGTCAAGTGCTGGTTGAGTTTTTCTCGACCCACACATCACAAATGAGCAGCATTGATAAGGGAAGAGTACAGTGCAGCATAAGCAATTTCATGAAAATCTTAAGACACAAATAAAAGTATCTTGACTGGTCCAGGTCATAGATTATGTTCTTTTAGAAGACATTTCTGTATATATATCTATAAATCATACAAAAATATAGGGGTGATTCACTAAAGGTCGATATGTTTTATCGCACTTTTTATGTGTTAAAATTGATGCGGAAAAAATGCACGATTCGCTAAAGTATTATCACATGCATTAAGTCGTATATTGTGTGCGTTAATTTACGTGCAACCGCATGCATTAATATTACCGCATTGCGTTAATTAGCGCACAGAAATAATACTAACGCATGATTGACAAACACTTAGACGCGCTAAATATCGCATTTGTATGTGTGAAAAATAACACCTACTTGAGGCAGGCGGTAATTATTGAAAAGTACAGTTAATGAGCTTTTGGCAATAAAATATGGACTTTGCAGTGTTATTTATTCAAGTATGTGTTGGCCCTAGAGTGATGCAGCCTCCAGTTTGCAGGGAAATGGTCATTTTCATAAAAGTGGTTTTACGAAAGTAATGTCGTGTATGGCTAATATGGCGTGCGGTTTTTTGCACGCAGCAACTATTTGTGCGTGTTGCGTTGATTAGCGCGCATTCCGTCAAATACCGCACGAAAATAGTCTTTGCGACTTAAATAACGCAAGCAGCATTGCGTCTAAATTTACGCAAGTATGCTTTAGTGAATCGTGCGTTAAGACACGAAAAATTAGACGTGATAAAATTTTTCACGCATGCTATAAATAGCGCACGTTTTAACGCACTTTTGTGAATCAACCCTTATGTATTTTAATCTCTGGGAGCATGAAGGTTGTCCAGGTTAGGGCGCCAGCTGAGCTTCCATACCCATAACTGTGCAGTATCTGTTGTACTGTATAGTATGTGCATTGCTTTATTCTTCATGCTAGTCTTTCCATCACCTACACAAAGTCCACCAGGTCCAGACTGACAACAGGCTTGCTTCTATGCCATATGGCTGGACAGTGGCTAGTAGTGCTGTCTGCTACCAGTATAAGTGATTGGTATTTATGTGTTGCCTAGCAACAGCATGTGGCCAGGCCCGGATTTGTGGAGAGGCCACAAAGGCCCGGGCCTAGGGCGGCAGAAATCTGGGGGCGGCATGCCGCCCCGCCGCACAAAAATCTTGAAATGTGTGCTCCCATACGGAGCAATGGGGACTTCTCCCCATTGCTCCGTATGCAAGTTGGCCCACGGTGCATGCCCGCTTGCACCGCCCCCCCTCCAGTTCGCACATGCGCACTACCGCTGGTCACGCACGCATGTGCACTCGGGGCGGGGGGCGTGCGACCGGGGGCGGCCTCTGGGCGGGCGCTTTTCAAATCCAGCCCTGCATGTGGCTTTGGTACTTTACGGATGCTGGGTGCGCATGTACATAGGATTAACGTCATGGGCTTGGAGCTGTTCAGTGCCAGGTGAAGTTAAATATTTATACCTGAGTGGGCACAGTCCATACAAATATATTCAGTAAATGGTTCCCTTCTCAACCTATGCCTTATTCAGTCTGCTGTTCTTTTTCTTTTTCCCCTGCTTTTACTTTTGATTTTATTGATTTTATGTTCTGAATTGTTCTTTCTTGGCACTACCTTACTTTGACCTGGATTAATTCAGGTGATTTCAGATGTTATAGTCACTTTATCTGTAGAATTTTTTACACGTGGAAGTGAGTCTCTGGTAGCCTAGCAACATGGTTGCCAAGCAACTCCTCTAGAGTAGATGTGGGGGAATGTTTTTCACTCCAGGTAAAGGTTTCCAAGGGAGACCAAAACATTAAGTAGCGTTAAGTCTAGAAGTCTAGAATATGCTGTTCAGTTTTGGTCTCCAGTGCTCAAACGGGACATTATTGAGTTAGAGAGGGTCCAGAGAAGGGCAACTAAGCTGGTAAAGGGTATGGAAAGTCTCAGTTATGAAGAAAGACTGGCCAAGTTGGGTCTGTTTACACTGGAGAAGAGGCGCTTAAGAGGTGACATGATAACTATGTATAAATATATAAAGGGATCATATAATAACCTTTCTAATGTTTTATTTACCAGTAGGTCCTTCCAACGGACACTAGGGCACCCACTTCGTTTAGAAGAAGGGAGGTTCCATTTAAATATTCGGAAAGGATTTTTTACAGTGAGAGCTGTGAAGTTCTGGAATTCCCTCCCCGAATCAGTCGTGCTGGCTGATACATTATATAACTTTAAGAAGGGGCTGGATGGATTCTTAGCAAGTGAGGGAATACAGGGTTATGGGAGATAGCTCTTAGTACTAGTTGATCCAGGGACTGGTCTGATTGCCATCTTGGAGTCAGGAAGGAATTTTTTCCCCTCTGCGGCAAATTAGAGAGGCTTCAGATGGGGTTTTTTGCCTTCCTCTGGATCAACTAGTAGTTAGGCAGGTTATATATAGGCATTATGGTTGAACTTGATGGACGTATGTCTTTTTTCAACCCAACTTACTATGTTACTAAGTAATAAACCTTGCTATTTTTGCATTTACATTTTTGTTTCTTTTAAAAATGTTCTGTCCTTGTTCCTATATATATCAATATAGGGGCCTAATGAACTAGGACAGAGCAAGAGCAGGCAGGACAAAGCAAGAGCAGGCTCTATTTACTTCCCATTTATAACAAACCACACTTTCTTGTAACTGTAAGCAGGAGAGTAACTTTGGAAGCCTGGGCCACCCCCACACAAAATTTTTTTGAGCCCCCCTGCACAAATTTGTGACACCCCCCCTCATGGGCACCTTCCGGCCCTCCATCTATAGTTGCATCACTGACTGAAAGTTTTAAAATGATGGCTGTATTGTAATAACAATGCTTCTGTTTTTATATTATACCGACAAGGGGCATAGCTTTATGCAGTGTGTTTCACAGATATGTATTTCTTGCCAGTATTGCCAAAAATGAGCCCCATTATTTGTTATGGTAAATTTTATCATGAGTGAGTTAACCTATCTGTATGTTAAGTATAGGAGGAAACCAGAGTACATGGAGGAAACCCATGCAAGCACAGCGAGAACATGTACATTCCTTGCAGATAGTGCCCTGGTTACAATTGTACTTTGCACTCCAGCACAGTTAGGCAAAAGTGCTAACCATTGTGCCACTGTATGAAATAAAACAGGACAGACCTTTTTCATGTTCCTCATAACTTTATACGTGGTAAAATGCTGCTTTTTTTTAAATCACTCATGATGTAGGCAATAATAATAATTTATAGCACCTGCTTTTAAACTAACCTAAATAAATATTGTCTCTGGTCTGTTGTCGGCTGCAACTAAGTGGTGGGTGGGTTCTTGGCCAGAAGCACAATAGGATGTGGGTGGCCAGTCAGTACCAGCAGCACAATTTTAGGTTGCTTAAAATTACATTAGCTTACATTTAGGTTTTTAAACTTTTTAATTATAGCCACAATCATAACACTCAGACATCATACCACAATAGGTTCCACTGTAATAAGGTTACAGAAAACTACCTATCACCCTAACAATAACAATAAGGATCCATTGTGTACAATATTAGATTACTATTGTCTACTGCATGCAAGAATGTTAATTTTAAGACCAAGGCCCTTTAACTCAACTCATGACATTTTAAGATTTTCTGTAAACCCTGCCTTATCTATTTTATAAAGGCAGACTGGATTTTAGTAACATAATAACACATTCTTTGTGAAACCAACTGTTATGATATTATGTGTACAGGAGTAAACTGAACCATAATATTTGGAGACTTGTTGGAGGGAAAAAGTATAGGAGTTCAGCTGACCTTTAGCTTCAAAGATATGTGGCACAAATTATTTACTACTTTTATATTTATTTAAATTAATGGGACTGCATTAGGCAAATCCATAATGGAAAAGGACCTTGGAGTCCTTGTAGATAATAAACTTGGCTGTAGCAAGCAATCCCAGGCAGCAGCTGCAAGGGCAAACAAGGTTTTGAGCTGTATTAAAAGGGGCATAGATTCAGGGGTGGAGGGTGTTATTCTTCCCTTTTCTGGTGCTGGTAAAGCCCCATCTAGAATATGCCATTCAGTTTTGATCTCCAGTGCTCAAACGGGACATTATTGAATTAGAGAGGGTCCAGAGAAGAGAACTAAGCTGGTAAAGGGTATGGAAAGTCCCAGTTATGAAGAAAGACTGGCCAAGTTAGGTTTGTTTACACTGGAGAAGAGGCGCTTAAGAGTTGACCAATAGGTCCTTCCAGCTGACACGAGGGCACCCATTCTGTTTGAAAGAAAGGAGTTCCGTTTAAATACTGGCTGATACATTATATAGCTTTAAGAAGGGGTTGGATGACTTTTTAGCTAGTGAGGGAATACAGGGTTATTGGAGATAGCTGTTAGTACAAGGTGATCCAGGAACTGGTCCGCTTTCCATCTTGGAGTCAGGAAGGAATTTTTTTCCCCTCTGCAGCAAATTAGAGAGGCTTCAGATGGGGGTTTTTGCCTTCCTCTGTATCAACTAGCAGTTAGGTAGGTTATATATAGGCATTATAGTTGAACTTGATGGGTTAATGCCTTTTTTCAACCTAACTTACTATGTTACTACTGTATGTTGGTATAATTTGCAATCAAGTGCAACTGCAATAGTTTCAGACACATACAACCAGCTACAAATGCACTAAGGTAAAGATACACATGCAACCAACAGTGTACAAACACAGATATACAGACATAAATCAACACTGAAGAAAATCTTTAGCAGCCTATATGCAGAACACTACCTGGTATTAAAACCATTCCTAGGTGCTCCTACAACTTTCTTACTGTAGACATTGCCTCTCAAAATACAGCATCATCTTGTGGCTGGAGCTAGCCAATGCAAACAAAATAGAAGAGAAATTAAACATACTACAAGTATGGGACCTGTTATGCAGAATGCTTGGGACTTGGGGGTTTTCCACATAAGGCATCTTTCCGTAATTTGGATCACTGTGCCTTAACTCTACAAAAAATCCTTTAAATTATATCCCGGAATCAGGTACAAGGTACTATTTTATTACTATAGAGAAAAAGGAAATCATTTTTAAAACTTATTATTTGATTATTGTGGATTATAATGGAGTCTTTAGGCGATGACTTCCCATAATTCTGAACTCTCTGGATAACGGGCTTTGCGGATAATGTGCCCCATACCTGTACAATATTACATAACTGTAAATGTTGCAACACAGAACTGCTTACAATTGAGAGCTCCCAAGACACATTCTACAACCTGAATATTAATACTATCCTACGTTTTCACAGCCTTGACTTGTGCAAGGCTAATATAGTACATGCAGGGCATAACCTGTACATTGTGTGGCAGCATGAGTCTGATGTAAGTCAGACAAATCAGCAACCTGCTCCTGCCTCTGCCTTGTAGTGACCTAGATGCTCCCTATGGTACTCTTTGGAAAATACAAAAGAACAAACTACAACTACAGCAAGTAAATGTAGAATTGAAGTACTAGCTAGTAAAATGTACAAAAAATTTGCAGAGGGAGAAAAAGTCACGACAAAAAAAAGCCACGGTTGTGTCAAAAGAGATTGCATCAAATAAAGTTTGATGCATTTAAAAAGTTGCGTAATAGCTGCATTTCAAGATTTTTTTGCAAATTTTTTAGCAGTTTTGTGAATTTTTTGGTGAAGCAAAACGGAACAGATTCGCTCATCACTATCCTGAACCGGTATTTTGAAACCATAATACAGTTTAATCTAATAAAACGTGGCTAAAAATATTAATATATGAATATATAATTCCATATTATGCACCATTACGTGGGCCTAGGTACTTTACATAGGTAGTTGTGTTATGCAGGTAACGGCGATGCATTTAAATTAACAATAACAATAACAAGTCAGTTGCTGAGTGTGTTTACGCTGGCTACTTGTGACAATCAAAAGCTCAACATTTCAACCATTTCTCCCTGCAGTTCATGTATTAATAAACCCTGTGGATCAAGACGTTTATTGATTTATTTTGTCTGCCAGAGCCCAAAGGGTTAAAGAGGGGGGCTTGACAGGGCCAGGAAGGCAGGAAGGCAGAAGGGTTCAGAGCAAGGTCATAGAGAGAAGGGGGGTGTACCTTTAGTTTGTTTGGAGACTACAAGAGGAAGTTGAAGCTGTTCAAGCATGGCAGCATGGAGAGCAGCAAACCAACCACCCGCCCTAAAATGGTTAGGTGAAAGGGGGCATTTTTTGGTGCCTCTGAGTTCTGGTCTTCTCTTGGTGGGTTTTGGGTCAGTCACAGCTGCCTTCCTATATTTTTCCCTTTTTTCCCTATTAATAACATTGACATCAAGCATCATTTTTACCGGCCAGGCCAGTATAAAATATCGGCCAGGTTGCAACTCTAGTCTTAGCAGGAGAGTTGGTGGGGCAATGCTTGCCAGAGTGGGAAGGGGATAGTATCACCTAGCATAATTGTGCTTACCTTAACTTAACCAGCAGACAAAGTATGGTACACACAGGCAGCATAGGGCAGGCAGAGTAAGGCACACACAGCCAGCATTAGGCATGCAGAGTATGGCACACACAATAGAATATGCCACACACAGGCAGCATAGGGAAGGCAGAATATGGCACACACAGGCAGCATAGGGCAGGCAAAGTATGGCTCACACATGTAGTCAAAGTATGGCACATACAGACAGCATAGTGCAGGCAGAGTATGGCATACTGCAGGCAGCATAGGGCAGGCAGAGTTTGGCACACACAGGCAGAATAGTAGAGGCGAACTATAGCACACAAGTAGGCAGAGTTTGGCATTCACAGGCAGCATAGGGCAGGCAGAGTATGGCACACACAGGCAGAATAGGGCAGGCAAAGTATGGTACACAGGTAGGTAGAGTATGGAAAACAGGCAGCATAGGGCAGACAGAGTATGGAACACAGGTAGGCAGAGTATGGCACACACAGGCAGTGTAGGGCTGACAGAGTATGGAACACACAGGCAGGCAGAGTATGGCACACACAGGTATAGGACAGGCAGAAGATGGCACACACACAAGCATCATAGGGCAGGCAGAGTATGGTACACAGACAGTGTAGGGCAGGCAGAGTATGACACACACAGGCAGTATAGGGCAGGCAGAGTATGGCACATGCAGGCAGTGTAGGGCTGGCAGAGCATGGCACACACAGGCAGGCAGAGTATGGCACACACAGGTATAGGGCAGGTGGAGTATGTACACACAGTCAGAGTGTTGCAGGCAGAATATGACACACACAGGCAGTACAGGGCAGGCAGAGTATGGCACATACAAGCAGCACAGGGCCGGCAGAGTATGGCATAGGCAAGGAAGGACAGGCATGGTAAAGTACTGTACTATGTACAGTGATACAATGCTGCTGTCACTCCTACAGTCTGTCTGAGGTGTGAACAAGTGAACAATGTGGGTGCTTAAACTCTGAGGGAAGAACAATGCAGAATTCTACAGGGGTGAACAATGCAGGGGCCACTTAATCTTAGCACTGGCACCATGTTAAGTTACACAAAGGTAAGCATCTTACACAAAAGTACAACAGCCGCACAGGGGGGCCGTGGGCTGCCAGTTGGACATTACATATACTTATACTTATTTGCACTATTTTAGGGCTGCTAAACTATTTGACAAGTAAATATATAAGGGGTCATTAACAACCACAAGTCCAGCTAATTTCCCTCCAGTCAGTTGGTACTAAAACCCATTAATTTAAGGTACTTGTGTAATAATGTGCTCCTTCTATTTTCATTTTGTTGTGCTTAGCACAACTTTCTACTTAGTGCCTCCCATTTCGAATCGTGCCCAGTTGCACCTATTAATTCAAAGGAACCCTGAAGCCTACCACCACCTTTAGATCAGGCAGTAGCTTGAGGGTTCCATTAGCACCCTACCTTAATGAGCACAGTGCACTTGCACACCTAAAACACACTAAACACAGGAAATGGAATCAACAGGACTTCAGCTAATTGCATCTGAATTTGCGACAAAGTGCAAGCCCAAAACTGCACTTTGCTTAGTGCATTTGTGGTTGTAATTAACCCCTATAGTATCTGTCCTTAGAGTATCTAATCTAAATTTGTTGATATCTTATTTGCTGTTCAGTTTTAAAGCTGGGTCCCAGATGAAGTAAACTTAATTTTAGCTACTGTACTGTCCAGTCCTACATGTGCTCATGATGTTAGATCATTGTCTAATCATGTATGGGCGAACACCTCTGTTAGTTGAGGAAGGCGCCCTACATTCCTCCCCTTTTCCATATTGAGCTCTGCTCCCCTGCCTCATTCTTTTAGCTAACAGGAGAACAAAAAGTCTCAGGCTGTGTCCTTGTCATGAACAATGCAGGAATAGACTCTCATTGCTCAGACTGGAAAGAGTTGTTTCCTGTCACCAGGGTCAGCATGGGAATGCAAGGCTTCCTTTATCACAGCATCCACTATGGCTGGGCTTTGCTCCAAGTAATGGCAGCCATTGAAGGTCTATCATGTTAACTCCTTCAGGGCAAAACCAATACATAGTATACAGCTTTATTCGGCAATATGCAATGACTAGTTGTTTTAAAGTCTATTAAATAGGTTGTTGTGGTTTTAATTAGAAGACTGATATGAAAGCTATAACCATGCTGATTTTTTTGGAACTTTCTAACAATGATGAGTACTTTGCCCCTTCAGAAGTATAGTCCATAGGTTGACTTCAATTAAATGAACACTATAAAGATTTATAAAGTGCTATATATTTTATACTTCCTTTAACAAAAAAAAAAGTACATACATATCTGTGTTATGTACATCAGATAACAGAATTCACAACCAGTTCAGGTGCTTCACCACTGGCTAAAAAAACTATGAAAGGTCACCTTTTCCACCAAAAGACACTCCAGACCACACCCCCTTCTTGTGAATCTAGTGAGTCAGGATACGACTCACAAGATGATTCCCCAGAAATACACACAGTAGCTGAATAAAATATATACAGTTAACAAACCTACAGATGTATTTTAATACTTAGCCAATACCCAACAGCAATTACATTTTAAAGAAATTACAGAATGACTTTGCCTATTCAGCAACAGCAATGTTGTTATCTGGCATCCTGCGTTCCTCCAAATACTATTACACATGACATTATCTAATATAGTTTGGCCTATAAGCCTAAATTAAGTTAGCTGACTGGCCCTGTACAGTACATGGGAAAACATGACAGGCCTAAGGTAGAGTCTTGTCTAAAAGCAAGGTTGCTCACAACTTACATAATTGTATAACTTGGGGGCTGTTTAAGTAGAGAGTATAAATAACAAAAATCTGACATCCGCAGCTCTAAAATTTTGGCCATGTGCATATTAACCAAGAAGAACCATTATTGTCACAAATAAACTAAATAACAAGCATATTAACCCAATATGTGCCAGTTTAATTACAATGGGAATGGTAACATGCGTTTTAACCACAGACATGTATATGTAGAACAGAAAATGGACAATCTGCATATTTACCCGATAATGGCCAATATAATTGCTACATAAAATGGATAATTACCATATTAACCCCCTAGACAAGCCAATATAATCACTAAATAAAATAGATAATGGGCCCCAGACTTGCTGATATAATTACTATGGAAAATGGATAATATGCATATTAACCCAAAATATGCCAGTATAATTACTACAGGAAATAGATAACCAGCATAATAAACCCAGACATGCCACTATATTCACTTTTGGGTCTTAAAGGACAAGTAAAGCCAACATTTGCCTACAATGAATATTAGTTGGGCACAGTTCCCCCACCCAAATGGCATCATTTATACTGCATATATCCCCCCCGCTTGCCAGCACCATCACATTTTCCTAAAGCAAATAGCAGCTTTCACCCGGTGGCCATTTTCCCTCTGATACATAATCAGTTACATTTAAATCTGCAAACAGCACACACACACACAGACCCTTATTAAGCATACATTTCATCAGGAATTCAGGCTCACACAGGCAGAACTGTCTCTGATAAAAGTGCTGCTTTGTTTGAGCACTGTAATGGTAAAGCTGAGCTCAGGAGAAAAAAATTGAAGCAGACAGCTAGAGCTGAGTTTCTATGGGAACCAGCAATGCCATCTCCTCACTGGCTGCTAGACTGGAGGGCGTGTTTAGTAATCTGAATTTAGAACAACTGAGCATGCCCACAAACCCTCAGCAAATTCCTGAGGGAGGGGGCCAAGTGGGTTACAGGAGGAGAAGAAAATCTAAGTGATTAAGGGCTCTGGCACACGGGGAGATTAGTCGCCCGCGGCAAAACTCCCTGTTCGCGGGCGACTAATCTCCCCGAGTTGCCTTCCCCTGCCATCCCATCGGCGACAATGTAAGTCGCCGGCGGGATGGCATACGCGGCGGCGCGATTTCGGGAAATCGCCGAAAAAGACTCACGAGTCGCCCGCGAACAGGGAGTTTTGCCACCGGCGACTAATCTCCCCGTGTACCAGAGCCCTTAGGAGATGTTGCAGCCTTACTATTAACCTCTGGACAACCAGTGTGGCAGGTATTGAAAGAGTTCAAAGAGGCTGTTCACTGATTACATTTTTGTGTGTGGGGTTTACATGTCCTTTAAGTGGTGCCTGGCCATGTTGTACCTCCTGCTGTCAGTGAGCTGCAGAATGGAGTAATTAGGGTAGAGCTGCAGTGCCTGAATCTTGTTTTCACCTTACACAGCTTCTTAGACTACTCATTTTCTCTTGAAGTTTAAGTACTTTACATTCTTCTGTGTTCTGCTCTGTAATTCAGACACTACAGTCCATTATAATACAGTGCATAGGAAGCTATTGTTTTTGATGCCCAGTTTAAGGGATGTGGCAGACGGGGAGATTAGTCGCCTCCCGAAATGTCATACCGGCTAGAATGTAAATCACCGGTGGGATGGCATGCGTGGCGCCGAAGTTTCCTCTCAAGGTAACTTCAGCGATTTCGGCAAATCCATTCCATACCACCGGCGATTTACATCCTAGCCAGTTTGATGGCATTTTGGGGAGATTAGTCGCCTGCGTCAAGGGAGATTTGTCGTGGGTGACTAATCTCCACCTCTGTCATGGCCCTAAGGGTCAAGACACATGGAGCTATTAGTAGCAGCTACTTGTCATGGTTACTAAAATAGACAATGCTGCTCATTTACTGATAATTATCTCGATGTGTGTTTTAGCAGAGGCAATTCTCAGTAATGTCTATGGCAGGGTATTTTCTGGTGTTTAGTAGCTGTGACAAGTAGCTGCTACTAAGTAGCTCTGTCTGTCTTCACCTTAAAGGCAAGTCTATACACTGGTTTACTTAAGGGAAACACGTCTTAGCCTAAAGGTCCCCATACACTTTAAGATCTGCTCGCTTGGCAATGTCGTCAAGCGAGCGGATCTTCTCCCGATATCCCCCACCTATGGGTGGGCGCAGGAGAATCCAGGCTAATTCGATCGTTGGCCCAGGGGCCAAATATTTGAATTATAACAATGGGTATTGGCAAAGTCGGTTCAGGGACCACATCAACGAGTCGATGCGGTCCCCGATCCAACTAGATTTTTAAACCTGCCCGATCGAGATCTGCCCGATTTCAGGACAGATATTGGTCGGGCAGTCCTGTCGGTAGTGCCAAATCGGTCTAAGGGACCAATATCGGCAGCTAGAATCGGCCCGTGTATGGAGGCCTTAATACAATTCCACTATTATTGCAGATCTGTTTGCAGAGTGACACAGCCATAGAATGGCTGGGACTTAAAATTTATCTGTGTACACAAGGGATAATATCTGTACAGTTTGACTCAACATCACTGTTAAATCTGCCATTTATTTCTATCCACTGTATTGTACAATTCAGTACCTACACTAGTGAATCAAACCATCTCTTTCTACTACTGTATAGATGAATAAATAGATCAGGAATCCAAGTCACTTTAATTGGATCTTTTACATCTAATTTGCCATGGTTCCCATTGTGTTTGTTTCTACTATCCAGCAAAATCTAAAACTGCACAGGCAAATGAGACCTACAGTTCAAACTGAATTGTTTTTGTAATTCAATATAGGATGTTTACTGTCCTTTTGTCAAGAGGAAGATTAAAATATTACAACAGGTTTGTAGATCATTTGCCTGTGAGAACCTGAAGTAATGAGTTCTTTTAGGGATGAGAAACAGATGCTGGCTTGGGGATCCTTTGTAAAAATGAATTCTAGTTGGAGATATCGCTGCCTTGACTCAGCTACTGGTTTATTGATCACTGTTGTGACTGTTGATGTGTGTCAGAGTTTTCCCACATTGGGGCATGAGTATCAGTGCACTTTTCCTCTCACTTTGCCTTTTTTCACAGGCTCACATAGGATTAATACAATTATATGCATCGCCACAGAAGGAAAATGGAATATCTTCCATATACAGGTCAGTATATTCTCCTTGTAAGCAAGGAAAGCCATCACAAAGCCAAACCTTTAGGGCTGAGATTAGTTGCCACGCGACAAAACTCCCTTGTCGCGGATGACTAATTTCCCCAAAATGCCATCCCTCTGGCTAGAATGTAAATCGCCGGTGGGATGGCATAATGGTTGATTTTCCGAAGTTGCAGAAGTTTTCTCTCAAGGCAACTTCTGCGACTTTGGCAAAATAAAAGTATTAATGAATAAAAGTATTAATGTCGAGGTTGGTAAGAAAAACCGTGCTTTTAAAGAATTCAAGTTAGCTGGGACAGCAGAAACTTTTATTAGGTACAAGGAAGCAAATAAAGCATGCAAAAAAGGCAAGATAAAATAGGGATGGAAAGGGATATTGCAGCAAGGAGTAAAAGGAATTCAAAATTAATTTTTAAAAATGTAAATAATAAAAAAATGAAAGGGGTTGAGACTCTTATTATCACACGTAGGTCACTTTGTTGATGAGAACATATAAAAAGCAGAAACTCTTATTTTTCATCCGTGTAAACAGAGGAGCCAGCTAATCAAGGCTTCCATTTTTTTTTGTAACTCAAATTTTTAATTTAAAAGGTTATCATGCAATTCATATAAAACATTACATATCGAAATGTCTTGACAGTTGGTTGGATGGCATTTTTCATTAGTGTTTCTAAGATATGGTTTTTAACTTCCATCATTTATAGTATTTGTGGGGTTTTCTAGGCTCTCCTGGGGATTCAATGCGAAATAGGCTTCCCATGGTAACCATACATTGGCGTTTGATTCTACATTGTTTGTAATAGAAGCTGTCATAGTTTCAAACCGTTTATTGTTTTCCACTCGTTGTTCCACAATTGTCTCCACTTGTTATAACCTAAAATATGCTGGGGATTGTCTGTGACTTCCATTTGGAAGTGAGTGCTAGTCGTGCTGCTGTTGTGATATGGTTTATTAGTTTTTGGACTGGACGTTATATAAGTCTCGCTATAGGTTGTCCCAGTAGGAGGTGTGGTAATTTGATATTGAGTGGTATTGCAAGTACCGTGCAAATAAGATTGCTCACCTCTTTCCTGTAGTTTGTTACCTGGGGACAATGCCATAATATGTGGCTTAGGGTACCTTTGGTTGTACATCCTCTCCAGCTATATGAGGAGCTATTTGGATATATTTTTGATAGCCTATCTGGTGTCATGTACCATCTCATTATTACCTTGAAAACACTTTCTTTTTGCTGTTTACAGGTAACTATGCAGTTAGCATTTTCCCAAATTTTGGACCAGGTTGAGTCGGTAAGTTCTTCCCCGAGAACCTCCTCCCAGTATCGCATGTAGCTATGTTTGGGGAAGGGGTCTTCAGGTAGGGTTACCATTAATTTATAGACATGAGAGATTAAACCTCTATAGGGGAATGGATTTTTTCATACGGAGTTAGAGGGTTGGCTGTAGTTGTGCCCAGTTTGGAGGTTATAAAATGTTGGACTTGCAAGTATTCCAGAGACTTATCTTTAGCCCATTTATGTTTCTCTTTAAGTTTTACATAGGGGTAGGGCTTGTGATTCCTTGGGTCTATGAAGTTGTATATCTTAGTCATGTTAATCGGTGCCCAGGTCGTTTTGTGGTTCCAAAGTAACCCCAGTGAGAACTCAGGGTTCCCCAGTATAGGAGTGAGGGGGGGGGATGGCCCACATATTATATATTTCTTTTTGCATCTGTTCCAAGTTGTAGCAGTAAATTTTATTGGAGCAGGTGTAGTGTCGGGTAGTAAAATCCTGGTCACCGCCACCATCTTGGATCCGCCTCAGTTTGTCTGACGCTGCAGGTTTTTGTAAAAATGGGGATATAGTGCAGGTAGTGTCTCTAATTCTTTTTTTCCCCATGGCTCCGATTGTCACCTCTTACTTATGCGATCCCCTGTGGAACTGTGAGTGGATTGTACAAGTACATTAGAGGGGACTATAGACAGATAGGGGGGTGTACTTTTTTCCCATAAAAAACGATCAGCACACCAGAGGCCACCCCTTTAGATTTGAACAGAACTTTAATTAGATGCAGAATAAGTGTTTTTTTATGGTGAGGGCAGTAAGGTTGTGGAATGCCCTTCCTAGTGATGTTGTGATGGCAGATTCTGTTAATGCCTTTAAGGGGGGCTTGGATGATTTCTTGAACAAGCATAATATCCAAGGCTATTGTGATACTAAAATCTACAGTTAGTATTGATGTTGGTATATATGGTTTATGTATGTGAGTGTATAGATAGGTCAGTATAGGTTTGTGTGTGCTGGGTTCACTTGGATGGGTTGAACTTGATGGACTCTGGTCTTTTTCAATCTTATGTAACTATGTAAGCAGTGATCAGTTTACAAATGAATATGAACAGTTATGTGTACTTTCATAAACTACTTGTGTTGTAACTGAGGGATGGCACACAACTGGGTTAATCACAAGCAATGACCAAAGCTCAACTTTTGACGTCAATTAAAACCTTATAGGTTGGTGCCAATTCAGAAGGGCCTGAAGCAATGCATGGGTTCTTGTAAGTATGCCAGAGCTGCGAAGAATTATAGACTGGAACAAATATATCAGAGTACCATAGTGATTCACACCAAAGAGACTATGCCATTGTTTCATGTTGAAGGATAAGAAAACTGAGAAAAAAGAGAGGTTAAACATCATCTGTTCCTCGGTCAGTCTTTCAGAGCAGAACTGGAATAAGAGGACACAGCAGAAAAATATAAAAATCAAAGTAATATTCTGCATGCTACTGAAGAAATAAACAAAGTCTTCTTTATCCCATTTATTAGGGAGGCTTGCCCCTCACCCACTCTACTTTCTCTTCCCCCATATTGGCTTGGCATAAATGGCACTGGGATATAATATTCTCTTGTTCTGTATGCAGAGACAACCAGAGAAAGAATTTCCTGTTTGTTTTTATTTTGAAGAATACATTGCGACCACATTAAAATCCTGACCAATGCCAAGGGACATCATACATCCTTTTGACTCATATCCCGTTATGTATGGGTGAGAACTTTGGTCTTATTTTAACCTTCTACCTCAACATAAAATTCATAAAAAGAAGGCCACACTACTGCACAGTAAGTGTTTACATAATGTCTATAAGGACAGGGACATGTTTTCAACAGAATCCTTAATGTGTATTGCTTAACAATCTTATGAGTTTATGCCACTGTCCAAAATAACTGATGTGAATGTTTCCAGTTAAAATCTATTGCTCAACAGCAAAGGGTCTGGCAGGAAAACCATGGTACCATTAACTCTATAGGCTTTATTGGCTAAAGACTGGTAAAAGTATGCCCTGATTAATAAACTGTGTATTAGTATTAAGCCAATAATACAAGTACACTAGCAACTGTTCTTATAACTCAAATCTCGTGAACATTATATTTATGATGCCAAATACAAAACTGCATTTACAAAGTATATGTAAATACATGCTGCTATTTGTTTACATATGGATAAACATATGTTTTTTTTTAATAAAAATGTTCATATGTTGTTCACCATGGAGATACTGATTTGGGGGCACCCCAGGTAGTAAAACTTCTATTAGTATCTTTATCTGCTGAAACTAACTACAAAAAGATAAATGGGTGCTACAGGTCACTATATACTCACACAAGCTAATAGTTACAAATTCTCCCTTTGGGTTTGGAGAAAGAGGCATTCATTTTCAACCCTGTTGACAATCGTTAAGCATAGAAAGACCCTGTTCAGGTCTAAAATTTGAAAGCAAATCAATGGTTTATTAAGTACACTTAAAAGCAAAATGGATGTAAACTAAGGGATGCAAGACCCTTAGTGCTTATCTACAGAGTACTTGTAAGTGATATAGTCTGCACCTCCTGACGCTTTATGACTTGTGTGTCTGAAGGATGTGCAAGGTATGAGGCAGAAGGGGGAGGTTGGCGCCTATGTGCCTCCCCTGCCCTACCCTTTTTAATCTAATGTGGCCTAATGCAGGCTACCTTAAGGTGGCCATACACGTAGCAGTTCTTATCTATTTTTGTTCTTTCCCCCCACTGATGTTCAGGGCTGAATAGGCAGATGTGGAGGTAGAAACAATAGGAATTCTACCTCCACCTGCTGATTCAGCCCTGGATGCAGATTTTGTTCGGGAGCCATCAAAATCTTTTAACCTGGCCCATCGACGAGACGACCGATATCCGCAGCCTTTGCGATATCAGTCATTTCTCCAATCCACCATACACGCACCAAATATTACAAAACAAGGTTTTGTTCAATATCACCGTTTCGTGTATGGCCAGGTTTAGATTCAAAGAATGGTCTGTAGGTCTCTGCTCTCCAGAAAGGAAAGCCCTGGAGCTATAAACACAGGGACTGCATGACAAGGGATCCTAATGACCAGCAGCCAGATTACACTGGTTTATGTATGCAGAATCAGATGTAGCTGTGATTGGCTCAGAAGCAATGAGTCAAGGCGGGTGAAAGCTGGGCTGGGGGTGGAGAAGATAGGGATGTGATGTCACAAGAGAAGCAGCTCACTTCCTAGTAACATCCCACCCACCCTCCCCTCTTTTTTGCATATTTTGTGAAATGAAGAGTTTCTCTTCTTTATGTTCTCACATTATCTATTAATAACCGAATGTGCATGTTTTCCTGTATGCATTATTTATATTGTGATTTTGGTAACGTTATACAGTATAAATGTAAGAGTCTGCATGGTATCATTCATGTTAAATTAATGTAACATCCTTGATCCAGGAAATGTTTCCGATCGCCCTAGGGGGCAGGAAGGAATTTTTTCCCTCTTGAGGCATAATTGGCACTGGCTTCAGGCTGTATTTTTTGCCTTCCTCTGGATCAAAACAGTGGATATATGTTAATTAGTGACAGGCGAAATAATTTGCCCGTTTTACCATTGGTGGATTGGTTTGCGAAATGGACAACAAAATTCGCTACGGAAAAATTTTCCACATGACAAAAAATTAAGTTAAAAAAAATGACTGTGCCTGCAGTGTCTTGGATCCTCAGAGGTGGAGAGAAGTGAATGTTTATTGCAACCTAATGTACATTAGCCATTGTGAGGCTGGTAGCGATTTATAGCATTTTAGGGAAGAGAAAGAGATCTTATCCTCAGACCAAACATCCTGAATGGATGTAATACCACAGTTTACCCAGTGACCAGGAGGGGACAGTTCTGCCAATTTCCCAAAGGTTTTGTTAACCCATAGGGGGTCATCTCGTGCATCATCAAAGGGAATCAGGAATAAGGGAAAATATGTGCGACATTTATATAGCTAGATATAGGATGTAAAAGTCAGGGAGGGCCACCACTTCCTTGGTTCTTGGCCTTTTTATGTGGGTGAAGCCTAATCAGGGCCTGCCCTTACCCCAAATAAATGCCCTTATCAGTGTGTCTATTTTTGAAAAATAAGTTAAATACAGCCAGAGGGGCCTACTGGTAAGTTGCTCCAGGCAGTAAATTTGGAGCTTGTCCAGTTGAGCATTGGGCCTAGGTTCAATCAAATTGATTTGAGATTGGAAGTGGGCTTACTGTTGGGGTGCCTCCTGTTGTGGGTCCACCAGGAAGAAGAGAGATTTAGCTTGACTAACCTTTAGCCCTGAAATAGAACCAAATAGTTTGGTGAGTGATATTAGCTCTGTGAGTGATTGCCCCCTATCCCCAAGGTATAGAAGGGTGTCATCTGCATATAACTTCAGCTTATCAATGCGGTTTTGAGAAACCCAGCCTTGTATGCTGGGATGTTGGCAGATAGCAGCAGCAAACAGTTTGATTGCTGTTGCAAACAAAAGGGGGGACTGGGGGCAACCCTGCGAAAAGAAAGGTGTGTCATCAGTTCCCACTCTAAGTGATGCAGTTGGAGATTTGTAAAGCAGTTTTACCAGAGCAGCAAATTTGTGGCCAAAGCCAAGCCTGTCCAAGGCCACTCAACAGTGTCAAAGGCTTTGGCAATGTCAAGAGCCACTATATCCCTTTCCCCTGTGTTGACGTGTGAGTAAATGTATCCTAATGTTCATTGCAGTTGTCTTTCCAGGCATGAAGTCCAGTTGGTCATCAGCAATGAGGGTGCCAATAATGTTTTTGAGACGTTTGGCAAGTATTTTAGCCTAGACTTTAGCGTCGGCTGTAAGCAATGGTTGGCCTGTAAACCTTAAGGAGAAGAGGTGCTAGGGTCTTAGTATACTTTTTATAGAACTCTACAGGGAGGCCATCTGCTCCTGCCGCCTTAGCAGCTGGGAAGGAATCAATTGCTTCTTTTACCTCTAGAAGAGAAATATCTGTTTCTAGGTACGATTTATACTCTGTGTTTAAGTGGGGTAGAGAGAGGGAGCCAAGAAAGGAATCTATCCTGCTCGTATTTGATGCATCCAGGGTAGAAGTGTACAGTTTAGAGTAGAATTTCATTAGGTCGTGCTTAATTGTGGGTGTGAATGATAATGTATTTTAAGTTTTATTTGTCACAGCAGCGGTAGGACCTTGCCAGAGTACTGCGCAGGAAATTTTAAAAGACGGAGAAAGGATGCTCTCTCCTGTGACTACGCAGTGGATTGATTGATACAGACAGTACTACTGCTTGTGATAGGTGACAGCCTACTTGGATTTCCTATCAGAGAGTTTGGGGCCATCCTCTGTAGGTAGAGACATCCTCTGTGGTCGATATAATGACATAGCGCTGATCTCAAGTATTCAGTGAGGAACGGCAGAGCATTGTAGTGATCCCTTTTGGAATTCTGGCCTTGAATATTGCCTTTGGGTGAGGCTGGCAAGGTCCAATTTATTTGATAAAATGTAAATAAAAGCTGTGGCCATTTTACCCATTTCTGGCTCCTGGTGTTTAATTAAGTTATGTAACAATGGGGTTCAGAAGGATGGTTAAAAATAAAGGGTCTATTGAGGAGTCCCCTTGTCATGATGCTGCCTATGTTGTGTGGTGAGGGGTGGTCAGTCATAAAGGGATGAATTTTATATCCTTTTATCAGTGCGCTTTTAAAGGTGTACAGCCTCTAAACTAAGCAAAAATATATCCATATATTCTGTTTTTTCAGCTCCCATATAATTCAATATGCTTTTTTTTTTAAACTTATTTGTGCTTATTTTGTTCTGTGCCTCACTGTGTGGCTGCCCCTTTGCTATTACTGACCCTCACACTTCCTTTGCATGTGGCTGCCCTCTTACTTCATCTGTGTTTCTGCCAATTTCTTCTCTATGTTCCTTTTCTTTGTGGCTGTGTCTTTGCTCAACCACTGTTTTCTGTCCCAGGCATTTTCCTTTTATCTTAAAAATCCCTTTTTTCTGACATTGCTTAACTAATGCTACAGAGAAAACAGAGAAAATATTGCAAGGACTAGATCTATAACAGGAGAGACATTGCATTTTTTTCACTTATTTATTTTATTTAGGGTCAGATCTGCTACGAGCTTAAACAACTCCAAATACAACATGTAACAGCAATAGAACCTTGTCACTAACTCAAATTTGCTTTGCTGGGGTTTTTTTTTTTTTTTTTTAATTACCTTACTGATGATGCATTAGCAGCCTTTTTGGAGCAGATTTGTGAAAGATTGAATTTTTTTTCCACCTGGTTAAAATTTTTTATATTTTTGAAAGTTTTCCCTGACATTCTAAAAAAAATTCCTGACATTTTCAAAACATTTCAAAGCTTTTCTAAAGATTGTGTTGTTGATCATGCTGTTCACAGTGCAAGTCTACTGGAAATTCCTGCAACTTTAAAAAATTACCTGATAATTTACATTTTTTAGTGTAAATTGTATCCTAATACATGGTTCTTAGTGATGTCACCAGTTTAAACTGGTGCTTAGTTATAGTAACATAGTAACATAGTAACATAGTAACATAGTAAGTTGGGTTGAAAAAAGACATACGTCCATCAAGTTCAACCATAATGCCTATATATAACCTGCCTAACTACTAGTTGATCCAGAGGAAGGCAAAAAAACCCCATCTGAAGCCTCTCTAATTTGCCACAGAGGGGAAAAAATTCCTTCCTGACTCCAAGATGGCAATCGGACCAGTCCCTGGATCAACTAGTACTAAGAGCTATCTCCCATAACCCTGTATTCCCTCACTTGCTAAGAATCCATCCAGCCCCTTCTTAAAGTTATATAATGTATCAGCCAGCACGACTGATTCGGGGAGGGAATTCCAGAACTTCACAGCTCTCACTGTAAAAAATCCTTTCCGAATGTTTAAATGGAACCTCCCTTCTTCTAAACGGAGTGGGTGCCCTCGTGTCCGTTGGAAGGACCTACTGGTAAATAAAACATTAGAAAGGTTATTATATGATCCCTTTATATATTTATACATAGTTATCATATAGTTATGTGTATTATAATAAATAATGTACACCCTGTTGTAAAATATGAGGTTATGAGAAGTCACCTCAGAGTTCCATGACCTGTATAAGAGCACCTTGTGCTTTTATATGGTCATGGAACTCCTCGGTAAATTATAATACCCTTATATTTTATATATAGGGAGTACAATATTCACTATATATATATATATATATATATGTTTGAAAAAATGTAAATATCACATCTTTTACTTGTGTGTAAATAAGCCCAATCACTCGCTTTATGTGTAGGGAACCATAACTCCCAATCTGGCAGTTTACAATGTCTAGGAGCAGTAGCTCACAACCCAAAATAAGTTTGATAATGCTGCCCTTAGGAGTAGGACAGCCATATATCTTTGCCTTTGAACTCACGCTTGTCAAATGAGGGCTATATAATGCAATTGTAAACAGAAGTAAATTACTGTAATTTCAGCTGCAAAGTAAATTGTTGGTTTTACTGATTTTACTTATTTAAAACAACAGAAAACAGCAAATGTGGAAATCAGCCATAATTGTGGCATACATGCCTATGCATTTTTCAAAGTTAATTATGCCTAGCGTATTTCTCTGTAACACAGGGCAAAACCACAAGCAATGCAGGTATTTTTCCCTGCACCCTGCCCAGATCCTACTAAGTTTTGAATGTATTTCTGGCAAGGTCTTCTTCTTTGCATTAGTTTTTCACTTAGGTAAATGAAACATGTAAAGCTAATGTTCCATGCCTTGCTATCGCGAGTGACTAACCGCTCCAACAATAGGAGATGCTGGTGGAAAGGCCTATGCAATGCTTAGGTTTTCTGAAGTCCCGCAAAGTTGCCTGCAGGAGTGATGCATATCAGAGCGGTTAGTCATCCGAAGTAGCAGAGATCTGCCGTGGGTGAGTATTTTGCTCCATGAAACATAAGCCTAAAGGCTAAATTACTAAAGGAGTGCAACTGCAAAATATCCCAGAATTCCAGCATAATTGTGATTAAAATATTTAGGAGTAAAAATGTTTAACTAGATACCAAAGCATTTAGTAATTTTAGTAAACATTTAGAAATTTTGTTAGGGATTTTGATTAACATCTATTCAATCTGGTTTACAGTATGCAAAAACCTATGTGCTCAAAAGAATAATAATGAGAGAAAAAAATTCTATTGGCTGTGTTTGATATGGTCGACCACTCCCTCCTGATGCAAATTCTGCATTCGATTGGTATCCGTAGTCAGGCTGCATCCTGGATCTCTTCTTACCTCTCTAACTATCAGACTTTCTCCCAATCTCTCTGCCTTCAAGAGATCTCTAAAAACTCATTTATTCAGAGAAGCTTACCCTAATCTAGTTTAGCAATACCCTGTGCCACACCTCTCACAACTCTGGTCATGCCCATTCCCACACCTTGTGTCTCAACCCCTTCTCCTTGTAGATTGTAAGCTCTTTTGGGCAGGGCCCTCTTCACCTCTTGTATCGGTTATTGATTGCTTTATATGTTACTCTGTATGTCCATGTAAGTAACCCACTTATTGTACAGTGCTGCGGAATATGTTGGCGCTTTATAAATAAATGTTAATGTAATGTAACCGTTCATTCACTGTCTCCTATGCTAACAAAACCTCATCTCCAGTTCCTCTTAATGTGGGGGTACCCCAAGGCTCTGTAATTGGGCCGTTGTCGTTCTCCCTTTACACGCTGTCTTTGGGAGATTTTATCCGTTCATTTGGCTTTAAATATCATCTGTATGCTGATGATATCCAAATGTACCTTTTGACCCCTTCGTTAACAGTTGAAACTTGAGACTCAAATCTCTAACTGCCTCCTAGCTATCTCCAATTGGATGAACCAATGCCACCTCAAACTGAACCTAACAAAAACTGAACTAATTATCTTTCCGCCTAAGCCTGGTCATACCCCCCTTCCTTTTCTATCTCTATTGAAGGCACCCTCATCAACCCGGTCGATTCGGCTCGTATGGTCTCCTGCTCTGACCATATTAATACCACTGTCAAAACCTGTCACTTTTTCTTGCACAATATTGCCAAAATCTGTCCCTTTCTTTCTACTGTAACAGCTAGGCTGCCCCTGCATGCTCTTATCCTATCCCGACATGGCTACTGTAACCTGCTACTAACCAGCCTCCCTAACTCGCATCTTTCCCCCCTCTCTTCCTCTCATCCAGGAGAGTTCAGGCCCTTCCCCTGCTAAAGTCCTTATCATGGCTTCCTATTAAACAAAGAATATCTTACAAACTCCTTCTCTTAACCTTCAAAGCCCTCAATTCCTCTGCTCCTCACTACATCTCTTCCCTTGTGTCTCCGTATATTCCTGGCCGACTCCTTCGTTCCTCGCAGAGCAACCACTTGGTTGAGCCCCCCACTACTACTGCTGTTTCCCGCCTTAAACCTTTTTGCCCTGCTGTCCCTTACATATGGAATGCCCTCCCTGATTTACCTTTTGGAGCACTCGCCCAGCACCTGATCTGGGAACTAGCACTTATATTGCAGTGTCATTCACTGTGACCTACAGCACTTATATTTGCCTACTTATGTGTGTTAGTTACCCTCCCATATAGATTGTAAGCTCGACAGGGCAGGGACCTCCATCCTCTTGTGTCTTTGACTCTCATTTTATTGCAACTATATCTTTTATTTATTTGAGTTTATTGTATTACTTTGTATTTATCTATTATTTTAATAACCCCCTGTTTGTATTAATGTATTCTACTGTACAGTGCTGCCTACATTAGTAGCGCTTTATAAATAAAGATATTCTGTACATACATACATACAAAATGCTGGTACATTTCAGGAAAATGATCAATAATTTATTATATTGCATATAAAAAACGAATAAGCATGGGCTACAAATAGCGCATGCTTATTAGTCCTGTGTGTCTTAAAACCAGAGATTGTTCATTAAAAAGCACAAGTACAACTGACTTTAATCCATTTTGGTTGGATTCTGTTGGCCTAGCTAGTCAGATTAAACTGAAAAAAATCTTTGTGCTTGCCAAGTTCCAGAACTTTTTTATATTTTCTAGTGGAACAGAAAAAGAAACCTTCTTTGAAACAAATCTAGGGACAATTTGCTTAATTTAGACTCACAGAAAAAAAATCTCCCTCCATCTACATTATGTTGTCTGGTTTGTTAAAGTACATTTATCCATGACATTTGTATAAATATCTTTAGATATAACATTTGGCCACTCTGACTGTGGCTACACCAGTGGTTACAAAACATTTATCATTCAGTCACCAAAGCTTGACTGTGGTTGCTCTGTGGCCACAGGAAAATTATAGCTCTAGACCAGCTTAAAATATGATCACAGCCTCAAGTTGCAGCAATATTTCAGACTGTACCAGAAAAGGTAGTTGTACTTTGATACTTGGATATGTATCCGTATCAAAGCTTTGATGCAAAATCTGGGAACATAGCCAAATTTCATAATTCCGCAGATTCCCTGGGACCATCAGAAACCTTATTGTTTGGATAAAAATCAGTAACATGCTATCTTGTTTACCTTCCGTTCTGTGAGGATAAACTGAGTAGCGATGGACACAGAAAGGGGCTAAGGACAGTTTAGAACCAAGGGCAGTGGGGTGGGTTTGCTGTGCTATAATATATATTATATAATATATATTATATGAATATGCTATACTTTTTAATATGTTATATGCTATAGCTTATATACATTGTTATTTACTATCTTGTAAAGCTTGCAATTGAATACAACAGCAGAATAAAACTCTGGATAAATATTATGGTAAACCATTTATGACAATTCTTAGTATTTAGTCTTTAATCTTCTCTCCTACTTTAATTCTCAGTAGTAAGTCTTTATTCTTAGTACAGATAAGGGATCTTTCCATAATTTGGATCTCCGTAACTTAAATCTGCTAAACATCATTTAAATATTGAATAAACCCAATAGGCTTGTTTTGCCTCCAGTAAGAATTAATTATATCTTAGTTGGGATCAAATACAAGGTACTGTTTTATTATTACATGAAAAAAAGAAATCATTTATAAAAATTAGAATTATTTGCTTATAATGGAGTCTATGGGAGATGGCCTTTCCGTAATTTGGAACTTTCTGGATAACGGGTTTCTGGATAAGGTATGGACCTGTATTTTCCTGAGAAAAGTAATACAGATTAAATATAGGTGAAATCCTCCATTTATTACTATGACTATAGTGTTTTGACTGCAGTCAGATGTTTGCTTATTTGCACTTACTAGTACTATATAACAGTTTTCTTTTATTGGATATTTTTGCATAATCTCTGGTGACTTTTATTTAATTTGGTATTTATCTTTACACTGTATTTATTAGAAATAATGATTTAATGCCTATGATAAAAATAAACATTAGTTTGGTCAAAAACAGAAAAAAGTGCAATCTAGCAAGTGTGTCCTTGTTTGAGCTTATTTTGTTGCTTTGTTTGTGTTTTAGTGCTTGCAGTACATGTAGCTAATGCAAGACAAGCATTACCTCTTTGCAAATTGGTAATTTATTTTGTTCTGTCTTAGGTGTTTGTTAGACAGCATGTTAACCCTTGTTCCTGCATGCACGCTGAATGAAGTGAACAGATGAAGAAGATTTAGCCCAAGGCATGTCTGAAAATGACCTTAATGAGAATTAGTCTAAAGTGCAGCTTTCTACTGGATAGGCTTAACCAACACACAACAAACCATAAATAAATAAATCACCTTATACAGGTATATGCTCCTTAGCCTTACATAAACCGAATTGTTGCAGGGGTCAACATCTGCATCTCATAAAGCACTGCAAACAGGCAAGGACAGAGGAATTCTAGTACCTGAAGACAGACTCATCAGTCAATTAATAAATCACAACTGTCCTAGATTAAAGCATTCATGTGTTACACACAGACCAATACAATAGACAATAAATGAGTTCACGTCACAGTTAAAAGTATAAGTTTTCCTAAATAGAATTAATATTCTTTTTAATATGTAGCATTTAATATTAACATTAATATTTAACATTTGTAGAGATGTGTAATTGATGTCTCCAACACTCATATTTCTATTAAACCTCATGTGCCTGGTGGTCAAGAGTGGGGCTCAGCCATGGTTTGGCCAGAACTGAGGGTCTAGATGTGTGCCCTAAAAAGTGTCTGGGTAATTGAGCAGCATTGTGAAAGATCCCCATAAGTTATTCAGAGTAAGAGCAACTGGACTGTAGGACCTTGTAAATCCCAAGAGAAGAGTGCTGAAGAATCAGAAACAGGAGACAAAGGTCCTTGCAGATATATGGAGGGGAATCATCTGTTGGACTTGCACAAAGGTTATTTGCTTGAGTAGATTTGGAGCAAACTGTCGTATACTTCTGCACATTGTTCAGGAATTGTTTTTGACTCTTAAGTTTAGGAGTGATTTCTAAAAGCTTTTCATCTTAAACTGTGAGAAAGTTAATTGCAGTGTAGGTGTGATGAATGTGTTACACGTCTAGTATTTCTATATAGTGAAAGTTCTCTTTTTATTTTGCCTTTATGGGTTTTCTGACAGTGACTTAGCACTAAAAGGCCTCTTTATCTTTTGTATTGGTCATTGGTTACTTTTTATGTACCGTATATACTCGAGTATAAGCCGACCCGAATATAAGCCGAGGTACCTAATTTTACCTAAGAAAACTGGAAAAACTTATTGACTCGAGTATAAGCCTAGGGTGGGAAATGCAGCTGCTACTGCTAAGTTTCAATAATCAATTTGATTGGTATTAACAATGTGTCCAACTTTAAATTACGGTAATTAATAATAATTAACTGTATTCACCTGTATTAGCAATGCTGATCACATGATATGGATATACCTGATCAGTATTGCTAATACTGGTAATGTGTTTAACTTTAATCAATTATGACCAACTATAATTAGGATCTATATGTATCTATAAAGGGAACCGTTATATATATATATATCTATTACTAGTACCTTGGAGAGACTGTCAGTGCTGTGCGTATGTAGCATGTACCACAGATAACATCACTTGGCTCCGTGCTTTGTCCCTACACAACCAGATTCTGCCTGATCTGTAAGTGTCACTGCATGGCCTGCTGCTTCCAATACGGTTCTCCTCTTAAAGGGAAAGGGTACGCATTGTGGGCTGGCGGCAGAGTGACTGGGACCAGTCCAACCCAGAATGCAAGAACATGCTCACTTTATGTAGCAATGGGGAGGGATTGTTCCGCGTTCGTGCATCACACACAGGGGGTGGTTCCGCGTTCGTGCATGCGCATGGGGGGGCTTAGGGGCGACCAACGAGGATGGCCCGGGGTGCCGGAAGGACAAATCCGGCGCTGGCGCTGAGATCCACAGGGCCTGCGCCCATGGGTGCCCTCAGACCAGCGCAACATGTAGGGATACAAAAGGAGTAAGCTTCTATTACTTATATTACAGGTAATTAAACTGCCAGTAAAATAAAAAAAATTGGGACGTGAGTAGTGAAGCTAGCCGTTACACTTCTATTCTCACTTACTATTTCAGATGTGAGCCGGCAGGGTCGCTTCAGAAGCAGATCATTTCCTGACTGCTCATGCATCACTGTGCCCAGCCTGCCTGCAAAGCCAACTCCTCCTATAGGTCAGTTAAGTTTTACTGACTGCCTCACGGACCTATAAGAAAGTAGCTTTGCCCGGGAGAGTGTTCCGTTTACAAGCAGGTGTCAGGGTAGCCTGTCGGGTTGGCGGGGCAGCAGCAATCGCTAGCATGGGGATACAGATCAGGCTGTGACTCGAGTATAAGCCGAGGGAGACTTTTTCAGCACATTTTGTGTGCTGAAAAACTCGGCTTATACTCGAGTATATACGGTAGTTCTGTATGTCTAATGTATAAACCCACTTATTGTACAGAGCTGTAGAATATGTTGGAACTTTTCAAATACATGTTAATAATAATAATAATAATAACAGTACCTCTCCACAGAGGATTTATAAGATGATGTTAACACTTAAATCTTTAATGGCATTACCAGAGCAACTGTTTTTCTGATAGAGAAAGTAGATCACTGCTCTTTACAATGTCTAGATTACAGTATTATAATTATTACTATTACTGTTATTAACATATGTTTATAAAGCGCCAAGGTATTCCGTAGCATGGTGCAATAAATGGGTGTAAATGTGCTGAACATACAATTCTCATAGTATTGCAGTTACCATACATATTATTTTATAAACTCTACATGAAGTGAAGTTTGTATTTGGTATTATGACATGTTTTGCTTGTCACCTCAGCGTTGGGACCCCTATACTTAAACTGATAAATACAATCAATATACTCTTTACTTTAACTTTACACCTACACTATGAAAATAATATCCTATAGTCAATACCAAAATGTTGCCCTGCAAATTTTATATCAATCTGAATCTGAGGTGCTTTAAGATATGCCAACTAGACATCTCCACAAGATGCCAGGAGAAAGAAGCCACTCTTGTTCAGTAGAAACTTATCTGAATTAAAAATTCAAATCAAATATAGTGTGGGCACATTTTAGTAAAATTAAAGGAATTCAACTTTTCAACAGCAAAAACAAATAAAGCATTAGCAGTGAAGCTAGCCACCAGAACTAGTACAATTTTGCATGCAATTGCTATGTGTCATTGCCTCTTCTGCTATTGACGTGGGAACCCTGGAGCTAATGCATGGTCAGGAGGGTTAGCACTGCCCCACTGCATCTGTGGATGTAAATGAGCTCTAATATGTTTACTCATAAGGTGGTAGAAAATGTGTCTATATTTAAAATGGTCTTTTGTGAACAGTTGAAACTTGGGAGAAGGTTATGAGTCCAGCATTTGTAAGCCCTTTTTATTACAAGAGTAAAAATAAGGTATGTTCAGTGACTAACCATAACATAATTGTTAAATATTATTACTTTGCATTATTCCTTTGGATTACAAATACATTGCAAGGTAGTTAATTGAAGAATTTAAAGGCTGTCATTGTTGCAAATAGGTAATAATTTATAATATTTGGAATACCCAAACCCCCAGATTTTGATTTTTCTGTAGTAGCACTAGGGAAATCCTTTATCTTTTATTTGTTCAAGTAGTGCAAATTATTTCATTATGCAAAAACTAGTTAATTGGTTGAGATACCCTTTAAGTGTACCGTCACACCTGCAATTCCTGCAGTTAAATGTTATATATTAGGGGGCTTTGTGTTTTTAAAGAGAAATACAGTGTTTAGTCATATTAAAAGGGGAACTATCATGAATGGGACCTAACTTGGCTCAGTGCTGACAGGCAACATGTAGCCTAAATAATGCAGATTTTGGCTACATGTGCCTGCATCTGAGTGTATTCCATTCATTCGGGTGCAGGCACGGTAGGAGCGTACGGCGAGTATTTACATTAGCCTTACATACGTGTGCGCCTCTGCTAGCACTGGACAAATAATCAGTGGATATAGAGGAAACAGACCCCATGGTCCAGGCCCCCGTTTCCTGGGCAGCCCGACCATAGAGGTCTGCTTCCTCTATAGTTATGTCACTGAATTATAGTGTTTGTGTAAAGGTTTCCCTTGTTTTGCCTATACAATGTCTGGCACAGTTCAGGCTCTCCCCATGGCACATGGGCTGGGCATAAATACCTGCAGCAGAGTAAATGCTACAAACTGACCAGGTGGGCCTGATTAGTTGGCCAATCAAGAAGCCTGAAACCTTGGCTAGTAAGTCTACAGGAGAACTCTGACCGAGAGACATAAAAAGGCCTGAAGTGCTGTGTATATGTGAATATAAACAATAAGCTGCTTTACTGTTATGCGTACAAATCAGCACCCAACCGAGACTTGCTCTATTTTTTTACCTGCTCTCTACCGTGTGCTGTTAAGGGGTGTGCAAAAATTTAAAAAGCTAAAATGTTTGTCTAGACTTTATATTTTCAATATTATAAAAGCATATTTCATGATTGTTTCCCTTAGTGGTTCTTAGTGGTTGAGAGGCCTGGGGCAACTGTAGGATCCCATATTATATGTTCAGTTTTTTATAAGTAAAAAGAAACCTATTCCTCTTTATTGCCCTTAAGTATCCTTCACATTTTTCAGTTTATTTTTATTTCACACATAAAATATTCGGGCTTCACTAGGTAAAATGAAGACTATTCTCCTCTATACTCCTTAAGTACCCTGCACATTTTTCAGTTTGTTATTATTTCTCTGAAAAAATATGCAGTTGTCATCAGTTAATGTTTATGTTAGAATATAAATATAGACATGAAGCATTTATTGTCTATTTTATTGTGCAGATACTTGTGGACACTCTACAGCACAGAGGCTTTAATTTATAGGATATAAAATGAAAACAAATTATTTTACTGTTCTTTATTATGTAAAATACATTTTAACAACATTTTAAACATCATTGATTGATCTGTGGGACAACAAGCAGGCAAGTTTGGAGCAAACAAAGGTGAGAAGAGGTTCTGCAGCTGATATCAAAAGAAAATTCAAGCAAGTTTGAAATAAAGCTCCCTGCTGACCATTCTTTTAAATCAGCTCTATGATATGTTGTTCCTTGATACATTAAGTAATATTTATTATATTCATATTCTTATGTTGGAGTCTGCAGGCTTATGGTAACTGCTTGCCACTTTCTAAGTTGTATCTACTCGTGCACCTAGTCAGTTATGCGTATGACATATCTGCCTTAAACACCCATATCCTAAACAGCTTTTTGTAGGATTAATCTGAATCTTCACAGCTTAAGATAATTCTTTTTGAGAAGATTCAGCCAACTACATAAGCAACTGTCCCAGCTAACTCTTATTTTTTTTTGTGTCCTATAGAAAGTTATTAGCTATATTTAGAATGTGTTCCAGTTTATACAATAAAAATTGCCACAGGAAAAATATCTTTTAGCATTAAAAATAAACATTTACAAAATATGTTCCTTAATAAGCTTGTCAATTTCTGAAAACCATCCTATGTTTAGCCAACAACTTTTTCCCAAGGATATGCAGAGCCATTCATTTAGCTAATTTATTCCCTATATATAATTAATTTCTCTCAATCTGCATATTTATTAATAAATTTGTATATACATGTATTCACACACACACATATACTCTCGATAGATAAATATAGATTTATATATTTATATAAATGTTAGATACAATTGTATATATTGTATCTGGTTTCTATATACTTGTGCAGTGTGTGGCACTAAGCTCAATTAAACTCTTTGAAGTGCTTTTCTTAGGCCTTTTCATGTACTAGCAGGAATCTGCCCGCTTGGAGTCAGTTTATTTACACAGTTAATGCGTCTTGGAAAGATATTTCCTGGCTGGGGATGGTTTTACAGCACCAAACACCTTCTCCCTGACTCAGGCTGGGGATTATCATGACCTCTTCACAGCTGTAAGGACCAAAGCAGTTAATCCTTTCATGGCTGGGCTCAACTGCTGAATAAAAAGAGACCCATGGTTATAGACAACAAGAGATGGACAATACATGTTTAGCATCTAATATTTGCTCTATATTTAGCATCTAATATTTCTTCCATGTTTTGCATCTAAAAATGGCAGTGGCTTAGAGAAACTTTCTTGCCTATTCATGCTTAGATATCCTTGGCGCCTACAATATTATGAGTCTTCAGGGTGAGATTAATTAATGTAGGAATGTTTGTGCCCCTAGAGAATAGGGATGATTTAACCGATCTGCAGGATTGGTGTTTGCCTGGGGTAGAATTAGTGCATGTGTATAGAGTGGTATTGATCCTAAATGGAATTGTTCAGGTTGTGAAACAAATAGATAAGGTTACTCCTCTAGTAGTAGAAAGGGCAACAGTATATTTAGAGTCAGCATCTTGACTCCTGAAGTAGTATAAGGCTTAGTCATAGTTTCCTTATTTGACTTGTTGTAGCTGAGCAGAGTTAAAAAATATATTCCTTGCTTCAAGAGGGAGTTTTCTGAATCAACTTTGTACTAAAAGATTATTTCAGTTACCCTCTATTTTTCCATTACTTAAAGGGCATCACACCCTTTGTTGAAGCTATTTATTGTCCCTGCAATATACAATATAGGACTACTTAATAAGAGAATTTTACAACTTCACAGCTCACTCTGATGGAACCTCCTTTTTTCCTAATTTGACTAATACTCTTACTTACTCTTACTTACTTACTATTTACTTTAACTTATTCTCTTGTGTCTGCTGGAGGATTCTACTGGTGACTAATGCATCAGCAGTCTGGTTCCTGAAAAATGTGTTCTGTCTCACCGACAAGTGGGTTATTCAGGAGAAGTTTGATGCCATACCAAGTGGTATATCAGAAAATATGCATAGTTAGATGTTTAATTATTAATGAGGATATGTAGGTAGCCCACAAATCGATTAATTTATGGGTATATTGGTCTCAGTTAGGGTTTTTATCCACTCCATATAAAAAATGTAGTGAAGTTTTCTGACTTACTAAAGATATGGGTAGTTAGGTTGGAGAGAGCCATTGATGGAAAATTGTTTATTTTGGCAGATTCTACTGCTGCTAGCCGTTAGTGTAAACTTGCTAGTGTAAACTTGCTAAAAATGGCACAATCGGCTGTGATTTTAATGTTTTTTTCCCAGTATCTGGCAATTTCCCTCTAGAATTGTTGTATAATGGGACATTGTAACAATACCTGGTGGTCTAGTGGGGCGGCGGGGTTGCCCGCCGCCTCCTCCGGTGCGGGGGCGCCCGCCGTCATCGTCTAGGCGTGCGCGCGCCTCGCTCTGCCTCTTATGCGCATGCGCGCTCTTGATGCGCATTTTGTCACCGGCGCGCATGACGTCATTTTCGGCGGGAAATTCACATTTTTAAAGCGCTCACTATATTGTACTCATTGCCCAACGTAGGTTTTCCTTTGGTGACTTCCTGGGTGCGATTATCTGCTGTTCTACCATGTTCCTGACCTCTCTTGCTTGCTGCCTGAATTGACCTTTTGCCCGTTCTTGACCTTTCTTGCCTGCTGCCTGAACCGACCTCTGCCTGCCTGACTATTCTCTTGGATTCTGATTCTGTGCTGTGCTGCCTGACTGTTGCTGACTCTGGCCTGTCCTGACCACTCAGAAGTGTTCCCCATCTGCCTGTCATACGATTGGTTCCCGTGCCTGCTCAGAACTCTCTCCTTGGGTCTCTCACAATAAGACCTGGCGGCATCCGAGTAGCGAAGGGCTCCTCCCAACGTGAAAGGCGGCTGTTATAGGCGGAAGCGTGAGCCGAGACCGGACCCTTGGAGCCTGTTCTGAGTTTTGGGATACCGATCGTGACATTACGTTGGGCCCGAAAAACATGGATGCTGAAGGGGCTGCTGCGTCACCTCCCTCCTCTGAGGCGATCCGAGCAAATCTCCTCCAGCGTCTTGGGGACCAAGAAGCCCAGCAAGACCAGATTATCCAATGGCTCCAGAGACTATCTGTAAGATTGGATGCGCTCCAACAACAGCCTGCCGCTCCGACTCCTGCTTCTCTCCCAGGAGGCAGTTCTCCACACACTGCTCTGGGAATGTATGTAGTGGAGCCTAAGGTTCCTTTTCCTGAAAAGTTTTCAGGGGAGAGCAGTAAATTTTTTGCCTTCCAGGAAGCATGTTAATTGTATTTTAGCTTCCTCCCTCGTTCTTTTTCTACCGAGGAGCTAAAAGTTAATTTTGTTATGACCCTTCTACTAGGGGATCCTCAGCTATGGGCATTTACTTTACCTCCCTCTGACCCAGTCCGTTCATCCCTTGATTCCTTTTTTTAGGCCATGGCGATAATCTATGACGACCCTGATCATTCTACCTCTGCTGACTCTGCTATTCATAACCTCAGGCAAGGTAAACAATGGGTCAAGGATTATTGTACTGAATTCCACCATTGGGTTGTAGAAACGGGGTGGAATGATACTGCCTTACGAAGTCAGTTTAGAGTGGGGCTATCTGACGCTGTGAAAGACAGCCTGATTCATTTTCCAACGTCCTTCTCCCTAGACTCCCTGATGCACTTTGCCATTCAGATTGATAGGAGGCACAGGGAGAGACGCCAGGAGAGACTTCCTGCAGCGGCTCCACAAACCTTCCCTCCAGAATGTTTATTCAAACCTGAGCAGACTTCCTTTAGGCCCTCAGATGAACCCATGCAGCTGGGTTCTACCCGCTTATCTGCTGTTGTTGTTGTTGTTGTTTTTTGACCCGGCCTGCCTATTGACTACGTATTCTGCTGCCTGGACCGACCTCTTGCCTGCCTGACCATCCGATTGCCTCTCGACTCTGTTTGACGCCTGGTTCGGCACTCCTGCCACTCCTCCACTTGGTCCCAGTCCTGTTTCACCTCCAGCGGCAGGCTCCTTAGTGGGAGGTCCTTCCTCTGCGAGTTCTTCCAGCAACACTTCCGTGAGTCCTGACAGTATCACTTCGCCAGTATGGAAGAATCTGAGGAAGTTTCAGCCATGCAACTGCTCACCCAACAGATGGCCACCCTCACTCAAGTGGTACAAGAACTGCAAGCGGGGCTTCATTCCGTCCAGGCTCAGTTAAAACCCCTGCCGGGAGATCCTGTTGATGCGCTTCCTGCTCCTCCGCCTGTTGTTGTTCAGCCACCGGTGACCAAGCTTAAGCTGTCCCTACCTGAACATTTTTCAGGGAATCGCAAGAAGTTTCAGGCTTTTATGAACAGCTGCAAGTTGGAGTTTACCTTAACAGCGTCTGCCACCTCCTCTTCATCTTCTGGGGAGTCCGAGCCTATGCAGATTGGTCTCATCTGTTCTCCATTGACTTCTGAGAAAAGGCTACACAGACGTCATTTGAACCTATGTCTTTATTGTGGGGCTTCAGGCCATCTCCTTCGCAACTGCCCGGTGCGACCGACAAGTAAGGGGTCAGCACCCGTTCTTCTCAGTGCTGAAGCTGTAAATGGACTGTCACTTATGTCTGTTGTTGCTGTTTTACAGTGGTCCAGAAAGACGCTCCAAGTCCCAATACTGATTGACACCGGGGCGTGTGGTTGCTTTATTAATCGGGACTTTGCCCATTCCTATGATGTTCCTTTGAAACCGAGATCCAGCCCACTGATGGTGAAGTTGGCTGACGGATCTGATATTTCTTCTGGTCCAGTTCTTTTTGAGACTATTCCTTTGTAAATAAAGATTCAACAGCATAGTGAGACTCTATCGTTTGATGTGGTTACTTCTCGCCTATATCCTCTCATTTTGGGCTTTCCATGGTTAAAGGCGCATAATCCTCTCATCGATTGGGATACCAACCAATTGACATTTCCTTCTGACCGATGCTCCCGTCATGGTGGGGCCCTGAAGAAGTTGTTGGTTCTGTCCTCTGATCCTCGACTTAAACTTATTCCGAAATCTTACCATGAATTTCTAGACGTCTTTGATGAAAGAGGGGCTGATGTACTGCCTCCTCACCGAATTTATGACTGCCCTGTATATCTTTTCCCCGGAGCAGCTATCCCATTTGGGCGAATTTACCCTCTTTCCGAACCCAAACTTACTGTTCTCAAAGACTATATCGAGGAACACCTCAAGAAAGGATTTATTTGTCCATCTACTTCTCCCGCTGGCGCAGGTATTTTCTTTGTGAAAAAGAAGGATCAGTCCCTACGCCCTTGTATTGACTACCGGGAACTGAACAAGGTTACCATTAAGAATCGGTACCCCTTGCCCCTCATATCACAACTTTTCCTGAGACTACGCTCTGCGCGTGTCTTCACAAAGCTAGACCTTCGAGGGCCATATAATCTGGTCCATATCCGGCAAGGGGATGAATGGAAGATGGTAATGCCTTTCGGCCTATATAACTTGCCAGAAACCTTCCAACACTTCGTGAATGACATTTTTAGGGACTTCCTGGACCTCTTTGTTATCATTTATCTGGATGACATCATAATCTTTTCCTCCTCCTTGGAAGAGCACCGACTTCATGTCAAGCAGGTTTTTTCGCGGTTATGCACTCACAAACTGTTTGCCAAGCTGGAGAAATGTGAATTCGAGAAGTCGACAATTCCTTGGCTTTATCATCTCCCCAGAGGGAATGTCTATGGACTCTCGTAAAGTCTCTGCCATCTTAGATTGGCCGTGCAGAGATTCGTTGGTTTTGCCAATTTTTACCGGAAATTCATCAAGGACTTTTCCAAGACCATTGCTCCTATTACTGCCGTTACCAGTTCACTAAAGAAATTTTGTTGGACTCCTGAGGCTCAGCAAGCCTTTTCCAATCTCAAGAATCGCTTTACTTAAGCACCTATATTGAAGCATCCAGATCCTACTCGTCCATTTGTTCTAGAAGTAGACGCCATCGGAGCTGTGCTATCACAAAGAAATGATGTACAAGGGTTGCTCCATCCTGTCACTTTTTTTCTAAGAAACTCTCATCTTCTGAACAGACTTACGATGTGGGGGATAGAGAGTTACTTGCTATTAAGTCTGCTTTCCAGGAATGGCGACATCTGTTGGAGGGGGCTGCTCATCCTATTTTAGTATTCTCTGACCATAAGAATCTGGAGTATTTACGTTCTGCAAAGAGACTCTGGCCTCGCCAAGCCAGATGGGCGCTCTTCTTTTCCAGATTTTACTTCCATGTGACCTTCAGACCTGGCTCCAAGAATGGGACGCCTTATCCCACTTGTTTTCTGCCTCTGAAACTGACTCATCCAGTACGATCCTTCAGACCTCCAATTTTCTCCTCCTTCAGTCTGAATTGCTCTACAAGATCCAATGTGCTTCCAAATCTGTCGCTAATCCGCTGGTGAATGTTATTCGCCAATGCAACTACCTCATAACTCATAATAAGATTTTTGTTCCCGAAGCCTTACGCCTTGAGGTACTCAAGTTTGTTCATGACCATCGTGTATCTGGCCATTTGGGTGTTCGCAAAACACAGGCACTGGCCAAGAGACTTTTTTTTGGCCGGGCATGACAAGGGACTGTGTTAAATATGTTACTTCTTGTCAAACTTATGCCCGGTTCAAAGATACGCACTCACGCCCGATGGGTCTGCTTCAGCCCCTCCCGGTTCCTGAGAAACCTTGGGAAAGGATCATAGTAACATAGTAACATAGTAAGTTGGGTTGAAAAAAGACATACGTCCATCACGTTCAACCATAATACCTATATATAACCTGCCTAACTACTAGTTGATCCAGAGGAAGGCAAAAAACCCCATCTGAAGCCTCTCTAATTTGCCACAGAGGGGAAAAAATTCCTTCCTGACTCCAAGATGGCAATCGGACCAGTCCCTGGATCAACTTGTACTAAGAGCTATCTCCCATAACCCTGTATTCCCTCACTTGCTAAGAATCCATCCAGCCCCTTCTTAAAGTTATATAATGTATCAGCCAGTACAACTGATTCGAGGAGGGAATTCCAAAACTTCACAGCTCTCACAGTAAAAAATCCTTTCTGAATATTTAAACGGAACCTCCCTTCTTCTAAATGGAGTGGGTGCCCTCATGTCCGTTGGAAGGACCTACTGGTAAATAAAACATTAGAAAGATTATTATTTGATCTCCTTATATACTTATACATAGTTATCATGTCACCTCTTAAGCGCCTCTTCTCCAGTGTAAACAGACCCAACTTGGCCAGTCTTTTTTCATAACTGAAACTTTCCATACCCTTTACCAGCTTAGTTGTCCTTCTCTGGACGCTCTCTAACTCAGTCATGTCCCGTTTGAGCCCTGGAGACCAGAACTGAACAGCATATTCTAGATGGGGCCTTACCAGTGCTCTGTAAAGGGGAAGAATAACCCCCTCCTCCCGTGAATCTATACCCCTTTTAATACAGCTCAAAACCTTTTTTTGCCCTTGCAGCTGTTGCCTGGCATTGCTTGCTACAGCCAAGTTTATTTTCTACAAGGACTCCAAGGTCCTTCTCCATTATGGATTTGCCTAGTGCAGTCCCATTAAGAGTATAAGTGGCTTGCATATTTTTACATCCCAGGTGCATGACCTTACATTTATCCACATTAAATCTCATTTGCCACTTAGCTGCCCAGATTGCCAGTTGGTCAAGATCCTGCTGCAAGGATGCCACATCCTGGATAGAATTGACTGGTCTGCAGAGTTTTGTGTCATCTGCAAACACTGATACATTACTTATAATACCCTCCCCTAAGTCATTTATGAACAAATTAAACAAAAGTGGACCCAGTACAGAACCCTGAGGGACCCCACTGAGAACCTTATTCCAAGTAGAGAATGTGCCATTAACTACCACCCTCTGTACCCGATCCTGTAGCCAGTTTTCTATCCATGTGCAAATGACTTCACTAAGACCAATAGACCTTAGTTTAGAAAGCAAGTTGTTTTTGGGGAACGGTATCAAATGCTTTGGCAAAATCCAAATAGATTATATCTACTGCATCCCCACTGTCCAGCTTCTTACTTACCTCATCATAAAAAGCAATTAAATTGGTCTGACATGACCTGTCCTTCATAAAGCCATGCTGATTACTGCTCATAATGGCATTCTCCAGTACATAATTTTGTATGTGATCCCTTAACAAGCTTTCAAATAACTTGCCCACCACGGATGTCAAACTTACAGGCCTATAATTGCCAGGCTGAGATCTTACTCCCTTTTTAAATATAGGAATGACATTCGCCTTCTTCCAATCCCTAGGTACCATACCTGATGAAAGAGAGTCTGAGAATATCAGAAACAAGGGCCACTGTAATTCTGACCCTAGCTCTCTCAGTACCCGAGGGTGTATTCTATCTGGCCCCGGTGCCTTGTTTACATTTATCTTGTGTAACCCTTTAAGCACCATATCCTGTGTCAACCACTGTACAGTTTGAGCTGAGGTAACAGTGCAGCTATTGGGTGGGACTTGGCCCACTGGCTCCTCTACTGTATACACAGAAGAAAAGAACTGGTTAAGCACATCTGCCTTTTCTGTATCCGCTGTAACCATATTGTTATTATAACTCAATGGGGCCACACCCTCAACCTGCATCTTTTTACTATTAATATACTTAAAAATCTCTATTGATTTCATCGTGGATCCTCCTAAGTCTGCTGGTTTTAACACTATCATGGTAGTGGTTGACGGACTTACTAAGATGGCTCATTTCATACTTTTGTCTGGCCTACCATCTGCTGCTATAACAGCGGAAGTATTCATCAGGGAGATTTTTTGGCTCCACCGCTTACCCAGGGTGGGAGTTTCTGACAGAGGATCGCAGTTCACTTCACGTTTTTGGAGATCACTGTGCCAGGGGCTTAATATTCAGCTTGCCCTGTCTTCTGCGTTCCATCCACAAACGAACGGCCAAACCGAGCGTACCAACCAGACTTTGGAACAGTATATAAGCTATTTCTCCTCCTATTCTCAAGAAGATTGGTCTACGCTCTTGCCTTTAGCGGAGTTTTCTTATAATAACGCTGTACATTCCTCCTCTAAACAGTCTCCCTTTTTCTCCAATTACGGCTTCCACCTTACTTCCCTGCTGGGTCGATCAGAAGTCTCGGTCCCTGCAGCTCAAGACAGACTTTCATTTTTAAATCATAGTTTTAAGTCTCTTCAGCAAACTATACGGGAAGCACAATCAAATTATAAAAGACAGGCTTACACCCGTAATCTCAAGCTCTCGTGTCCTTCTAAGAAGCTGGGCCAAAAGTTTATGGGGCCCTTCCCCATCATTGAACAGATCAATCCTGTTGCTTTTAAATTAAGACTACCTACTAATCTTCGGGTTCATCCTGTTTTTCACGTCTCTCTGTTAAAGGAGGTGGTGGGAAATCCGTTTCCGGGTCGTACTGAGACACCTCCAGAGCTGGTAACTGTGCAGGGTGTGGAAGAATTCGAAGTCCAGGCTATCCTTGACTCCAGATTCCATAGAGGACGTTTACAATATTTGGTCCAGTGGAAGGGCTATCCACCTGAGGATAATTCCTGGGAATCCGTGACGAATGTCCACGCTCCTCGGTTGATTCAATCCTTCCACAGGAGATTTCCTGACAAACCTGCTCCGGTGCACGTCCGGAGGCCGCGCCTTGGGAGTGGGCAATGTCAGGTCCTTCGGCAGTGCGATCGGCCGCCTGGCCACAGGGGGCGTGCCTTGAAGCCGGCACGCGCTTTGACGCCGGCGTGCGTCCTGACGCCCGCGCATGCACCCTGTGCTTAAATAGACGCCAAGGGCCTAGGACCACTGCGAAGTGATCATTTTCCTTGTGAAAGACGCTAAGCATTGTTATTCTTCTAATTAAGACTTGTTTTTTGACCCGGCCTGCCTATTGACTACGTATCCTGCTGCCTGGACCGACCTCTTGCCTGCCTGACCATCCGATTGCCTCTCGACTCTGTTTGACGCCTGGTTCGGCACTCCTGCCATTCCTCCACTTGGACCCAGTCCTGTTTCACCTCCAGCGGCTGTGCTCCTTAGTGGGAGGTGTAGGAGAGGTCCTTCCTCTGCGAGTTCTTCCAGCAACACTTCTGTGAGTCCTGACAGCCGCAGATGTTCGGGCAGATCGTCTTGTTTGACAATTCCACGCCAGATTCCCTGATAAGCCTAGGGGTCCGTGGCCGTCATCATCTAGGCGCGCGTGTGCCTCGCTCTGCCTCTTATGCAAATGCGCGCACATTCACGTTTTGTCGTCGGCACGCGCGTGACGTCATTTTCGGCGCGAAATTCAAATATTTCAAGCACTCACTGTATTGTACTCATTGCCCAATGTAAGTTTTCCTTTGGTGACTTCCTGGGGGCGATTATCTGCTGTTCTACCATGTTCCTGACCTTGCCTATATCTGACCTCTCTTGCTTGCTGCCTGAATTGACCTTTTGCCCGTTCTTGACCTTTCTTGTCTGCTGCCTGAACCGACCTCTGCCTGCCTGACTATTCTCTTGGATTCTGATTCTGTGCTGCGCTGCCTGACCGTTGCTGACTCCGGCCTGTCCTTACCACTCCGAAGTGTTCCCCATCTGCTTGTCATACAATTGGTTCCCGTGCCTGCTCAGAACTCTCTCCTTGGGTCTCTCACAATAAGACCTGGTGGCATCTGAGTAGTGAAAGGCTCCTCCCGATGTGAAAGGCGGCTGTTATAGGCGGAAGCGTGAGCCGAGACTGGACCCTTGGAGCCTGTTCTGAGTTTTGGGATACCGATCGTGACAGACATAGCCAAATGCAATGTTCAAGATTAGTGATGAGCGAATAATTTTTCCAGACATGGATTTGCAGCAAAATTGCCATTTTCCATTGACTTTAATGCATTTGGGGTAGGTGAAGGTGAAAGGGATTGAATGGGATTGTAACATAGTTTGTGACCAAGGTAAACCCATGAAACTGCTATTGCAGTTTGCCTTCAATGTAGGCAGCTAGTTTATGGTTTTACAGAATATACTGATCAGTATAATAATTGACATTACATTCTAAGTTAAGTCCAGCATGCTTTAGACCAACAATAAAAAGATTATGAGGGGTGTTTTGCTTGGTTTGCACCCAGTTATTCCTTTCTGGGCTTTGGCTATGAGACTGACCAGTACCCAGAATGAGTAAAGAGACTAGACATGGTTTTTTACAGATGGTGAAAGATAATTTGTGTCAAAAGCTGCAGTCTATTTTTGCCTGTCCTAGGGATATGTTCATATGTTCAGAGAGAGTACCCCAGACATATTACATTGCCAGCTTTAAGGGATTAAGAGGTAACTGAGGGGATTTAATAACTTTGAGGTATAATTTCACTGAAGGGGGATCTAAATAAGTTCTAAATGAGTAACAGTAAAGTTAAAAAAATGCACATTTAGAGCTGTACATAAAACAGCAAAAATATACAGAGAGGGCAGGAGGAATATTTAAGAAAAGTGGGCATGCCATACTGTCCCTGGAAACTTTTATATTAACAATATCAGCTTTAGGGACATGGACATAGATATTTTTTTTAAAACATCAGCTACACTTAATAAAGTATAAAACATCTATTAACATCTGGAAACAAAAACTACCTATGAGTATTGCTATTTGACTGTTTAAATAGATTATTAACAAGTGAATGATACAATTGGGCCTTACTTTTTACATATCACTAACTTCCTGGGGAAGCCTAGTCACTCCATTTGGGGATTAATACAAATGGTTTCAGTTCAGAGTTACGTTATATGAAATATGTTCTTGTTTAAGAGCTTCTTTAGGAATTGCACATGTGAAAATGTAACTGAAATGCTTTCTTGATTAAAGAAATGCCTGAAATTCAGATGAGAAAAATCTTGTCAATAAAACCTATAATATATATAATGAAATTAATACATAAAATAGTATTTTCATGAAGATTTGTCACATGTGTATAAAGAGTGTAATTCAGTCCTGTATATGTCACATTCACCAGCTGTTTTGCATGTTTGAACAAATACAATTATTATCTATTAAGTTCTAAGCATATTTTGCCAAATGTGATAGATATTTTGGAAAAATCTATTACATTTTCCAGTGATTACCTGTTACCTATACACTGTCATGCACGGTATCCCAAACCCAGAACAAAAGCCAAGATCCCGGTCAGAGCTCACTCTTCTGCCTATAACAGCCACCTTTCACTTCGGGAGGAGCCTTCCACTACTTGGGTGCCGCCAGGACTTATTGTGAGAGGACCAGGGCAAATGTTCTGGGCAGGCTAGACAACCTATCGTTAATGCAAAGCTACGGAGATGAGACAATGTGGAACAGGCCAAAACCGTGCAGGCAGCGAGGTACAGAGTCAAAATCCAGAAAGCGTAGTCAGTAAACAGGCAAAGGGTCAGTACAGGCAGCAAAACAGCGAAGTCAAGGTCAAGCAAGGGTCAAACGCGAATCAGAAATCAAACTAAGCAAAAACAGGAACCAGGAAGCGAATCCGAACTTGGACGCAGAAATTATGCGCAGGCGCCTTTAAATATTTGAATTGCGCGCCTTGCACGATGACGGCACGCGACGCGCTGGTTTAAAAGGATGCGCGGTGCACTTCTGCGCGCCAGAAGAGCAGGACGCGCACATTGCTGTGCACGAAGAGGCGGGTTTCCCCGCCTAGAGAGCGGTGGGCGTCCATGCCACCCCGCTAGACCACCAGTTACTCTTAGAGGCGGGTCACTGGACCCCTAGGTCTTTCAGGAAATCTAGCATAAAATTGTCTGATAAAGCGGTCAGCCTTGACATCAGTTGCAGAAACCCAAGATCTGTCTTCAGGGCCATATCCTCTCCAGTGTATGAGATACTGTAACCCTCCCCTAGAAATACGTGAATCAAAATTCTTTGTATCTCATACTCAGTTTGACCATCTACCACAACTGGAGGAGGAGGAGAACGCTGGCAAACCACCCTGGCAGGGTTTAAAAGAGAGACATGAAAAATATTTGAAATTTTGAGTTCAGGGGGAAGCTTTAAGTGGACTGAGGAAAGATTAATAATCTCCGAAATGACAAAAGGACCAATTAATTTGGGACCCAATTTGGCAGAAGGAACCTTAAGCGAAATATTTTTAGAAGATAACCACACCCTATCACCAGCCCGATATTCTGGTGACTCCTTCCGATGTCTATTGGCAGCTCTCTTTTGGGTACTCACGGCGGAAGACAGAGAATTTTGAATTTTCTGTCAAACCTGCGAAAAATGTTCCAACATAGAATTGGCAGCAGGAACAGCAGAAAAGTGACCCAAAAAAGAAAAACCTCTTGGATGAAGACCATAAACAATACAAAAAGGAGATTCCGCAGTGGAAGCATGAGTGGCATTATTGAAGGCAAACTCAGCCCATGGAAGAAACTCTGCCCAAAGGTTTGTCCTTTCAGTTTGGTCATTTGTTTGAAGGTGATAAATGCTCAATTTTAGACGTGCAGACTTTGCCAGTATAAGGGCATCCCTGCAATGTGTCAACTGGGAAAGGCTTTTCATGGGGTTAGACACAGAAGGAAAATGGAACATTTTTAAAACATTGCTTTGCAGGTATACACAACAGTATATTCCCCTTGTAAGCAAGGAGAGGCATCGCAAAGCAAAACCTTTATGGCTGAATAAAAGTGTTAGTGTCGAGGTTGGTAAGAAAAACGTGCTTTTAAAGCATTCAAGTTAGCTGGGACATTGGAAACTTTCATCAGGTACAAGGAAGCAAATAAAGCATGCAAAAAAGCTATCAGGCAAGCTAAAATAGAAATGGAAAGGGATATTGCAGCTAGGAGTAAAAAGAATCCAAAATAATTTTTTAATTATGTGAATAGTAAAAAAATGAAGCAAGAAGGGGTGGGAACCTTATTATCACGGCGGGGGGGGGGGTAAGTTGGTTGATGAGAACGGGGAAAAAGCAGAAATTTTGAACTCTTATTTTTCATCTGTCTATACATCTGAGGAGCCAGCTAATGAAGGCTTCCCTTTTAATATGCCCAGTTCTAGTAATTTAGCTACTGACGCATTGGTCACTCGGGAGGAAATTCAAAGGAGACTTGAACATGTAAAGGTAAACAAAGGTCTAGGACCGGATGGGATTCATCCCAGGGTATTAAATGAGCTGAGCGATGTGATTGCCAAACCTCTTCACTTAATCTTTCAGGATTTGTTGAGGTCTGGCATGGTGCCGAGAGACTGGTGGATTGCTAATGTGGTGCCATTATTTAAAAAGGGATCCCTTCTCAGCCTGAAAACTATAGGCCTGTTAGTCTAACATCAGTAGTAGGAAAACTTTTGGAAGGGGTAATAAGGGATAGGGTACTTGAATACATTGCAGTTCACAATACTATTAGTTTGTGCCAGCATGGTTTTATGCGTAACAGATCTTGCCAGACTAATTTAGTCGCCTTTTATGAGGAGGTGAGTAGGAACCTCGATGCTGAAATGGTAGTTGATGTCATCTACTTGGACTTTGCTAAAGCGTTTGATACAGTACCTCACAGAAGGTTAATAATCAAATTAAGGAATATTGGCCTAGAACATAATATTTGTAATTGGATAGAGAACTGGCTGAAGGATAGATTACAAAGAGTGGTGGTAAATGGAACATTTTCTAATTGGACCAGTGTGGTTAGTGGAGTACCGCAGGGGTCAGTCCTTGGTCTTTTGCTTTTCAACTTGTTTATTAATGACCTGGAGGTGGGCATAGACAGTACTGTTTCTATTTTTGCTGTTGACACATAATTATGCAAAACTATAAGTTCCATGCAGGATGTTGCCGCTTTGCAGAGCGATTTGACAAAATTGGAAAACTGGGCAGCAAACTGGAAAATGAGGTTCAATGTTGATAAGTGCAAAGTTATGCATTTTGGTAGAAATAATATAAACGCGAACTATCTACTGAATGGTAGTGTGTTGGGGGTATCCTTAATGGAGAAGGATCTAGGGGTTTTTGTAGATAACAAGTTGTCTAATTCCAGGCAGTGTCATTCTGTGGCTACTAAAGCAAATAAAGTGCTGTCTTGGGCATTGACTCAAGGAATGAGAACATAATTTTGCCCCTTTATAGGTCCCTGGTAAGGCCTCACCTTGAGTATGCAGTGCAGTTTTGGGCTCCAGTCCTTAAGAAGGATATTAATGAGCTGGAGAGAGTGCAGAGACGTGCAACTAAACTGGTTAAGGGGATGGAAGATTCTAACTATGAGGTTAGACTGTCGAGGTTGGGGTTGTTTTCTCTGGAAAAGAGGCGCTTTCGAGGGGACATGATTACTCTGTACAAGTACATTAGAGGGGATTATAGGCAGATGGGGAATGTTCTTTTTCCCATAAAAACAATCAACGCACCAGAGGTCAACCCTTTAGATTAGAGGAACGGAGCTTCCATTTGAAGCAGTGTAGGTGGTTTTTCACGGTGAGGGCAGTGAGGTTGTGGAATGCCCTTCCTAGAGATGTGGTAATGGCAGATTCTGTTAATGCCTTTAAGAGGGGCCTGGATGAGTTCTTGAACAATCAGAATATCCAAGGCTATTGTGATACTAATATCTACAGTTAGTATTAGTGGTTGTATATATAGTTTATGTATGTGAGTGTATAGATTGGTAGGTGTGGGTTGTGTGTGCTGGGTTTACTTGGATGGGTTGAACTTGATGGACTCTGGTCTTTTTTCAACCCTATGTAACTATGATAGGCCGAAGAAAAGGACAGATCAGTACCCAAAAGAGAGCAGAATGCCACCCAGAACCTAGAGACAAATTGAACCCCCCTATCATAAACAATATTCAATGGTATTTGAAGATATTAGCAATGAAAAGGCCAGCCAAAGTTTTGGCAGAGGGGAGGACGGGAAGGGGAATGAAATGACACATCTTACTAAAGTGATCTACTACCACCCAAATAACAGTATTACCATTAGAGGACGGCAGATCAACAATAAAGTCCATAGAAATATGAGTCCATGGCCTCTCGGGAATAGGGAGTGATTGTAATAAGCCCTGAGGTAAAGACCTAGATGGTTTGGAGCGTTGGCAAACTGCACAAGAATTAATATAGTTGCCAACATCTAGTCGCATAGTAGGCCACCAAAGGGAACGAGATAACAGTGAACAAGTCTTACTTTGGCCAGGATGCCCTGCTACCCTGGAATCATGAGTTTCAGATAAAACAGCCTCGGCGTAAATTTTCTGGAACAAAAAGCCTCCCAGATGGTATGTTGCCAGGCAAGTTAATTTGAGCCTCAGAGAGAGAGGCCAAAAGGTCAGGACTCAGGGCAGCCACAATCACTTCCTTAGGGAGGATAGTGTCAGGTTCAAGGTGTTCTTTAGGACAAGAGACAAAACTCCTAGAAAGGGCATCGGCTTTAACATTTTTAGACTCTGGTCTATAGGTTAGAATAAAATTGAAACAAGTAAAGAATAAAGCCCATCTTGCCTGCCTAGGGTTCAAACGTTTAGCATATTCTATATACTGTAAATTGTTATGATTAGTGAAGACAATAACAGGATATTTAGCTCCTTCTAAAAGATGTCTCCATTCCTTTAATGGCACGTTTAACTGCCAGCAGTTCCCTGTTCCTGTATCATAGTTAGCCTCTGTAGGGGAGAATTTCCTTAAAAAGAAGACACAAGGATGAATCTTACAGGTAACAGGGTGACGCTGTGACAATACCGCTCCAGCTCCCACCTCAGAAGGGTCAACTTCGACAAGGAACGGTAAGGTAGAATCTGGGTGATATAGAACTGGAGCAGAAATAAAAGCTTCTTTGAGGAGCTGAAAAGCTTTTATCGCTTACTTGGACCAAATACTAGGACCTTTTTGGTAAGGGCTGTGATTGGGGCCATCAGGGAAGAAAACCCCTTAATGAATTGTCTATAATAATTTGAGAAACCCAGAAATCTTTGAATGGCACTTAAAGAAAGGGGTTGAGCCCAATTCAAACTTCCCTCTACCTTGGTTGGTTCCATTTCTAAACTATGTTGAGAAATGATTTACCCGAGAAAATGAACAGAAGGAACCTCAAAAATACATTTTTCAAGCTTAGCATATAATTGATGCTGTCTAAGTCTCTGTAGTACTTCCTGAACGTGACAAGAAGGACCCTATGAGAACCCTCAATGGACATGACTAGATCCTTAGATCAGGAAGACACGAACCCACACCCTACCGGACTCCCATCAATAGCCAGTAACCTGACTGGAGGGACTACAGTGGTACAAGGAATACCCAGTTTACGGACAAAATTAACATCCAAAAAGATCCCAGCCGCTCCAGAATCCAAAAAGACCGGAATCTTAACATTACCGCACCCCCAATCAAGGGAATGAAGATTTTAGAGGAGACTGCATTACCCAAACAAGACTCCCCAGACTTGTTTAGGCTTTGCAGTTTCCCGGCCTCTTTGGACAGTTTCCTGCAAAGTGGTACAAGGGGAGATTAGTCGCCCGTGGTAAATCTTCACTATTGCGGGCGATTAATTTTCCCGACATGCCATCCCACTGGCAAGAATGTAAATCGCCGGTGGGATGGCATACGCATCCCTTCTGTTTTCCAAACTTTGGGCGACCGAAGCGATGTGTATACCATTAATATGCCAATAAATGTCACATGAAGCTGAGTGCGTGTCTTCCAGAAGTCACTTCTTTATTGGCTCATAGTAGTGATAAGCAAAAATTTGCAAAATGCGTTGAAGTTTTTTTTTTTCAGTGACTTGTTCAGTGTAAAAAATTTTGCAGTGAATTTTTGTTGCAGTTTTGCGAAAATATTCACCAATGACAAAATGTGGAGTTTCACCACAAATCCATAGCTGGTGAAAAAATTAGTTCATCTCTAGCTCCTAGTCAAGGTTGTGCAGGAAACTGGAAGAAAACTGCTAATGGTCTGTATTTTGTGGCTTTTGTTTACTTTTTGCTTTCCAATACTATGGGGCAGATTCATCAACGTACGAGTTCGAATCCCGAAATGGGTAAAATTCACATTAGATACGATAATTTCTGATGATCTGAAATGTCAAGAAAATGCTTAGAAAAAATCGTAATAGTCACGATAATATCATATTGGCTTCCGAAAGTCACTATTTTTGTATCCGAACGACCGTAAACGGCAAGTAAACCTTTCTAACTTTGATCCTTCTGTGCATGTTTTTTGGAAGCCTCCCAGTGGCACTCTGCAGCTCCAAGCTTGAATGAATCCAAAACTTTCGTACTCGGTGCAACAATACGATTTTGTCACGTAAATTTTGAGTACGAAGAAGTTGCGCAAATTAGCGAAAATACACACAGTACGAAAACTTAGAAAAAATAAAAATTTTTGTATTCGGATTCATTCGTACTTTAATGAATGTGCCCCTAGAAGTTAAGAAAAAGCAAACCGCCCCTTTAAACTCATCCAAACCTCTGATTTCAGCATTAAGCATCCAGTATGTTTTACACTTGTTTTCTCAAATGCTTGGTGATACAGCAGCTAATGTAATGAAGCAAAACGAAGCTTCTCTGTAGGCTCCTTGCCAAATATGCTTGCTGTTTGCTAACTAAAGTTTCTCAGAAGAACTCCCTGTAGTTGTGGTCTTGATCTCAAGAACCATGCAAGCTGATCTACATAGATCAGGGCCGGAACTAGGGGTAGGCAGAAAAGGCACCTGCCTAGGGTGCAACGGAGTGGGGGGCGCCAGGCAGGTGCCTCTCCTTTCACTTACCCCGCCCAGCGGCCCAGTAACCCCGTGTGCATTCATAAGTGTGCGCCCAGTGCGTACCGCGGAGGATAGGGGGGAAGGCGGGCCAATCCAGCCAGCTTGCCTAGGGACCCAGCCGTCTTGGCCTAGAGCTGACATAGATTGTACGTCTCTTAGGCAGGAATTCCAGATACACTTTACATTTATATGTGCTCCTCGTTAAGGAAAATGGCATACATCAACATGCCACCTCTCACGTGCATGCCATTCACAGTCATAGACCCATTATTAGCATCTCATATGTTAGTAGTGCAAGTTAGAGAAACAAAATGGATTTACATAAGCTTTCATTATATCAAATTATGTCAAATACGTTTAATATGACTTAAAATAAGAGGATCTGCAGTTTGCTTGTTCTTCAGTAAATTCACCTTGGACTTGGATACAACCCTTTCCTACTACAGCCATCCCTTCCCCATATAGCTACCAAAACTGATATGTCCAACAAGAAAGATGTAGGATAAGCTCCAAAGCAATCCATAAGTCTAGGAATAGAGAGGTCATCAGAGGAATAACAAGGCATAGGCTGGGAAGGGGAATGAAGGCTCAAAATCATGGAAATGTCTGGGTAGGTAGCAGTTTAAATTCCTGTTTTATTCAGTTTAGTTTAGTTTTATATGAGGTGACACTGTCATCATGAGTCCCCATAGCAATGAACAGAATTTTTTGACAGCCATGGATTCTTGGCAACATGTCACATGTCGCCATTGGTTCTGTAAGTCTGCATAAAAAATGCCCATTGATTTTAATGCATTTTATGTGAAAGAAAAGGCATAAAAAATGCCAACTGACCAATTCATTTTGAGCGTAAAAAATGCAGTGAAAAAATTCTCTTGACTTCAATGCGCTTTACAAATTTTTTGCCATTTTTCTACGGTTTTATGAATTTTTCAGTGAAACGAAATGGGACAGATTCACTCAGCACTACTCAGCACTAATATAAAAAAAATACAATAATGCATGTAAACAAGGTTTACTTTGCAAGAGACAAAAATAATACATTTAAACCCTTATTAGTTATATTTTATCTTGAAATCATGATTCAATTTACAAAATATATTCTTTATGAGCCATACTAGTGTATACTGCTTATTAAGGAATTACCGATCATTTTAAATGTAACTGTTTTCTCAGCTGACACAATTTGTTCCAGCATGGAAAATAATTGTCTAAATCCTTTTTTTTCATATAAAATGCGCAAAGGGAAGTCAAGGTTACTGTTAGAATTGCATTGTTTTGCCCATAGAGCAGAAAGGAATTCCATTGTCTAAAGCAGCTGAAGCCATACTGACAAATATCTACATTTAGGGGCCCATTTACTAAGGTTTTCTACGAAAAGTTCATTTTTCTTTAGGTGATAATTCTGAGTATTTTCTCGAAAAAAAATAGAGATTTTTTTTTTAAAAACCACAAACATTCAAAATTTATAAAACTTTATGTGACTTTTTCTGACTGACAAAAAGTACCCCCGATTTATGCTGGCGAGAACCATTGTGTCCTATGGAGGCTTAAAATGGAGAGGAATAGAATAGTCAGTGACAGCCTTTCCTTGACACATTTTCATTGTTTTCTATTTTACCCGGTTTCAAGTGAGACTTAAACACATTATTGTTTTCCAAGAATGTTTACAAGTCGAGTTTATATGAGTTTCAAGACGGTTTTTTAAATGGATTATAAAATGGCCAGTTCCTTGATAAATAACCCCATACTGTAGGAATTTTATGTAGCAGTCTAATTAACAAATACTCTATGACAGAATTATCAGTGCAATATTATAGTAAGAGTGTATCAATAAACATAAAATGCATGTAGGAGCAGCAAATAACCTCACATGTATGAAATTGTTTTTCACCTTTGTATGGCCCTGTGCAAATCTTATCTCTAAACTATGACAAGGAATTCTAAACGTTAAATTGATTTTGGCAGCAATAAAAGGCTAACAATGAAATAATAAGAAACACTTCAAAGTGAAAAACATAATATAGTCTAAAACATGCAAAAAAGTATGAAACATTAAAGGATAAATGGGCAGTATTGCTTTGCTTGCTTTGTGACTCAACGCAAAAGCCAAAACACTCCTCAGGGGCAGATTTATGACTGCTCAAGCTGCTAAACTTTTTCTTATTTAAGAAAACCCGCTTGGGAAAAAATACCTCAAATAACAAAGCTTTTTCCCTGGAACCCCATGTGTGCTTTAAAGAGATACTGACACCTCAAATTAAACTTTTTAAAACATATATCATAACATTGTCTATGCATGCAAGTTATAATTTTGCCATAAAAATATTTGCCCAATGCTTTTACAATTCCTATCTGATCCCCCGTGTTCCTCTAAGAGGGGGCTGCCATATTTGTGCAGCAGTAGGCCATTAGTATTAGAAACTATAACTGACAGGTTGAGAAGTGACAGTCAGGTTGGCAAAACAGTCAGGTTTAGGAACTTAAAATAACAATTACTTAAAGCAGTGCTGTCCAACTTTTGTGGTGTTGAGGGCCAGAATTTCTCAAGTATACATAGTGGAGGGCCGCTAATGGAAGCCAGTTTTGGCCACTCCCCTTTTTTAAACCGTACCCACTTCAAACCACACCGATGTTATCACAAGACCATGCCCACATTAATGGTGGTAGCACAGCAAAAACCCAAATGCTTGGTGCTCACTGTGGGGATATCAACCATCATTCATATGTGAAAAAATTATATTATGTCATATTAAGACACACCCTTAAATCCATATGCCTCGTCCTCTGCGGATAGCACAGCAACCCCCAGCACATAAATACATACCTTAAGGCCCATTTAATGGCTATTTCCAACTGCTAACAAACTCCCAGAACAAGCCCCTGCCAGGTTCACCTCCCACAGGCAGCATAGGGCAAGCAGAGTATGGCACATACAGGCAGCATAGGGCAGGCAGAGTATGGCGCACACAGGAAGTAGTCTGCCTGCCCAATGCTGCCTGTGTGTCCCATACTCTGCCTGCCCTATGCTGCCTGTATGTGCCATGGTCTGTCTGCCCTATGCTGCCTGTGTGTGCCATACACAGTACATACAGTGACACAATGCTCTTACAGTCTGAGGTGTGAAGAGGCACTGCTCCTACAGTCGGAGGTGTGAAGAGGTGAACAATGTGGGTGCTTACAGTCTGAGCCTGAGGTGTGAACAATGCAGGGATTAAAAGGTGTGAACAGTATAGGGGATTCCATTTTCAAACAATACAGGGGGATTACAGCCTGAATCTGAGGTGTGAACAATGCAGGGGGACAGTTAATCTCAATACTGATTCCATTTAAAGTTTACACAAAGGTAAGCCATCAATGCAGCCAGACAGGTGGGGGCGCCACACAGAGGGGGGTAGCGGGCCTGCCAGTTGGATAGCACTGACTTAAAGCATAGGCAGATTTTCAATAAGGCTAGGGAAGGCTAAGCCTCCGCAAACATGCTTGGCACCTTAAAACAAACAAACAAAAAAAAAAACCTCACTCCATTTCTTCACTGTCCAGCAAATCAGCAATGCTCTGATTGGATCTCTCTTCTTGACAGACAGTAAAATTGACCAATCAAGGCACAGATGCAGACAGGGCTCGGGAGATATTACAAGCTGAAAGCAGTGCAGAAATAAAGACAGAATAGAAGAATCTGCAGACTGTAAACTTTACCTAAGAACCTCACCGACTCTGAACTTTTGCTACAGATTCCATCCCACTACCATAAGTACTGTACACAGGTACTATACAGTTCTAAAGATTGAATCACTAGTTTTTTGTCACCTGACATCTGTAATATCCCTATCACTTTTCCTAATAGATGGATGGTAAGTTAACTCTTCCCCCTGAAAAAGCTAATTGTGCTTTTATATACTTGTTGTTATTGTTATTTGCACCTACTATTTTTTTTTTACTTTTGTCATTGTTTTTTTAATCTCTAGTTAGTTACAGTGGAGCCAATGTTGTGTATCAGTGGCAGTGTTATAGTGGCAGGGCCTAAATATCTGCCATCCGTACCCACTGCTTCTCACAGCATATAATGTGCCGGTTTTGAAATACAGACTGCATCTCCCTGTATATAATGTGCATGGGATATCAGTACCCATGCCTCTCTCTGTATAAAACTAACTTAAACACATCTAAATGGGTGGTTCACATTTAAGTTAACTTTTAGCATGTTATAGAATGGCCTATTTCTGGCAACTTTGCAACTGAACTAAGTAGGTGCAACGGAGTGGGGGGCGCCAGGCAGGTGCCTCTCCTTTCACTTACCCCGCCCAGCGGCCCAGTAACCCCGTGTGCATTCATAAGTGTGCGCCCAGTGCGTACCGCGGAGGATAGGGGGGAAGGCGGGCCAATCCAGCCAGCTTGCCTAGGGACCCAGCCGTCTTGGCCTAGAGCTGACATAGATTGTACGTCTCTTAGGCAGGAATTCCAGATACACTTTACATTTATATGTGCTCCTCGTTAAGGAAAATGGCATACATCAACATGCCACCTCTCACGTGCATGCCATTCACAGTCATAGACCCATTATTAGCATCTCATATGTTAGTAGTGCAAGTTAGAGAAACAAAATGGATTTACATAAGCTTTCATTATATCAAATTATGTCAAATACGTTTAATATGACTTAAAATAAGAGGATCTGCAGTTTGCTTGTTCTTCAGTAAATTCACCTTGGACTTGGATACAACCCTTTCCTACTACAGCCATCCCTTCCCCATATAGCTACCAAAACTGATATGTCCAACAAGAAAGATGTAGGATAAGCTCCAAAGCAATCCATAAGTCTAGGAATAGAGAGGTCATCAGAGGAATAACAAGGCATAGGCTGGGAAGGGGAATGAAGGCTCAAAATCATGGAAATGTCTGGGTAGGTAGCAGTTTAAATTCCTGTTTTATTCAGTTTAGTTTAGTTTTATATGAGGTGACACTGTCATCATGAGTCCCCATAGCAATGAACAGAATTTTTTGACAGCCATGGATTCTTGGCAACATGTCACATGTCGCCATTGGTTCTGTAAGTCTGCATAAAAAATGCCCATTGATTTTAATGCATTTTATGTGAAAGAAAAGGCATAAAAAATGCCAACTGACCAATTCATTTTGAGCGTAAAAAATGCAGTGAAAAAATTCTCTTGACTTCAATGCGCTTTACAAATTTTTTGCCATTTTTCTACGGTTTTATGAATTTTTCAGTGAAACGAAATGGGACAGATTCACTCAGCACTACTCAGCACTAATATAAAAAAAATACAATAATGCATGTAAACAAGGTTTACTTTGCAAGAGACAAAAATAATACATTTAAACCCTTATTAGTTATATTTTATCTTGAAATCATGATTCAATTTACAAAATATATTCTTTATGAGCCATACTAGTGTATACTGCTTATTAAGGAATTACCGATCATTTTAAATGTAACTGTTTTCTCAGCTGACACAATTTGTTCCAGCATGGAAAATAATTGTCTAAATCCTTTTTTTTCATATAAAATGCGCAAAGGGAAGTCAAGGTTACTGTTAGAATTGCATTGTTTTGCCCATAGAGCAGAAAGGAATTCCATTGTCTAAAGCAGCTGAAGCCATACTGACAAATATCTACATTTAGGGGCCCATTTACTAAGGTTTTCTACGAAAAGTTCATTTTTCTTTAGGTGATAATTCTGAGTATTTTCTCGAAAAAAAATAGAGATTTTTTTTTTAAAAACCACAAACATTCAAAATTTATAAAACTTTATGTGACTTTTTCTGACTGACAAAAAGTACCCCCGATTTATGCTGGCGAGAACCATTGTGTCCTATGGAGGCTTAAAATGGAGAGGAATAGAATAGTCAGTGACAGCCTTTCCTTGACACATTTTCATTGTTTTCTATTTTACCCGGTTTCAAGTGAGACTTAAACACATTATTGTTTTCCAAGAATGTTTACAAGTCGAGTTTATATGAGTTTCAAGACGGTTTTTTAAATGGATTATAAAATGGCCAGTTCCTTGATAAATAACCCCATACTGTAGGAATTTTATGTAGCAGTCTAATTAACAAATACTCTATGACAGAATTATCAGTGCAATATTATAGTAAGAGTGTATCAATAAACATAAAATGCATGTAGGAGCAGCAAATAACCTCACATGTATGAAATTGTTTTTCACCTTTGTATGGCCCTGTGCAAATCTTATCTCTAAACTATGACAAGGAATTCTAAACGTTAAATTGATTTTGGCAGCAATAAAAGGCTAACAATGAAATAATAAGAAACACTTCAAAGTGAAAAACATAATATAGTCTAAAACATGCAAAAAAGTATGAAACATTAAAGGATAAATGGGCAGTATTGCTTTGCTTGCTTTGTGACTCAACGCAAAAGCCAAAACACTCCTCAGGGGCAGATTTATGACTGCTCAAGCTGCTAAACTTTTTCTTATTTAAGAAAACCCGCTTGGGAAAAAATACCTCAAATAACAAAGCTTTTTCCCTGGAACCCCATGTGTGCTTTAAAGAGATACTGACACCTCAAATTAAACTTTTTAAAACATATATCATAACATTGTCTATGCATGCAAGTTATAATTTTGCCATAAAAATATTTGCCCAATGCTTTTACAATTCCTATCTGATCCCCCGTGTTCCTCTAAGAGGGGGCTGCCATATTTGTGCAGCAGTAGGCCATTAGTATTAGAAACTATAACTGACAGGTTGAGAAGTGACAGTCAGGTTGGCAAAACAGTCAGGTTTAGGAACTTAAAATAACAATTACTTAAAGCAGTGCTGTCCAACTTTTGTGGTGTTGAGGGCCAGAATTTCTCAAGTATACATAGTGGAGGGCCGCTAATGGAAGCCAGTTTTGGCCACTCCCCTTTTTTAAACCGTACCCACTTCAAACCACACCGATGTTATCACAAGACCATGCCCACATTAATGGTGGTAGCACAGCAAAAACCCAAATGCTTGGTGCTCACTGTGGGGATATCAACCATCATTCATATGTGAAAAAATTATATTATGTCATATTAAGACACACCCTTAAATCCATATGCCTCGTCCTCTGCGGATAGCACAGCAACCCCCAGCACATAAATACATACCTTAAGGCCCATTTAATGGCTATTTCCAACTGCTAACAAACTCCCAGAACAAGCCCCTGCCAGGTTCACCTCCCACAGGCAGCATAGGGCAAGCAGAGTATGGCACATACAGGCAGCATAGGGCAGGCAGAGTATGGCGCACACAGGAAGTAGTCTGCCTGCCCAATGCTGCCTGTGTGTCCCATACTCTGCCTGCCCTATGCTGCCTGTATGTGCCATGGTCTGTCTGCCCTATGCTGCCTGTGTGTGCCATACACAGTACATACAGTGACACAATGCTCTTACAGTCTGAGGTGTGAAGAGGCACTGCTCCTACAGTCGGAGGTGTGAAGAGGTGAACAATGTGGGTGCTTACAGTCTGAGCCTGAGGTGTGAACAATGCAGGGATTAAAAGGTGTGAACAGTATAGGGGATTCCATTTTCAAACAATACAGGGGGATTACAGCCTGAATCTGAGGTGTGAACAATGCAGGGGGACAGTTAATCTCAATACTGATTCCATTTAAAGTTTACACAAAGGTAAGCCATCAATGCAGCCAGACAGGTGGGGGCGCCACACAGAGGGGGGTAGCGGGCCTGCCAGTTGGATAGCACTGACTTAAAGCATAGGCAGATTTTCAATAAGGCTAGGGAAGGCTAAGCCTCCGCAAACATGCTTGGCACCTTAAAACAAACAAACAAAAAAAAAAACCTCACTCCATTTCTTCACTGTCCAGCAAATCAGCAATGCTCTGATTGGATCTCTCTTCTTGACAGACAGTAAAATTGACCAATCAAGGCACAGATGCAGACAGGGCTCGGGAGATATTACAAGCTGAAAGCAGTGCAGAAATAAAGACAGAATAGAAGAATCTGCAGACTGTAAACTTTACCTAAGAACCTCACCGACTCTGAACTTTTGCTACAGATTCCATCCCACTACCATAAGTACTGTACACAGGTACTATACAGTTCTAAAGATTGAATCACTAGTTTTTTGTCACCTGACATCTGTAATATCCCTATCACTTTTCCTAATAGATGGATGGTAAGTTAACTCTTCCCCCTGAAAAAGCTAATTGTGCTTTTATATACTTGTTGTTATTGTTATTTGCACCTACTATTTTTTTTTTACTTTTGTCATTGTTTTTTTAATCTCTAGTTAGTTACAGTGGAGCCAATGTTGTGTATCAGTGGCAGTGTTATAGTGGCAGGGCCTAAATATCTGCCATCCGTACCCACTGCTTCTCACAGCATATAATGTGCCGGTTTTGAAATACAGACTGCATCTCCCTGTATATAATGTGCATGGGATATCAGTACCCATGCCTCTCTCTGTATAAAACTAACTTAAACACATCTAAATGGGTGGTTCACATTTAAGTTAACTTTTAGCATGTTATAGAATGGCCTATTTCTGGCAACTTTGCAACTGAACTAAGTAATTTTTTTATAGTTCTTGAATAATTTGCCTTTCTCTTTCAAATGGGGGCCACTGACCCCGGCAGCCAAAACGTATTGCTCTGCTAGGCTACAATTTTATTATTATTGCAATTTTTTATGACTTATTTTTCAATGCAGGCCCCTAAACTATTCATATTCCTACCTCTTGTTAAAACCACTACCTGGTTACTAGGGTAAATAAGACCCTAGCAACCAGATAGCTGGTGAAATACCAAATGGAGAGCTGCTGAACAAAAAGCTAAATAACTGAAAAACCATTAAAAAATTAAAGAGGAGCAATAGCAAAATGTTTCATAATATCAATGTCTACATTGTATTAAAAGTAAATTTAAAGGTGAGCTACCCCTTTAAGCTAACTATTCACAAACACAAATGGATAGAGAACCCCTCACAGAAGTGCAGGTATGGATACTTTTACATCCTAAGCATTTTATGGTAAAAATAATTTTTAGCCTCCCCAAACAAAAAATTCACCCTCCGCCTATGATTACTTACAAAAGCAGCCGGATCAGCGAAAAATGATCAGCATGACCTATAGGTAACTTTCTATGTACATTCATATTTTGAAAAGTAGTTTTCTCATGTCAGTAACACTTTAACTCACTTGGGGTTTCCTTCTGCCCAATGTATGCATGTAACCTAATATCAGAGATCTTACCCTGCTTTGTGGCGTTTGGCTGGCTTGCATCTTGTTTGCTGCATGCTGTGCCAATTCAACACATGCTATACCGTATCTGACACACACTGTGCTGGTTCTAACACATGCTGCACTGGTCCTGGTGCATGCCCCCAAACGCATGCACAGAGCTTTTTTACAGATGCCAGGCGCAGCAATTACTAAGTTACTAAGCATGTTTCTTCATGTGATCTTCTGGGTCCTGACCCTGTCTGTTTGACTTTGCTTGACCTTCCTGCCAATTGTTGCCTTCTACCTTCCTGGCAATCCAGACCTATGCCTCTTTGACCACAAAATTACCTGATGTTTTGGCTATCCTGAATTTTCTACTGATTTGCCTCAGTTTCCAGCTACCAGTTTTAGTAGTGGAAGCTGTAGGGAAGAGAACTTCCCTCATCTGGCCTCTGCTTAACATCCATAGTAGCCATAAAGGATTAAAGAGTTGTATGTTTATTGGATGCATACTAACCTGGGCAGTTTTACACGCTAACCCCCCATAAAAGGCATTAAGTTTGCACAGGAGTAACTAATAGCAACCAATAAGATGATTGCTCTTAAACAGGTGACCAGTAAATGCTTCCTGCTGATTGGTTGCTATGGGGTTACTGCTCCTGGGCAAACAGTTGGATATATTTATAAAAAATGAGTTTTTTTATATGCTCTTTTCTGATTTGTTTCAGTATACCTGACAGATTCTTGTGAATATTCTTACTCCCTGCAAAATAGCCTCAGAGTTTTTTGGCATTTTCTAGTACTAGACACTGGCACTTATTACCGTAAATAAAATAAAAGTATGCTAAAAAAAAAATACATGCATATCTGCTATATTATAAAAATGTAAACATAACAATGACACAGTAGAAGTATAATTGCTTGACCACAAAAATATTTGCCTAAAAATATTCCATAAATTGGTACTTTTCTTATTTCCTCTTCATTTGTTGGCTGCTCAGGTCAGACAGAAATGTATACTATTGTGGAAAGAGCCTACATTTAGCAGAGCTCTACATCTTGGTGTGGTTCATATTATAATTGCGTGTACATTAATGCAGATGATAATATTTGTATGAAAATATTTTGTATTACTGTGAATATGTATCCTTTTAAGGAGGGATCTTCAGTCTTTGTAACATAAGCCACTGTTGAATTAACATGTTGCAAGGGGTAAATCAGAAAACTTGCAGCTAGTAAAGAGCAGAGGTTTAACAAAATGTTGTTTTATTTAATGGAACTAAAACTGCACATTGCCCTGGCCATGAGTGATACTTCATATATCATCCTTGTAGCATATAGATTTACAAGTTTTCCAGGTTGGGGGAAATACTTTATTCTGCACCAATCTCAGTGTTTTAAAAAATGTTCAAAGAATGTTACAATGTTACAACATGCTCCATGGAATAAAAACAAATGGCACTGTTTTAAATAAATGTTGTGTTAAAAGATTCCACTTGTTCTTAGTTCAAAGACAGAGTTAAAACAATAAGGGTGCATTCACACAAGCCTTTTTCTTTCCCTAGTCTGTTTTTGCTGCATTTCTGGATTCACTGGAACTGGAAGTAAAAGAAAACAGCTTGTATGCTTCATTGCAACTAGGTGTTTCACACAGTATTCTGTTTTAAAACTTTAAAGCTTGCATGCTGCATTCCACTTCTGCTACTGAATGTGTCTTTATACTGTATTATCTGAAAACATAAACTAGGCAAAAAGCAATATGGACATGTACATTTGTGTATGTGGTGTGTACCTCATGAAAAACGCTGCAAATGCACTAAAACCAAAGAAAAAAGGAAGGAATATATACAGTATAACAAAACTGAAGACATTTTATATGAGTGTTTTTCATGAGCTTTGCCTGAGGAAGCCCTATATCATAGGGGTGATACAAAGTGGACTTCTGATGTAAAATTCTAGAACCATAGAATATAATAACATTATATTATTATTACAGTAGTCTTCCTCTGGGTATTGGGAATGAAAAATTATGGAATGCTTGCTTGGGTTTACCAAAGCAAATCTAAGGGGCTGATTTACTAACCCACGAATCCGACCCGAATTGGAAAAGTTCCGACTTGAAAACGAATATTTTGCGACTTTTTCGTATGTTTTGCGATTTTTTCGGATTCTGTACGAATTTTTCGGATCCAATACGATTTTTGCGTAAAAACGCGAGTTTTTCGTATCCATTACGAAAGTTGCGTAAAAAGTTGCGCATTTTGCGTAGCGTTAAAACTTACGCGAAAAGTTGCGCATTTTTCGTAGCGTTAAAACTTAACGCTACGAAAAATGCGCAACTTTTCGCGTAAGTTTTAACGCTACGCAAAATGCGCAACTTTTTACGCAACTTTCGTAATGGATAGGAAAACTTGCGTTTTTACGCAAAAATCGTATTGGATCCGAAAAATTCGTAAAGAATCCGAAAAAATCGCAAAACATACGAAAAAATCGCAAAGTACCGATCATTACGAAAAAAACGCAATCGGACTCCATTCGACCCGTTCGTGGGTAAGTAAATCAGCCCCTAAGTGGCAGATTTAATAATACATAACATTTTCAATTTTTTTTATTTTAAAATTTCCACGAATGTCTGACATCTACTAAAAAGTCTGAACTGAAAGAGTCAGTGTAGAAAAAGTTACAGAAAAGTCGCAAAAATTCAGAATGTTTTTACTTGTTGCATGAAAACGGCAACTTTGAAACCTCTACAGTTTTGAAGCAACAGAAGAATGCTCCAGGGAAGGGAAGAGACATCTGCTATTGACTTCTACATGATCTTGGCAAGTTTTAGGTGGTGAATTGTCTGATTTGTATTTTTAGCTGTTTGGACGCATAGGGGCCCATTTAACAAAGTACGATTGCTTCTGAATACAAAAAAATCTTAAAAAATCTTACACATTTATTTTGCTCAAAAGCCATAATGATTTGGTATAATGACAATTTAGATTTTTTACTTTTCAGAAATATAAATAGAACATTAATATACACTATACAGGCTCCTTGCTGGGATCTTTGACAGAGTGTGTTAGCATTTATCATGTGTATATACACTCACCTAAAGGATTATTAGGAACACCATACTAATACAGGACTGCCCACAGGACTGCCGCATACTGGATGTTTTTCCCTTTTCACACCATTCTTTGTAAACCCTAGAAATGATTGTGCGTGAAAATCCCAGTAACTGAGCAGATTGTGAAATACTCAGACCGGCCCGTCTGGCACCAACAACCATGCCACGCTCAAAATTGCTTAAATCACCTTTCTTTCCCATTCTGACATTCAATTTGGAGTTCAGGAGATTGTCTTGACCAGGACCACACCCCTAAATGCATTGAAGCAACTGCCATGTGATTGGTTGATTAGATAATTGCATTAATGAGAAATTGAACAGGTGTTCCTAATAAACCTTTAGGTGAGTGTATATATATATATAGAGAGAGAGAGAGAAGGAGGAGAGATATGTTCAGACTGATAGTTCCTTAGAAGTTTTTTATTATTATTATTAACATTTATTCATAAAGCTCCAACATATTCCGCAGCACTGTACAATAGGTGGGTTTCCAAGTGAAGATAGCAGACAAGTGGAGATAGCAGACAGGCAGGAAGAGACACGAGTTAGAAGCTCTGGGTTGAGATTAGGAGAGAAAAGATAGATCTGAGTATAATCAGCATAGAGGTGGTACTGAAAGCCAAAAGAATTGATTAGTTTGCCAAGTGAGGAAGTATAGAGAGAAAATAGTAAGGGGCCCAGGACAGAAGAAGCCCGACGGAAAGAGGCAAGGTGATGCTCCATTGTAAGAGACACTGAAAGATCAATATGAGAGATAAGACGAAAACGGATAAGGCAGTGTCACGAAGGCCAAGAGAGCGGAGAGACTGGAGGAGAAGAGGGTAATCAAAAATGTCAAAAGCAGCTGAGAGATCGAGAAGTATTAGTAGTGAATAGAGGTTTTTGGCTTTAGCCGATAAGAGGTCATTAGTTAGTTGGGTTAGAGCAGTTTCTGTGGAGTGTTGTTGTCTAAAACCAGATTGTAGGGGATCCAGCAGGTTATTGTCAGAGAGGAATAGCGTCAGTCGGTTGTAAACTAGGCGCTCGAGTAGTTTGGAGATGAATGGGAGCAGAGAGATAGGTCAGAGGTTACTAAGATTGGAGGGATCAAGGGAGGGTTTTTTTCAGAATAGGGGTTACAAGTGCATGTTTCAGTTGGGAGGGAAAGATTCCAGTAGAGAGCGAGAGATTGAATAGATCAGTTAAGGCTTTGATAAGACAGGAGTTGGCATTGCGTAGAAGTTTTTTTTTTTTTTTAAAGATTTTCTTTATTGCAGATTTTCAAAATAAAAACGATTTTTAACAGAAGGAAGTAAGAGAGAGAAAGGAAGTTGGGGCTGTGAACAGAGCCCCTGAGAGATAGGGAAAGAGTGTGAAGGGGGGGTAGGGGAAGGGTATGGTGGGTTTCCTTGCATGTCTAGTACATTTCAGTATTTGTCCTGGTTTGTACCATAGTCTGTTATGATGTCCTTTAAATAAAGAGACTTATAATCAGGAATTCTGGTCTACTGTCCTTTCGTTGGGTCCTTTTCTTGTGTCCATATCCATGTTATATTAAAAGTTGGTGTTTCCTTTTATTGTGCCCTGCATGGGAAGTATGTCGGCCTTCACGGTCAGTGGGCATCTGCCAACCAATTGTCCCATATCTTACTGAATTTATCTGGGCATCCTCTGGCCAGGTATGTTAGTTTTTGACTGGGGAGGGTGTCGTTGATAAGCTTTTTCCAAAAGCTCAGGGTGGGAGGTGTCGTTGCCTTCCAGGTCATTAGGATGGCCTTTTTGGCGAAGTGCAGGACTTGGAGGAGGCATAGTTCTTCATATTTATTAAGTGATAGTCCTGCTGTTTTCTTCATGGTGTAGAACCAACTGACTGGTTTGGTTCTGGGTGTCTCAGATACCGCTCAAGTGATGATACTGTTATGTCAGGGGTATTGTCTAGGAATTGGGTGATGAGTGCATGTCTCAGTTGGAGGAATCTGAACAGCATGCGATTATGCAGTCCAAATTCGGTCTGCAATTGTGCAAACTGTTTGAATCCCCCAGCCATAGTGACATCCCCAAGGTATTTCACTCCCGCATCTGCCCAGATGCTAACGTCTGGTATGGTGCGGAGGTGAGGAAGGGCATCATTTTCCCATAGTATTGTCCACTTGGACCACTTAGAGAGTTTGCGATATGAGTTTACCACTGTTCTCTGAAACACTGTAGCCACAGTTTTCATGGGCGGTGTGAGGGGGTATATAGAAGTGGGACCCCTATGTAGTTGGTTGGCTACTACACCCCTGCTTCTAGTACTAGTGCTTGGTTATTTGGGTTGGGGTTTAGCCACCACCAGGCGAACACCAGTTGACTAGCGTAGTAATACAATTTCGTCTAGAGTCCTAAACCACTTCTTGGGTATTAGCACTGGGGAATTATGGAACCCACATAGAAATTTAGGTAGGAAAATCATTTTCACAATGTTTATACGCCCTGGCAGGGAAAGTGGTAGTGTAGCCCAGCTTTGGGTTTTCAGCTTCAGGGTTCGTAGAATGGGGGTCAGATTCAGGTCCACATATTTTGAAAGATCTTTGTGGATTTCAATTCCTAAGTATCTGAATCTGTATACCCATTGTAGGAGTGGGCTATGTGTGGGGTCTCTAGTCCCTTCTGGGTCTATTGGGGAAATTAGCGACTTTTCCCAATTTACCTTTAGTCCTGAAAATTCCCCAAACTGGATTATTTCTTGTAGAAGTTTGGAAAGGGATTCCCTCGGGTCTGCCAAATACACCGCCATGTCATCTGCGAATAGTGATAATTTCTCTTTAAGTTTTTGCAGTTGCAATCCCCTAATCCTGGGGTTCGCTCTAACTTGTATTGCCAGGGGCTCAATGGCGAGGGCAAGCAGAAGGGGAGACAGTGGGCAGCCCTGTCTGGTCCCCCTTGTCAAGCTGAACTCCTTTGACAGACCCGAGTTCACCCTTATTCTGGCCCTTGGGGCATCATATAGGGCTTTAATCCATGCTATAGATTTATCTCCCAGGGAATAACGTGCTAGTATTTGGCATAGATAGGGCCATTCCACCGTATCGAAGGCTTTCTCTGTGTCCAGGGACACCACTATTCTCTCCCCTGAATTCCAATGTCTGGTTGTTATGTTTGTATATAGTCGTCTGATATTAATGTCCGTGCCTTTGTTAGGCATAAAGCCAGTCTGGTCTGGGTGAATCAAGTGTTCAATTATCTGTTTAAAGTGGTTGGCTAAGACTTGCTAGGATTTTGACATCGGAGTTCAGGAGGGAGATCGGCCTGTAGGATCCACACTTCTCTAAGGGTTTGCCTTCTTTTGGGATTAGTGTGATGGTGGCCAGTTTGGAGGAGTCCGGGAGTGGGGTCCCATGGGGGATTTTATTGAACAGTGTGGTCAGCTGTGGGTTTATGATGTCTCCGTGTCCCTTATACCACTCCATGGGCAGGCCATCTGGGCCTGGTGCCTTTCCCAGGGGGGGGGGAAGGATTTTATTGCCTCTGTGACCTCATCTGGGGTAATGTTTTGATTAAGGAACTCTGTTCTTTCTCTGGACAGTTTAGGGATTGAGATGCTATCTAGGTATTTAGCCAGGGTTTCTTGGGGGTGGTGTGTTTTGGACCTATACAATTCAGAGTAGAATGCCGTGAATTCATTCTTGATTTGGTCCAGCACATGTAACTCGATTCCTTCCGAGTTCAGGATTCTGGGGATATCGGTTAACTGGGAGGGCTCTCTAGAGAGTATCAGGTGGCTACTCGTTTAAGTTCCCCTTGCGAGTACTTTTCTGTATATACTAGATTGACATTCCTCTGTGTTTGTGAAAAGGCCTCCCCCAAGTGTTCAGTGGGATCCCTAGTGTACTCCCTTTCTGCTACTTCTAGGGCCCCCCGGGCCTCTGAGAGCATAGTATCTAGCTTCCGTCTGGCCTCTTTGATCAGAGAGATATATGTTGCCCTCATGAAGGCCTTTCCCGCATCCCATACTACTGGTTCCGCTGCTGAGCCTAGGTAAGTTTCCCAGTAACCTTTAAATTGCCTACCAAATCCTTCCTGAACAAATTTGTGCTGGATCCATCTGGGTGGTAGTCTCCACTGGCTCTCTCCCCCCCGCCCGGGACCCTTAGGTCCATCTGTAGTGGTGCATGGTCTGAGCAGATTCTGGTAGTATAGGTTATGGAATCTACCAGTTGTAGGATTCGGGGGGGGGTTAAGGCCAGGTCAATTCGTGAGAGAGAGTCGGTGGAGGCTGAATGGCACTGAGAATTGTCGGGTGGTGTGACCACCTCCAGACCTCCATGAGGTTGGACACCCAAAGCCAGTCCTTCAGAGCAGCAGTATCGTTTTTGTTTGGGCACATGCGGTCTAAGTTTGGATCAGGGACTGCGTTAAAATCCCCCATCCATACTGTGGGGTAGTCTCCTATAAAGGCTATTTTACCCATAATTAGTTGCAGGAGGGTTACGTCGCCTGGTGGTGCGGAGTATACGTTTACTATGATCAGTGGAACTGAGGTTATGGTGAGTTTAAGTATTAGAAATTTGGGTGGGTTAAAAAAATTAAAGTTTTTCTTTTAAGCGGCACATCTGAAATACATCACTATTTACCCATGCAGCATATGTATTGTATAGGTGTTTGGCTTTAGGGTATAAGAGAGGAAAATCATTCATTTAACTAGATACAGGTATAGGACCCGTTATCCAGAATGCTCGGGACCAAGGGTATTCTGAATAAGGGATCTTTCTGTAATTTGGATCTCCAAACCTTAAGTCTTCTAAAAAAATAAACCCAATAGGATTATTTTGCATCCAATAAGGATTATGTATATCTTAGTTGGGATCAATTACAAAGTACTGTTTTATTACTATAGAGAAAAAGGAAATCAGTTTTAAAGGTCCATATTATTTTATTAAAATGGAGTCTATGGGAGACGGGCTTTCTGTAATTCGGAGCTTTCTGGATAATGGGTTTCCGGATAAGGGATCCCATACCTGTACCTACAAAATACACATGCAGTGTGGCTAATGGCGGGTTGACTAAGATTGGAGATAAATATCTCAGGTGATGTTGCCCATAGCAACCAATCAGTAATAAGATTTGAACAGTCACCTACAAGTTAGAAATAAAAGCAAAGCAAGTTAGAAATAAAAGCAACATCACCGGTGATATTTATCTCCATTCTTAGTAAACACAAGTGTTACTATTATGGTTCTAATATTGTTGGAACCATATTTAAAGGAACAGTAACACCAAAAAATGAAAGTGTATAAAAGTAACTAAAATATAATGTGCTGCTGCCCTGCACTGGTAAAAGTTGTGTGTTTACTTCAGAAAGTCTACTATAATGTATATAAATAAGCTGCTATGTAGCCATGGAGGCAGCCATTCAAAGGAGAAAAGGCACAGGCACATAGCAGATAACAGATAAAACACTATTGTATTCTACAGAACTTATCTGTTATCTGTTATGTAACCTGTGCCTTTTCTCCTTTTTTCCAGCTTGAATGGCTGCCCCCGCGGCTACACAGCAGCTTATTATATAAATTATAGTAGTGTTACTGTAGCAAACACACCAGTTTTACCAGTGCAGGGCAACAGTGCATTATATTTTTATTACTGTAAAGCTCTTTCATTTTTTGGTGTTAATGTTCCTTTAAATTATAATCTTCAGAGCAACAATATGGAAGCTAAGCATTCTAGACTCCTAGGTGCAAAAACCAAATAAGCTTTGTGTTCAATAAACAGTCTCTTTTTTCCCTCCCTAAGCAAAGCTCAGATTTTGTGCACTGACCTTATTTTATTTTACTTTAACTTTTTTAGCTCAACAGTGTTTTATGATTTGTTTTTTTTCTTGCCTTGGCATTTTGCTTGTAGGTTTTTTAAATATGTCCTTTTGGCTCCCTTATAATTATTTAAAGATGCTGCTATCCCATCTGCCCAGTAAACCTTACACTGACCTTCCCCCCGTATATTTGCTAACATTCCTATTTAACCACAGAAGTTTCTTTCTTTATATACAGGTATTTGTTTCCCATAGGAATATTCATAGAGGACTATTTTTACAACATTCCATTTATCCATTGCTCATAATCATAGTTTGCTCTTGTCTGTGATAATGTTACTACCATGTTAATGTTATCCAACCCCTATAAATCCTCTTTATTAATTAACCTACAACTTGCACTTTGTTTGTGACCAAAGAATATAATTTTGGTTAGGAACCACTGTAGTAGTTAGACACGTAAACATCACTGTGTCTTATTTTTGATGCCTTGCAGGGGTTAATTCTGTGCCAGGATTATTTATGTTCTCCCTGTGCTTGCGTGGCTTCTTTCAGGTACACTGCTCCCATGCTCCAAAAACAAGCACGGGAGCAAAGTTACTACAAGGTAACTTATTAAATTGCATTCTACCCAGCATCCAACCATTTCTTACTGCATGAACTGCAGCATTAATCATTGTTCTATGCCATATACACTTGGCACAGAATTACTGACTATTTAGCATATGCCTACTTGTGGCTTCTCCCACACTGTCAACCCATTACAGGTGCCTTATACATCAGTGAAATTTTTTTTATGGCACCATTAATACATGAATGCATTGTCAGGAATACAGGAACATGAAGTGACAAGCACAAAATCTTAATAAATGATCTTCAATCAGACAAAAAGCAGTAACAAAATCCTTTATCCTTTATTATGTAGATATTACTTAGATATAAGGGCATAGGCAGATACAAGTAATCAAAAATATATATTTTGTATAAAAAAAAGTAGCTATGTAGAGGGTTACAAAAAGACACAGAACAGACGGGCACAGACGGAACTGCCTTCATGATACCAAGGTTCACTTTTCACATTATCTGGGAATTTTAATGCAATGAAGGAAGGAAAATAGACAGCAGATTAAAATAACTCTGCAAATATGAATGTCCCTGTAGGAATCCAGTGGATAAAAGATGCAAATTTATGGGTTTATATGTGCCATTTTTGCTTACCTAGGAATATACAGTTTAGGGAAGACAGCCTTATAGTTACAGAAGACATTGATTTATTTAGTTTACCTGTGTTTATGCATGAAGAAAGGCAAAACCATGTACAACATACAATATTAGGTTATGTTAAAGGGTTTATGTAAAGGAAGACACAAAGGGCTAAACTTTACCAATAAGAATAATACAAAAGCATAATCATCCATACTAGACCCTACAAGATGAAATGTAAGACCATTTTAAGCCCAATTTGTTTTTAAAATGACAATTTGAATTCAAACCAGCACCAGAAGCTATACTCATAAAAAAATCCCCCCACTACATTGAAAACCTACAGGGGATCCAAATTACATGTATACAAGTTATTTAGCAACATTCCTGCTAAATCCATAGCATGTGTGCATTCATGTGGCTCATGTATACAACACATACAAAGACAGATCTTTACACTGCAAGCAGTACACTCTGTCATTTCTGCTATAAAAAACGAAGCTGCTTTCAGGTAGAAAATTCTTCTAAGCAATAGTAAATACATAATTTATCTTCAGTGTTTTTCCAACAAAAAATCAGTTTATACCAGATTCAGTCCTCCAGGATCTGAAGCAGGTCACTAAGGCAGGTCACTGGAAGTGTATAACCTAGCAGCTAAAAATCTATAGCAGCCCAATTTGTACTCATGCAAAGCCGTAACTTTTTAATCACTCCCTAGGAGTACTGAAGATGCCAAGATAGACTCCAACTAACTTCATAGGAGTAATTTACAAACTCAGCAACAAGTGCAATGACGCTAAAATGTATAAAATGTTATCCTTATTGATGCTATTCATTAAAAGTACTTGCATTCCTTCACACTTTTTGCACCTCAGTATAGTTGCAACAAGCACCATTGCATCTGTCCTGCCTCTTCTGCTGAATAGTGCAGAGGCGTGCCAACTGATATTATAGAACCCTAGGGCTACCTCCATCTTAAACATAATGGTAATTCCAAGGTTTCCATAGTGGGGTGCAAAGGTAATTTTAACTTAAAGCATTGAAAAACCTGACTTTCAAAAAGTTGTAATTCGTATCTAGTTTAATACCAAATATATGCATGTCTTTTTATGCATCAATCACAAGCGCAATTAAGCAGAAAAAATTATGGAATTAGGGGAATGGTAGGAGTTGCAGTTTAACAACAGAAACAGCAAGAGACAAGCATTTTATGTAATGCAGAGATGCCCAACCTGGGTCCCTCTAGCTATAAAACTGTATTATTCCACTGACAGCCATTTCACTTCATTGCTGGTGAAAAATTCCCAGTATCAACCCAAAACTAGTGATGAGTGAATTTTTTTCGCCAGACATAGATTTGCAGCGAATTTCCTCATTTCGCCATTGACAAATTGTTTCGCTAAACTTCCGAGGAAATTTACCACTGAAAAATTCGGCACACATAAGAAATGCCCGTGGATGCATAAAAAAGGGTGCGGTCGTGTAAAAATGGGGGCAGGCGACAAAAAAAAAAATCGAATTTTGCTGTTGTTTTGCAAATTTTTGGGCGAAGCGAAAAGGGACAGATTCACTTATCACTACTGATTACCTGACAGACAACTTAAAAAGAAGGGCAATGCTTCTATACTCCTCCAGTAAAGTGCCTCCAATAAATTGGCCCAGGAGTAAAGAGGGCCCAGGGGGTCTATAATTAATAAGCAATTTTAAAATGATTTATGAAGTTAGTTCAGCTGCTGAAAGTTGTGGGGGCCCTTTGATAAATTTGCTGTAAATCCCAGTTGCCTTACTAAAAAGGACTGCTTGTGGGTAATTTCTGACGACAATGAATATTTGACCCATCAGAGTACATGTGATATACTAGCATTGAAAAAATTATTGCCTCTGCCAAGCAAGCACATTTTTGTGATTATGACTAAAACCACATCTGCTTTAACACTTTTTGCATCAGCAAGGCTAAAGCTTTTGGCTAAAAAAAACATAATCAGCATATTGAAATGTAATTACCTAATTTAAAAAGAGTGGTGCCCTGCACAGTGCTCTATTTGGTGCCAAATGCCCTTTGTGATTTGTGCCTGTGCTCTTCCCTATTGAAAACAAATGTGCAGGCCTTAAGTGCCATCTGACAGGAAGCAAAGTTGGAAAGATTAGAAGAAAGTTTTCAAAAAAAAGTTCATATATCAGTGCAGCCGTCCATTCTGCATTAGTACTGGCATGAAAAGCATCATGTCTTTCTATGTAGGTAGAAGAAGCACCTTATGATTCATATGAGTACTGTGTGCAGCTAGAAGCCTGTGGAGTTGCTTGTAGTCAATGCTGGAGCTTCAGTTGTACATCGTTACTTCTGCGCCAGAAAACTGACAAAGAAATTAAGTCTTTACCTTCCTGTTAACAAAGAAAAGACATTTGTCAGCGCAAGCTGTCAGCACTTTCCTCTCCATTCTTCTTCATTACTAAAGCAGTAGTATTATAGATAGTTAGCATAGTAAGAGGGCCACATTCATTGTGTGTGCAGAACACTCTTAGGGCTCTGGCACACGGGAAGATTAGACGCCCGCGACAAATCTCCCTTGTCACGGGCGACTAATCTCCCACCGGTGAAAATGTAAGTCGCGATCGCGGCAAATCGCCGAAAATTTTTCGCGAGGCAACTTCGGTGATTTGCCGAAATTGCCTGCACAGCGTGTGCCATCCCACCGGTGACTTACATTTTCGCCGGTGGGATGGCAATTCGGGGAGATTAGTCGCCCGCGAACAGGGAGATTTGTTGCGGGCGACTAATCTCGCCGTGTGCCAGAGCCCTTACTCTGCATGTTTGCATTTGCACAGATAAGTAGGAACTACTTTATTGTTTATGGATCTTCCATAGACAACAACAGAAAAACTAAAATTAGGTGCTTTTTTCTTTTGAAGTCTTTGGAAACAGCTAAGGCAAGAAATGCAGCAGGTCCAGACCATTGCTATGAATAAATGTAATTATTTCAACACACTATGCTCTCATTTTGCATAGTCTAAAGCAGGGGTAGGGAAGCTATGGCTCGGAAGCCAGATGTGACTCTTTAGATGGCTGCATCTGGCTCGCTGCCAAATCTTTAATAAAAAAAAAATAACAGGGGGCGTGGCCTGCGCTCGGCGGATAGAAGACGTGTTCTAAGCCTTAGAACACGTCTTCTATCCACCGAGCGCAGGCCATTACCTCCTCTGCATCGTATCCGGCATCCTTGGCACCCACCCTACCTTGCCCCACAGCATCCGCGGCCAAACATATTGTATGGCTCTCACAGAATTACATTTTAATATATGTGGCCAAAAAGGTTCCCGACCCCTGGTCTAAAGTAATGTTGAATCAACACTATGTAATATAGCGATTAGAGCAGGAATGACTGCCTGTGACATTGCTAAGCCCCACCCACCCTATGCATATTCACTGCCCCAGCCACCAGAGTCTAAACCGGAAGCTGGCATAAGGTCTGGGTAGAGCACAGTTTTCAATCTGTTATGGACATATTTGAACCCAAAGGTATTAAAATAAAAGCACTTACTTCTATTTTACATTATTTTACATGGTTTAGTGCATTGTAAAAAATTATGGTATATAACCCCTATAACAAAATACAAGTAGGTGGCAACTAAGTGGTAGTAGACCATCCATTATAGCAAATCTGTTTTTTGTGTGACGATGAAGTAGGGGTCTGGGGCAACAACTCTTTTTAATTTGAAAAAGTTACAGTTTTTCTCGCACTGACTTCAATATCTGTTTTTTTTTTTTTTAAATGAGTTTATTCGAATTTTAAAAAAATAAGAAATTATAGAGTTTTAGTAAATCTGCACCTTAGTGGCATATTCATTAAGATGTGAGATCATTACAGAAAAATTCACCCACTTTTTATTCATTTCTATGGGATTTTTAAAAGTGTATTTATCAATGGGTAAAAGTTAGAACTCACCATTTGAGAAATATGCTTCTAAAAATCCCATAGGAATGGATAGAATGCGGGTACGATTTTATGTATCATGCTCTAAACTCACATTTTGAAAAATCTGCTCCTTAATGTCTGTTGGCCTGGGTGCCTGGAGATGTCTCCCCCTTAACTACCAACCATTCCATAGATGCTTATCCAGAGTCACACCTATTCAGAGTTCTATCCCAGAGATAACAGCAGTTCTTGCTAGGACGTTAGTGCCTGAATCATGCTTAACACTGCAGCAACCAGGCAGTCCACTACAGGTAAGACCGCCACAAGGGTAAGACAGTAAAAACAAGTAAAATATAAATTCCCCAGATTCAATATAGCTTGAACAGTCAGTTTCTTGCATGTCTGTAGCTTTCAGTGTGAATGAGGATGTTTAGATAACTTCTCTAAGGGCTGTGACAGATGGGGAGATTAGTCGCTGTCCCACGATGTAAATCGCCGGTCATAGGTGGATTTTCAATAAGGCTAGGGGAGGCTAAGCCTACCCAAACCTGCTTGGCACCTTAAAAAAACAAAACTAAACAAAAAAAACCTCACTCCGTTTCTGCACTGTCCTGGAAACCTCCTGTACTTGCAAGCCGATTTTGCTGTGCTCCGACTGGATCTTTCTTCTTGTGGATTCTCCAATCAGAGCACAGCTTTCTTGACAGACAGTACAATTGACCAATCAAAGCACAGATGCGCACAGGGTTCGTGAGATTTTGCAAACTGAAGGTAGTGCAGAAATGAAGACTGAAAAGAAGAATCTGCAGCTGTAACTTTACCTGAGAGTTACAAACTGTAACTTTACCTGTTATTTTTTGCAGTTACTATTTTGTTTTTTTACTTTTGTCATTGTTTTGTTCATTTCTAGTTACAGTGGGGCCAATGTTGTGTATTGGTGCCAGTGTTATAGTGCCAGGGCCAGAATATCTGCCATCCGTACCCACTACTTCTCATGGCATGTAATATGCTGGTTTTGTAAATACAGACTGCGTCTCACTATATATAATGTGCCTGGGATGTCAGTACCCACTGTCTCTCTCTCTATAAAACTAACTTAAACACATATAAAGGGGAGGTTCACTTTTAAGTTAACATTTAGTATGTTATAGAATGGCCCATTCCTAGCAACTTTGCAATTGGTCTTCCTAATTCATTTTTTTATAGTTCTTGAGAAATTTGCCTTTCTCTTTCTGCCTCTTTCCAGCTTTCAAATGGGGGTCACTGACCCCGGCAGCCAAAAAGTATTGCTCTGTGAGGCTACAATTTTATTATTATTGTAATTTTTTATTACTTATTTTTCCATGCAGGCCCCTTAACTATTCATATTCCCATCTCTTGTTTAAACCACTACCTGGCTGCTAGTATAAATAAGACCCTAGCAACCAGATAGCTGCTGAAATACCAAATGGAGAGCTGCTAAACAAAAAGCTAAATAACTGAAAAACCATTAAAAATAAAAGAGGACCAACTGCAAATTGTCTCAGAATATCAATGTCTACATTATATTAAAAGTTAATTTAAAGGTGACCTACCCCTTTAAGCTAACTGATCTTAACACAAATGGATGGAGAACCCCTAACAGAAGTGCACGTATGAATACTTTTACATCCTAAGCATTTTAGGGTTAAAAAAGCACTCCCACCCACACTTTTGCACAGAATCCCTGGGTGTCAGTGGGAACCGCAAGAGATAGCTGGGAGGTTAATTTTTTACACCAGCAGCAAATCCACTAAGTCTCACATTAGCTGTAGGTCAGTCTGTGTATGGCCCATCTTTAGCCTCCCCAAACAAAAAAGTCACCCTCCGTCTATGTCGCCGGTGGTATGGCATACATGGCGCAGCGATTTGCCTATATCGCCAAAGTTGCCTTGAGTGGAAACTTTGGTGATTTCGACGCTGTGTATGCCATCCCACCGGCGATTTTCATTCTAGCCGGTGGGATGGCATTTCGGGGAGATTATTCGCTCGCGACAAGGGAGATATGTCACGCGGCAACTAATCTCCCTAACAGAAAGAAACCTACAAAAGTTGTAAATGTTCTAGCTGCTGGACTCTTCGTTTGATAATCACATAATAGTGCAACCTGTTATTTGTATTGTAATGCATTGCTTGCATATTGTTATATATATCAACATGTTATTCAGCATTAAACAAAAGAAGGTACATTATTCCTTACACAACATGTATTTTTATATCAGAGGGAAGTAAACCATTACCACACTTATCAGTGTAAGCACTGGCCAACTTCACTATTACATATTATGCAACTTATATTATTCTTCTTTCATTTGTCTAATTTCGATTGATGCTCTTCTGTAAGTGAAGGTCCTTGGTGAGTTATGTTTTTGCAATCTTTCTGCACATACCAGAGATTAAACATTATAACCAAGAAATGCATCATTTTAAGAGATATGACTGTCACCAAATAATAGCTGTTTGCCTTTTCTAGCTGTCAGTTCTGCTCTTTGTAGTTTTTACACAAGGCAGTGCTGTAAGGCTATAACCTTAGACCACAGCGAGTAGTCAAATTTATCAACACTCTGATTTTTGTGGTTTTATGTTTTTGAAACCACAAATAAACTGATTTCCATTAAAACCATGAATGTCTAGTTATTTATTAAAAGATCCAAATTGAAGAATCACGAACAAATTAAATTGCGGAACAATAAGGACATGATAACCACACAATTTTTGTTTTGTTTTTTTGTTTTGTTTTCCTACGAATCTTTATAGACTTACAAAGAGAAAAAAAAACGAAAATCTCTAAAAACACAAGACAACTCCCATTGATTTCTACATAACAGATTTTAGATGGCAAAGTTTTGTATTAGTGTTTTTTTGTGGTTTTGACGCATAATAAATTGTGAAAAATTTGCATTTTTTTTCACCACAAAATTGATTTTTGGCACAAAAAAAACACAAATTCTTAAAAAAAAACTATATACAAATGTTAGTAAATGGGTCCCAGGGGAAATATATTTCATCTGGTTTCCAAAAAAATCAACACAAGCATAATACAGGCATGGGATCCCTTATCCGGAAACACTTTATCCAGAAAGCTCTGAATTACAGAAAGCCTGTCTCCCATAGACTCAATTTTAATCAATTAATTCAGAATTTTAAATTTAATTTCCTTTTTCTCTGTAGTAATAAAATAGTACCTTGTAAGTGATTCCAACTTAGTTATAAATAATCCGTATTGGATGCAAAACAATCCTTTTGGGTTTAATTAATATTTTATTGATTTTTTAGTAGACTTAAGGTATGGAGATCCAAATTACCGAAAGACCCCTTATCCAGAATACCCTTGGTCCCCGAGCATTCTGGATAACGGGTCCTATACCTGTAAATTAATTTGCCTCTTTAGCGGGTGCTATTAATCTCTCCCTATTGTTCTTAAACCCATGTAACTGAATGTACACAAACAAGTGGCAGCTAAGAAATTTAGTTGCAAACATGTCTATGCTAACTGGTAAATACACACAGTGCCTGTGGTAAAATACACACAGAGCCTGCCCCCACAAGCGCTTAGGCTTCATCTTGCGCTTGCCCCCTTGTCCTTTTACTTTAGAAAGCAAACATTTATGCTCCTGTGTAGGAAAGTTTTAGCAAAACTCAAGTGGATTACATTTACTGTTATCCAATTAATGTTCTAAATACTACATCATTAATAATTTGTTTGACGTGATAAAGTCATGCTGATTATTGCAGAATATAGGCACTGGCATATTATAGGTTGAAATAGAGAAGGATTACCTGTTATCTATTTTGTAGTTTTACAGGAGCTGGAATGCATCCTAATTCTGAATGTGATCAAACTTTAAAGGAAATTGGCCACTACAGAAGTCAAATTTACAGGCCTATAATTGCCAGTTTGAGATCATCACCACATGTGGCCTATATGAAGCTTTAAAGGAACAGTAACACCAAAACATGTATATATGTTAAAGAAATTAAACTATAATGTACTGCTGACCTGCACTGGTAAAAGTTTTGTGTGTTTGCTTCAGAAACATTACTAGAGTTTATATAAACCCTGGTGTGTAGCCATGGGGGCAGCCATTCAAAAGAAGAAAAGGCACAGGTTATATAGCAGCTAACAGATAAGACACCATTGTATTCTACAGGGTTTATCTGTTAGCTGCTATATAACCTGTGCCTTTTCTCCTTTTTTCCAGCTTCAATGGCTGCCCCCACGACTACATAGCAGCTTATTTATATAAACTATAGTAGTGTTCCTGAAGCAAACACCCCAGTTTTACCAGTGCAGGGCAACAGTGTGTTAGGATCTGAAGTTAACCTGGTTTATTTATAGTTTACTATAAGTTTAATTATAAATCATTTGAGTTAGCAAAACTACAAAATAACAAAAGCTAAATCTTTACTTATAATAGTCAAACAGTTGCACTCATTGGAAGAGTAAATGTACCAGAAAGAACACAAGCTGGTTAACATTGCTAAACTGTAAAATCTGTTTTAGATCTGATATAGAATAGTCTAGTGATGAACCTCCCTGAGTGGCAATCATCAAACAGTTGATAGCTCTCATCACAACTCAAAATTTGCAATTGGACCTACCCGATCTATGGTGAATCCCAAAAAAGTGTGTCTATAGGCATAGGGGAACCCTAGAGCTACAATAATCCTAAATGTGGTGAATATGTAATTTTAACTCCTGTGCTAAATGATGCAATCCCCATTCCAACAATTTTGAGTGTAAGAGTACAATGTTTATACAGTGAGCACCTTGCATGTCCAAATGTTTTGCAATTTAGGATGGGATGGGCAGCAGGGGAGATTCCTATGTGGCTTCCCTATCTTGCCCTTTATAAATACAGTGCAGTGCTGTATTCATGGGCCAGCTGCAGGTTTCTGCACTCCAAAATGGAATGGAGAGACCTGCAGCAATTCATTTAGCCAGGAAGGCAGAGTGCTCCTGTTTTTTTGCACTTTGTACCCTGTGTTCCCTTTCATAAACCTTATATATTAAAAATATAATGCAGCCAATGTAATGCAGGCTGGTTTCTTTTTTTGGTGTGAATAATAAACTCTTTCTTATAACAATTCCTACTGTTACAAATAATAAAGTAGATATAAGGAATTGTGAATTAAATCTTATGAAGGTTTAAAACTGATACAGATGCATGCTGCCAATGACTCTAATACACATTTCCAAGAATGCCATCATTACACATCTTAGTGAATAATAAGTACTTTTCTTTTTAACATTTATTTTTCTTGAAAACAGTGCTTTCTGATTCTCTGGTGCTTTCCCTGCGTGAGGAGGACACAACAGCTTTTTAATATGGATCTCTTAATGTCATAATGAAAGGATTTGTTCACTGTGGAAACACAGGACCCTTACTTTAGTGGAACTTCCTGCCTTAGCAGTTCAGTTGTGACTTTAATGAGGTAAATTTAATTATAGAACCATGATTAATTAGGCTGTAAAACCACCATCTCAAAATGTACAATGGATACAAGAAATTTGTGATGTTTCCCTATTTATCACTGGGTAGGCTAGCAACCTTTTCCATTCTGACTAGTAGCATTTTATGCCTGACTGGTGAACCTCAATAACATCAGCAGGGGTACAAGTACCATTAGTGCAGCAGGTGAAGTGGGTTAGATTTAGGAGCCAACAGGCTGTTAAAAGCATTTTTTTTACATCAACACTTAATTACATACTTAAACACACTTAAACATATACAGTAACTGTACTATCTATATATTGATTATTACAGACTAAAAATGTATTCATGGGATGTGGTATATAAAGTATGAGAAAGTCAAGTCAATAAGAACCAAAGCTATATCAGCTGTATATTACTTGTCATTTTTAAGTAAGATACAAGTAAGTATTTTAGTAAGACTGCAATATGTTGCTGTTGATCCCTTGATCACTAATCACTCTCTAACAGTAATCACTCTCTAACATTAGGTTGCTTCGCTATAAAAAGGGATCATATTTATTATATGAAGGTCACTATACACTTATTTGTTATTCAGAAAACTTTGAATTACAGAAAGGCCATCTCCCATAGACTCCATTTTAATCCAAAAATTAACATTTTTAAAAAACTATATGCTTTTTCTCTGTGATAATTAAACAGTACCTTGTACTTGATTCCACCTAAGTTATATTTAACCTTACTGGAGGCAAGTCTATCCTATTGGGTTTAATTAATGTTTAAATTATTTTTTAGTAGATGTAAGGTAAGGAGATCCAAATTACAGAAAGTTCCCTTATCATTCTGAGCATTCTGGATAAACATGATACCTGTTTATATAAAATAGAATTTCTGAGCATTGTAACGCTGCACTGTAGTCTGTAGCTGCTGACATATTTCAATATTCCTTACTGAATGTTTACTTTTTTCTATCTTAAGCTTTAGAAAGGGACTATGGTTGAGCCTAAAGCATCACTATCGTGTACAGGCAGTCATTTTTTTATTTTGGTTAGCTATTTCTTCAGTTTAGATTATATATCACAAGTCCTACTCTGTACTTTAAAATAAGAGAAATTGGTATTTATCTGTTGTTCTTTACGGAAAGCCAACTGCATGTTCTGTCCAATAATTAATAATAAAAACCCATTGCTGTATTTTTATCTGCTGTAAAAGCATTTAAAGTCTTTAAAAATAAAATATCAGTATAGCAAAGAATGGTTCTGTGTTAAATGGTGTGTTAAAGGCCTTTACAGTGCTAATACCCCAAACAGGACACACGTAAAATAAAGGCCCTACACTGGAAATGTGCTTGAGATGACTTTTTTGATGACAGTAGTTAGTGTGTGGTAGAAGAAACATAGCAATGTTGAACATAATATATTATTTTGATAAGTTAATTTCTTTATCACTGCTACATACTGCACTTAACAGCATACCAACACCATCCAAGTAATTGGGCCTTCCTTGTTTTAAATAATAAAGAGAAAAAAGACTTGTAGAATTATACATCTTGAAGACCACATATACTGTATGTATCCAAACCTACTCTGTGCGTAGCAATTATTCCCACTGTCAGTGGCTTTGTTTTCCCTTGATTTAGCCAGTGGGTGGCTGTGTAGGAAACATCACAAACATCCTGCTGGATGTTATTTTCAACAGAAGTAACAGAGCAGGCTGCTGTGTGCTTTATTATGCAAGAGCTCCAGAATGATATTCATTGATTTGGGGCGGTATTAACATGACAAGTGAAAGGCAGATAGGGACTAAAAGTCACTAATGTGCAAATTCTAGTACATTAGTACTTTCAATTGTGTGATACGGGCACAATACATACATACATTTTTTTACATTTGGTTATTCAACCATACCATAGAACAAGACAATTTGTTATAATTTTGAGCCTTGAGAGTCCAACAAGTTGATAAATATTTAGTTTGGAAGTTAAGCAGCTGGTCATTAGTTCACAGATTACTTTTTTCAGGCAGACAGGTCACTCAGTGTCAATACACTATCCCATGCAGCAACCTCTCAGAGTAAAATCACAAGGGTTTTGATTATGTATTTAGATAATTATAGCCAGAACTGAGAGATGAGACTGAGATGATGATAGGCATGTTTTCCAGCAAATATTGTTGTCTGACCTGCACCTGCAACTTTATGTTATTGCCACTGAACTAATTAGGGAGCATTTTAAGCTGTTAATTGCCTTGGCCAAAAAAGCCCAGAAATGTGCCACATGTGATCCATGTGAAAAAGGGTTCATTTTGGGCTGAACGTGATCCATTTTTTTTTTTTTCAACCAAAGTTCATTATGTAACTATGTCACAAAAAAAGGTTAATCTTTGCAGGCAGATCAAACCAAACTATTTTTTGGCTTTTAAAATTTATGAAAAGCAACTCAAAGTTTCCATTTTACAGAACTGTTATACAGAAGACCCCTGCCATATTTTTTTGACAACAAAAAAAACCCCATTAATTTTATTACTCAAATTATGTGGCACACACAGGCCCCAAGAAATGCAGAGACCATTCACATTTCACCCCACACCTTGTGTCTCATACCCCCTTGTAGAAGAGCTCTACAGCTTGTGTGTTTCCCTTATAAAGGTGTATTCTAAGGTTCTTCTTTGTAAGCAGTCAGTAGAAGAAGAGTAAATATCTGCATTTGTTACTTTTTATTGCTCAAACTAATGCTCCACGGAGAAATTAGTCGCCCATACAAAAACTCTGCTACTGCGGACAACTTACCTCTCCAAAATGCCTTTCCACTGGCAAAAAAGTGAATTGCTGGTGGAAAGGCATACATGTTGCTTAATTTTTCCGAGGTCACTTGGAAGGCAGCTTTGCACAACTTCAGAAAAGGAAGTGTATGCCTTTTCAGCAGCAATTCACTTTGTTGCCTGTGGAAAGGCATTTCAGGGAGATTAGTCACCCACGGTGGGGCATTAGCCTGAGGAGAATCAAATGGCCATTCAAGTCAGGCAAAGTTTCCCCCCATGTATAAAACAGGAAATACAACCCCTTTACTAGCATTGCAATGCAGCCCATACTTGTAGAGGCACAGGCACTGTATGGAACAAACTATAAACAGGAAGCATTCAGCACCTAATAGTTATAATGAAAAAGAAGTACTAAAACAGTATTAGATATTGCAAACAGCATATATACTGCTTAGTAGGTCTATTAACAGCTTAATAGGTCTATTGAGATATTTCACCATTGTCAGCAAACCCCACTTCCGGCCACAATGTTATTAAGTTTACCCACATCTTGTAACCCATAGCAACAAATCAGATGTTTGTTCAGACAGCTGACCAGTAAATTCTACCTGCTGATTGGTTTCTATGGGTTACTAGACAACTAGCAAATTTGAGACCATTTATTATATAACCCTTATAGTTTCTGAAACCTGCCCATGCAACACTCTCCCTGCAACAAAGCTGGCTTAATCAGTAATTAAACAGGCAGGTCTATCATAGTTACCATCATGTTACTGATGACAATTGTGTTGCCATGTTAATATCCAAAAACATGATGGTTTGATCAATGGTGCTATTAATCTACTGTGACTTGTGATATGTATGCTAACAAATCTTACACAGAAATGCCAAAGTAAATTCTGAGCTAACATTATAGGGCTGATTTATTAAAGTACGACAGGTACAAAATACCAAAAATTCATATTTGCGTATTTTCTGCGACCTTTTCGTATATTTGTGCGACTTTTTCGTACTTTGCGTGACTTTTTTGAGTGCCATTGAGCTAACATTATACGACAGGTATGAAATAAAAAAAATTTGTATTTGTTTGTACTGTGCGTATTTTCTACGACTTTTTCGTATATTTGCGTGACTTTTTTGTACTTTGCGACAAAATTTGTGCAACAAAATCGTATTGTCACGCCAAGTACGAAAGTTTCTGATTCATTCAAGCTTCGATATCGTGACTTTCCTTGGGCCAGGTTGGAGCTGCAGAGTGCCATTAAGTCTTATGGGACGCTTCCAAAAACATGCACAGAAGGATCAAAGTCAGAAAAGTTTTCCCACCGTTTACGATCGCTCGGATACGAAAATTTTGTGACTTTCGGATTGCCAATACGATATTATTGTGACTAATACGATTTTTTCGTAAGCATTTTCGTGATATTTGCGATCAGCAGAAATTGTTATATCTAATCCAAATTTTACCCAGTTCGGGATTTAAACTCGTACTTTGATGAATCAGCCCCTTCCTTCTTAGAAAAGATTTGATTACTGACACCTTTTTCTGGAAGAAAATACTGGCCTTCCTATGTTTCTGTGTTTCTTCCCTTTTTAAATTATAGGCATAAAGCTACTTTTTTACTGGCCAGGTGGTAACCCTAATTACACAATATACATGAAAGTCTTTTTTAGGTAACATTAAAGGATTTAAGTAATTTACAGAGGCATGAAGTGATTTTGATTCATTATAACTAAACTAATGCTGTACTAGTTTTTATTAAATCAGAATTAGACACATTTAGTAATTACCAGCCAGTTTATTTTATCTGTGCCAAGCATGCCTTTAAAGCAATGTGTTGTGGTGTTGCTATGGTAGCAGCAGACTACAGTTCCTTCTATGTTTATTTGCATGCCAGCACCCAGAATGCGCTTCACACTATGCAGCTAAACAGATGGCTTGCACTCATGTGGTAGGCACATGTGAAGTAATATCACAAAAAAATATTTTTTAAATAAACTGCATTCGCTAATAAAATAGTGGCTAAACCAATTGTCAGATTAACAAGTAAACTGCAGTAGAGCATGCTGTAACTTCAATTTCATATCTGTAATGCTTGCTCCGTAGCATTGCTGAAATATTTGCAGTGGTCTGTGCTGTGTGTTTTCTACAATCTATGGCCAATTATTTTACATTCACTCTTTTCCCAAAGTGATAATTATTACCAAAAACAGACAGACAGGATAATTGGCTCCTTGTGAAAATAACCCTACTGTTTTTTGTGAATGTGACATGTATCTTAGGTTGAAAGCACTGCTGTTGCAAGAACTCACGTGAATGATAAACAATCTCTGTAAAGTTGTGCATGACATGTCAACACTATAAAATTGAAATAAAGGATAAAAATAATAAATAGTAATTACCTCATGGTAATAAAGTAAGACCTACAGTCCTATAGAAAGATATGAGATCATTTACAAATATATTGAATTTAAGACTTTCCCACTAATTTTTTTTTTTATCTACTTGTGCAACATTGGTGCAAATTATCAATTGTTGCAACCAAATGGCAGTAGAGTTTTGGGGAAAAATCAAAGTCCAGATTACTCAGAGTAACCATTGTTTCTACGCAACTAATTATGACATGAAGGACATGAGACAGTCATAAAAATAAAGAGAAAAGCACTACCCTATGCTAGCACAAAACCCACTATAATATTTATGACAATAAAATAATGTTCCCAACACTATCTTGCTAAACACTACATATACCACTCTTAATAAATTCTGAAAAAAAACTTGGACTTCTGGCACATGGAGCATGTTATCTAAATAACTTCACTCAGGAATTAAAGCCTAGCTGCCTTACAATACAAATTGACAACTGCCTTGGTTTGGAGCACATACAGTCAATTTTCTCCTCAATATCCAAAGACCATAGTTTGATGCTGGCATTTGCAATCAGTTGAACAATTAATTGTTTACATTATTTTAATTTTTTTTGAGCCAATGAGGGCAAATTTATCTCACTAATTCATTTTGCTTAAGTATTTAGAAGTCTGTAGCAATGTCTCTGACCACTGTGACAGAATATTCAATGTTATATAGCTATTTGGAGATAAAGCTTGCTAAAAGAAAGACATCAATATCACATAAATACTTATTCTTTCAAAATGCACAATCTTGTGCTTTTCTCCGTCAGTCAGTTGCGCCTACAACCACTTTCATTTAAAGGAGAAGGAAAGGCTAATAAAGAGTTAATCTCAAGCTGCAGGCATACCTTCAGTTGTCTCAATAGTGCCCTTAAGTCTCCCCATATTTCACCTGTTCAGAAGATCAGAAGCCAAACAGGAAGAAAAAACTCTGAGCTGTGTAAAGAAAGTTCCCATAATGCCTCACTCCTGCACAGACACGGAGACCAAGTAAACATTCTCAGTTAGTAAGACTATGAGTCAGCTTCCTGCTGATTGGCTCAGATCCACATTCCTAAGGGGGGGGGAGTTCTTAGCATTCTTGATGGGGGAGCAGGAAAGAGCAGAAAGCAAAGAGCTGGGTGTCTCTGGCAGAGGAAAACAGACACAACAAAGGTCGATTCACTAAAGTGCGACAATTAGCGCACGATTCACAACAGTATTACCGCGTGCGTTGTCGCACATCGCATGCGTTAATTTACGCGCTATTGCATGCGTTAATTTGCGCGCAGAAATGAATACTAACGCATGATTCACAAACACTTAGACGCGCTAAATATCACATTAGTCTATGCGAAAATTAACACCTACTTGAGGCACGCGGTAATTATACCGTTCATGAGCTTTTGGCAATAAAATATGGACTTATCAGTGTTATTTATTCAAGTGTGTGTCGGCCCTAGAGTTATGCAGCCTCCAGTTTGCAGGGAAATGGTCATTTTTAATATAGTAATTTTACGAAAGTAATGGTATTATTATGGTACTATAGCGGCGCATATTTTGTCGCGAATATTTAGTCGCCATAATATTCGCTACTATAGAGGCGAATATTCGCACAAATACATTACAAGTTATATTTTGGCGACTATTCGGTCACGACATGACGCCGTTAGAATCTCGTGATAGGCGCGACTTGCGGCCATTTTGTCTCAGAGCCTGCAGTGACACATAGAGCCAAAATGCTCCAACCTGAGGAGAGGCGCTACATCTGCCGCTACCTCCTGCGCAAATCCAATGACAGGCAGGCGCTGGGGATCGTAGGGGTCCATGAAAGGAAGAGGGCAATCCTCCGCAGGCTGATGCGGAGGTTGGAACATCGGTTTGCCCTCCAAATGGACCTCAGACTTCTCCAGCGGATATGGTTGGATATTAAGCACAGGAGTCCAGATTTAATCGCTGAAATAGTGGAAGGCAATTATTGTACTTTGTTAGGGTTTCAAAGAATACGTTAAATAAATATATATATATATATATATATTATAATTAGATATGGTACCCTCAGCAGGACATTGGGGCAGAAAAACAGAATTTACCAAAGCTTGCCAGTTGCTTGGATTTCCATCTTATCATTACTATCCTTACTTAGTATAGCAGCTTTCTTAGCCTTCCCAAACTTGCCTGACAGTTAAAAATAAAACTTAGCAGTAGTATGCATAGTATGAGTAATTTGGGGAAGGACCACGAATGTTTTAGGGGGCCCTGGCTAACAATGTCTGTGTGTCCTTTGTATTGATGTGAGGGTTCACAGGGGGAGGGGCCATTGGGGGCGTGGGAGGAGGGGGGCCCAAAAAATGTTGTTGTGAGGGGCCCCGTTATTTATGATGGTGGCCCTCTGTGTATGAATGTATATATACATATATACTGTATATATATATATATATATATATATATAATATATTTAAATAACATCTTGCAATACTGTCTCACAGAACTTCAGCTGGATGTAGCGCCTCATCAACCCCAGGCCCCCCAGGCTCCAGAGGCCCCCGAGGCCCCCCCGGCTGCAGAGGCCCCCGAGGCTCCAGAGGCCCCCCCAGCTACACCAGCGCCCCAGGCCCTGTACTCTCCCCAGGCCCTGGACAACTCTACCCCGGCCCTGGAGTTCTCTCCTCAGGCCAAAGACTGGGCACCAGGTCCTCCTGCAGACGGGGGACCCTCATGACAGACCGAAGATGTGGGGACCCAAACAACACCTGGGTGGACTGACCCCACACTTCGGTCAATGCAGGAGGATCTGGACACCATCAAGGCCCAGTTGGCCCAGCTGCAGCAGGATGTGGGGGAAATCAAGGCCAGCAAGGCCTAAGTTTTAAATTTTGAACATTTTTAAAAAAAAGTTGTTATTTTTGTACTTTTGAACTGAGTAATGTCTAATTATTTTGCCTTCATTCATATGGTACTCTATACTTTCATGTAGTTTCTCCACTCTTACATTTATCAGTAACAGCATTAATATGCTATATGGGTTAAATTTTGGCAAATATTCTTGCGACTATTTTGTCTTCAGGCCATTTTGCTGAATAGTAAAGCTTGCATTAATTAGTACGTAGCATATTTTCTGGTGAGTGTGATAACTGCCAATCAAATTGCAATATTATATTTGTCCCCCTTTAATAAACTGGCCATAACCTATTTTGCATTTATTCTGTGTCTAAAATGTGCCACTAAATTTAAGCCACTTTAGTAAACGGATCCCTAAGTATTTGGCAAAATATTTCTTAAATGCCCCCCCCCTCCCCATTTACTGGCCTAATTTGTTGTTGTACTCCACAGCTTTGAGGACATAAGTTACACACATAATAATAGGTGTGCCATACATACATTACATACAAGTAAAGTAAGTAGGAACCAAAGGCTATTTGTTGCAAAGGCTTGCTATTTATGTGCAGCTACTATTTATATGCTACCATTTATATGCTACTATTTATATGCACTATGTATATGCTACCATTTATATGCTACTATTTATATGCACTATTTATATTCGACTATTTATACGCGGCGACTATTTATATGCGGCGACTATACGCGGGCGTTGATTAGCGCATGTACCGTCAAAAAACGCACGAAAATAGTCTTCGCGACTAAAATATTGCATGCAGTATTGCGCGTAAATGTACACAAGTATGCTTATAGTGAATCGTGCGTTGTCGCGAAAATTTAGACGCAATAAAATTTTTAACGCACACTATAAATAGCGCATGGTTTAACGCACTTTTGTGAATCAACCCACTAATCTTTTGACAGAGAAGTCAGTGCAGCATTTCTGTGAGTGCTTATGGCTGTATTTACATAGACCTTTCTGATAAAGCTTACTTAGTTTTTGCCTTTCCTTCTCCTTTAAGGACATGTCAAACCCAAAAATAAGTTTTTGCCTAAGAAAATAAAACATAATTCTAAGCAACTTACCAAAATGAATTTATTAAAAATTGCAAAGGGTCAGTCTCCTCCAGCAAGACAGATCTGTCAGTCTGCTGCTTTGTGTTACATTGTTTCAAAAGTCAGAGCCACCAGGACAAAGAATAGAAAAGGACAGATAAATACTGCTTTTAATAGCAGTTATATATACAAACAACTCAAAAACCATTAAAAACTTTTGATGAATGTATATTGCAAAGTTGCTTAGAATTTGCTTTTATTTGGCAAAAAATATTATCTGATTGACTTGTCCTTTAAAGGTACTTTGCACTTCCGTATAGTTGTGCTGGGGGTTATGCAGTCCTTCCTCCCTTCCGTTTTGATTCGGATGCTGCTGCGCTTATTGACCCATTGGACCCCTGCAGTTACAGTCACCTCCTGACCAGGCTGCAGGATTCCTCCAGCACCCTGCATCATTATTTACAACACAATTGCACTGAAGGGATAGGCCACACATGTTGCTGACACCAGGCAGACTTTAAAAATATTCTACAACTAAGCTCATGTGCAGTTGCATCCATTTTGATTAATTGCCGCAACTGAGGCGTGGTGCAATTGTGCCAATTCGCATCCACAATGATGCTGCAATTCTGAGAATAACAGTGCATTGTGGGGGAAAAACATGGCGGTTGCACAGGAAATTGCACTTTGCACACTGGGTCAGTGAATACAATAATGTATTCATGTATAATGTATAGTGGGGTTAATCTTTTAGAGCAAAGCCTTTTGGAGGCACATGTGGTTTTACAGGTATAGGCTCCCTTATCCAGGAACTCTTTATACAGAAATCTCTGAATTACAGGGTAGTCACCTCCAAGATGAGGCATGGTCTACAGAAATGTACACCACAGCAATTCTTGGAGTCATACTACAAAGTGCACTTTTCCCCCCTAATTTACGTATATTTACTCAATCAAACATGAAATGAAATCTTGTAATATATGTGGAAAATCAAATTGCACTGATTTAGTGATGAGCGATTTTGTTCACAAAACTGTGGGAAAAATTTGCAACTAAACAAATTTGCTGAAACAAATGCAAGCAAAATGCAGCAAAACCCTGCGATTGACTTCAAAGGAGAAGCAAAGGCTAAGTGACTGGTAGGTGCCAAAATGTTAGGCAACCCCCAGTGATTTAAATCGCTTTCCTTTTACCCCGTGCTGGTGCCCCTGTTAGGAGAAAACCGCACCAGCCCTGGGTACCTGTAGCGAGCGTCTCCTGTTCCTTCTTCCGTCTTTGTGTGCTTGCGCATGCAAAGTAGAGTGAAAAGCCAAACAAAAAAGTAGGCTTTTTCATCTACTGCGCGTGCGTCGGCCCAGCGATTCCCCAGGCTGGTGTGGATTTCTTCTAACAGGAGCACCAGCCCGGGGTAAACGGTAAGCAAACACTTTGAAATTGTCTGAAATGTTTTGTGCACTCAACAAGCTGCTTTACTCTTGGGTAATGGCAAAGAATGCATTGTATGGCTTTTAGTCTTTTTTCCTATAGAAAAATAATTACCTCTAAGACAGTTCATTGTGGTTATGGCACAGTCTTTATATATAACCACAGCAATTTTAATAGACTCTTCCCAGGCGATATGCATTGTGTGCCATAAATCTAGGCACAAACCAGACTGTTCAGGAGAGGGCACTTCTCATTGCTGTAAAAGGGAGGTGACCCACAGTGATCAAGTGCATTTTGACTGCAACTACCAATAATCAAAATGGGTGGTGCCCAAATGGGCTTAGTAGTACTATTAAAATTATGAGGGACTGACACCATCTTTTTTCATTGACATCATTTAACAAGAGGATAGCTATCATCTTCCAACCGGCAGTCAAGACATTTTAGTGTATATTGTCAGGTTTTTAATTTCTGGGTGAATTGCTTCTTAGGTTCATTTGGTATATTCTTTGTCAGCAAAAAAGTAATTGAACCTAACTATGCAACTTGTCATTTGCTTAATGGAAACAGCCTATCACCAAAATACTAGTAGTCATTAAGGTGAACTTCAGGCATCAAGCTAGGTTTAGGCACTTCTCTGCCTGTTCAAAATTTCTAGTGGAGAATACACTACATGCCAATGTGTTGGTGAGAAAACACCACTGGTTGATGGATGATGATGATGAATAGGATATTTTCTTTGGAGGACAAGCACCTGAAACCATACTTGCCACTTTCCATTAACTCCAATGGGAACAGCCTTACACTGAACACTGACAGGTAGTCAATATTGTCAGTAATACAGACTGGAACATTTTTAGGTCTTAAATTGACTGTACTAGCAGTGTTGTGCAGCTTCCTTTGATATAAGTGGGAGGCATCTAAAATGGTTTTGGGTACCTCACCAACTGAAATAGACTGACATCTGAAAAAAACATCTCATGTGTCATAGTCATATACTTGTTTCAGTGCAAATACACTAATTAATATATAAACAATTAGAACATATTTTTCTTTTTTACCAAATTAGTTTGTTTGAGAAAACTGAACCCCTCGGTATGACATGACTTAATTCAGTTGGGTTTATGTAAAAAGGTGCATAAACACTATCTGAACCTCCAAAAAAAAAAGTTTTTTTTTTACACAGAACTACCTGATTCTGCATATTTTAAGGAAAGCATGATAGTATGCCTCTCCTACAAGGACCATTACCCCACCTTAGGTCAACAAAATTTAATACACTGTGAACCTAAAGGGGGCTGGGAAATGGTTTTGATGAGTATCACTGTACCCTTTCAATCTGTGAAATAAATTATGTCTGTGTTTAGAAAAAAGACATACTTTTGGCAGTTCAGAGAGTTGCATATCTCTATTTTAAAGGGAAAATATGCACCCATGTCCAACTTGAGTATATGAAATAAATAAATAGGCCAATGCCAAACACCTACTGTGCCTATTTTTATCAGGGAAAATTCACAGGCCAAATGATTGGATCACATAGCCGGGATACAGCCATCAGAACAAGCACCACATCGACATGCGCTCTTCGTCCCACCAGGATTTTTAAACTCGCCCAAACAACGTCTGGCAGATTCTTGCCCAGATATCAGTTGGGTAGGCCTGTTTTAGGGCCCCATACACAGGCCAATAAACTGCCAACTCAGACCACTGACAGCTTTTATTGGTCCATTTATGGCCGCCTCACCATTGAGATGATTTAGGCTGTGCTGACAATCTCTTTATCTAGCTCGCAAGTACCAAACATTGCATAGCTGGCATAGCTTCAGTTTCACAGTTTGCCCAGTTTACAAATGTTATAGATTCCTGATTAAACAATAGGCAAAACACATTTATGTTGCAAAGGTGTATACTGCCTCTGTAATGGAGATTTCAATACAAAAAAAAATAATTGATTGGTCCTTTGAACACTTTTGCAATATACATTAATTTTTTTATTGTTAGTGGATTCTACAGTATTGCTAGTTTTAAAAAGTTTTAATAGCATGCCTCCAGCTTAATATCTCTCTTTAAGTGTCAGAGTGCAAATGACCCTGTCTCTGCATATCTTGTATTCAGTTAACCCTAGCAATGCTAACTCTCAGTTGAGCCAAAAGCCTGGTATTAGCAGTCAAAAATGCACTTATAATAGATAATGTAAAAAATTGCTTAGAGAAGAACATTTTACGGTATATGTTACAAAGATTTAAACATTGATCAGCTTGAAGAGTGCACCAAATGGTCCCAACAGTATTGCCATTATGTATTAATAATCCTGTAATAAATGCACAGAAAATATGCTAGTCACAAATGTTCAATAGGTAGCTATACAAATACAATATGCAAGGAAGCAAAAGATATATGGAATATAAAACAAATATGTTTTAGTTTTAATTTAAGCTTTTATCAGAAGAGAAATGCTGGGATAACACCTAAACTTTTCATATTTAAATTTCTTTTTTGAACAACTATACCAATTACTGATATCCCTGCAATATTATTGCCTTAATAACAGTTATACAAGTCCGCCATGGTTGTCCTATTGATTAAGTGATTAAATGGCATTTCCATAGTTTTTGCTGGCATTTTTTGCTTAGAAAATCCACAACCACCAAATGTTGACAAATCTCCTGACTTTAGCTGTAAAGTAAGTTCAAATAAATGAATAGGATTTTTAAGCACTAAAATATGGGTGGGACAAATGTTTGCCTGTGAAGCATTGTTATGTGATTAATTTATATAAATGAAAATTATCATCTGGACAGAAAAACTCTGTGTGACAGATCCACTCAAGCTGTCCCAAATGTAGGCTTTTTTTTACCTGTAACAAATATACTTTGTGCCAAGTACTTAGTAAACCTCACATTCCAAAGCCACCTCCTCTTCCCTGACGAAAAGGGAATCATTTTGGGGTGACCTCTCTCAAGAGAGGTTCAGATTCTGAAAAAAAACACTCTGTCCTCCTCCTTTAAATTGGCTGCATCTGTGTCCCTGGTCAGAGTCCAGATGAATTCCTGCTGGATGGAGTTTTCCATGGAGTAGCAGTTGAGTGGAGTTCAGAGAAGCTGGATGCCGACTCTAGCCGATTCTGTACTGAAAACTTGGACTTAAAAATGCAGCCTCATCAAAGGCAAATATGAGCTAATGACAGGATTCTGTAAATCTTTTCTGCCTTTTGCTATATGCTGCTATTATCCTGCAAGCAGCCATACCTGGCAGCAGCATAGTAATTTAAACTGATCAATGGCAATGATACAGTTGTCCTTATTTACAAGCTCACCTATGGTATTATCAATACACATATGATTACAAATAAGATAACAAATGTACCTGGGCTTTTCACAGAATACTTTACTTTTGCAAATATCATATTCTTTATTCAGCCCCCCTGGGTGCAATGTTTGCACAATTTTTCTCTTCTCTGGAGCTGAAAGAATCTGTTACCCTCTTCCCCCCGATATAACATCACCATTTAAGGCAGTTCCCATGGCACAGTCTTAAGTGGTGACGTTATATTGATTATTTGTTGGTGGTGTTGGGTGGTGAAACTGAATCCTTGTTGGTATTTAAGGATTATCTAGAAGACTGTGTTCCATAAATTAGTTTTACACTTACATATAGTACTGAATCTGGTACCTTTTTGGACACTAAAGTTTACCGTGAAGGTGGGCGTTTACTGACTTGATATGTAAAACCCACAGATTGCAATCATTTATTGTAGTTTGTGCACATCCTAGGGTTAATGTTTCCTCTCTTCCTTGGTCCCAGCTCCTCCATGTAAAACGTATAGTCAAATGAAGAAAGACTGACCATACAGTTGGATGAGATGACATCCAAAGTTTGTACAAAGGGGATATCCATCCAGGTTGTTAGACAAGGGGATGTCATAAATGAGAAGCCCATATCATGGAACCATTAGGTTACTAAACAGACTAGAATACCTTTTGTGCATACTGTACATATCATCTTAGCATGCATAAGATTCATCAGATTATAAACAAAACATTGCCCCCTTTTACATAGGGCATATCCTGACATTTCTGAATTTAAGGCACCACCTTTGCTGTGTTATAGACATCCCCCTAACCTACGTGACAGATTGGTAAGAGCTGGGTACTCATCTAAATAATATGTATCCCTGTGGTCGATGTAATCAGTGTTCCAGTGTAATACATACAGATTCATTTACTTATCCCTATTCAGGATGCAGGTTTAAAATAAAGAGTCATTATACATGTAGTCTATTTACTCAAGTGTCTGTGCGGATTTTGCACAGCACATTTTTGCACAACTCGCCGGGGCGCAACAGACTCTTACAGCTCCAGAGAAGAGAAAAATTTTGGATTCACACTTTGCAAACATTGCACCCATGGGGGCTCAATAAAGAATATGATTTCTATTTCTTTATTTAGTTTTCTGTTTTTACAAAGGAAATGTGTGTATATATATATATATATATATATATACCCACATGTTACTTTTTGTATATCTAATAATTTTTGGGAGGAAACCCGTGAACATGTATACATTATAATGTGAAATGTTCCTTTTTGCACCATGTACTTTTTTGGGGGTGTGGCTGACAAGCTTACCCCTATTTATATTTGGTACTTAATAAAGAGGCAGAAGCCTCGAAACACTGTAACTAACCTGCATGGTGAAGTAAAGAAATTTCTTTTTTTGCTGTTATATAAAGTCTGGATCTTTGTGTTCTTCTATATAAAATGTCTGTGTTTCCGGACCAGGTCTTAAGATTAGGCACAGTTCTGCAGACCACTTTGTACAATGATATATATATAGAGTGAGAGTGAGTACCGCACACACAGGGACTTGGTGCAAAAGAAAAAAAGTTTATTGAAAAAACTCCAACGTTTCGAGTACAAACAGAACTCTTCTTCAGGGACGTGGTTTGTCCCTGGAGTTTTTTCAATAAACTTTTTTTTCTTTTGCACCAAGTCCCTGAGTGTGCGGTACTCTTTCTCTCTATGTCTATTTTTTGACCTGCACCCAGGGCTGTAATTTTGGTGACGGGTGTACTCCACTTTACCTTGAAGAGGTATGGTGGCTTGACAATTTTATGATCATAACTTTGCAACTAAGAACTCTGTTTTTAAAGTATATGCTCTTGCATAGATACTGCATAGCTGATAAATACTGTCTTTTTCATATGCTTGTAGCTAATTGGCCAGATCAGTTTCACTTCCACTGTATATATTTTTATTTTATTTTTAGTTTGGAGTGCTCCCACAACCCCCCTTTTTGTATATATACAGTACATCTTTTATCTTGTGACATGAATTAAAATGGCATATAGAGATACATTTTGCACTATTCTTTAGTGCTGTATAACAAGGCCTTCAAAGTCCTTTAAGGAATTTGTATGGTCCCCAACCAGCCAAAGACTATTACATACTTATATTTTAGGAAAATATTATAACCTGATTAGACTGCTTGTATTTGGGTCTAGCTCAGAACTAACCCCCCCTAGAAAATGTTGCACAATTGGCCATAAAATGTAATGGCGACATGCAATTCATTATATATCCAGTATTATTAAGGAGTGTTAAAGGGATACTGTCAGGATTTTTAAGGTACACTTTTTGAAAAACAGATTTCAAAGCAGGATTCTGCTGGAGATGATGCATTTCCCCATGACAGTATTCCATTAAGGGGAAGATTTATCAAAATGTGAGTTTAGAGCTAAAGTAAAAATACATAAAAACTCACCCTCACTAACATTCTATTTATTCCTAAGGGATTTTTAGAAGCATATTTATCCATAGGTGAAAGTTAAAACTCACCATTTGATAAATACACCTCTAAAAATCCAATAGGAATTAATAGAATGTGGATGAGTTTTTATGTATTAAGCTCTAAACTCACATTTTGATAAATATGCCCCTTATTAAGTTGTAGTGAATAAAATAACTGTGTGAAAACACCCACATGGCAAGATTTGAAAGTAAATTGTGTGTGTTTAGAAGGTGCATTCTGGATAAATATACTTGAAAATGTTTGAAGGAAAAATACATTTGATTTCATACGTTTAAATAAGATTTGCCAGTTTAATGCCCTTTCCCCCAAGCCTGCCTTCTTGTTTAGCTCCTTACAGTTATTTGCTACTGCTATTAGATGTCTGTATAATGATGCCACATGATAATGACCACCAACAAAAGCAGGGCAATAATCCTCAGGCCAAATGAACCATGGTGTCCCAACAGCCCAGTACATTTGGTATAACAGCTTATGACTCGGGCCCCACATAGCTCCCAACTCTCCCGGTTTTCACGGGACAGCCCCTCTTTTGACAGCTCAACCGGCAGTCCCGGATTCTTACTGAAAGGTCCCTCATTTCCCTTTGATCTCCTGCACTGAAGCTAAAAAAGGTACAAATTTAATGAAGAAAGTAGCTTTTGGCAGAGAGCCAAAAGTTAAACAAGCTTCACCTGCACATTGTTTCTCACATTTAATTAAATAAGTGGGCTTTTGGCAGAGAGCCCAGAAATCTTAACGAGCCACACCAGCACTTAGATACAATTGTAACTAATAAGCTAACCACGTCTCTTGGGGGAACTGAGACTTGCAGCTTAAAGGGCAATTTCAGCTTTTTTAACTAAACTGTAATAACACATAACACAAGATACAAAACCCCCAGAAATGTGTTCAAACTTTAAATAACCTGCCAAATTTAGTCAAAATGGGAGTGGTATTTAGGGGGTGTGGTTGCAAAAACAGGCGTGGTCAAAATAAATTCGCTATGCACGCCATTTCTTTTTGTCCCCCTTTCCATTTTCAAAATGTTGGGAGGTATGGCCCTATACCACCCCTGCAAGTTTCCTTTAGTATGCTTTATATGTCACAATGGCACACACTAACCTTTATTGATTTGCAACATTTCTGAACAGCAACAAAACTGCACTAACTTTAGTTGGTCTATATGTTATTGTGTTCTTTCCAGTTATACAAGTATTGTGTACCTGTTAGCCTTACTTTTTAAAAAAAATACTATAGGGACAAATACTGTGTATATATGTTTTACTTTTTTGTTCTTTCTGCGTTGAACCGTAGCAACGTCTAGTACAGTGGGTTTCAACTGTATGTCTGAACCCTCCGGAGGGGTACAATGTAATGGGAGGGCCCAGCTTCGAGACCAGTTACAATGCAATTGGGGGAGTATATATTTTTTTCTCCTACATGCTCCCAAGAGCCCAGTTTGATAGCCGGTGGCCTATATTTTAGGGGTAACTTTGTTTGCTATCTGAGATATAATTGCAGCTTTGGTTGCTGCAGATTAAAGTACCTAGTTATAAGCTAACAGCTCCATGAAAAAATCCAAACAGTTGATAGTGGGAGAATGGACTGGGCCATTTAATTGGATGCTGTAGTGAGCCACAACCTGCAACCTTTTTTTTTTTTTTTTTTTTTTTTTAAATTAGTGAAATTTTAGTAAAATGTATATTTATATAGTTTTAACACATCTCATAACATAACTCGAAATACAAATATATTGTAACATCAGCTGACGAAATGTTCAATATTTCTGTCTGTAATACTATCAAAGGGAAAATAATTCATAAAATTCTCCAAAAACATTCTGCAAAAGCTGACTGATTTAAAAGACTTGGTTGAATAGTTTTGCAGAAATCGTTCTCATTTACCTATAAAAAAAAAATGTCTGCTTGAAGGCTTTTCTTTCACAGAGAGCATAACCATGCAAGTTAAAGAAAATATAAAAACTAAAGCAGTTATATGGAAACTTGAAATTATAAATATAAACTGATTTGTAAACTGTGTAGGTTTAACACAGAAGCAATGCACATGCTGTATGGTTAAGTAAGCATAGTAAATAAAACTTATAAATGATGATAAATAATTGAATAGGAATGTAGAACTACCCTAGAAAAAATGTGCACTGGACTTAAATAGGTGTCCACTATGCACACTAAAAGGACCACAAGGTGGTCAACTACAAAAAAATACAAATGCATAAAGCTGATTACTACAGACTTTTTACCTCCAGTCCCCCATTAGTTTATGAGCCATTAGTTGGTGTTCAAGGAATTATTTTCAGTTTGTGTAATCTTCCACCAGCAGCAATGATGACATTACATTTCAAATAACTGATGGGTAACAGTAACGAAATTGGTTAATAATAGCAATATGACTTTTTATGATACTTATACAGAGGTTTTATAATAGTAAAATAAACCTAAATTAGAGGCAATATACAAAGGCCACATGGTAGCAACACAGCAATTACTTGTCACAGAAATAGAAGGGGTGTGATAATGCTGAAAATATATTAGATCCTTATATATGAAATTGCAGTGATTTTTCAAGCTTAGGAAAATCAAGGAAGTATGATTTAATGGGAACTTTCACACCGGTGATAAGGCATTTTTGTAGTCCCACTTTAAGCTTCATACAATACCCCATATCGGAGTTTCTATATACTTGTATGTATGGTATTTTGTCTTAAACCTTCAGTTTAATGATGAATTCTCCCCTATGACCTCACTCCATATAGAAATAGCAACCTGCTGCTATTGATCTGTCCTATAGGAAAAGTCTCTGAACCTCATAGTTTTCCAAACAGCATTAATGTTAAGCCAGTACCGGTATGAAAAATCCCTTTAAATAAGAGAAAAAGCATTTGTGTGTTGATCCAAAGCAAAAGGGAGAAGTGTGGTGAGACGATGACAGGCGCTTACACCACTGGTTTGATGAATTTGCACATTTGTTATAACAACATTTTCTTTGAAACCATTTGTCAATTGAATTAAGGTGCATGTTTAAAAGTGATTTTTCATGAGATTTTTCTCATGTAGGAGTAGAAAGTGAATTCAGTGTAAATTTAGGGCATACCTATGCTGCCTGATATAAACAGCACAATTATAAAGGTCTTCCACATTCAATACCGCAATATATATGACAAAATATTTGCTTAAAGACCATGTGACTGAATTTTGTGTTGTATATTCAAACTATTTGTATGCTGTTGGGGATGCTAGGCGTTTTATTTCAGTGAAGATAATGGCAGAGGGGGCCCACTCTTAATCTCCTCCAATGTGGATGATACAATGTCCAAAGTTCCCTTCCTGCCAGGATTTATGTAAATCACTGGTGCTAAAATATGTGCACAGTAGCCCATAGTTACCTTGGGAGCCAAGTTCAGGTTAGCATGAAATGCATATGTTTTACCACCATCAATTTACATTTATCATGGTAGGAAGGTTACCCTTGCTGGAGGTGATTAAGCACAATAGACAAAAGGCCCTGTTGGCCTTTAGTTCTAATAAACAGAGCTTCGCCTGTCACACACCAGACTTCTGAAATTTGTATATTGGTGTATATCTTGGTGATTTCAGACTTCTTTAATATATTATTGTGCACAAAAGCAAGTTCTTGTATAACAACAGAAACAAAAGCAATAGATACATTTGGATCATGCATGACATGGAGAGAAAAAAGGGATTATTCGCTATTGATGGCAAAATGATGAGAGGGTTAAATGACAAGCAAAAGTTTTCAAGTATGAGGCAAGAGGAAAAATAAAAAAAGCATTTTATTGCTGAAACAAAGTATAAAAAGTTTTTTTTTTCATACCATACAAATAGAAAAATATATAACATATTAAACATAGGTTGAATACTCTGATAAACAAAGATAATATCTATTTACATAAAAAACAAACTGACAAATAAAATATACCCCTTTATCCGGGAGCAGTATGATAAAACTAAACTACAAGCATTTCATATTAGATACATAAATTCAGTATTTCATTGACAGAATGTTGTTTTTTTGGTGCCTTCCACAGTATTGTTCATGCAGAAATAAAGGCACATTTCAATACCAATCCACAAGGGTCTCCAGGATGCCCGCCCAAGTTAATCACTCTCTTATTAGGAAAGATTTTTTTTAAGCTTTCTGGGTGCCTGAATCACTTTAATGTATTGTAGGCTATAAAAAAAACCATTGTTTCCAATAAAAAAAAGAAAAAACACAAGTTAGGTAGCCAAGTTTTTTAAGCTAACCATCAGCTTCCAAATTTTTTGAGATTGTATATCTGTTTATATACAACACATGTTAATACATAATTGTAATTTTTTTTCCTTTCTTTAATGCCTTTAGAGATATTTAGAACATAGGATGGGAACCATCATTCGGAAGAGGACATGAGCTACAAATGGTATTAATCATTAAGAACCCCATTGCTATTCAAATCTGATCTCACAGAATTTATCACACTTGGAACAGTCCTTCCACTCATGCTTTTATAATTGCAGGAGTCATTATTAGTAAGAAGCAAAAGCTTTTATGTGGATGACGGGGTCATGTAATCTAAGGCACTATTAAATACTTTTATTTGTAAAATAGAAATTCTTTTGGGCATATAAAAATGTTTTAATGTACACAGAAAGAGTTTATGTAAATGTTCATTCCAATATCTGTAAAATTCAGTTATTACATTTACTTCTACAAACTGACTCTGCATAGTGGCCAGAAAAGAGCACAATACGGATTTTCATATATTACAGATTTCCCACAACATTTTCTCCTGTAAGAACTATTCATACCACATATGGGAGAGAGGATGTACCTACTGACCTGTGATTAATCTTGGATTCCTAAAACATTGTTCAATGTCTTGAACCTGATAGGTAGATTATTCAAAATACTTTGTTTAAAAAATAATAATCAAAATATTATGTAACACAAAGACTATGATGGTCTTGGGTCCTAATAAGTATAAAATTTTGGGTTTTCAGCCTACAAAGCAAGGTCCTCAAAACTTGCACAGCTAGAGAGAAACCCATCTGAAGGACTACATCAACTTTTAACCCTGCTCAATATTTCAGCTTGCAGTACAGAATAAGAATATGACTTCTAACTGCATAAACCTAGATGTGAGATTTCCTTTGACTGTAAATATTTTATGAGTTACAGGGATTGCTTATCTAGTAGAGTATTTTTTCAAACCTGTCCTCAGGGAATCCCAATAACAGAAGTTTTCATGAGTTCCACACAGTGAAAAAGGGAAACTGTCACAACAATTACACATTCACTCAATCATTTCCCTGTACTGTTGTGACGATATCGGGAAATAATTTATTTCTAGTGGAATTTAAGAACAAGGTTTGAGAATGAACTGATCTACATAGTATTTCAGGTAGACAACTAATGCTGTAATAAAATGTAAAATGTATTTAATGCTTTTAAATAGAAGTTGGTGTATTTTATGTATATAATGGTATATTTCATAGATACCCCTTTATGGGTAAGTAGTCTTGCTGGTTCATTAGCCCAAAGTCAAGTATCTCCACACTCGTGGCATTTGAGTGATCTATACAAGACCTTTTTGGAAGTTCATGTGATGCAGTTGAGTGGATCGAAATGACAGCTGCTAATTTCAGTTTTAAACTTGGTAATCCCAGTGACCCTGGCAGAAAAAGGTTAAGTGCTGAGGTGATTGGATTTTAATTATTTCAGTGTGAAAAAGTTGCAACGGTAACTAAATTTCTAGCACTATGGCCTACATTGCTATGGAAGAAGAAATACAAATATCCCTTGTGTTTTCCCTTACCTGGGAAGAACATATGTGCCCCTAGGTATGAACACACGTGTCTCCTAGGTATGTACCTAATTTTTGCTCATAGATGCCCTCTGTAAGTTTGCATGCACAGGTTTGTAGCTGTGGCACTGCCAGAACTAGGTGTAATTAATAAAGCTAAATTTATCATCACTTAAATTAAGCTTACGCTACAGTCCTGTTTATTGATGAGCGAATCTGTCCCGTTTCGCTTCGCCAAAAAATTCGCGAATCAAAATGCTGCACGTCAAAAAAAAGTGTCGCCCACGACTATTCTTTTGTCGCCCAGCTATTTTTTGTCACCCAGCTATTTTTTGTCGCCCGCGGCTATTCTTTTGACGCCCGCGACAATTTTTGGATGTGCAGCAAATTTTTCCGCAGCAAATTTTTTCATCTGTTTCGTGAAACAATCCAGCTAAATGCGGAAATTCGCCGCAAATCCATACCTGGCGAAACATTTCGCCCATCACTAATCCTGTTTTTAGACGAAACCAATAGAAAGATACTGAATTGAAAATCACACATTTAAAAAGCCAGACTTTTAGCATTTCTTGTTCACATGAATTTGAATTATTTTTTTATTTAGTAGGCACGCAAAGTTTTCATATTCCACTAAGAAGGGGCGAATATTCTCAATCGGTATTTGGTCCGTAGTTGACCCTCAGAGGTACCTCTGGGGCAACTCATGTGTTCAGATCTGTGAGGGTTGCTATCTTTAATTAAAAAGACCTCTTGCACAGGAGTAAACTCACATCCTGTAAGCAGGTCAAGGGCTGAAATGAACACAAAGCACAGAGGGTCCTGCTACACTGAATGGGAGGAGCGGAATTCCACTGGGCTTCACAGGATTTATTTTTAATAGGGGAATGGTAAAAAAAACGAGGGGGTGTGTGTCAGCCCAGAGAGGCTAACCAGATGTTCATTCATTCCCACTAACCTTTTTCCTAGGTTTACTCATTTATGCAACATGTAGCCTGCAGGTGGTGGCAGCAGATGCAAAAAATGCATATTTACTAAATAGTGCATTACACAATGTTTGAAACTATTTCTACTTTAACACAGGCAACCTATTTAAATGAGTTCATTCCCAAGACTGCAAAATATTGAGGGAAAAAAAACTTAATTCCAATTCCAATCTAGGGCTACAAATCTTTCATATATAAGGCACCAGGGTTGATGGAAAACCTGTTTCTGACATTTCTCTCGTTTCCTATTTATTTAACCCATGCAATGGATTCCAAAAAGTAATACATGTGTTCTTGTCAACATTTGGGAAAAAATGCAACCAATCAGCCAGATATCCACATTGTTGGATTCTGAGAGACATTGCAAACAAAAAATCAGTTTTCACAATCTTTACATGAATAAGCATTTTAAAGGCTAAAGAGCATCTCCAGGATGTGAAATGGTAGAACCTTCATTCTCCAGTTAGGAGATAGGCCATAAATCTGCTCCTTTTACAGTTCTACCTTGAATAAGCAAATAATACATTTACTGCTCTGTAATGGTTGCCATTCTGGGTATTTGCAAGAATTGATTTCAGATGTCTGACGTCTTTCTAACTGAACTAGATCAGTAATTCTAACTTCTGTTAGTTTTATTTTGAGGTTTTGTTTCTAATCAATGGACATATTGCTGTTTTCTTATTGAATTCTGGCCATGCACAAGCAAATATAGTCAGGCAAATCTGCAAAGAAAAATTCTATGTTTGGGCCCCTCTGGCAGAGTGTCGTGAAACCCCATTAGACTGCAATTAGTCAGACTGGAAAGAAAATCCAGTCTGTTGTTGCCATCCACTTGTGTGGTCAAACTGCTCATGGCTGGGAAAGACACAAGGGATTGTACTGTGTGCTGCCATCTGAAACTCAATAATCCAACATTGGTACTGAATTGTGTGCAAGCAATGGATATACTTTCATCATGACCAGTATGAAAATGCATATTATTTACTTTACTTGCTGCTCTGTATTCTGAGAGGCAGGAAAAGATGTGTTTATATTTGTTCTCTGGCACACAGATGGCAACAACACATAAAGAAATTTTGGGTGTTTTGCCTGCTACATTTTTTAGTACCAAAACATGCAGTGCATGTATAACAACTAAAATCCAAATTCGTATAACTATAAACTATAAGATAACTATAAATATTTGGCTTACATATTTTCATTCACATGCAGCTGCTGTGTGAATTCTAACCGGAATAGATGGGAAGGCCTTGGAAGGAAGGGATCTGGTGAATTAAAGGGGTAAAATAAAGAAAAATGAAGTGCTAAAGAAACTGTCATACAGAGCTTTGGTGTTAAGTTTAACATTCACATTACTAAACGAGCACTCTTCCTGTATTTTAACAGTGGCCTCAGATAACTAAGCAGTATACTTTCTGTGGTTTCAACAGAACAAATGCCTGTTAGGTTCTGGCTTAGCAAGAGAAGCAATGTTGTGATGCAGGTTAAGAAAATACGCATGAACCCTACAGGCAGCTGGGAATCAGTTGTCGCTGTGCAGGCTGCTGTGAGAGAAAGAGTCCAGATGCTGAGTGGATTTCTGTGAACCACAGACTTAAACATGATGCAGCTGGGAATTCTTTGTTTCCCCGAGCACAGCCCACTGCCCACCACTCACCACTCACTGTTTTGTTTAGGTACAGTTATCCCTTGCTGGGTGCCTTGAGTTGTATTGTAAGTTTTGGGGGCAGGGAGCAAATAACTATATCTGTAAATTTGTAAATCCTTCATTTGTAAATTGAAGGAAAACAATTCTTAACCCAAACGCTGACATTATTTGACAATTGCTCATTTTATCAAAACCCCTTTTGAGAATACTCTGAATAACCTCCACCAGGTAATAAGGCTTGGTACATACTGGGAGCTGCATGTTAAAAGAAAACCAATATTATATAATTTTTGAACAATATGAATGCTTTCATCCTGACCTTGCAAAAAGATCAACAAGTAAATGTTCAGGCCAGTGGGTGGTGGTTACTCACTGTATTTTTTACAGCATGTCTCCTTTTTTCCTGTTGTAGTTGTAGTATGTACCTGCTTTGCTTTTAAGCAATAGCCCATGGAATTGTAAAACTCTAATTTAAATGACAGTTGAGAATAATACACCCTGTCTTCTCAACATCACAATGAATTAAGCAAATGAGGTTACATTAAATAAATGAGATATGTATGTATATACAGGTATCGGACCCCTTATCCGGAAACCCGTTATCCAGAAAGCTCCGAATTATGGAAAGCCTGCCTCCCATAGACTCCATTTTAATCAAATAATTCAGAATTTTAAAACTGATTTCCTTTTTCTCTGTAATAATAAAACAGTACATTGTAATTGATTCCAACTAAGATATAATCAATCCTTATTGGATGCAAAACAATCCTATTGGGTTTAATTAATGTTTTATTGATTTTTTAGCAGACTTAAGGTATGGAGATTCAAATTACGGAAAGACCCCTTATCCCTTATACCCTTGGTCCCTAGCATTCTGGATAACGGGTCCTATACCTGTATATATATATATATATATATAGAGAGAGAGAGCAAGAGACTTGACCCAATTGGTCTTTCATAATTGTAGTAAAGGCTATAATATGGAAAGTTTCATTGCACCCTTAGTAAAGAAGAATATGCTGATCAGTGGTACAGATGGCAGCCTTCACTGCAATGAAGCAGAGATGCTGCTCTGCATTTGGAGACACCTCAGGGACACTGATTGTGTCAAGTACCACCTCTGCTTTGTCACAGAGACGCTCCCTCAGTCTCTAGGCAGCATTAGGATTGTGATAAGGCTTGGCACAAAATACATTACTGGATTCCAAGAGAAAGGTATGTGGGTGCCCATGGAGTACTTGTCTTAACACATTTCATGCCGGGGGTGGTAGCTGCACTCCTGCTTTCGCCTGCTTACTTGTTCAGGGCTTTCTCCAGGTACTCCTGAATCCATTTAGTCTTGGGGTCCAGGCATATCTGTTTACCATTGTGTTTCAGGCGGGCCCTGCCAAGGACAGAAAAACTTATGATAAGTATCTCGAGTTGGTAAGAATTAGTAAGAAATGGGCAGGGGCTTGGGTGACAGTATTATATTTTGGGGAAAAGGGTTCTATGGTTCTTGCTGCAAACAAAAATATTTAAAGAAAGCAACAGTACAAACGTACAGTCTGTCTTACAGACAGAATAAACAGCAAACACAATTAACCACAGACAGCAATTTCTATTTTCCTGAAGATGTACACATCTAAGACTAATATACCAAACAGGGCCAAGAACTGGGAAACCGCATTATCTTTACTAAAAGTAGACCCCCACAAGCCTGGCCACTCCTGCTATAAATATAATGGTTGCAAGACTGGACATGTTTAGAATCAATGCAGCTTTCAGAACCCAAAAGTAGGAAAACCAAAAGAACTGGGGACCAGTTAGAGAAGTTCTTAGATCTTGATTTAGTTAGAGCTTACAATAGCACATATTGCAAAAGTCTAATGTTAAGCATGGCCAGTAATACATTTATATTAATACCTGTTAATGGAAGATAAGAAGAGAGAACTATTGTTTTATAAATTTGTGAGGCATTCTTAAGAATAGTGGAGAGTTATGAAGAGACAGGTGAAGGAAGCAGAAAAGAGGTCCTGAAAGATTGTACTCAGTTGCCTGTTGAGTTTGAAAACAGAAACAATAAATCACAGATGATTGATTTTACATCTCTCACTTTCTGGTTTTTTCCACAGCTTCCAGACTAACAAGAGTAGGACCAGCCAAACCCAACACTCCAGCTGTTGCAAATATACACATGCTAGAATCAACCACCAACAAAGCAGCAAGCCCTAATTCAATGGCATGTTATTTTCTTCTGTCTGCTGTGTATATATGCAAATTTATCAACATACATTTATTTTTTCTTAAATAGATAAGAAGATAGTTACTTGATCATACCTGCATATTTTAAAGAGAACATGTTTAGGGTAGGCTCTGTTAAAGTCAACGATATGGCTGTTTTAAATACACACAAACACAGAAGACTTATACTGTAAATAGATGTATTTATTGGTACAGAATGATTGAAAAAGATGAACTTACACAATTTGCAGGGAGCAGTTGCTAGTGGAAAGGATCTTCAGGTGTTTGATGTTGCTTTTTGGCACATTGCTTTCAAAGTATCTGCAGGGACATCGGTAAACCAAGCTGACTGGTTTTCCTGTAGGATTTAAAGACAAATACTGGGCTTTGAAATCTATGTTGTAACCAGAGAGATTACAGAGTATCATAATATCACCACAAATTGTCCTACTGTACCTGTCTGTGTAAGTCTCTTTGCTTTTATTTTTAACTTTTGGTTTTTAACACAGTGAGCTTACCAAAAGCAAAACCATAAAATAAATCAACACTCCAAATACATTCTTATCTTATTTTACTATAAAGGACACCATAAATAAGTATTTGTCAGACTATAGATATAGGATAAGTATAGTTATAGTATAAGTATAGATTCCCCCTTTCAGGTACAATATATCACAAAGGCTTGTGTCATGAAATAAATGAAGGTTTATATAAACAAACTGGTTTCGCATAAAGCACTCTGCTATATTTACAGGGATATCTAAGGCAGCAAATAATTATTTGACCCAAACCGCACCATAACTTCAGGTTGCGCTTCAAGGAATCTTTAGGGCTATACTTAAGCATTAACCACAAATTTAGTCTTTGGAAACATATATACATAGCAGCAGCAACAAAGGAAATAGTTGGCCACACCCTACGTGCAGAAATGTCCACATCTTGTTGGAAGAAATACTCTGTAGTGTTCATACTGGGCATAACAAGTCTTGCTGTGTCTTGCCATAGTTTATTACATTATCTAAAGATCTTTCAAGCTAAACAAATCACTCTCTGCTATTGGTACAATTTGGACCATTTAACAACAGAGCAAGTCAACATGACAGTTGTTAAAGCGTCTGGCATATTCTATGCAGAGTTAAACGCTGTCAGTTTTAGCAATATGAATTGCGTGGTATTGTTTTTCCAGAATTCTCAATTTTACATGAAACCAGCAAGTTTTTCATCAGTTGCCCAATGACTGATGATAGTTTGACTTGTTTAGTACAACTAAAGGTGGCCACACATTTGCAATATGAAAAACTGAAAAAATATTATATTTGGGAAACTCTTAATCAAGGTAAATATGTTCACAGTATACATAGAAATGTGTTATGTTTAGGAGATTTTCAACCTCAGGACTATTTACTGAACACAAACCATTAAATAGAGTGAAAATTATTTCAATTTCAGTTTTATCTCTGGCCTTTATGCAGCAGCAGTCTGTGCCTTCACCTGGGAAAGATTAGAACAGTCTTATCTAAACACTCTTTACTAACATACAGACATAACAAACTGGTGCCACAGAAGAAATAGCAGAACCCAAAAGCACATTAAGTTAAGCAAAATGGTTGCCCAATATTGATAAAGCCATTCTTGCTTCTCATGATAGACCCACTGTCATCCAATAGGCTGACTACAAAATCTAGATAGATTCATATAGGATAGACCCACTCTCATACCATAGTCTGACCACAAGATCTTTAACATTTCATCTCCAGGGAATGATGTATCCAAGAGGTTCAAAGAAGTTGATGCTTAAATCAAAACTGAATGTAATGAGTAAATCCAAATATTTAGCTCAGGTATTAAGTGTTGATAGGGACACTATAGTCTGAGCATTCCAAAAAACCTTGTAGGGCTCTCTATGTAAAGAAATACTTTAAGATTAATGTAGAGCCACTCAGTTGTGTTTTCTTGAGGGTAGTGTAAGTAATTAGATGAGATAACAGATCAGATAAGCCTGCACTTAGCTACACTGTTATTCAACTTTAAATAATGGTTTTTACCCCAGGCAACAAATAAATCTAGAGGAAGCTAAGCTGTGGCTACAACAGAATTGTTTCACCCACTACTCCACAAAAACAAAACCATAATAAGCAACAACAACAATGAAGCAGTTGAATTCCCAGGTTAAAATGCTTGGGTGAAATATGTTTTTGCAATATTCGTAACTTATTGCCTTAGTAGAACTTAACATGTGGAGCATGCAGGCAATTTTTACTCCACCCTCCCCCTCCCAACACAAAAAATGCTTTATCTTGAAATACAATTTGAATGTTGAAAAGTGACTTAACAACATACAGTATATTCAGATGATTAAAACCCATGCCTGACATCTAAATACTTGTCTTATTCCTTTTTGTATTGGCAAAAGACATAGCAACTAACCAAAGCAATATTGGTTATTGCATAAATTCTGCAGTATGCATTGGCTTGACTGTTGTTTAAATAGCCTGATATGTCAATCAAAAGCTTCCCTAGAGCAAAATCATTGTAAACTTAATAATTACTTGCACTTGGTTGTACTGCTGGTGGGGGGTCCAGGCCTAAAAATAAACTTGAGTTACAACACATTATTTTCATGAAAAAGGTTTTCACATTAGCGATCTGGCTCAGAATTAAGAGTTCTGAGTTCTCTATGTGTGTCCGCAGCTTCAGTTTCTCAAACATTTATAGAAAGCATTTTTTTTTTATCAGTATGAACAAAGTCTTCCAAAAAATAAAGTGTTTCCAAATGGAATTCTGGAACTGCAATTTAACCCACTCATTTAATCATGAGTAAATGGAGAAAGGTAGCTTGCAGATGTTGTGCTATTTGTCTAGATAAACTTTCAAAAATATAAGCTACCAAAATCTGAAAAATGCACCCATATACATAACAACAATGTTGTTATTTTTAACTTTTGACACAAAATTTAATGCAGTTTTCTGCATTCCATTTATTTCACATGTTTTATTTCTCTTTTGTATCTTCTCAATTTAAAGTTGGCCATTCATATATATATATATATATATATATATATATCCTCTTATTGGGACAGAATCACCTAATGAATGGATATTTGCCTGAGTTTTAACGGTGGGGCAAATTTGGTTAACCTGACACTTTTGTCCACCCAGGCTAATGACTGGATCATATGGAGGATCCTTGTACTGTAAATTGCTCTAAGAATCTGCATTCAGGCCCCTATAAAACCCTCAGGTTTTACATAGATGTTACATCCCCAACCAAATTCTGAATGACCCTTATTCGCATTTTTAATTTGCAGGTGAAAATTTTTGTCTTGGACACAGGATGATTGGTTGTCTATTGAGAAAGACATAATCCGTAATTGTTGTCTGGTTGTCTTTGGGCAACTTATGTATTAAAAGTTCCAGGTATGTCAGAACATGCAAGCTGCTCTTTGTTTATTAAGCATAAAACCCCCTCCAAATATCCATGTTTGTCTCATTTATGACAATTCTTATGCTGGGCCTCAAGAAGAAAACCCAAACATACACAGATAAATATTTCTCTCTTTCCCTATATTTGCTTTCCCCTAAATATATATATATATATCACTTCTGTTAATTCTTTGGTTATAATGTCAGAGTGGAATGCCTTGAAATGATCTCTAATGTGGCATTAATTAGTGCAGAGAATACATGAGCCCTGTCTACCTAACAGCCCTCATTAAACTTGATTGCAGCTGCTTTGTAAATTGAGCTGCTAATGAGTTGGAGGGAAAGTTAACATCAATAAAGAGATGTTAGTCAATGATTTGCCAAATAGTAGACATGTCAACATGTGTCATTTATAGAGAGCACGGTAACTGTAACAGACCTGTCCATCTCTCTTATGTTCACTGTCAAAGCACAATAATCATGGTACAAGACGCATGAAACATAACGCTAAGAAAATAGAGCAGTATTATAAGTTTTGTAATAAATGTTTCAATATTCTAAAGGCATGTAATTAATTATTAATAGAGCCAAGTATTTATAATCTATTAATCACATAAACAGGAAAAGAGTTAATCTGTTCAAACCTATTTACCTAATTATATGTCCTGTGTCAGGTTGCTAGGTAATTCACAAAGGGTACCATGCCAGCAGTCAGTGGACATCTTGCAAGGAAAGTAGGGTGGGGTCAGGACCCCTTTATAATAATTAAAAGTAAAAAATCTTGTCCACCACCTGGAGTGATACCACTTTTGGGTTTTAGTGAGGTCACTTTTCGGGTATACAGCACAAGCGACTAGTTGCCTGGAACACAGCAAAACTTCCTTTGGGTTTTGTCATGTATTGGGCCTCTGGGAGGAGGGTAAAAATGCAGGTCAGTGCATCTGAGTCAGACACAGGCATAGCTAAGCCTGGTAGGTCTCTACTGTCATATTCATATGTTATATGTTATGCTTAGTGGTAGCTCCTCTAATGTTTTGTATATTGCTACATAGGTTAACACTCTTAAAAAATATAGCATGAAAAAAGATGATATTATTTGAATATAGCTATATTTGGTATTTATATGTTTTATTGTATTGCTCCCCATCTGTTCCATTAATGTATTGTTGTATTTGCAGTACTATAGAAATACAAATATACATACATACATACATACATACATACAGCTATTGGCTTTAATTTGTCGTTTAAAGACCCATAGTGATTAGTTATTATCTTTACTGTAGTCCAAAAAAAAAATATAGTAAAACAAAAAAGTTATTTTTATATTTTATATGTATTTATATGTATTTTAAAAAACATGCAATTATACAATGTAAATAATGCCCACCAAGTTTAATGGGGACTATCTTTTTGCCAACACTGCATTTGTGCTGCATAAGGCAAAGCTCTTTGCATGCCTCATGTCTGAAAAGTCCAAGACTGTTCTGACCTTTCTGATTGCTCTATCTGGCAGCTGGTCAAATGTCAAGGGTTCTATTGCCAGTCTTACTGGCTGACATTATTTTACAAAAGATGGCATTTTGCTTTAAAGTAATCCACAGTTCGGTGACCCTGCTGGCTTATCTGACTGAATATAGTCCTGTTGTATTTCAATCACTAAAATGTTGAAAGGAAGTCTCCCTCCATCCAGATGCAAGGAGATGCAGATCTTTCCCATTAGTCATAATTATAATACATAAATCTAAGTTTATCCTTTGACACTGAAGAGTCATTTGGTAGATGACCAAATATCCAGCATATGAATACCACAAGCAGGAGGATTCATAATTCTATTGTTAAGCATTTTTCCAAGTGCTTAGCAACATCCAGTGCATAAGATCACAGAAGCTGAGGCAAAAGTAAAAACTGCCCTGAGAGGGGGAGGGCAGATTCCTGTTCTGTGCTCTTTGCCCTTATAACCGCACCTCCAGCCATCCTTAACATTACTGCTCCTACTGGAATGCTAGGTCTTCTTATCTCCTATAGATCTTCTCTGATCTCAGGGCCAACAAAAATATATCAAAGACTAGTTCAGAAGCTTACAGATGCATATGCCTTGTCCCAGGTATTATAACCCATTTAAAAGGCAGTGTAATGGTTTATGCACTTAAAAGTAATATTTCTGTCAGTTCCCTACTGTTTAACTATGGTCAGACTAAGGTCTTTAAGAGCCACCAACAGTCCTTGTTACAAAGAAATCTCAGCTTGAACCCCGGACAGTTAATTGAAAAGATTGAGATACACTGACTAGCACACCTGTGTTCAAGCAGCATTGTTCAATATTCTCACCATTAGTGGCCTTTGTGGAGAGCAGTTCTGCATCGCTGCTCTAAGAGGTATTAAAGTGGTTGTTAACTTGTTCCTAAAACACCCATTTTTTCTCTATTCATATATTTTAATGGACATAAAAAATGACATTATGCATGTTGTTTTATATTACTAATTTAACAAAAGCAGGACAGAACACTTTGATTATAGTATGGTTATCATGTTTGGTTGGAACTTGTATAGGTAGCTCCAGTGTTTGCACTACAAAGAGGCCTCCATTCTTTATTTTATGCCTTTTATCTTCTCAGATCCTTCTTTATCTCTACTCTCTCCCTTAAGCACTTTCCCTCCTCTATTTGTTCTTAGCATAGCTGAATGGCTTGTAAACTATATGAGCAAATGAACCCGATAATAGCACCACCAGTATATTTGTTCAGCTCTTAAAGAAGTGTTAAACACTTGTAGGCAAATAATGAGATCGAAGTTGCCAATATTTACAAAGGGGCAATTAGAAAATACATTAGCACCTTGAATAAATTGAATCTGTATAAACCATATGCCTAGATATAAAAATAACCTGTATATAAAAAACATTTTCCTTAAGGGCAAAGGTATGACAATGAAGGCAGCAAAACCAGTGGCTTCTGGGGCCCAACAGAGGGCCTAAAGGGGGTCCTCAATACTGCCCACTTTTAATATCCATATTTGAAATCATCCTTGCTAAGGTTAAGGGCACAGGGATCCTAAAATGATTTTAGGTGAGGGCACAGTAACTTTGAATTATGCTACTGCTTACTGTGGCTTTACCACCTTCCAGAAATTTTTAATATTTTATTTATCCTGTAACAACCCCATTTTCATCTCCATTGTCACCATTTCTGTATTTGTATTCATACTAAATCTCAAAAAGAACATATTCTAGTGCCCTAGCAGGTCAGTCTGATACTGCTGGACTTTCTTGTGTTCCAATCGGCAATCTGATATTTATCGGGGCCACCAATGGCCAATGATTGTTTGACTTTCCTGAGCAAAATATTTGAAAGAAGCAACTCTCTGTTCTCTCAGGAATCTAAAGTACAAAACATCCATACAAAACATTTATTGTCTAAAAATATCTCATAATGTCCCTTTAACTAGAACCAGATGAATAAGTAGACTTGACATCCTGGGTGACTAAAAACTCAGAATGGTCAACTAGAAATACACTTCTAGAACAGAAAGTGTTTTAAGTATAGCAGTGTTGCTGGATGATAGACATTGTATACTGTATATGTAGGATTAACAACATCTTTTTTCCCAAATTTAGATAGCCAGTGTGACGTTATACATTTGTTCATGAACAGGAAATCATTAAAGTGTTATCCCAGCTGACTAATTAAACAACCTGGTTTTTTTTTTCGTATTATTCTTAGCAAGAGCTAGGTTTCTGCACAATTTACAGGGTGCTGAATATGCAGAATTTTTCTGTAACATGTTGAAGTAAAAACTTAGAATTGGGAACATGGTGGAAAAGTTTAAACAACAAGCTTAGTGCTACCATCAGCTTTAGATAAACATGGGAAACTAAATTATAGACAGATTGTAAACCAGAGCTGTATAGGACTTTGCTAGTGTATATAAATGGGGAAATGTTTGCGTTCAGGGCACTTATATCATTGTATGACGTGACTGTGTATTTTCTGACTCACTAGTGAGACTGCTTTCATAAGTTAAAAAGATATAATACAATATCAGTTAGCCACAGCCACAAGTAAATCTTCCAAGGCTAGATGATAACATGCCTTGTACACCCAGCTATAGAGGTAATAATATACCATAATATAATATTACTAGGCATTTATAATACATATAATCTAGACACAGGAAGAGCAAGGTACAAAGCTCAGTTGTAATCGTGCCTTATCAATGCTTGATTTCATTATCAAATAGAAATACATTTTATGCACAATAGGATTCCATATTACTATATAACTTTTGTTTGAAGTGTGTACTGGCTGCCATACTGTGTTACTTTGCTTTATTTAGGTGACAATTGAAAAAGCACCTCTACAGGTCATAAATAGAAAACACTAGTCCATTGTTTCCTAGTAAGAATGTCTCTAAATGCAAATAGCAGCAAGTTGGATTTCTTTGAACATTACTAGTTATGTCCTCACACAAGAGGTATGTTTTACCTGTTATTACTGGGTAAAGTGTTAAATTGCATTTGGTCAGCTATACTGAAGACAACTCGCAGATAAATGATTGTGTCACTGGCTCCATACAAAGGCTAGAAATATTATTGTAATGTGCTACAAAAACATTCTTCTTATAAATATATAAATGAATGACAAATAATACTGCCCATAAGAAAATATATACTTACACAGATTTAATTATGAGAAACAGTAAAGGGCAAATAGCAATGAACTGCAAAGAGGTAACATAAAAATAGTTTTCAGCATTGAGAGGAAAGGGATATTTCTGCAAATGACCATATACTATTTATCATAATTTCTACCTGATACAAAATATAGGGTAAAGGTAATAAAATTAATGCCTGGCTGGTAGTCTGTCAGCTGCAGTCCTGTTGTCTGAGATAGAATACATTTTCGTTATGGGAGACAGATAAAGAACAGGGGTGGTTGGTATTCAATCCAGGCCTGCAATTAGTAAGATTAACCTATGGAATTACCCAGAACCAGAAAGCCCTGCAAACCAAGAGCCCTGTAAACATCCACTTGATATATAAACAAATACATGGTAAGCGGTGGATAATATATCAGCTGTGAGGAATGCAGTGAGCAAGACCTTGGCTAAACCTTTGCATGGAGTGCTACAGGGCAAAGAAACAAAAATCACTAATTCAAATCAGAAACACAATCTTAGAGGCTTATTATGGAGACGGTGTCCTTTCACTGTGACTAAATATGGGGACGCATGCCACAAGGAAACTCCAAGGTAAGACTATCGAGACCAACAAAATGGCAATTACCGCATTGTGTACAGAAGTTTAGCCCATAATAGGATGAAAGCCATTTCAGTACTGAACAGCCAGACCCCACAATTTTTAAGGATATAGTCCCTTAAATGAGAATTGTTGGACATTCTGGTATTTAGGCTCTGCCAACAAATGATCCTACCAATTCTTCCAGCTTTCTGATGAAAACAAAGAAAGTGCTATTTGATGTACTGGCAAATTTAATCTATACCAAAACAAAACTGGTTCACATATGGCATGATGAAACCTTGTCTTATTTAGTTTAAAGTGTATTAAACTATTTCACTCTGATGATTATCAAGTTAAGGGAAGGTGTAGTAAAATTGTATTTGTACAGTTACTGACTTAATAGGGGGTAACAAATTAGCTTATAATGGTGTATTTCTGCCTATATATTCTGTCCCCCACCTGCACATTCATTTAAACAGGTCAAGCTGCTGCTGCTTCATTCCAGGTCCATTGGAACCATTCCTACAAGGACAATTTATTTCTATGGAGTCACATAAACACTGAATATAAATATATTTTCATGTTATTATTTACTTTTATATAGTTTTAAATATACTTTTAGGCTACAAAACAACTTGCCATAACAATGATTGCAGTAGTGATTGTGCTGTGACTGCATCTTCAGGAAAGAGCTATAGGGTAATGAAATTTAATATTTTGAACACCCTTTTTAAACTAGTTTTTTTCTATGGGGCAATGGCAGTTCCATAGCAGTCGTGCAGTATATCAGCATATGTGTAGAGATGCGCTAATTTATTCCTTTGCACCCCTCCCCACCACACACACACACCTTGCAGCCTTGTTTCAGCGATCATAACTAGTGAGACAATGCCTGTGTTAACCCTTTGGTGGGCCGCCTCACCAAGGGAAAGACAGAGCTGCCCAGCGGTGGGTGCCCAGATGCTGAGCAGTGATAGATAGAATCCAGTCCACAGGGCGGGTCATCTGATAGCTGAATAGGATCGGCAGCCCCTCTGTTGTCCTGCGGAGTCAGCAGACTGTCCCACACCCTCCTTGGCTGATGGGCCCTTTATGCCTCTATGTTAATATTGTTTGGCCTCTTTGCTGCGCTTTCTCATGGTAATGGTCGGCAAGGGGTTATCTGCAGTAATTAGGCTGCTGTATTCAGGCCCCAAAACAGATCTTTATGCTAAAATGGGTCTCCCTAAAACATCGCAAATAATGCTGGGGGAGGTTAAGCTGAATGGGGTGCCAGAGACAAAAGATGCAGGTATATAGGGCAAGTTGCCTGAGGGTATGGCGACTACTGGCCGAATTAAGGAGTTCGTATTTATCTCACAAGGTGTCACATGCAATTATTTTCCTGTATAGATAAATGCACACGCAGGCTTCCATAGTTATCCACATTAAAAAATAGTTTTGTCTAACTACTGGAGCTAAAGGTTTCGTATAGGACTGTAGTTTGGGGGATGCTCTCTACAATTCCGACTACAATTTCTTACCAAACTTTGTAACTGCTACTCTGCTTACACCGAGTACCCAGCAGGTCCCCTGGCATCATGTAGTGATTTGTAAGATGTACAAGAACAGAACTACAGACACTCAGTGCGCAATCTGCGTGCGAGTGTGTGTGTGTGTGTGAACCCACAGTAATGTCACAATTGAGCTGCACATCTATCAGTTCTCTTGATCAAACGAATAAGGGACAGCAAAGTCAGACGATACTGACTGGTATGCAAAATGGTTTTATTGTAATTAATTATTATTATTATTATTATTATTATTATTAATAAGACTCCGAACATATTTATTTCTTAATGTCTGTCATCTCAATGAGCAGAACAACAGCTACATTGAGTTCACCACAGCGTAATTTACACACCACAAAATCATGTAGCAGACCTGATGTGTCTATAAAAAGAGAGCTGGAGCAGTATAAAAGCCCGTAATAATATAGCAAAGAGGTGAGTGAGTAGGGCAGCGTTATGAGGCAAAGGGTTGTCAAACGGAACGGAGTAGGACAAGCAATTGAGGACAATCACACGGGGTCACTCCTGTCATTCTTCCCTACTGAGTGGCACACATCTCCACTCATGCAGCCCACCAGGCTGGCTCCCACATGGCTCTCACTGTATTCTTAGTGCAGGCAACATGGCTGTGGGTAGGGGACAACATGGTATCAGGCAAACATAATACTAAGTGGGATAAATAGGAAATGTAAAGATTACAGGAAATTTCAACAGGATCTACTATACAGGGAAAAGGAGAAATCCCCCGATCTGCAGCCAATAGCTTGGTTGGGCAGAATAAAGGCATCACATATAAGCAACTGAAGTTAAAAACTAGAACGTACTTTACTAGTTGCACAGTCAGTCAGACAATATTTCAGGCAAGCCAAAGCCCCCAGATGCACCACTCTTAGCCCTCAGAACAAATCGCTGCACTGGCGCTTCTATAAAGCAGAATGGTTGGATGCAGCATGTTCTGCTCCTGCCCACTGAATACTTTACTACTGATTACCTGATTACCGAGCTAGAATCCAAAGTCTGGATAATCACATGAAGAATGACCCCCATACAGTGAAAACATTGCAATGTTTGGATGCAGTCAAATACATGGAGAGAAATTTTAAGAACACATGGTTAAGTCTGTGGCTCTAAGAGACACAAGCCTGGCAGAGTACTTTTCATAGCAAAGGTCTAGCCTGCAAGGGCTGGTATAGGGTATAGATGGCAGTAAGTACCAGCTCCATACAGCACATTGCAAAGCATTTCTTAGCAGACTGCCAGCCAGAGGGCATACACAGTTCTCTGAAGGTCCAGCCTGATTAAATGCATTGCTTGAGTGGTGGGCACGGACCAGCTGATGTAAAATACCTTTGTACCCATAGTTTTGAGAAACGGCTCCTTGCCAGGAGGCTAAGTAGGCTGGCATGGAGCATGTCTGGTACGTGCGGTGTGAAGCTGGACAGAGTAACATGTGTAACATACTGCACGGTATATCCTATTAGAAATCTCCTCTCGTAAAGTTACACAATTACTGAATGTAGAAAGCTGTTGTATTTTCCACTCCAAATGCACGAAACCTTCCCCCACAAACCCAGAGAGTCCCCAATCACTTACCCTCAGAAAGGCAGAGGGATCCCAGCAGAATGGAAAACAGAGCTAGAGTCCTTATGTCCATGTTATGGCTGGAGCTGTGCTCGCAAGGATAGAAAATCTCAGAATGAGCTCAACTCGAAGTGGAGAAGTCTGGAAGTGCAAGGGGGTGGGGAGTAGCTGCGGGTAATCTATCACCCAAGGGTTGTTATTACATCCTTCCTCTATTAAAATAGCTCGATATAAATCTGCTCAGTCCTGCATAGGTTATCTGCTTATAATACGAACTGTATAAGCTGTAGATAATATTACTTTGCCTTGTCCTAGCGCTGTTTGCTTGCTGAGCAGGGTTGTGAGGCAAAAGGCTAGTTGGAGGCATTGCCAGCTATTCCCTGTTACTGAAAATTACTGCACAACGCTGAGGCACTGAATGCCCGACCTGCCTGTGATGATTCTGTTCCTACACTGAACTGGGAAATCAATGAAATAAGTTCTAGGGGTGCATATGAGGGCTGCAAGAATTTTCTTACTGGGTATAGTTGCCTTATCTAAGGTGACTGAAAACAAAGCAGACGGTAAGGGCAATTAATGGACGGAATGTAGCTTAGACTTGGATCCGAATACTATTGTGGGGTCTAGAGAGAGAGGGTGCTAAGGAAAGATGCGCAGGGTATTGTGTCAGAATGATGTGCTTGCACCCTATTGCATGCCGACTCCTGGAAGAAACGCTATAGCCACGTTATAGTCTACCTTCAGTAGAACATTTATTGTGTATTGTTGGCATCAAAAGCACTTGTTTAGAGAATTGCCTTTAATATGACATTGTAAATGCTAGATTTGGCCTCATTCACACTTTTCCACAGACATGTTTTGTCATTAATAGCTGTATTAAGGAAATCCAGTTTATTAGGGTGGAGGTGTAAAGAGCCTATATATTAGAGTTAATAACCTGTAAGATAAGTTGTGATTGTAATGAGTTGTAGTGCACTTAAGGAAGCTTGCATAACAGTGCTGCCTATGTCCTGTGTAATGTTAATGAGGTGTAGTAGTGGTGCTAAGGAAATGTACATGAGCCATTTGTACTCAGACGCTGAAGACACATTTGCTTTAGACAGAACTAACTTTTTAAACAAGTTGGTGTCATCAGGCAAACACCTATATCGCAATAATTTGTTATTAACTAGCTTTGATAGTCATAAAAACATACAGAAATTAAAAGTTAACAGAACATACTCTGTATCTTTGAAATATTCAATTTGAAACATTTCTCCAAAACTATTTGGGGTAGAATAATGCATCAGTGAACATATGTTTCATACATTAGAACAAAAGAGAGCATTTTAGTTGTTAACTCTTAACATGCAGGGTGGACTGTAATCAGATGTAGCTTAGAATGGAGGTTGGCCTACCTAAAATCAATCTTCTTACGGTGGACTGAAGTACAAGAAAACAACACTGAGATGATTATTCTAGATATCCTATCTAAATATCTGGTCATATTACTGAACAGTTTTTCACTCAAATGTGATTAAGGTCTTGCATATACTACAGCGATGATTGCTATCTGATACAGTGGGACCATATTAGTCTGCTAAACCATATGGATTACAGTCACACCCAATGTGCTAATGGTCGTTGCAACAGTCCATTTCTATAAAGGTAGCGATAGTATTATGTGCAGGTTGCAGTTCTGGTCTGATTTAGACAACAGCCATTATTGGCATGCCCTTTTATACATATTTCTACCTAAAAAAAAATATGTGCAGTATGAACAAAAATTGTAAGCTGTAAAATGTACTTATTTTTTAAAAGCACAGTTGACCACAGTTGTAAACCCCAAAACGATATTCCTACAATGCTGTGAAGCTCCTCAGAGTTCTGTTCATGAGCTGCCTTCTGCTACATTGTTTCAGTATTTAAATCGGCATTAAAAAAAACAGCAAGGGGCAGATACACACTACATAAAAGTAGAAATTACATTTACATAATTTGTAAAAAATTAATTAATGCCTATTCCTTAAAACTGTATTCTTTCATTTGGTCAAATGTTATTTAAAAGCATTTAAAATTTGTAACAAATGTGTATTGAAATGTTTGTTAGAATTATATATATTTTAGGCAAAACCTTATTTTTTGTTGACATTCGTTTCAATTTGCCTTTTAATGTGATGACATTCTGAGACATTTTTGTGTGTGTGTGTTTTTCAACTGTTTTGTCTTCTTATAGCTGAAAACTGATGCTCAGGCTAGATTATTGGGTTTTTTTTATCACTATTAAGACCCGTTTCCCACTAATCTTCCTGTTATCCAACCACTAACTACATTATACTAAAATAAATGTTAAGATTAATTGGCTGGAGTAGCAAGCTATCTCAAGACCAGGAGCCAAGGAGCAACATTCGGTTGTATTAATTTGATAATAATGAGATTAATTGGTTGCTGGGAGTGCTAGTCTCGCTGTGTGGAAGGTACACATACTGAAAGGTCTTCTCTCCTTGTACTGGGTCATCTGCCAGCTATTTGTAATGATTTTCTCAATAACCTATTAGATTCTTTTTAGTAATTTCAGACTGAAATTCAGGGTCACAACTTCTATCTGTGTCCTTAGCTTATTTAACCCATAGACTAAACAAGAGTGGTAGAATTCTATTGGCATGTTGTTACAGCTGAAAATTTACCATTAATTAAGTCACTAGTCCCTCTTGTAGCTCTTTTCCCATTGACACTAACTAGTAATGGAAGAAACTCCCACTCTATATTTCTTGCCACATGAGATTATTGTAGACTGACCAAGCATTATGGTCATATTTTGTTCCCTCAAATGACCAATTACAGGATGATCCAATAATGTCTTAACTATTGTATAGCTGGTGGTGTATGAACGACCGTAGATTCACCGGATCAGATTTAATCGGATGGGTTTAAAAAGCCCTGTCATTACAGTAAACATACAGTAAAACCTGCCAGTTGGTGTGAATAACAGACATAAGTCATTGAATGATCTCTTTCTGCGCATGTCATGGTTGTACCTGCAGAAGTCAACAAACCTGTGCAGTAAACACTGAATATTCATTCGCAATCCTACATTATGAAAAACCACATGCATAGGGTTTCTACAAATAAATCCAAAAGATAACACTTTTTTAAAGTTTAAATTTTTTTTTACCTTGCTGCAATACCAGAAAGCCTTGGCAATTGGTCATATGTTGTAGTATAAAAAAGATGCATTGATTTTTATTAATTAAATCACTTCCTATACATTGCTTCCACCATGGACTGATTTTGCATTATTTGATAACAAAACTTTGACACCTTTTTACATGGTCATTCTCCATAGATGACATATTGTATGGTTAAAAACATCATCAATAGATCATTTTCCAATAAGATTGTTCATCTGAGAACTGGAAAATATGACCACACCCCTCTGAGTGTTATCCACTAGGATCAAGATGGCCTCTACTCACAAGTAATTTCCCATTCCTTAAAACTGGAAACATTTTACTGTTAAACTAAGAATACTGCAAAAAATGTTGGCATTATATTATAAGTTCAGCCAGTGCATGAAGCATCAGCAAATGAAAGGAAAAGGAGTTACTCCTTATTACTACCTGGTACTCTGATAGCTTGTACTCTACAAATGATTGGAACAAAAGAAATATGGTTGTACGAACTGTGGTTCCTTGTACCCTCTTCTTCTGTTTGACCAATTGGTCAGAGAGTGTATTGCATGGTCACCTTAAATGTAATAACTATTGCAAGTAATATCCTGTCTATCGCTTTCTATTTTCTGCCCTGGTGAATTTTGAAACATTGTCACAGAACCCATCTCATTAACAGACTTGTCCTTGCTGGAGACAAGCTCATTTTTGCAACATTGTTTAAAAAACATTATAAACCACTAAAAATTTGTAACAAATGTATATTGGAACATTGCTTAGAACTATTTAAGTGATAATGAGTTAGGGATGCACCGAATCCAGGATTCGGTTCGGTATTCAGCCAGGATTCCTCCTTTTTCATCAGGGTTCAGAATCAGCCGAATCCACGGTCCTGGCTGAACTTAATCCTAATTAGCATATGCTTATTAGGATTTGGATGGGTTAAATGTCGCCGTGTGAACACGGAAGTGAAAATTGTTTTTGCTGCACACTACATTTAACCCTTCCATATCCTAATTAGCATAAGCTAATTCGGTTCGGTATTCGGCCAAATCCCTTACAATGGATTCGGGGGTTTGGCTGAACCCAAAAAAGTGGATTTGGTGCATCCCTATAACAAAGACCAGCCTCCAAAGTTTTAAAATTGAATCCTAAATTTAGGCTTTTTATAATATGACTTTTATTGGTACTTGAAGCATATAATGAAGGTATCATTTGTAAGGATCTCAAAGTCCTCTTCTTGTTGACCTGTATGTTACCCAAATATTAAGACAGTTGACGTTATTATTGTGATCAGTATGATCAGTGATTGCTGATCTCCAGGCTCTGGCTGTGGCTTGTTAGTTACATTAGAGGCATAACATGTGTTCTCAAAATTCTGTGCTATTCAACATGGAAACTTAAACACATTTGAACTTTTAGTGATACATAGGAATCACTAAGTCAATGAAGCAGAAAATTCTTTAGTGTATACTCAAGTCAGGGATTCAGATTTAACAGTATGTAGTAGCACTACATATTTGAATCAAATTGCCTGTTTTCAATAGTCTGGGTGTGCCAGTAATGCTTCACTGTTGTTTGTAAAAACAAAAACAATGAAAATAAAACATCATGCAGTGACCTGTAGACTCATTATTCACATAATAATTCATTTGTTCATCATGTGTACCAAGTCATTTTTCAAATACACTGATCTGTTTTGCAGATTATAAACAGGTAAGTAAAAACTGTGGCCTCTTATAATTCATTTGTTCATCATGTGTACCAAGTCATTTGTCAAATACACTGATCTGTTTTGCAGATTATAAACAGGTAAGTAAAAACTGTGGCCTCTTATAATTCATTTGTTCATCATGTGTACCAAGTCATTTGTCAAATACACTGATCTGTTTTGTAGATTATAAACAGGTAAATAAAAACTGTGGCCTCTTAGGGCTCTGGCACATGGGGAGATTAATCGCCCGTGACAAATCTCCCTGTTCGCAGGCGACTAATCTCCCCGAAATGCCATCCCACCGGCGAAAATGTAAATCGCATTTACATTGGCATTTACATTTTCGCCAGTGGGATGGCATTTCAGGGAGATTAGTCGCCTGCGAAAAGGGAGATTTGTTGCGGGCGACTAATCTTCCCGTGTGCCAGAGCCCTTATATTTGAGATATATATATATATCAGTCCTTATTAGAGTCTGCACTCCAAAGCTTATAGCTTTGCGGGGTGCACAGCCAAAAATTAAGTATTCAACAATTCTTGCATTCTGCGGCCGGCACTACTTTAAAATTTGTCAAAAGTTTGTTTACAACATATTGTTTAAAAAGAATCAGACATTTCAGTCCTCAATAGGACCTTTTTCAAGGTACAGATACATACAACAGTTCAGTTTAAATAGCTTCCTTCCATGAACCCAGGTGTATCAGTGACATCATATGGAAAGTAACCCCTTGTGACCAACAACCCCTGACAGTGACCAGTTAAAAAATTCAAATATCACACTGATATATAAGTGCACCAAATATTCTCCCTGCTCTTAAAAGTAGCACATTCACTTGATTTCACGATACAATATAAAGTGCAACATTTAAAGTGCAACTTTGTTTAAAACCATTCCTTGTTTTACATTCTATTATGTCTGAAATTCTGAACCACTTCCAATGCTAACCCATTACTTACTAAACTCCAGCGATTCCTGTAATGCAATCATTATTATCATAAATAATACATTGATACAAGTAGTAGGGTATGCATTGTAGAACCATATTATACATCCTTATAAGCATCACTTTTCTGTCAAAAAACAGTTCAACTGTAATGTGGTGTTAAGTCACCTGGGCACAACACATCCCAATTTGTGAGTCCAAAATGCCTCCTTTTGTAACAACAACCGATTAATATCACCTCCTCTCCTTGTGGGACCTTCACACAATCTATCGCCATACATTTGAATGCACTTTGGTGCACTTATATATCAGTGTGATATTTGAATTTTTTAACTGGTCACTGTCTAAACTAAAGGTTTAGTCACTGGTAGGCCATCTTAGATTCCAACCTGGGCACTGTATGTTATTCCTGTTTCTTTATAGGTTTTCACCTGGTACTGACCTCACTCACATCTGACTCTTCAAAATCAAATAAATAAAACTGATATTAGTGTGTGAAAGATTGTAAGCTCCACTAGGACAGAGCCTAATGTGATTGACAAGCAATCTCTGTAAAACACTGCATACATGTGAGTTATATAAGCAATAATTAATATTATGTCACCATTTTACTAAAGAAAACTGCTGCTGAAAATTCTGAAGCAAGATGCTTTAAGGTGGCCATACATATAGCAATTTCGATCTTTTGCGCGATCATGCCTCCACTGACGTTCAGGGCTGAATTGTCAGATATGGACGTAGAAACAATAGAAATTCTACCTCCTTCTGCCAATTCAGCCCTGAATGTAAACTTTGCTCGGGCACCTTCAATAGCGTCCAATCAAAATCTTTTAACATGGCCAATCGACAAGTTAACCGTTATCCGCAGTCTTCTGCCATATCGTGCACCTCGTTGAGCTACCATGGTCAGCTTTATAGTTTGCCTTAAAGAGGGGCAAATATCTGTGAGAGGTAAGATTATTTTCACTGGGCCAAAATTAATCTTGCCTCTTCCAGGACTGGTATATTTGCTTGTAAGCAATTGGACTTTGGTCAAAAGTTTAGGCCAGGGGCAAATGGAGCAGATAATCTGCTTTCCACTGCCTGCATTTTTACCCAAGCAGAGGAAAGCAGATTCACTGTCATGCTCTTCTTCCTGTACCTCCCCTGACAATGGATAGGAGGCTTTGGGGTGAGGGGGCCACAGTGTATTATCATGATGGCTATTGAAAGACCTATTTCCTAACACTAATCTTGTTCCTAAATACATTTAATTGTGGTAGGCTCAGAAAGTAAATCTCAAAATCATTGACCTGAAAGGCTTAAGAATAAACACCATACATTATATTGCATCTGTGTCTGAGTGTCAGACATGTGTTCTGCATTAACAGATGTGCATTCAAGTTACTTGGGTTAGCACTGTAGTAGAACATTCATCTTTTTAAATGGATACATTATTTATCTGATATCAGTGAACTTTACTTTTCTAATGTACCTTGTAATTAATTCTTATTGGAGGCACAATAATCCTATGGGGTTAGTTTAATGTATAAATGATTTTTAGATGTACCAAGCATTCTGAATAATAGATCCCTTACCTGTACACACACGTGGAGTTATATGCTGTGATGAGAGGGGGTTAGTAACAACAACCTGTGCTGAGTTTAGGGGAAGGAGAGAGTTCGATCCAGGTAGCTTTGCCTTTAGGGCTTTGGTGCTGAGTAAAAAGCTGCAAGCTTGGTGAAATTCTGAGATACCTGTATGTCTAGTTTTGAGAAAAGACAAATATTGCAAAAGATAACAATAGATATAAACAAAGAAGATTTGCTACTTCTAGTTTGTGTGAGAAACATTATAAACAGTGTTACTGATTAAATGAATGATACTGTTTACCAGAGTTTGACAACGGAGTGAATGAAGTATTGCAGTATCTGCTAAATACAACCTAATATTTTTTGTGTTTATTAAGAACTTGTATGTATAATGTAAAGGTTTGTGCATAAGGAATAACAAAATTCAGGTGATATTGTGGAAATGCATACCACTGATGGAATGGAGAGTATTCTGCATTTCAGCTCTGAGAGGCCTAAGGCTTGAAATAGTTACATTGCTGAGGAGATGGATTGTATGACAGAAGTGAAGGCATACTGGAAATGAGTTTGTTTATGATATCCTGTGTGGTGTTACAAAGCCTAAGGAAATACAAAGCCTAAATATGATAGTGTAACTTTATGATGAAAACCTCATGTATACTGCAGGAGGGAGTGAGAAGGAAAGGTGATGCAAATATTGTCAATCTGTGTTTTGCCACCGGGGATTAATCAAATAAATTTCCACTGTTTTAATCAAATGTAACTTATGTAGTACAATGTCATGCTTTTAACATGTGCTCTAGGTTTATTAAGAGAATATATGATGGCAGGAAACAGAAAGACATGATCGTATCTTGACCCACTAGATAGATTCTTGAAAATTTAGAAGCCATTTACACTATTTTCAAAAGTAGTTTCTATCATTAAAGGAACAGTAGTTCTAAGCACAATGACACATGGAACTATTTATCAGCTACTTGTTGTGCCTTCAAAGTAGACAATACTGATAAATGTCTCTATGCATGTTTCAGCAGAGACAATTCTCACTGTTGTCTATGCGTAGTATTTTTTGGTGTTTGTAGCTGCGACAATAAGCTGGCTACAAGTAGCTCCATTTGTCATAGCCCTTAAAAATTAAAGTGTGCCAAATAATTAAAATATTAAGTACTATTGCCATGTGCTGGTAAAAGTTGTGCCATGGGGGTAGCTATTCAAACTGAAATAGGACTAAATGACACAGGTTACATAGCAGATAACAGATAAGCTCTGTAAGACACCATTGTATTCTACAGATCTGTTATCTGCTATGCAACCTGTGTCTGTCCTCTTTTTTCCAGCTTGAATTGCTGCCCCCATGGCTACACAGCAGCTTATTTATATAAAGAATAGCAGTCTTTCTTAAGCAAATACACCACTTTTTCCAATACAGGGGAATAGTACATTATATTTTAATTACTTTATAAATGTTTTATTTTTTTAGTGTTACTGTGCCTTGAAGAGAATCTAGCAGGAAATTTCTGTACAGAATAGTGACACTGGGGTAAAATGAAAATAAATTAAAAGGAACTTTTGTTTTTATTTTGAAAACTTTTGCAAGATTTCCATGGAAAGAAATGTGGCAAAAGAAAGGAAGTGGTGCCAGGAAGGGCAGCACAAGAAATATGTCTTTGGCCCTTTGGGAGTTACAGGTATTTTAGTGTGAGTAAATGCAGACCCAGTACCGCTGACCTGTGTTACACCCTTGTATCGTTTGTTGCATGTATTTATTCTGCTAGCTGCACTTTTTCTGATTCTCTTTGTTTATTTTTGTTTTATATAATATTCAAAGTACCCTCTGTAAACATTATTTCCTTGCTTTCTACAACTGAATTGCTTTTTGATTCAGCACAGTCCTATATAAAAGGCGCTACATTACATTTTTTATAAAAAAAAAGAAAACGTTTGTAGATAATTAGGATCAAACCTTAATTTACAATAAAATCAGTTTAATTACTATAGGGTTGATTCACTAAAGTGCGATAACACTTATCACATGCGTTAAGTTGCATATCACGTGCGTTAAATAGCGTGCAGCCGCATGCACTCATTTTACCGCATTGCGTTAATTCTCACGCAGAAATAATACTAACGCATGATTCACAAACACAATATCGCATTAGTCTGTGCGAAAATTATCACCTACTTGGGGCGGCGGTAATTATAGAAAAGTACAGTTCCTGAGCTTTTGGCAACACAATATGGACTTTGCAGTGTGATTTATTCAAGTATGTGTTGGCCCTAGTGTAATGTAGCCTCCAGTTTGCAGGGAAATTTTCATTCATTCATTTTCAAAAAAGTAATTTTACGAACGTAATGGTGTGTATGGCTAATATGGCGTGTGTGCGATAAGTAGCGCACGTGCGTTAATTATCATGCGTGACAAGTAGCGCGCTGCGTTAATTAGCGCGCGTTGCGTCGAATACCGCAAGAAAATAGTCTTTGCAACTTAAATAACGCAAATAGCATCGCGTCTAAATTAAAGCAAATATACTTCTAGTGAATCGTGCATTAAGACGCGAAAAATAAGACGCGATAAAAGTTTTAACGCATGCTATAAGTAGCGCTCATTTTATCACACTTTAGTGAATCAACCCTTATATGTTTTATCTGCTGAATGTTGCTCAATTCTGGTAAATGCTAGTAAATTGGAAACTAGTAAATGATAGGAAATTGGCTGATTTAAAATACCCATGGACCTAGGGCAAAGATCTGATTCATGGGTGTCCACAGCAACCGCAAGAAACAATCATAGTACTAGTCTAAAGCAAGTAAATGTAAATATGATTGTATTAACTTTCACCACCATCCACAATCATGTTCCTCTCATTCGCTTGCTGAAGCCAAAGCAAGTGCTTCAAAATCAAATCACCAGTGCAAAAAGGTCTGCAAGGGCAAGGGCCTTCAGATCCCCTTTGCCACTAGGTAAGGGGGATCCCTTTTCCTCATTCTCTTTACCGAAACTCAGGAAATTCACGTTTCTGTCAATCCCCAAGAGGCTCTCTAGCCTTCTGCGTTTTCCAGGGGGAAAAAAAGGTCAATGGCCACACATTCCCCCTTGGCCATCATGACACCAATAAGTGTCTATTGCACTAAATCTTTGGAATAAAAACAAATAAAAAAGTGAAAGTGACATACAGGAGTGTCAATGACTAAATATATAGTAAAAACAATAAAAAAGTTATCTGTTATCTGCGATGCAAAATGGATATTTCGCCTAAGGATTTGGCTTGACGGTTTCTAGCACTACATAACTCGATTCTGAAGGCAATTACAGAAGCAGGGTAAAAATATTTTAGTTTTAAGGTAAATAAAGCCCTTTCATTTCATAGCATGACTAGCTCTTTAATATTATTAACATTTATATTAGTATTAGTATTTTGTAGTACTAGAATGCTGTGTTGTACATATATAACTCACATGTAACTGTGGTCAGGCTTGACAAAGCTCGTAACACGTTAACAAAGCAACAGAGTGAACTGTATTTAACCCTTTATTCATAATTGATTATTAAGCATCAACATATTCCACATTCTGCTGTACAATAAATGGGTGTATACATTGTATATACAGATTTACATAAAAGCATCCAACAACTGATACAAATGTAAACCGGGCCCTACTTTCAATATTTACAGAATTGGCATTCAAGCTACGCAGTGCATTTGCATTAGATTCAGTAGTTGATTCTATCTGAAAGTGCAAGAAGAGGGAAATGCATCACCAGTCATTACTGCAGTAACCAAGATTTCTTAATATAACTGTGCATGAAATCAAATTTGTTAAGATTATTTACAAACTTAAATCCCAACGTTTGCCATTTATAAGGAAAGAGGATTATAATCTTACTGCTCATGATGCTAGATAACAGGGTATTAGAACAATATGACTAAACCAAACTGATGGCCTTCTTGCCCTGATCTAGATTACTGACCTGTAGGCTGATCAGTTGCATGATGAAATGTTTGCATACTGTTTTGCATGCTGCACACATCCAGGTTAGCAGATGACCCATATAATTTGTTGAACAGTTTTTAGCTTAGGCTGAATAAGTGTGGTGCAACAAACCCACTCTGCTTGGCGGTACACATACCAAATATAATAAAGTTGTTTAGAAATTGAGCAATATGAAATACTGGTATGTGGGCAGCCAGCATTACTGCCTTATTACTCAATTCATGTGTTTATACATAACACTTCCTTTTAGTCTGAGTGTAAGCTACAATTACTTCCAATCTTAGTTGGGGTAATAAACTTGAGAACATTAAAACTGTTCCTGCACATGTTTGACCTCCGCAAATGCTTTGAAACAGGCAATGTTGTTTGTCTAAGGTTTTTAGAGGATTTTTGTTGCGATACGTATGTAATTAAACCTTTGGAATGGTTTCTCCCACATATACATATAAAAAAACTACACAAACATGGTGAGGTGTATAGCATATAGCGGACTAGTATAGTATAGTGTATAGCAGACTTCAAATAATTAGAGCATGTATGTATATATACATATATATATGTATCTTAGATTTATTCTAGATATGTAATCAGCCTTTGGGCAGTAATACATGCTGCAACCATGCTAGGTATCTGAACAATTGGTTCGCAGCTGTCGCATAGATACCGTATGAGCGTCATACACAGTATAGCTGCCTCTCTATTGTTCTCTTCGTTTGAGCTGAGCTGCAGCTTCTATTCTTTTTCTCACTGACAGATTACATTTTTAAACATGCTCAATCCCTTGATCAATAGCACAGTGATATTATTGATATGTGTGCTGCCAGCTGTAGAAAGTATATATTCTGATAAGATATATGGCTCAAATATCTTGCATACCACATGCACATGTTTGTTGAATGTTAATTACATAATAACATAGTAACATAGTAAGTTGGGTTGAAAAAAGACATATGTCCATCACGTTCAACCATAATGCCTATATATAACCTGCCTAACTCTAGTTGATCCAGAGGAAGGCAAAAAACCCCATCCAAAGCCTCTCCAATTTGCCGCAGAGGGGAAAAAATTCATTCCTGACTCCAAGATGGCAATCGGACCAGTCCCTGGATCAACTTGTACTAAGAGCTATCTCCCATAACCCTGTATTCTCTCACTTGCTAAGAATCCATCCAACCCCTTCTTAAAGCTATATAATGTATCAGCCAGCACGACTGATTTGGGGAGGGAATTCCACAACTTCACAGCTCTCACAGTAAAAAATCCTTTCCGAATATTTAAACGGAACCTCCCTTCTTCTAAACGGAGTGGGTGCCCTCGTGTCCGTTGGAAGGACCTACTGGTAAATAAAACATTAGAAAGATTATTATATGATCCCCTTATATATTTATCATGTCACCTCTTAAGCGCCTCTTCTCCACTTTAAACCCAACTTGGCCAGTCTTTCTTCATAACTGAGACTTTCCATACCCTTTACCAACTTAGTTTCCCTTCTCTGGACCCTCTCTATATAAATCATGTCCCGTTTGAGCACTGGAGACCAGAACTGAACAGCATATTCTAGATGGGGCCTTACCAGTGCTCTGTAAAGGGGGAGAATAACCCCCTCCTCCCGTGAATCTATGCCCCTTTTAATACAGCTCAAAACCTTGTTTGCCCTTGCAGCTGCTGCCTGGCATTACTTGCTACAGCCAAGTTTATTATCTACAAGGACTCCAAGGTCCTTCTCCATTATGGATTTGCCAAGTGCAGTCCCATTAAGGGTATAAGTGGCTTGCATATTTTTACATCCCAGGTGCATGATACATTTATCCACATTAAATCTCATCTGCCACATATTTTTACATCCCAGGTGCATGACACATTTATCCACATTAAATCTCATCTGCCACTTAGCCGCCCAGATTGCCAGTTGGCCAAGATCCTGCTGCAAGGATGCCACATCCTGGATAGAATTGACTGGTCTTCAGAGTTTTGTGTCATCTGCAAACACTGATACATTACTTATAATACCCTCCCCCAAGCCATTTATGAACAAATTAAACAAAAGTGAACCCAGTACAGAACCCTGAGGGACCCCACTGAGAACCTTATTCCAAGTAGAGAATGTACCATTAACAACCACCCTCTGTACCCGATCCTGTAGCCAGTTTTCTATCCATGTGCAAATGACTTCTCTAAGACCAATAGACCTTAGTTTAGAAAGCAGTCGTTTGTGGTGAACGGTATCAAATGCTTTGGCAAAATCCAAATAGATGATATCTACTGCATCCCCACTGTCCAGCTTCTTACTTACCTCATCATAAAAAGCAATTAAATTGGTCTGACATGACCTGTCCTTCATAAAGCAATACTGATTACTGCTCATAATGGCATTCTCCAGTACATAATTTTGTATGTGATCCCTTAACAAGCTTTCAAATAACTTCAAACTTACAGGCCTATAATTGCCAGGCTGAGATCTTACTCCCTTTTTAAATATAGGAATGACATTTGCCTTCTTCTAATCCCTAGGTACCATACCTGATGAAAGCAAGTCTGAGAATATCAGAAACAAGGGCCACTGTAATTCTGCCCCTAGCTCTCTCAGTACCCGAGGGTGTATTCCATCTGGCCCAGGTGCCTTGTTTAGAAGGGGTTTAGGGTTTTTTTGCATTATTGAATAGACTTCCTAAAAATTCCTGATATAAAGATATTCTAGGACATTTATAAGAAAGCCTCAGATATCACTCTAATTATGCAATTTTATTGCAATGGCAAATTTTTGGTTTCTTATGTAGTGTAAACTTTTTGGAGCAAAAATTACTTTTTCGGTAAGAAGTTTCATTACAAACACTTTGCATGGGTTCACAAAAGCTATATTAAATTTGCACAAATGAAAAAGTTTTTCACACAAAAGCATACATTTTCACATTGCAAATATTTTTTCATTAAAGGACAAAGGAAAGGCTTCCACTCCATCCTGCAATATATTGTACAGCCCCCTTGCTTGTATCGGAATTCCAAATGTATTTCTTGAAATATTTCTTGGTTCTCCTGCAGTCCGCTTTTAAAGTTCATACCATTTCCACTCAGTAGAAGTCGCCATTTTGGTTCTCTATACATATACACTAAACCTACATGCACCAAGTTTCCACCACCCCCTAAACACAAGCAAGTTTGAGCCTCTCATGCACAAATATATAAAATACTGTATATACATTTACAGCGCTAGGTGATTATTGTTTATATCCCCCTTCTCTGGTTTTATGTATCACCATAGCAACTGTGTTCGTCAGTTGCTATTGATGCACGTTCAGTGGTGGGTTCATTTTGGGTGAGCAAACCTTGGCCTTTCTGAGAAAGTGCCTTCTGTCCTTAAGGACAGTGCATGCACACCGGTCTTGGACTTCGTGCAAAAGTATTGAACTATAGGTTATTATTAGGCAACTATTACTATTATTATCATTATTATTACTATTATTATTAGGCAATTATTACTATTAGGCAACTAAGTGTTTTTTTTCAATATAACGTATGATCAGAAAGACGTCTTGGATTTGAGATTAATTTGACATAAATGCACGGATGACACAACTGGAGGTATGCGTCTAGATGGAGATTTTTGTCCTTTAATTACATTATCCTGATAGTTCCTAATTAACTTTGGATAACTAAATACGACTTTTGTGTTTGGAGTACAGTTTGCAAATATATATGTCTATATTTTTTTTTTGTTGGTTTGTTTTTTAATTATTGCTTGGGAAAAGAGTTTTACTTGTACTACTGACCTGCATTAACGATAAACAGGAAGTAAGGGGTGCAAGACAAAATAATTTCTCTCAGCAAGCTGGATGAAGGGTGTTTATTAGTACCCCCACCTCCAACAAAGCATTATTTATTGTCTCTGCTGTTTAAGCAGTTATATTATAAAATATATGGGTTACATTACATGCGTGTTTTGCAGTAGTCAGTTGTGCTGGAATTCCTTTCTTTTTTTGGTTTTCAGATTGAAGCTACATGCCCTGCTAATATAATTCATCCCCTCTGTGCCCTCAAAATTTTTTTTGTGAGTGTAATACATGTATTGAGATATACACTTCCTACCCAGGACTCCTTCTGTTGGCAGGCGTAAGGGAAAACTTGGGCTGCAAAGAAAAAGGGAAATGAGAAGAGAGAGGCTATAAGTGGATCGACATGAGGAGAGCTGGAGGGAGATGCAGAGCAGCTGCTGTCACTGGGCAGATGTTTACTGTTCCCTGTTGCACAGTGGGACACATCTTTTCATGTTTCCTTCTTATCTGTGCACACAGTGCTGTCCCCTGTACCAAACTCCTTCCCTCCTGCAGATTTAGATTGGGAAGTCATGTTTATTTAGGGGCAAATATCACTATTGGGAAAGATAGATCATTTATAAACTAAAGTTTGACTTTGTTGATCCACAAAACAGACAGAAGATAATTAATATACCATATATATATATATATATATATATATATTTATATTTATTTCCAATACAGTTGAAATCAACAGTTAGGGCACCCCTTGCCATATTATATTGCTTGTTAATGTTGTGAAAATAATTATTGTATTAATCAGTGTGTTAAACTTATGCCACATGTGGTGGATTATCTGCCTGTGGATAAACAGGCCTAGGCACAGACCTAGACCTAGGGTGGCATGCTCCCCAGCTGTGCTTGAACTTCGATCACATATGAAGCACTGGGGTCAAGGCACGCTGGAGATTTCTGTGCCTCCTGTCCCCAGTGCTTTTTCGTGCAAGATAAATGGATGCGCTTCTGCATGATCCTGGGGAGGGGCGGAGGGAGTTAAAGGGTTGGCTGATAGGGGGCGGCCTCTGGGTGTCCATTGTACAAATCCAGTGCTGGATAAACATAGGAATTACTAGAACATAATAATTTTCACGTGCACAAGTTTAGACACCCTAGTAAGTAAGTGTTTAGTAACTACCCCCTTTGGTACTGACCATAGTTAGTAAATGCCTTTAGCATCCAGCTAAAGTTTTTTTTCTTGAATTTTTGTTTGCCCACTCTTCCTTGCATATCGCTTCCAATCCAAAGGTCTTATTGGGTCAACTTGATTTTTAAGATTTACCCACAATTGTAGACTTTTAATTACAGTATGTTAATTCAGGGGACTGTGAGGAACATTCCAAAACCTTTAGCTTGCATTTATTCAAGTGGCTCATGACGGCTTGGTTATGTTTAGGATCTTTGTCTATTTTACATTGGCATCCAGAATTTGATGATATTTAGTGGAATCCATTTTTTCTCTCAACATGTACAGTGTTTTCTGTGCAACTGCTGCCACACAACCCCAAAGCAAAATGGGCCCAAAGTTTAAAAGTTGGCAAGGTGTTTTTTCCCAAAATGATGAAACTTTACTTCTCCAAATAAACCTTTGGTGATTGTGAACAAATTAAATCTTAACTTTATAAGTCCATATCACTTGTTTACATAAGGCCTCTGGCCAAACTGGAGTTTTATATGTTGTTTGTGAAGAGGTTACAGGTAAGGTTTCCTCTTGATGACTTCTCCATGCAGATCATGTTTGTGCAAGCAACGCTGAACACTGCAATACTACTCCTATGTCAAACAAACCTTTCTGCAGGTCCTTTGCAGTCATATGAGGGTTTATCTTTCTGTCTTGCATATAAAAATAGTCATTGGTCTTTTTCACAGCCTTACTCTGTATTAAAAGGGGTATAGATTCACGGGAGGAGGGGGTTATTCTTCCCCTTTACAGAGCACTGGTAAGGCCCCATCTAGAATATGCTGTCCAGTTCTGGTCTCCAGTGCTCAAACGGGACATGATTGAGTTAGAGAGGGTCCAGAGAAGGGCAACTAAGTTGGTAAAGGGTATGGAAAGTCTCAGTTATGAAGAAAGACTGGCCAAGTTGGGTCTGTTTACACTGGAGAAGAGGTGCTTAAGAAGTGACATGATAACTTTGTATAAGTATATAAGGGGATCATATAATAATCTTTCTAATGTTTTATTTACCAGTAGGTCCTTCCAGCGGACACTAGGGCACCCACTCCGTTTAGAAGAAGGGAGGTTCCATTTAAATATCCGGAAAGGATTTTTTACTGTGAGAGCTGTGAAGTTGTGGAATTCCCTCCCCGACTCAGTCGTATTGGCATTATATAGCTTTAAGAAGGGGCTGGATGTATTCTTAGCAAGTGAGGGAACACAGGGTTATGGGAGATAGCTCTTAGTACAAGTTGATCCAGGGACTGGTCCAATTGCCATCTTGGAGTCAGGAAGGAATTTTTTCCCCTCTGCGGCAAATTAGAGAGGCTTCAGATGAGGTTTTTTGCCTTCCTCTGGATCAACTAGTAGTTAGGCAGGTAATAAACAGTATAGGCATTATGGTTGAACGTGATGGACATATGTCTTTTTTCAACCCAACTTACTATGTTACTATGTTACTCTTGCTTAAAGTCCATGGTTTCTGAGTAACAGCAAAAAGTTTGTGTCGAACATTTTTTTAAGCCTTTGCAATTGTCAACAGGTGACAATTTCTAATGGCTATTAAAGCCTAATGAGGTGATTAGGGTCATTGACCTTGCAAAAACAGTGTTTATCACTGAGCATGTGGTAGGGTCTCCAAATTTTTGCACATGCCACAATTACAATTTTCTACAACATAGTAGTATTAATCAAAGTAATTTGGGTTGTAAAAAGACAGACATCCATCAAGTTAAAGCTAAAACTTGCCTAACTGCTAGCTGATTCAGAGGAAGGTAAAAAAAAACCCATCTAAAACCTTTACCGCTTGGGTCAGTGCAATGAGAAAGGGAGTGGGATATCCCCAAAAGTTTGAATTCTGTGAATAGCTCAACAAACAAATACATAGCAGCAGACAGGCTGCACAAAGAAATCTTTGGATTTGTCATTTTTCCGCTTATGGTGTATGTTTCCATAGGAGCAACAGGCAGGACATGGAATCAATGATCCCCAACCAGTGGCTCATAAGCAACATGTTGCTCACCAACCCCTTTGATGTTGCTCTCAGTACCCCCTTACCAGGTAAATGTGTTGGGTTGGAAAACCCAACATACTGTTCTTCGACTTCAGCTTATTCTTCCGCTTTTTTATGTTGGGATGAAAAACCTGAACAACATAATCATGGGGACAACCCGAATGAAACAGCAACATTTGTTGGATGATCCAAAGTGGGAGGGGCCAATAACAGCCAATCAAATTTCACCCATTGACTTTAATTGGGAAATTGAAACTTACAGCTTTGAGGCTACACCCCCCAAACTTGAACAACATAATCATGGGGACACCCCGAATGAAACAGCGACATTTGTTGGATGATCCAAAGTGGGAGGGGCCAACAACAGCCAATCAAATTTCACCCTTTGACTTTAATGGGGAAATTGAAACTTACAGCTTTGAGGCTACACTCCCCAAACTTGAATTACATATTCATGATGGGGTCAGCCTGAATGAAAATATGATGATTGTTGAATGCCCAAAAGTGGGCGGAGCTGTGAACAGTCAATCAGATTTTACCTATTGACTTGGCAGAAATTCAACCTGCTGCCATTTTCACAGTAATAACGCCGGGGTCCCCAAACTTTGCAGAGTTAGGCACCAGGTTACCTGCGGTTCAAGTTTAGAAAAAGTGGGCAGAGCCACCAACCGCCAATCAGATTTTACCTATTGACTTTCAATAGGGAAATTCATCCTGCTGCCATTCTCCTAGCATTAACACCAGGGTCCCCAAACTTTTCCCAGTTGGTCACTAGGGGACTGCAGTTTTAGTTTTGAAAACTGGGCAGAGCCACCAACAGCCAATCAGATTTCACCTATAGACTTCATATGTTTAAATGTAAACTGCTGTCATTCTTTAAATATTAATTCTAAGGTCCCCAAACTTTGCATAGCTAGTCACCAGATAACTGAGTTAGATAAAGTGGGTAGAGCCACCAACAGCCAATCAGATTTTAACTATTGATTTTCAATGGTGAAATTCAGCCTGCTGCCATTCTCACAGTATTAACACCAGGGTCCCCAAACTTTTCACAGTTGGTCACTAGGAGACTGCATTTTTAGGTTTTAAAAGTGGGTGGAGCCACCAACAGCCAATCAGATTTCACCTATTGAATTTTATTGGTTTGATGCCAAAATTTGCAGTCACTGGCTGACTGCGTAGTCAGGGTTAGAAAAAAGCCAATCACATTTCTTTCATTGTTTTCAGTGGGGAAATTTTAACTGCTGCCATTCTCCCATGTTTAATGTCAGGATCCCCAAACTTTGCACAGTTTGTCACTGGGTGACTATGTTCCAAGTCTAGAGAAGTTGGCGGGGCCAACAACAGCCAATCAGATTTCACCTACAGACTGCATATATTTAAATTTAAACTGCTGCCATTCTTTAAATATTAATACTAAGGCCCCCAAACTTTTCAGAGTTAGTCACTGGGTAACTGCAGTTCCAGGTTAGAAAAAGGGGGTGGAGCCACCAACCGCCAATCAGATTTTAACTATTGACTTCCAGTCTCACAGTATTAACCCCAGGGTCCCCAAACTTTTCAAATTTGGTCACTAGGGGACTGCAGTTTTAGTTTTGAAAAGTGGGCGGAGCCACCAACAGCCAATCAAATCTTACCTATTGAATTTTATTGGTTTGATGCCAGGGTTCCCAAACTTTGCACAGTCAGTCACTGGGTGACTTCATACTTAAGGTTTGAAAAAGTGGGTGAGGCCGCCAAAAGCCAATGACATTTCTTTCATTGTTTTCAGTGGGGAAATTTTAACTGCTGCCATTCTTGCATGTTTAATGGCAGGGTCCCCAAACTTTGCAGTTTCATAGTCACTTGGTGACTATGTTCCATATTTAGAAAAGTGGGTGCCATTGCTGCCATTCAGACACTATTAAAACCAGGGTACCCAAACTTTGCACAGTGATTTTTACCATTTAACTGTGGTCCAAGGTTAGAAAAAGTTGGGCAAGCCAACAACAGATCAGATTTCATTCAGTTACTTCACGTTTTTCAACCCAACATGGAGTTTGTTCTCAAACTTCCCTTTCTAGTTATTTTCGAATTCCTGGATTGGTGGCAAGTTTTGGTTGAATAAAAACAAAATTTACTACCAAAGAAAGCCTCCTGTAAGCTGATAGTGTGTATACAGGCTACCTAATAGCCAATCTTAGCCCTTATTTGGCACCTCCATGAATTTTTGTTGATGCTTGTGTTGCTCTCCAATTCCAAGCTTATAATGTTTGAACTTGAATTTATACATTTGTGTTTGATTGTCTTAATTGTTTCTTGTGCTTCAGAGGGATACAAATTCTTTCCTAACCCCAAAATGTCAATCATCTTTGCAAAAGGCTAATTATGCTTCATTTTCTCCCTTGTTAAAAAGACATCCAACTTCTTCTTAAAGATATGTATCTGTCAATACAACCACTTCAGGGAGAGAATTCCACAGTTTAGCAGTTCTTACTATAAATACATTTTTTTTTTAACATTATGATAGAACCTCCTTTCTTCAAGTCTTTTGCCCTTTTGTCAGCTTGAAGAACCTACTGGTGAATAAACCACCTGAGAGTTGTATTATATTGTATGGTCTCCTTTTATAACACATAGTACACCTTTCAAAATTCAAATAGATCGAATCTACCTCAACCCCAACTAACCAATTTATTTGACATGATCTGTGCTTCATGAAGTCATTTTAAGTACTTTAGTTATAATGCCATTCTCTGAAACATAATTTGCAATGTGATCCATTAACAAACTTTCAAATAATTTGCCTACCACAAATATTAAACTTACTGGTCTATAATTGCCAGGCTGAGATTGTAATCTTTGTAAAATATTGCAGTTACATCTGCCTTACTCTAATCCATACATACACTACCAAAAAAGGTGGCCCAAAAATACCAGAAGAGGTGGCCTAGCAAAAACTAGGCTCTGTAATTGTGGGTGTATTTCATTGGGATCCAGTGTCTGATGTTTTAAAGTTTAATAAACAAAAAAATCAACATTAACATTTACAAAAATGTAATTTTTTAGCATTTTATTACAGTAAATTTTATAAAACCTTATTCTTTGTGATCTTTGCTGTCATTTTGATAATCTTCCACTATATAATACGTTATTATTATTATTATTATTATTATTATTATAGTAAAAAGCTGCATATACTTTTCTAGCAGGCTGAGGAAAAGGTTCTGTTGCTTTCTTCACTGCCTTCTGCCTATTTGGGGAACTTGGAATTATTATCATGCAAGCATTACCTGCAGGGCTTCATATTTTCCCTGCTGCTTTACTGTTTTTTCTTATGACATCTGCTTCTTATCCTGCATGTAGCATGCTTAATGGAAATATATATGTATTGCATGGGTGGTCCCCTGTGTTATGAACAATATCCTTTTTCTTCTGCAAACGTTTATTAAACCATATAAGTATATTATCAGTGAAATGAATTCATCATAACATTGGCGCTTATATTGTTGGTACTGAAGTAATGATGTATGCTTTCCTGCTTTGACTTAATTCATGAAAAGATATAAATAAAACAGCGCTTGTGTATAGTGATGAGCGAATCTTTTCCGTCATTTGTCGTGTGATTTTTTTGTCGCCCACGTCTTTTTCGTCGCCCGCATCTAGTTTTTGTCGCCATGGCTATTTTTTTGTCGTCCTCGCTTTTTTTGAAGTGACCATGCCCAATTTGACACGCAAGAAAAAAAAAACCTGCAACAATTTTTTCTGTGGCGAATTTTCACGGAAGTTTCACAAAACAATTCTCAAATGGCGAAATGCGGAAATTCGCTGCAAATCTATGCCTGGCGAAAATATTAGCTCATCACTACTTGTGTATCTAAAGTACATGGTCCGAGATTGCCTGAAAAGGTGGTATGGCTAAAACTAATCTTGTTGTCACATTTTCTAGAAAAACATTCTTGTCTTGGGATCAAGCATAACTTTTTACCACCTAGGCTGAATGAGTATGCATGTTAACAGAAAAATATATCCCTTTTGGCACACACTCATTCAGCTGGGCTTATGCAAAAAAAAGGGTGCATAAACACTATCAGAACTATCTGAAAAATTGGGTTTTTAGCCTTTTTACATGCGTATACCCAGTTCCACAGATTGAAAGGAATTCATGATAGTATGCCTTTGTACTTACTGACACCAGTTTGCCAAACCCCTTGGTCTCGCATTGTAAGTGATAGATTCTGGGACTTTACGTCCATCTGCTATTTATAATAGATGGTACATTGATTGTTTGGAAAGCAAAGTGACTTTAAGTCACACTGTGAGCCCAAGGGGTGTGGCCAGGGACATTTCTGGCCCCTGAGCCACCTGAGGCAGCTCCTGCGGTGCCACCCCCCTGACCACCCTGTGCTTATCTTTACAGCACCAGAGGGGGTCCAGGGGTGAAAATATTGCTAGCATAGCAATATGCAAAAAAAAGACAGCTTGAGTCTAAGCTGAAACTTTGAATTAAACAACATTTTTTTTTATGTTATGATAACCATGCACCCAGGCAGTAACTGAAGTTTTCTGTGTGCACCATATATATATAAATTAGGGGTTATTTTTCCATCTAATGCTTATCTGAGTATGTGTTGTATAAATCTGTGCTTGTCTTATATTTATGCACAAATGCACAAATCTGTGTGTCTGTACATGTGAGTGTATTTTGCTTACTATTAGATCTGACTGAGAAAACAAACAATTTTTTTACACACATATGAGATATTCCAGCTGTGGTTACGGAAGAGATGAGGGGCTGTGGTGCTATTTTTTGTTTTTGTCTAAGCACACAAGGCTGAAACTTTGAATAAACCAAATTTTAGCACCTCTAAAATATGTCTGTAACATAAAAGAGATGGGCAAAAAAAATGTTTTATATTGGGCAGAACCATAACAAAAATGTTTTTTCACATGATTCCCATCTGATCCTGCTGTTCTAATGGCTGCTGTTTGCGAGAGAGGGTGGAAGGTAGAGGCAGACGGGCAGCAGTTTTAGTGGTAGGGGTGGAGGGTTTGGCTGGTGGCAGGAAGCGTTGGGCACCACTAACCCTAGGTCTGGCTCTGAATCACATATTAATAAATATGTAGTATAATGTAAAAATTCTTGCTGTAACATTTCAATATCACTCCTGCAAGATATCAGAGCTTTTCTAAACTAAAACAACCAGCATCTCAACAAATACATTTGCTTCACTGCACCACTGACCAGGCGAAGGGAAGCATTGTTGTGTATGTCATATTACTATAGATCCAGCAATATTATATAACTGACCTTTGTAGATTGTAAGCTCTTTTGGGCAGGGCTCTCTTCACCTCTTGTATCGGTTATTGATTGCTTTATATGTTACTCTGTATGTCCAATGTATGAAACCCACTTATTGTACAGTACTGCGGAATATGTTGGCGCTTTATAAATAAATGTTAATAATAATAAGGACCCATCCTTAAATGGTCAAACAGGGGAACTGAGACTTCCCCATGTGTTTGCACTTACAAGGTAGTTTAGATTACTGGTGTTTAAACCCTTGTCTTCATCCCTTTATTGTTACTGTTTTGTAAGCAAAATAATTATTTGTATACTGGTAATCTAATTATCCACCTCACAAGGGCCCAGGAGTAGCTTCAAGTACCCTGTTTGTCCTGTTAATCTCAAGAAATAGTTACATAGTTACATTGGGTTAAAAAAAAGACCAGAGTCCTTCAAGTTCAACCCTTCCAAGTAAACCCAGAACACACAAACCTATACTGACCTAGCTATACACTCCCATACATAAACCATATATACCAACATCAATATTAACTGTAGAATTAAATATCACAATAGCCTTGGATAAAATAACAAAAAGCATAGATTTTTCATAATGAAAACAATGGGCAAAAAGTATTTTCAGCACAAGCCCTTTAACTGATATATTCATATATTGTTTATAGTAGTACACGCAGTGTAAGGGCCACACCATTCAATCAATGGTTCTGGCACTATAGCCTTTTAATGCAGGAGCTGTTGATCCATTGTTCTGTGACAGGTGGGTTTCCCTACTGTCAGTGTGTACAGGCAGAAGGGATCTGAAAACCTAAATAGGTTTCATTAGTCTTATTCATATTTAGCTAAGATGTACTTAGGCTGAATATTATTCACTCCAGCCCCAGCCTGTAGCTTAAAACATAAGTTTTGTACAAAGCATCAGTAGCCCCCTAGCTCCCTCAGACTACTATACTACTACTACTATACAGCAGGCCCTATAGTCCAGGCCCCACTGTCCCCCTGGCAGGCATGCATACACCAGGGACAGTTTTACCAAAAGTCAATCTGCTTTTATATATGTGGACAATTGGAGCAAATGAGAGTACATTTAAGCACACTGTGTCCTGTTAGCAATTGAACAGAGGACCCCAGTAGTGCAAGGCAACAATGCTAACAACTGTGCCACTGTTCATCCTAAAGGTCCCTTGGACCGATTCGGCAGCTTATCTGCCCGTGTAGGGGCAGAAACAAGGGACCTGGCCGACCGATATCTGGCCTGAAATCGGGCAGATATCGATCGGGCAGGTTAGAAAATTCAGTCGGATCGGGGACCGCATCGGCTTGTTGATGTGGTTCCCGAACCGACTGCCCCTTGGCCCCTGGGGCCAAACGATCAAATTTTTTTTTAACTACATGCTCCCCGATATCGCCCACCCATAGGTGGCAATATTCGGGTGCAGATTCGCTCGCTTGGCGAGATCTCAGTGTGTATGGGGACTTAAGCCTTCAATGTAGTGTATCTTCACTTTGTTATAACACATATAATATAGTGTATCTTCACTTTGTTTTGTGTACAACGCAATATATTGAATGTTACAGCTATTTGTTCCTAAACAAATGTGTAAAAACAGTCAGCTCAGCCAGGTAAAGAACAAAGGCCTATGCTTTTGAGACAGAGACCTGTGTATTCTGCACAGATATGTGATGTATTATGATAGTATACCTCCCGGAAGATCCATGCCTTGTCACAGCTAAGCTATGCCTGTGTGTGACCCTCAAGCATAGCTTGTCCCAGCAGGTGATGGATGGTGCTGGACAAAACACATGTAGTAGGTAGAGATAAGCTGTATTACCTGAGGATATGAGGAGACCTGCCTCTGCCCTTCCTGGTATGCTTGAGCCATAAAACAGCTTGGGTGTTTCACACCTGGGCAGCCAGAGGGCAGACTGAGTGTGCCCTCGGGGTAGCATTATATCACAGAGTTTATAGAGACACTTTTATGGGGTTAGCTCCCTTTTCCACTAAAATTCTTGCAGCTAACATGTACCTCAACCTGCCATTTATGCTGGTCCATAATATATAATATGTTGTTTAATCACCCACCTCCAAGCCTAATTTTACTGGAAAACTTTGCTTGAATCAATATAGAAACAACTCAATCTATCTTTGTACCTCTAGGCTAAACTCCTATTGATTTTCCCTATATTAAATCTAACTATACTAATATGCTGTTATTTGTCTTTGGAGTTGTTCAATTCATTTACATAATTTCAGTATCAATTTCACATTTTCTTTTCCTCTGGCAATATGAACCCAATACATATTCATTAACCACAATTATTTAATCGTGTAAACTTTGGACTCCAAAAAATGTACAGATTTACAAATCAACTTTATTATTACTTTACTGACTAGTTTAAATAAAGGTTTTCTTGTAAAAATAACTCTAGAGTTGTTGCCATTGCACAAGGGCACTTGAAATGCACAGCATAATACTCTCACTCGGGGCTGCCATTAGAATCACACTTTTGCTTCTGGGCCACAGTACAAGTCTAACATTTAGGGACCCTTGTGACATAGTAAACTATACAAAAGATTTTCAAATCCTTGGTAATGATGGGGCACCCTACAGCTGAACCACTCGTTGCCACCCATGGTGCCCATTGCCACCTTCTTAACACTGGTGCTTATTTTCAGCACTCAGATTTGCACAAGGCAGCTTAGGCAGAAAATAACAAAAGATTTAGGGAAGCTTAGCCTCCAAAAAAGAGACCAGCTGCTATATATTAATTTATAATTATATTTTTTTCCAGTGGATAAGCCTTTTGTGGGTAGCATTCCCAAACAAAAAAATCACCCTTTTCCCCTCGAGGGCAGAATCACTTGTGTAGAGAGTGCATGTGTGGAAGTTTAAGATTGTAAACTCATTAGGGCAGGGCCCTCTTTACCTCTTAAATCAGTTATTAGTTGTTTTTGTATGTAAATCTATTTGTTTAATGTATACGCCCATTTATTGTGCAGCTCTGTGGAATATGTTGGCTTATATAAAACACTGAATGTGTTAATAAAAATAAGCTCTTAAAATGCAACTATATTCTTGGTAAAATGAATCATATTTCTTGCCTTACCTCATGGCAGAACTTGATAAATGTGTCAATTTTGTCAATTTGAGAAGGACTCAAGTGCTTGGATTCTGCAGTCGTGTGGTTTACAAGAGATTACAAAAGATTTCTAGAGGGCTCCTATAGGTTTTACCTACAGGTTCTCCCTTAATCATTAAAGAAATTTATAAGTGTATAGAGTTTTCTTGTACCAATCTCTCAGTCATCCAGTTCAGCTTAGATCATGTTTCTGCCTAAAGGACCTAGTGCAGGATTCTGATGACAGACAGGCTTGGGTCATCCAAAAACCAATCAGTCTGCTTCCTCTTCTGAGTGAGAGGGGAGGAAATGAGATGGCTTTGTTGCAGAGATGAGGGGAAAAGACACAAGGCAAAATCGATGGACAAAGTTATACAGATTTTCTTAATATATTTCTAAACGGTTCATAAAAAATACAATTGTCTGCAAAAAAGTCATCCATGAATTGAAATCTAAGTCTGCATCACCGCTAACTTGTAAGATTAAAATATTTTGAATTTTTTTAAATTACTAAAGTATTACCCACGTTTGCCCATTTTTTCTTGCACAGAAAGTCATAAGCAGCCAAAAATCATTTTTTTCCTATGGGCCAAAAATTCCACATGTTCAAAATTCTATTGTTGACTAAAGTAAAAACATGGAAAAATATTTCTGCTGTGTGGGAATTTTTTCAAAATAGAATTCTATGGGAAATTCCTGAAATTTTACTTTAATAAAATGCTGAAAGTTTTTTTCCAACCCTTTATAAAATTTTCATAAAACATTTGAAGCTTGGGATGCTCTTTTTGCATCCAGAAAAGAATATATATATATATATATATATATATAAAGGAAGAACAGAGTGCCGCACAGGGACTTTACAAAAAGAACAAAAAATCTTTATTAATCCTATATATATATATATATATGTATATAAGAAGAATCTGGCAATTATGTTGCTGTCAGTCTCTTAGAATATCTTTAATGTGTGGTCACTGTAATAGAGAGCCCTCAAGTAGGTTAGACAGCAATAAGCTTTCTTTTATTGTGTCCATGTAAACACTTCCTCTGTGAAAGAGCTTTATTTTTACAGCTTAAGTATTATTATTGTTTATAAGAAATGGTTGGAGGGAGTTTTCTTTAGCAGAAGGAATGCAGAGAAAGTCCCTTTTTGTCTGCACCTGGCACCCTTCCTGGGGTCTCTGAGAGGTCTCTGCCCAGACGGATATCTTCTGTGCAAAGCAAATTATAAATTTGTTATTAATCAGAATTGTTATGAAATAGTCTTGTGCAATATCCTTTCCCTGTTAAACACTGGAGAGCACTGCACTTTAAACCTCCTGCAGGGAGTCTGCCACCTCTTTATTAAGATTTTGCTGAGAACAGCACTACAGCACCAATGTTCCTCTTAAGAATGACATGTTTGGCCAGCTCCATATTTCTTATTAAAAAGGCAATTAGTATTATTCCCAATCAGAGATCTTCAACCTGCAGGCCTCAGTTAGTTAATAGACAACTCCTAGCTGAGAGCTTCAGTTTATCAACAATAAGGCGAGCTCTTCAGCTGTTGCTATTTCTAGGAGTTGTAGTATAATATAAAGGAAAAGTTGTTTTACTGTGTTAGCTAGCCAAAATGTTACAGGGAAACCCTTATGAAATAGAAAAAATAACAAAAGTGGTATAAAGGTGATACCTTTATTGGCTAACTAAGATAACCATAGGAAGTTTTTAGTACATTTTAGTTTCCTTTTCCAGCTGATTACATTGGAGCTGTTAATATCAAATATTATGACCATAATTTAAACCTCCCTGGGGTATACATCAATCAAATAACAGCCAATTAATGCTTTAAATAACCAGGGCCCCTTGACGTAAAAGTTATAGCCACAAAATAGTCCTCAGATCTCTTTGTGTCAGCATATCTTTGCTGTCCTTACCATTCGTACCACTGATATCAATGGAGAATGTTAAGCAGAAGGAATCCTGGGAAGGAAACCGCACCTAAAATTACCATTTTCAAAGGAATACCCTATAGGCAAAAGCAAACCCACTGGGTATTGGAGCACAGTCAGTGCAGTTGCTTATCAGGTCCCAACTATGAAACATATACTGAATGATGCCTAATAGTTGTTCTGAAGATTATTGCACATTGTACTGACTTTTAATCTAATGTCTAGGTAAAAATTGTTTATTTTAAAATAATGCTATCATCAGTGAATACTACATTTTACGATCCTATTTTATTTGTTAAATAATGCTATTTTATTTTCCTCCAACATTAGTAGTTCATGGGGGTCACATATTTTTAATAATTTCATATATTTAATTGGTAATTTGATTTGTTTGTTTTATCTCAGTAAGAATTCTTGTTTGGTAATTAATCCTGCTTTTTGTCATGTGAAAAATGTGCTCTGATCTTCAGTCTGTAACTAGACTCTGTCCTGTAAAGCACATATTGAGAGATATATTGGCAGGTGTAAGTAAACATTTTTATGTCGATGGTAGCTTATTTTGTTAAGCCTTGAAATTAGTTATGTCCTGTGGTCAAAACCTTAACAGACCTTAACAGACACACAGTTTAAATGGAGTGTTTTTGGGGCAGTATTTGCCCTTAAAGGATCCTGGTAATGGTTTAAACTGGTCTAGTGATGGCTCTTAATAGTTATAGAACTTGCATTTTGTTCCCCATAAAGTTAAAGCAATCAACATTTTGTGTTACTTCCCAGTTCCATCTATAGGCAGCGATCTTTATTTACTCAACAATTACAAATTTGCAATGTCCAGTCTTTTCAAATGGTTCCACTCTCTTCTTCAGAAAAAAAAATCTAATAAATTACAGCGCCAGTTTATAACTAGAAAGAGAAGTTTGAGAACAAACTTCATGTTGGGTTGAAAAACATGAAGTCAATGAATGAAATCAGATCTCACTTTTCTAAACTTGGAACATAGTCATCCAGTGACAAACTGTGCAAAGTTTGGGGACCCTGACATTAAAAATGTGAGAATGGCAACAGTTAAAATTTCCCCACTGAAAACAATGAAAGAAATGTGATTGGCATTTGGCGGCCCACCCACCTTTTCTAACCTTGAGTACGAAGTCACCCAGTGACTGACTGTGCAAAGTTTGGGAACCCTGACACCTAACCAATAAAATTCAATAGGTAAAATCTAATTGGCTGTTGGTGGCTCCGCCCACTTTTTCAAACCTAAAACTGCAGTCCCCTAGTGACCAACTGTGAAAAGTTTGGAGGCTCTGGTGTTAATTCTGCTAGAATAGCAGCAGGTTGAATTTCCCCATTAAAAGTCAACAGGTAAAATCTGATTGGCTGTTTGTGGCCCCACCCCCTTAAAAAATACAAAAAACCTTAAATGCAGCAATCGTCATATTTTCATTTAGGCTGACCCCATGACTGTGTGATTCAAGTTTGGGGAGTGTAGCCTCAAAGCTGTAAGAGTGGCAGCAGTTTCAATTTCCCCATTAAAGTCAATGGGTAAAATTTGATTGGCTGTTGTTGGCCCCTCCCACTTTGTGGTTTAAAAAAAAACAAAAAAAACTTAAATGCATAGTCACCCAGTGACTGACTGTGCAAAGTTTGGGAACGCTGGCATAAAACCAATAAAAATCAATAAGTAAAATTTGATTGGCTGTTGGTGGCTCCGCCCACTTTTCAAAACTAAAACGGCAGTCCCCTAGTGACCAAGTGTAAAAAGTTTGGGGACCCTGGTGTTATTACTGTGAGAATGGCAGCAGGTTGAATTTCCGCCAAATCAATAGGTAAAATCTGATTGGCTGTTCACAGCTCCACCCATTTTTGGGCATCCAGCAATCATCATATTTTCATAATGGCTGACCCCATGACTATGTGATTCAAGTTTGGGGAGTGTAAGTGGGAAGTCAATGGGTGAAATTTGGTTGGCTGTTGTGGCCCCCCACTTTGGGGACATCCAACAAATGTCGCTGTTTCATTCGGTGTGACCCCATTATTATGTTATTCAACATAAAACTGTAGGAGGAGTAGCGTTTAGAAAATGGGGGGCGCTAAGAAGAAGAAGAAGAAGCGGAAGAATAAGCCAAAGTTGAAGAACAGTATGTTGGGGTTTTCAACCCAACATAATTATTTGGAAGTATTATCTTGTATCATGTCAGTGTTAATTATTGGAGAAGGCTGCATGAAAGAATAAATATGTGAATATGTGAATGGAGAAGTGGTGAACAGCTTGAGACACTTCCTAATTAAATTTATGTTGCGACTTGGGGAAACAGCTGATAAAAATATTAAATACATGTTTATCATTTATAGCAGAAAAAAATTCAGTCAGTCCTAGGTTATAGATAGGAAAAGTATCCCATTTAATTTTGCCTTTTGCCAAAAAAGACCTCCGTTTTATGTGTGTTCAAAGCCTTTTAATGTCCCCAATGTATATTACTTGGAAGACTTAAAAGATTAGTTATACAGACATAATCTACTACAGTGATAGCTAATCAGGTTCTGTTTCCAACGCTGGTAAAACTTGTCAGTGTAAAACTGGTCAGTGTAAAGAAAATAAAGTGACCATTGCATCTTCATTCTGCCTGCTTTTAGTACCCTGTTTTAGAAATAAAAATTGCAAGTCTGTAGGCTTGTGTTTCTCTGTTGGTGACCTCTGGCAAGTTAGGGTGGTCATACACGGTAAGATTTGCTTGTTTGGTGCTGTTGGGGGTCCCCGTACATGGGCAGATAAGCTGCCAAATTGGTCTTGAGGATTTTAATTGGCAGCTAAAAACTGCTAAGGCATGTATTTCTGTATGCAGAATTTTGATGCTTCACAAGGCACACAAGAAGCTCTCGTAATAGCAGCCACACCTGAGCAAATTTAGCTACAGTGCCTAAATCACTACTTCTTAGTTACATCCTAAAAGAAGAACTTGAACATGCAGAATCAGGGATAAACCATTGATTTGTGGTTAAAGGAAAACACCTGTGGGGCTACAGAGAATAAGCACAGCTTTTGTTTTACAATTACTTTTTATTTGTAGCATATTACTACCCATATGCCATGTCTCTTTCAAAATATAATTATGTAACGTTAAAATTCAGTAACAGTAGAAAATCATATACATTGTATGTATGTATTATAAATACAATAAATTTGTATAAATACACAGTTAATAAGTGCCATGTGGTATGAGACACAGTAGGAAGGAGGTCCCTGCCCCGAGAAGCTTACAGACTAAGTGGTTGGGTAACATACAGGCACAAATTTAAAGAAGGGCATTTGCCCTTAAGCGCAGGACTAGGCAAAATAATGTTTTAGGGCTCCAGAAGGTAGCATCTGAGTTTTTCCTTAAAGAGAGTGGGTGAGTGTTCCCTACGGAGGGATTCAGGGATTGAGTTCCAGAGGTAAGGAGCAGCAAGATGAAAGATTTAAGATGAGAGAGAGCAGGGGGTGTGGATGGTGTAAAAAGACGGAGGCTCTGAGAGGAGCGGAGGAGACAACAAAGAATGTACAGCGAGACTGTAATGTAGTGAGGAGCAGAGGAGTGAAGGGCTTTGAATGTTAGCAGAAGGATTTTGTAAACTATTCTTTGCTTAACAGGCAGCCATGCTAGAGAGCTTAAGTTTAAGTTCAGGTTCTCTCTTAGGAGAGAGCAGGAGGATCCTGGCAGTAGAGTTTAAGATTGATTGCAGGGGAGAGAGGTGGGAGTCTGGGAGGCCAGTTAGTAGGAGATTGCAGTAATCTAAGCAGAAAAGGATAAGGGCATGGATTAGTATTTTAGCTGTTTCTTGTGAAAGAAAGGGATGTATCTTGGCAATATTGCAGAGGAAAAAGCAGCAGGTTTTGGCAGTATTATTAATATATTTAGAGAAGGAGAGTGACTGGTCAAAGATAACCCCAAGTCAGAGTGCTGAATTAACAGGGTTAATGGTCATGCTGTCAATAGTAATGGTGAAATGAGGAGAAGGGCTAGGTTTAAGAAAATACATACCAACACTAAACAAATTATCATCAATTAAGTGATTGAGTGATTAATTTGAGGGATTCATTGGCTGACCAGGACAGAAGCTATACTGCCAGCATTGTTTTATGGAGTTAAAACGAGTTCACGCAGTATAGGAAGACTATACCCCTAGACAATGTAGGCCTCTATTATTCGATAATTGTGTAAAACACAAATGGGGTTATGTAATTAAATATACTATATTTGCCCAGGAGCAGTAACTAATCAGCAGGAAGCATTTACTGGTCACCTGTTTAAAAGCAAACATCTTATTAGTTGCTATGGATTACTGTTCCTGGGCAAACTTAGTGGCTTTTATTACATATGGGGGTACATACTCTAAATAAACCATTTACTCTAGTAGTATGTGCCATTGGTGGATCCTAATAGAAACATAAATAGAAATATTACATTTATATGCATTTTAAGCAACTATGTGTTCCAAATGCAATCTTTTATCTATTGTCTTTTAAAAATAACAAATACAAATAAGAATAGGAAAACCTCAAAATCCTCATTTACTCATTTTTGTGCACGAAAATCACGAAAAACCCCCAAAACCACAAAATAAAAAAAAAAGATTGTTACAATTTGCCTAAGACCAATTCACACCAATGTTTTCTTCTAGGGTCTAGAATATTCTTAATATTTTTCACAAAGAGGCAACCATGTTAGCGCTTTGTAAAAATTCTTACTAACCATTATAATTAGATATATAAGGGCCTATTTTCATTCACAGAGGGGCCTGGCCGACCGATATCTGGCCTGAAATTGTCCAGATATTGATCGGCCAGGTTAGAAAATCCAGTCGGATTGGGGACCGCATCGGCTCGTTGATGCGGTCCCCGAACCAACTGCCCCATTGCCGCGTGCAGAATTCGATCGTTTGGCCCCAGGGCCAAACGATCGAATTCGCCTACATGCCTCCCCGATATTGCCATCTCCAAACGAGTGGATCTGCCCGTGTATGGCCAGTTTAAGTTTTGTAAGGTCTGTAATCCTTGTCCCCAGGTACCTTAAGCATCCTGCAGTGTTAAGGTGGCCATACACGGGCCTACTATAGCTGCCGATATCGGTCCCTTGGACCGATTCGGCAGCTAATCGGCCCGTGTATGGGGAGAGCAGATCGGCCTGGCCGACCGATATCTGGCCTGAAATTGGCCAGATCTCGATCGGCCAGGTTAGAAAATCTGGTCGGATCGGGGACCGCATCGGCTCGTTGATGCGGTCCCCGATCCGACTGCCCAATTGCCGCCCACATAATCCGATCGTCTGGCCCCAGGGCCAAACGATCGTATTATTATTTTTTTTACCTAAATGGTCCCCGATATCGCCCACCTGTAGGTGGGGATATCGGGGGAAGATCCGCTCGCTTGGCGACATCGCCAAGCGAGCGGATCTGCTCGTGTATGGCCACCTTTAGTCCTATGAATCTGCTTCTAACACCTCTCTTTCACACCTTACTTAATTAGTAATTATTTCTCCAATTAAACCAGGTAGAGTAACTGCCTCCTTGTTTGTGTTTTTAAAAGGAAAACCTATTAAAAGTTCTGATTAAACACAGGTGCTTAAGCAAGCAATGCAAGCAAATAAAGACATGAATACATGAGATCAGGGGCGCAGGGGTTTATTGCTTTAATGACAAACAAATGTACAGACAGACTACAGGACACTCGAGGCTCTACAATACCAACACTGGCCCTGGGTTTTTCTCTCCACATGGCTTTCTTCCTTTTATTTGTCTCAGATTTCCTAGCCACACTATTCTTCCTTTTTTATTCCACAATTCTTTTTATCAACCCTCCATCTTGTGTCGTCTGCTTACTTATTTCGTTTTACCAGCATTTAAAGTCATGTCTTTATTTCAATCCCTTACTTCTCTTGTTTCACACATTCTTCTCCTCATCCCCCATTATTTCCCACCTTCCTGTCTTTTATTTTATTGTTAGTTCCTAGCTTGTCTGCCCCCTCCTACTTCTCAACCAAAGGACAAATTAGACTTATATTGCAAAGTTATAAAATGCTGGTTTTATGGCATCTCTTCATCATCGGGAATTTATGGATCTTAATTCCTACTTAATAAAACAAGTATAACAAAATTAATTATGTAACAACAGACTAGGGGTGCATTCAAATTGCCAACAACTAGCATATACTTCTGCTCTCAGATGCAACTTGTGCTAGAAATAACTTAAAACAAAGGTTTTTTAAAGATTGAAGCTTAGAATGATTTATTGAAGATCAAATGGCATACAGTATATAAGTTATGCAATGTTCTCTAAAAAACATGAACCACATTTGTACAAGAAATATTACCATATATGTTGGTCTGGGCATGCATGCAGAATACCTTATTTGCTACTGTGTGCACAAGAGTAGAAAAAATTCAGACAATGGCTCATAAACATTTGGGCATTGTATATAAACTATGGTCTTATTGAGAACTGATTTTATTTTTTTTGGCAAACTCTTATCACAAAATACAGCTGCTCTGTTTCTGTATTTTGAATTCAGCCACCAGGACATTGCACTACAGACTGGTTTATTAAATATATTGAGATACCCTTAGGAACATATTGTTGATACATCCGAGCTAATTAATGTTATTTCATAATCAAGGCCAATCTTGAGGGAGAAAAATGCAAAGGCAATATATAAATTATACTATTAATGTACATTGCAAGATTTTAGAACTCTTCTTCAGAACTTCCATTTTATAAAGGAGCCCTTGGATGCGAATCAAAGATGTCTTCAGTGCCCTACAGGTGCCACTGTCTCTTTATGCTTCCATTATCTGATTAACTGACTCTAGCATGTTATTACAAAAACATATTCCCACCCCCAAACAACTCTTTTGTGACACATGGCAGAAATCCACCAAACAATTCCATAGCCTAAGGCTCTAAAGCTTTAGTACACAAAGGAAAACAAACACTAATGGGAATAAGTCTTGGACCTTTAGATATTCACTTTGGGGTATGTCATACTGTGAGAATCTGCTGCATTATGACTTATGTGATGGCTGCAATATCAATTTACCTTAGGTTCTAGTTACCTATACTGCACTCATGCAAGTTATTTGACAGTGCAGTTTGTTACATTTACTCCACACACATATATATATATATAACTCTTGCACTTAATAAATTATGTTTAATGTGGCAACAGCCACAGTAGTTGATGCCAATAGTAGAAGAAGGTTTGTACATAGCGGGAAGATTTTGTTGGGATTATCTGTGTAATTTTTTTTAGGGCTACGGCAAACACGCTAAAGGAGTTTAAGGGCTCTGGCACAAGGGGAGATTAGTCGCCCGCGGCAAAACTCCCTGTTTGCGGGCGACTAATCTCCCCGAGTTGCCTTCCCCCTGCCATCCCACCGGCGAACATGTAAGTCGCCAGCGGGATGGCAGACGCGGCGGCACGATTCGCAAGGCTTTTTCAGCGATTTCCCGAAATCGCCCCGCCGCGTCTGCCATCCCACCAGCGACTTACATGTTCGCCCGTGGGATGGCAGGGGGAAGGCAACTCGGCTACGAGGGGAAGCATGTGTCCACAAAGAGTTTACATTAACACCGGAACAAAAGTACTTTGGACGTTTTGTCACCCTTGCTGGAGTTGATTAGATGCCAAAACATTAAGCAACAAAACATCCCATCTGCCATTAACCTTATAGTTTCCAAAACAATAATATGACTGAAATTATAATGAACACCAATTTATAAGGCTAATAAAATCCACTGATTCTACATAAAATGACCCACTTTGTTGTTGCTTGCTCTATGTCCTTAAACTTTGGTGGGTCAAAAGATCCAAAATAAGAGATAAGGAAGGATATTACAAAGGCACATATCAAAGGGGATTTGAAAATGACAGATTCTTTCAGGCTGGTGCCAGACGAGATTTTGCCTTACAGCACTTAAATGCAACTCAAAAGTACAGGGCCCACTGGACTTATTTTTAGTTGCCACTTACCTAAAATTACAACAGCATTTCCCCAATTATGCTAAATTGTCATTGGGGTACTGCAAAGTTCTTATCTGCCTTGACTTCTATTGCCAGAGCTGAACATATGGCATGGCAATTGATGTAAGAACCACAAACCTCCTGGGAATATCAAAGGTGAGATACATAGGTTTGCCAGTCAGCACACCCCAGAAGCAAATACTTTCTGTTTTGAGTAACTTTACTACATATTGTCTATTTTAACTTACATTATTTATTAATAAATGAAATACATGGTGATATTTGAATACATAGTGAAAAAAACAATTGTAAAGTACAATAGGACTGATTCACTAAAGTGCGTAAATTTTTATCTCCCGCTTTTTTGCGTTAAAATAGACGTAAAAATTAATGCGCAATTTACTACAGTATTACTGCGTGCGTTAAGTCGCGCATCGCATGCGTTAATTTACGCGCAACCGCATGCGTTAATTTTAATGCAACGCGGTAATCAGCGAACGAAAAGAATACTAGAGCATGATTCACAAAAGTACCTAAAGCATAAAATACGTTAATTAGCGCGCGAATGTGTGCATATTTTAGCGTCTAATTGGGGGAGGCGTTGGGCAGAGCACATTTTTCATTTTTGAGCCGCTGGGGACCATAGGGGTCCATGAGAAGAAGCGGGCAATCCTCCGCAAGCTGATGTGGAGAATGCGGAGGAAATTCCGAATAATCATGGACCAGCGAGATCTTCAGCGGCTGTGGTCAGATATAAAGCGCAGGAAGAGCTATTTAGTTGTGGAGATTGCGGAGGGTAATTATTGTACTTTATTATGGTTTTAAAGAAAACGTTAATTAAAATAATTTCAAATTAATTTTACCTAAAATTAAAAATGTAAGAAATGTATATTCTAGATATATGTATATATGCATGTTTTTTAAAAAACGACACACAATAAATTTCACAATGAAGAGGTCATTTTAAATATATTGTGCCAGTTTGAAAAAACAATACATAAACACATTTATATACATCTATTTCCCAAAACATATATACATACGTGTATATATAGCTGTAGAGAGAGTCCGCACTCACAGGTCTTAAGAAA